>NC_134266.1:74688677-75399716 GCF_031893055.1 Leptodactylus fuscus
CTGGGTAAATAAGCAATCCAAGTTAAAAATTTCCAGTTGGAAAAACAACTATCCTGTGAAATCAGGTTAAAAGGGGTTGTTCTAATAAATTTTTCAATAATGGCTAGAAGAACAACGTAAATAACTCAACTTATAGGAAAGGCCTGTAGGTTAAGGCCCCACACAGATCTTTTTCTTCAATGTGTGGATGGCATAAACCAGAATCCCATCCACTCTGCAGTTAATGTAAAACGCAACGTGTATGCAACGTAGGGCCCCAGCCTTAAACTTGTTAAGTCAACCAGAACACGTCCCTTCATTTTTTTTTTTGCCTTTGAAACTGTAAAATAAAGAGAATGCTTGGCAAAACAAAGAACAATCATCAGAGGATCTTTCCAAAGAGTTCCAGAATCCTTCTCGTAGAGTTTTTAAAGCTTCAAGCTAACACAAGGTCTAAAAATAACAGTTAACACATGAATAATTGTTGTAATCTCAAGGGTTTCTATGACTTTTTTTATAACAAAAAAAAAAGAATAAAGCATGTGCTCAAAAATATTCATAGCTGAAACTAATACTTTATCAAAAGCTAGAGCTCAGATGAATCAGAGTCTTCAACATGCTGAAAAATGGAAAACTTCCCCAATTACTTAGCTAAATGCTCAGTTGTGTCGGTAAAGGAGAAAAACAAGCAAGAGTGATCTGTACTCTCTGAAAATACCATATATTTTATATATCTGAAGGTTTTAGCCAATAGACATCCAATATATTGTCTACTTAGTGTCAAAATGATGAAAAGGTTTCTGTCAACTTTGACTTTTTTAAGATGCTAGCAGACTATTAATCCCATGTAGTCAGTAAACGACATTGAGGCACACGCCGTGCCAACATTATGTCGCCATCATCAAATCCAATGTGGTCAGTGGGGAATTTTTCCCTCACTGATAAAATGGTATTGAAGGGTTTACAAATAAGCTGTTTCATACAAGAACCCTGCCAATAACTCCAAATATCTCAGCTTCTTGGCCACCAGGATTTGATCTATCATACCCTCTGGCGTGGTAAGGGCGGGTTCACACCTGGTCTCCGCTTTCAAGTTTCCGTCTTTTGCCCGAGAAACTGGACAGGAGACAGAAACCGGCAGTCACTTTTCAAACCCATTAATTTGAATGGGTTTGCAAAGTGTCCGCCCGTGAGCCTCCTCTGGTTTCCGCAGCGAAACAGTTTTTTTTTTTTAACCGGACACAAAGTCGGACATGCAGGACTTTTTGTCCAGTTAAAAAAAAAACGGTTTCGACGCGGAGACCACAAAATGCTCACAGGCGCACACTATCTGCCGGGTTTCCGTCTTCTGCCAACCTGAAAGCGAAAACTGGGGCGCAGATGTGAACCCGCCCTTAGCTAATTTCAGTCTACAGTATACATAAAATCTCCTGTACGTGACAAATAAGGTGCAAACAGGACCTCATGTTTTATGAGATCAGCCTGAATTTTGTGACAATTGTGAAAAATCTAATGTCTATAAGAGCAGAAAAATGATGGAGAAATGCGCAGAAGTGTAGACAGTTCTATAATGGTATAGAGACGGCATAGCAAGGAGTCTCTCACATGCATTTCTGGAAGAGCCTCCCCCATTCTGGGAAACTTTAGTTGACCAAGTTATTCACCTGAATGGCTACCATGAAATTCTACATATTCCCTGTAGTTCTGGCCACAACATCGTACAGTGAAATCAGCTGATGGCTGGGTGTGCCAGGAACAGGACCCATGGCGTTCAGCTGGTCATCCAAATGGATTCCATTCTAAAGGGGTTGTTTCTGATGGTACAACTCATTTAACAGTCGTCATAAATAAATGTGTACTAAATCCAAAATGTTCCAATGGTTTCAAAGACAAAACAACAGTGACACAGTCAACATTTTATCTCAGTAGCATCTACAAAGCATGTATAAACAACAACTGACCCACAAATAGTGCCAATCTCTGGATGAAGAAGTTTTCTATGGGTCACTCATGTTCTAGAATGTGAGGCAGATGATCAAGTTGCAAATAATAAGTTTATCTTCAGCTTTATTTTTTTCCATTTAGATGTGGGAGTGATCTAGTAATCATATGCACAGCTCCTGACTGAAGAGACATTCTGCCAACTGTGTTCTGCTGACAGATTTGGAAAAATTACAGATCTATAGTTGAGTCATGATTAATGCTAAAGACAGCAATCCGGACAACAAACTGGTTGGAAAATATTACTTAGCAGTTCCCTAAAAACATGTGAAACATTCACTAAGGTGAACCTATTGTTTAATAAAAATATTTACAAAAATGGTTTTCTAGACTTTCTGTGGAGGATGGATCTTCACCACTGGGGTAGGGATGTGTGATGTCGGGGAAATGCCTAAATACTATCTTTTTAAATAGTCTCCTTAGATGTAGAAATATTTACAACCAGGGGCAATCTTAAAGGAGGTTCAGACACTGTAGTCTTGCCTTAGTACAAGGGTGTAAGGGTTCCCAATCTACTCTCTGACACATAGGAGTGTTCTAAATTACATGTAATAATCAAGAATCCCAATTACAATTTGGCTTTGGGATTTACGTGCCCTCAAATAAGATTTCTGCCCTCATCAAAGTCTACAGAATGAAAGAACCTGTAAAATTTAGGGGGGCTTCTTGCTTACATATTTATCCTGAAATTCAGAATAAAGCTGTAAAAGCTGTTTAAAGGGATTTTGTAACTGGTACTTTAAAAAGGAGATAGAATGGCATGAAAACAAAAGTAATATCTCAAGGATCATCTGCCTCTTCTCTTCTATTCCCAGGTCAGTTTATATTTTCTGGTCCCTAATGAAACATAGGGAATGACCACTTAGCCCATCACTGTCCGTAGCAGTGACCGCTATTGATTGGGTATTTCCTGTGTGTTACAAGGGAACAGGAAATGGAGACCAGCTGGGACTCTTTAGGGTTTTTGTAAAGTTGTAAATCAGTGGGGCATTGACCACAAGGACTCCCACTGATCCTGAGGGATATTTTGCTCCTCAGTCTGAATAGTCACTCCTCCATTTATTTTGTGACCACTGGACATGTCGGCGTTTAATGTAAATTTCCAAGTAATCTCCAAGTAGTTATTAATACATTACCATATCTTACCAAAGTATAATACTAGAATGAACTCATGATACTAAAATAATAAGCAGCTGCCAATGATACTTCAGTAACCAGCAACACATGAGAAATACAGCACATCTAAAAAAATCCACAGCCTCAGCACCATGCAGTTACACTAAGTAACAAAATAGTATCTGTCCACTATTGGATGTTCCTACATATGGTAGTATTTGAACAGAAAGAGACATTGATATGAGGTCAGTGTCCGAATAAATTGAACCACAATATTGGCAGATCCATAGAAACCCCACAAATCTTCAGCAATAATACGGGACTTAAATACAGTTTAACAAGCTCAGAAGTATTGCTATAGTCCCTAAACTATTCAATGTTGTCTACAACATGGTCCATAGACAATAAAGGTGGGCAAATGCTAATTCAGAATGGGTTTTTCAATAGTAGCCTAAGGTATTTAACAATCATTCCCATTTCCAACAACAATTCTTCATATGTTGTTTGTATACAATGTTTACAAGGTAAGTAGAGAAGAATATCTCACCAGTCCCTTCCAATATCAAAATATAAGAGGTCAGACACACCAGTTGTATTGATCCCACTATATGGATCTCCTTTGCTGTTTCACTCCTGTATACACTAGTTCCCTGGTCTATATCATTGTAGATCTGTAGAGTGGTTCTCAAGCAAAGTACCCTCCAGGGAGTAAATGTCCCAACCGAGTACCCCTAAAGTAGCGATCATGCATCAATATTAATAAAATAAGGCTTCATTTGGAGTCTTTGTTAACAATTATATAATGGCCCCCTCAGTGCCCTAACGCTCAGTAGGATGTCCACGTTAGCGCCCTCATACTCAGTAGAATGGCCCCATCTGTGCCCCCCACATGTAGTATAATGGCCTTCACTCACACAATCAATGGATTAGTGGAGGCACAGGAGGGACACAGATATCATCCATCATCCACAACTGTTGTTAGGGAGAGTTGGGACAGTGTCCCAATGGACATCTTGTTTATCCAGTTAGCCAAAGTCACTGAAATTGACATGTTCAGCCAGTATGCAACAAAAATGTATGACCGCATTAATCTTTAGGAAAGATCAGCTCTAAAAGGTTCAGAATACTGGTATACTCCACCTATAGCCAACCTACCTATAGAAAACAACTTATACTACTAATATTCCATTGTTCTCTATCAAGAAGCATAGACTACCGGGATGTACCTTTATACAAAACTAGTTGCTAGGGAACTTTCAGTTAAGGATGGAATTTAGTTAAGACACTAATAAGGTGTGTGTTAGACATGGGTCCCTCTTTGCAATGCTTGGGAGAATTTTTTACGTGTCTTTCCCCAGGTTGTTATCTCATTCGGTTGATACATTGGACCAGTGATGATTAACCAAAAAAATAACCTGCTTATTGCCCTTTGAGCCTCAGTTCCTGTTTGGTAAGCAGCTTATAAAGATAATAAAGTCCTTGCATAAAGATTCAGAACACATTATCCCTAATAGTCTGGATGTGATAAGGTTCTTTATTTGTCAAGACACAAGAGAAGTTATTTAGCATCAAATGACAGGAACATAAGTTCAGAGGATAGTAAACTGGAAACATCCAATATGTCACTTCTTCTTGAAACTAACAAAATAGATTCTGATATCATACACATTTCCCATTTTGTGTAACATTGACTATGAATACTTTCTTATATATAATATGTAGATACATCTATTCCACCCTATCCTTCTAAAGGATGTTGCCATTAATTTAATTTCTGTCCACCAAAACTGCAATCCATGGATAGTCCCTGGATTTCTAGAATGTGGCTACGACATTTACTTTGACAAATTCATATTTAATGGTTCTACAATCAGTCCTCCTGCAATATTGTTACAGGGATCATTGTCACCTGAATCAGCCAACCTTTATTCTGCAAGACAGCTACGAAGATGTGAACTGGAAGAGATAAAACAGTCAATGGTTAGGGACCTACTCCAAGTTTGTCTTCCATTACTAAAGAACTAAAACATTGTGAGTTTTACTTCACTTTTGACCAGTGATCCCTTTAGTCAACATAAAGGTTAAAGAGGACCTTTCATGGTTTGGGGCACAGGCAGTTCTATATACTGCTGGAAAGCCAACAGTGCGCTGAATTCAGTGCACTGTTGGCTTTCATGATCTGTGCCCCGGGTGAAGAGCTAGCAGTACTGGTACCGTAGCTCTTTACAGTCAGAAGGGCGTTTCTGAGACTCTGTCAGGACCGTCCTTCTGTACAAGCAGCGCCAATAGCGCTGTACTGTGTGAGCGGGGAGGAACGCCTCCTCCCTCTGCTCACAGTGCTCGTTCATAGACGAGTATTATCAGGAGGGGAGGGGGCGTTCCTCCTTGGTCTTGGAGCACAGTGCTATTGGCGCTGCTTGTACAGAAGGATGGTCCTGACAGAATCTCAGAAACGCCCTTCTGACTGTGAAGAGCTACGGTACCGGCACCGATAGCTCTTCACCCGGGGCACAGCTGAATTCAGCGCACTGTCAGCTTTCCAGCAGTATATAGAACTGCCTGTGCCCCAAACCATGAAAGGTCCTCACCATACTCTACATCAACAAATGGGGAGACCAAATGAGAAAGGACAAAATGAATGAACTTTTAGTGGGACAAGATTCATCTAATGAGCCTTTATATATGTTCCTATTTCAGTGGGGAATTCCTCAGCAGATATTCTAAGTTACTAGTCTCTGCAACTAGAGAAATGGTATGGTAAACAGAATGCTATATGGTGTTTTAAAAATGGGGACAAGTACCTGAAGGAATTCCAAGCCCTAGAATGTCACAGGTAGTGACGTGAAATGCCCTTCACAGAGGCCATCACGTGCGGCAGGGACTTGCACTGGAAGACAACAATGGACCAGGAGGACCAGACTGCACAGGAGGGCAGCGGAGCACAGAAGATAGGTGAGTATGATTTTCTTTTTTTTTTTTGTCATTGCCCCAGGCCAAAATAAAAAAAAAAACATTTTTGCCTGGACGATTCCATTAAGATCCTAAAGAGACTTGAGAACTTGGCAGAGTTTACAAGCAGAGTATTTTTGGCTTCTTCTGGCCAAAAAAAAAGGCTTTCTTTTTTCAAGGTTCTTTCTTTCGAATCTGGCCAGACTATGGCATGGAGTTTATTAGATTAAATGTATCCAAGGGTGATGTTTCCTAAAATATTTGACAGACAAAATATTCGACTGGCAAAAAAATTATTATGTTTTTGTCGGTAGCTAGACAGTCCACCAGAAGTGTCTTCAACATAATGTAGAAATATTTTCTTCATAGTGCAAAAATGGTCTCTCTACTGATAGTCCTACTACAATTCTAAAGTATAAGGGCAAGTTCACTCCATATTTAATCTGAGGCAAAAATAATCTGGATTCAAACTCAACACAAAATTCAAATGTGAATTTCGCATATCAAAAACTGAAGCAAAAATCACACCAGAACTATAAAAATAGGGCTGATGTTTTAAAAAAAATGCTGTGAATCCTATTAGATTGATTGTTAATTGTTAAAAGATTAATTGTTTTTCAAACGGATACTAATGCAGGAAAAAGCTTTGTGTGAACAAACCCTAATTATACCTGTTGGAAGTGCACAAATAGATAAACAAGAGCTTCTAAAAATTCTAACATTAGAAAACCATGTCCTACTTATGGTATGGGGCTGAAACATCTGACCCAGCCAACTACAGTTCATCTAATTCTGGAATCTAAAATAGACTCAATTGCCTCAGCTGAAAGTCTTGGGAGACTATAATTCATTTCTTCCACAGGCACTTACAGATTTTCTGGATTGCCTTCTGTCTAAGTCAGCTCCAGCAGACATATTATATCATTTTCCCCAATCCCTGATCTAGACCAATAGTTTTCTGTTATTTTCCACATGCCATCATAGCCTTTCATTTTAGAGAAGAATAGTCCAGCTTCTGTATCGTACAAATCGCTACAAAATCCAAAGGGTGAACAATTAAAACGTATATTTTAATAATACCATGTAGGCTTATGTCCTGCGATGCAGAAAAGCTGGGTGGGGGGTTATAGATTTTGCTACATTTTTGAGTCAAACCCAGAAGTGATAACAAAAGGAATGGTAAATACTGTATATAGGAAGTTCATATATTTCTGCTCAATCCACTCCTGGCTTTGACTCAAAAAGGTACAGCAAAACCTGCAACAAATATAGCTGCTTTTCATGGAACCTTATGGAACAACATGGAACCTTATCCTAAAGGAGTCACCAATGCCACAGTGGCCCACCAAAGGCCCCAATGTGTTATCTATAATACCGGTATTCTCTTATATTGTAGGGAGCCCACTGTATCCCCTCAGGCTCCAGGGGCTGGTAGCAGTTGCTACCAATCACCTCCTATAGCTGCCTATGTAATTGCATTCATGCCATGGGCAGTTTGTAAATCCCAGTCCATTGAAGAGGGGGTAAAGATGAGTGTTGCAATGATCTTACCTCATCTACAGAAAAAAAGGATATAGCCTGGAGGAAGTTCAATATTAAGAGTAGAACACACAGGGTTTACAGATGTTACCCAGTTCATTCGTGGATTAATTCTGCTGAAAGAACCATGCGTTTTGTGATAGAAATGGCATCAAACATCATTAATGCATATGAAGAATCATATGACCAATAAAGTTCTGTACTGAGCCCTCAAGTGGACTATTTACATCCTCTATTATCAGAACCTCCCACACTCGTATAAAAGACTTCTCCCGGGCTGCACCACTTCTCTGGAATGCTCTACCCTGGACAATCAGATTAACTCCCAATTTTTACAGCTTCAAGCGCAAACTAAAGACACATCTTTTCAGACAGGTATATCACAAGTCCTTATATAAACCCTTCTGTACTGTAATTAGAATCCCTAAAATGAACCCTCCTCTGTCCCCGGTCCCACATTACCCCACATGATATGATGCCGTTTCAGACTAACTTTATATGTCCAGGCACCATCCACATGTTAAAGGACATGACTGGTGATGGCTCATGAAGTTTTATGTTTGTGTAATGACAGTAACCTCTATTACAAAATTGTCTGACCACTGTATAAGCAATGCCACATACCTACCCACCCCTACTTTCTCTTGTGTCACCCTCCTCTAACTCATAGATTGTAAGCTCCTGCGAGCAGGTTGCTCAGGCCTATTGTGTGCAGTAACTATTTCTTTGTAATGTATCTTTTTGTCTATACTTGAAACTTACAAATTGTACAGTGCTGCGGAATATGTTTGCGCTATATAAATAATTTTATTATTATTATTATCTTTCAGGATATGACTTCAAATCATTCTGAATATCTAATAATTTAGAGGAAAAAAAGGAGTCAGGGTCAGAAGTCAACAAAGTTCTCCTCAAGCGGAGCTCAGGGGGATCATCGATGCCTACAATACACTCATTATACGGTGTCCCAGCGAGCTGCTGAGATGCCAGAACAATCAAAGACACGGTGCTAGAAGCAAGTTCAGTGGCAAGCCAGCTTGAGAGCTGACGAAACGCCGGAGCAGGCGGATCATCAACACCAAGAACACGCTCATTATATGACGCCCCAGCGAGCTGTGGAGATGCCGGAACAATCACAGGCATGGCGAAAGGAATGAGTTCAGTAGCAGGCCAGTTTGACAGATGCCGAAACGCTGGAGCAGGCGGATCGTCAATGCAACAACACACTCATTATATGGCGTCCCTGCAAACTGCTAAGATGCCAGAACAATCACAGGCATAGTACAATGAACAAGTTCAGCAGCAGGACAGCTTTAGAGCTGCCGAAACGCTGGAGCAGGCGAACCATTGACGACAGCAATTTGCTGCATATAGGCATATCATTGATGCTATAAACACGCAGACGAAGCCTCAGGCAGAGGGTAGTAAATACATAAAATGGAAGTTACAATTTAAATGCAAGTCAACAATGTCACACTATACACTAATAGTGAGCCTCATGCTTTTGCTATGAAAATTTATATAAGCATCCTAGGTCCCTGCTAACAAGGTGGGCATACAAAAATAATAATCGATAATAAAGAATGCATGATGATAAATGATCAATACACATAGATCCATGACATAAATGAATAGGAAATTGATCACCAGAATACCATCATCAATACAGTTACATAGTAAATGAGGTTGGATGAGAACATCAGTCCATCAAGTTCAACCTATAACCCTACAGTCGTCCACAATGTATAATAAATATAATATAATAAAAAAATTCTAAATATTTTAGTAAAACTGACGGGATACCATCCAAAATACAAGGCATTACCCATGCAATAAAACATCACCCTCAGGGGCCTTGGTGACTAGTGTTTAGTTCAACCTAGTCCTTGTCCATGGTATTTTTGGAGGTATTTAATAAATTATTGATTCATGTACTTTTGGTGCACATTTAGTACATATGTTCTTTTTTTTCTTTGGATGTTGCATGTCCAGTCACAACCTGGTTGTTCATTCAATGTATTCTTGATGCAAGCATCTGGGATTTGACAGTCTAATACATCAATCAAATACATCTAAATCTTCAACTATCAGCACAGGTGAAAGGAGGAGTTATGTTCTAGCTCATTCTAAGTGCTGTCAAGGCCAACGAGGAAAACATTTTTCTGAAAAGGGTCGTCTAGGATGCAGGGTGTCAAGTTTCCCAGTAAAGGGTTTTTAAGAATTTAAAAAATATTGCATAAAAACAAAAATTAAAATAAAAAAAAACGTACCTGCTAAATCCCTTCCTATTCCAGTACTGCCACTCTGGTACAGTACATGGATATGACTGCAGCAGCCAATGACTGGCCTCACACTACAAGGCTGCTGAGGCAATGGTCATATGAGCATGTACGAAACATCATTGCAGGAAGAGTCACAACACAGATGAGGACCACAGGACTGGTGGTACTAAAGTGAGGTACAGTGAGGAAAAAAGTATTTAGTCAGCCACCAGTTGTGCAAGTTCTCCCACTTAAAAAAATGAGGTCGGCCTGTAATTGACATCATAGGTGACCTCGACTATGAGAGACAAAATGAGAAAACAAATCCAGAAAATCACATTGTCTGATTTGGAAAGAATTTATTTACAAATTATGGTGGAAAATAAGTATTTGGTCACCTACAAACAATCAAGATTTCTGGCTCTCACAGACCTGTAACTTCTTCTGTAAGAGTCTTCTCTGTCCTCCCCTCATTACCTGTAGTAATGGCTCCTGTATGAACTTGTTATCAGTATAAAAGACACCTGTCCAAAAACCTCAAGCAGTCACACTCCAAACTCCAATATGGTGAAGACCAAAGAGTGGTCGGAGGACTCCAGAAACAAAACTGTAGCCCTTCACCAGGCTTTGAAGACGGAATCTGCAATAGGCAAGCAGCTTGGTGTGAATAACTCAACTGTGGGAACAATAATTAATAAATGGAAGACATACAAGACCACTGCTAATCTCCCTCGATCTGGGGCTCCACGCAAGATCTCACCTCGTGGGGTAAAAATGATCACAAGAACAGTCAGCAAAAATCCCAGAACCACACGGGGGACCTAGTGAATGAACTGCAGAGAGCTGGGACCAATGTAACAAAGCCTACCATCAGTAACACACTACGCCGCAAGGGACTCAGATCCTGCAGTGCCAGACGTGTCCCACTGCTTAAGCCAGTACATATCTGGGCCCATCTGAAGTTTGCTAGAGAGCATTTGGGTGATCCAGAAGAGTATTAGGAGAATGTCCTATGGTCTGATGAAACCAAAGTAGAACTGTTTGGTACAAACGCAACTCGTCATGTTTGGAGGAGAAAGAATGCTGAGTTGCATCCAAAGAACACCATACTTATTGTGAAGCATGGGGGTGGCAACATTATGTTTTGGGGCTGTTTCTCTACAAAGGGACCAGGACGACTGAGCCGTGTACATGAAAGAATGAACCGGGCCATGTATCGTGAGATTTTGAGTGCAAACCTCCTTCCATCAGCAAGGGCATTGAAGATGAAACGTGGCTGGGTCTTTCAGCATGACAATGATCCCAAGCACCAAGATCCGCCAGGGCAACGAAGGAATGGCTTTGTAAGAAGCATTTCAAGGTCCAGGAGTGGCCTAGCCAGTCTCCAGATCTCAACCCTATAGAAAACCTTTGGAGGGAGTTGAAAGTCCGTGTTGCCCTGCAACAGCCCCAAACATCACTGTTTTAGAGGAGATCTGCATGGAGGAATGGGCCAACATACCAACAACAGTGTGTGCCAACCTTGTGAAGACTTACAGAAAACGTTTGACCTCTGTCATTGCCAACAAAGGATATATAACAAAGTATTGAGATGAACTTTTGTTATTGACCAAATACTTATTTTCCACCATACAATGTGATTTTCTGGATTTGTTTTCTGATTTTGTCTCTCATAGTCGAGGTCTACCTATGATGTCAATTACAGGCCGACCTCATCTTTTTAAGTGGGAGAACTTTCACAACAGGTGGCTGGCTAAATCCTTTTTTTCCCCCCACTGTATAAGGTGTTTTTTGGGTTTTTTAATCCCTCACCTTAAAATGACATTATGTTATCATTCCATATTTTATCTTGATTATATGACACCAAAATATTCCACGGCATCTTACAGACGACCCTAGAAGGGCTCACAAAGTGGAGTGTGGGAGGAGTTCAGACACCAAATTCAATGGCTTGGCCTTGGTAAGATTTGATTGATCTAAGTGCTGCAAGGCAACAGTAGTTTTTAGTTATTTGCAGTTTTTTTTTTCAGGATTCAGACTTTTTTTATGTATGTTCTTTTATTGGTTTATTAGTTTTTGCTATTCAACTGTTTTTCTGTTTCCTTCCTTTGTATCTCCTGTCCTAGAATGGGACACACATAAAATATCTTGTCTGCCCTTTAGCAATCAGAAGAAAAAGGGAAATTTCAGATAAATAATTGTTATCCAAATATAAAATAGTATAAATAATATAATAAATAATGGTAAGATGGTATGTTTATTGTTGACTATCATTGACTACTCAATGACCTAACACTTACATCCTCTATTATCAGAACCTCCCATGCTCGTATACAAGACTTCTCCCGAGCTGCACCACTTCTCTGGAATGCTCTACCCGGACAATCAGATTAACTCCCAACTTCTACAGTTTCAAACGCAAACTAAAGACGCATCTTTTCAGACAAGTCTATCACAATTCCTAATGCACAAAATTGTCTGAACACTGTATAAGCAATGCCGCCCCTGCTACCTCTTGTGTCACCCTCTCTACCTCATAGATTGTAAGCTCTTTTGAGCAGGGCCCTCAGTCCCATTGTGTGAAATGACGTTCTTTGTTATGTATGTCTGTATTTGAACCCTATAAATTGTACAGCGCTGCGGAATATGTTGGCGCTATATAAATAAAATGTATTATATTATTATTATTATTATATTAAAAATTGGATTTTGAACCAATACAATACTGCTTGAGTTAGCATAATATGTGTGAAGTTTCATTGTTTTGGTAAATGGGTGATTGCTATTGATGGATCAGCTTATTATAGGTGCACTATAATCCAGTTTTACAATTTTATTATTCAGGATATGTTGAGAAATTTTATCATTAGAGAATTGTAATAGCACCTCTATACTCACCCTCAATACCCTCAATATAAAAGAGAAAAATGACAACCTGCACAAATGGCATCACAGAATAAAATTGTTTTCATTGGAAAGATTTTCATGAAATTTCTAGTTATTAAATCCATAGGTATTTTTAACACTTCCTTTTTACCACTGTGGATTTACTGTAGTAGCCAGATATGCTCCTGTGATTGAATGAGTTTTGTGATATACTAATATCATGTTGGCTGCAACATATCTTATCCATTGCAGTCGTCAAGTGGATTTGTTTCCATATTTCATTCCCAAATGACTCAAGTGGACAAAACCACGTCATTTGCATCAGTGTCATGATGGATCAGACTGGAAAACACATGTATTATGATATTAAATAACATATTAAGTCTGTTTCTAGGAATGATGTTTCTCTGATAGAGTACCTGTACAGGAGTATATTTGATACCAAGAGTAATGCTAGCAGGGTTAGTTATGTTATATATTGAGATTTATATCAAGTATTTCTTCAGTAATTTGTTATGTGTATCACATTTGTTTAATGAATGCTTTTGAAGGACTTCCTCAGATTCTATACTTACATATTAATATGCCTTTAAGAGATTTCAGCTGTTACTTACACAGGCATGGAAGGGTTAAGCTCCCCCCCTCCCCAATTGTTCTGTGTAAAGCTATTAAACTTGGAGTAACAACCAATGGGCTGCTCCCTGAGAAAGCTGTGATGCTGTGAAGTGTGCAGGGGCAGAAGACTGGGAGACTTTTATGCAAGGAATTTATCATTTTGGTGACTTTTTGTAGCACTTTTTATAGTGCCCGATGAATTTGTGTGCCATATCTGTTCCTGTACATACAGGGGAGTGTTAAACAGGGAACACAGTGTAGCTGAAAATCTCACATGATCCACAGTGATACAGACCAGGCGACTGCTGAACTGTGCCTGGAGGAACAGTGTGGAAGATATCAGGGTGACTGGAACAATATAAATCCGATATTTGACCTGTCATTTGATATCTAGGAATATCTGCTTTAACCTCATAATAGACTGGCAAGATATTCTGCAGCACTTAATCTGTAAACTCTGCTTACAACCCAGTTGTGAAGGAGAAATATAGTAATGACTATTAATACCCTGGTGTGCAATTTAAGGAACTTGCTGGGAATCGCCTGAGGAATCTTATATGGTGATTCAACAGCGGTGCTGAGTATAGATGCTACTAAACTGTTTGAGAACTACCTTAATAGCTGTGACCCTGTTCCTATATATAAAGTATCGATTAGAGCTCAGCCATAGTACGACTCTGTTCAGTTAACTCTGTACTTGGATGTTCATCACAAAGCACTGTATTTATTATCACCATATATTCAGAGTGTATATATACAGTATATATATATATATATATATATATATATATATTATATATAATAATATGTACATATAATATATATATATATATATATATATATATATATATATAAACTCTATGGTGCATTAGTGTATACCGTGCCATATATATACATATACATTAATGCACCATATAGTGAGAGTTTATATATATATATATATATATATATCAATATATATATATATATATATATATATATATCAGTATTGCTCTGAAGTTTTGGAATTTGTATTTATAAATACATTAACACTCTATATTATACTTTTACAAAGGTCAATGAATACCATACTTTTGCACAAGAGGAACAAATCATGCAAAGTATACAATAACACATCACAATCTCACTGGTATAATTCAATATTAATGTAGTAGAAAGTTAGAGAGTTTGCCTCTGTTCACACCTGTACAAGATGTGTGTGGTAAGATGTAATACTGCACACACAATGCAGGAATCCCTTCACCAGACATGAGGACTATGAAGCAGCTGGTACATGCCAGGGTCTTACCTGCTGATGCCCAGGGTAGCCGGACAGTCCACAGCATGGGCACAGGGCTCTAGCAGTGTGGGAGCGCTGCCAGGCTTCTCTCCATTCCTCCCATTTCCTAGACAGTGTGCCTATGATACATGAGAGCTCCGGCATTGCCTGTGTATCAGGACAGTATGGGAATCTCCCTTGCTGCCCCTCTCTCGCCTCCTGTGTGCCACTCTCCACTCACCTGCCTTTATAGACTCTCATGCCCCCGCAGACTCGTCTCATTTCTTGCCAGTAGTCTGCCCACAGCTCCCCTCCCTCCCACTTCTTCCTCTATGTCACATGGCAAGTGATCAAGTGGGGCGCCACTGCTTCTCCCTTCTCCGAGCAGCCCACACATGAAATTCCACCCACGCCAGTCAGCATGGAGCCTGACAAAAACACTGTCACCTGACCACCCTGCCACCCCTCTCTTGTCCCCAGCCACGGTGGACCCACCTGTCATCTCACATCCACTCTCTCAGCCTCCATCCCACCCAGCACTCTCCTCCCTCCATGACTGAAACATACACACAAAAGCATTCTTCACAGTGCAGGCGGATCAGGGGGAGGGGGCCTGGGGGACCCCGCAGTGAATATTAGGGAACAGAAGTGGCTCAACTTCAGGAGGGAAGTGATGGACTGTGCCAATAATATTAATCTGGATGGATGTATGGAAGGAATGCAGCAGTATGGGGCACTATACATGGTCTGAGGGGGCAGACAGCTGGCACAAGCCCTCGGACCCTCCTCTACTTGCCTCACTATAGGAACTGCTTCTTAGCCAGTTTTATATCAAATAATGAAAAGTTCTACAACATTCTAGTAGACGTTTCCAAGCTCTCTGTTTGCTGTCAGTGAATAGGAGCATTCTTGTTTATATCAGATCCTGAAAACCTATACAGACCTGAGACTTCTCACAGCTGACATTTTGGTACTATTACATCCAGTCTAAACATACAGCCTGGAATCTACACTGATGTACTGTAATACAGGTCTTCACATGAATGATTTTTCCGACAGAACAGCAACGTATATTGTTGTTTTTTTTTCAGAGACTGTGAGAACAAAATCATTACATGCACTATCATGTCCGTGTTTTATCCGTGTTTCATCTGTACTTCACATTCATTGCTAGGAGATGCTGGGAAATGATTATGACAGATAATAATACAATGGCAAACAGATGGGACACAGATCAAAAAAGAAGTAAATAGGACCTGTCCCAGATTATTGGGCCGCACACAGATCCATGTAATATACGGTCATGTGCATGGGCTGATAGAAATGAATGGGTCAGTGTTAGGGTTGAGCGATCAGGATCGGAAAAGATCGTATTCCGATCAGCGATCAAGTAAATTTCACGATCGTGATCGGAATTCCGATCCCGATCTTTTTAGGCGAGATCAAGGTCGGAGGTTATTTCCCATAATGCTTTGCTACTGACCAAGCATTGTGGGAAAAACTAACAATGTTATCTAGGTCCCATAGGAATGAATGGATGCAGCCGGCACACAGCCTGTGCCGCTTAACCCCCTGCGCGCCGGATGTGTCCATTCATTCTAATGGGAGACTAGCTAACATCTCTAGTAGCTATCACTTACCTGCACAGATCACATCTCCCCGCTCTGTACCCGCCCACACTCTCCTAAGCCACAAGCCCCGCCTTCTTTCTATGTCTGTAACACTAACCTGGGAGGCAGGGGCAGTGAGGCGAGAAGAGGACCGAGAACAGTGGGGACCTGACCAGCGATCTGTGCAGGTAAGTGGACACCAGGGGGGACTAAGTAGACAGAGGATTTTTTTTAATCACTAAACAGCATGGATTCTAACAATTAAAGCGTTCAATATTTAGACTCCATGCTGTGTAGTGAATAGGATTGTTTTTAAAATCCGATCTCCGATTATTTAAAAAATCCCATTGACTTGCATTGGGATCAGGTTAGAATGTAAAATGATCGGAAATCGGATTTTAAAAACGATCCTGAAATCTCAAGATCGGCTCAACCCTAGTCAGTTTGCAAACCCGGAAAAAGCCTGGTTAGCACACTGGCCACAATTGTCTGCAAGAAACGTTATAGAGAGGTTTGTGCTGCTGATGGTCATGGAGGACTGCTCAATCTACCATATATATCCACCTCTCAGGCTACGTTCACATCTGAGTCAGATTCTCTGTTGGAATGTCCACCTGAAATTGGTGGATGAAAGAATCTTGCACATACAGCTTTTTCATCTTTCAGTTTCAGTAGCCATCCTAGTAGTCCCCAGCGGACTAGAACAACCAGTAACCAACACTAATGTGAACCCAATGCCAGTTCTGGGCAAAAGGGCTAGCAAAAGATATTCCATAATGTAATATCTAACATACTGGATCCTTATTATTTTTTTCTTAACTTTTCTGTATCATGGCCTTACTAGTAGAATGTAGGATCTATATGCATAAAAATATTTGATATTCTACGCTCCATAAGTGGTTGTTTGAAATTGTTTTTCTATTGCTAAACCAGATCTTAATCATATTGCTTCTTAGGTTAAGGTTCCACGTTGCGGAAAAGCAGCCAATCCAGTGGAGAACTTTGAGAACTTGTTTTATATTTCCCATCAATGGCCACTACTAGATTTGGCTCCAAAAATATACAGCAAAATCTAGAAAGAAAGAAAAAAAAGTGTTTCCGCAATGTGGGGCTTTAGCTTTAAGGTTAAAGCTCCACATTGTGAGAACCCATTGATTTCTATGGGTGCCGGCATACGCACGCTCCCCTTTTAAATCAATGGGAGGCTTTTTTACCTATTGCTTTCAGTGTGATACGCGCGTATGTCAGTACCCATAGAAATCAATGGGATCTGTTTTAACGCCGCTCATTCTGAACGAGTTTACGTTCAGAATGAGCGGAGCATAAACTCCGTGTGAAGGCTCCCAAAAAATGCAGAAAAAGGCAGCACGTCACTTCGTGGAGCCTTAGCCTTATGCTAAGTCCCACGTAGCGAGTCACAGCCAAAAAGTGTTGTGGAAAAGACCACAACGCTTTCTTTCTGCAGCTCGTTTCACAGAAAGTCCACAGAATCTTCCTCTACTAACTTTTTGTCCCTATTATGTCTATACAGTATACGCCAGTATTTTTGTAGGTATAATGGCCATTCTACAAGTTACAAAAACGCAACAGTTTTTGAAATTGCAGTATTTCTGCTGCGGATATTTTTCTGCAATGTGTGCATGTTCCATCCACTTTGCATGTATTATAAAATGCTAAAATGGGCTAAAATTGTAAAATGGGCAGCACGGTGGCTCAGTGGTTAGCGCTGCAGTCAAATCCCACCAAGGACAACATCTGCAAGGAGTTTGTATGTTCTCTGTGGGTTTCTTCCGGGTACTCCGGTTTCCTCCCACACGCCAAAGACATACTGATAGGGACTGTAGATTGTGAGCCCTATATGGGACAATATCTGTAAAGTGCTGCGGAATATGATGGTGCTATACAAGTAAGCATAATAATTAATAAATAAATAATAAAATGCTGCAGCCGAATCATGGAGTTTTCACTACGTGAGGCCCCCGGTCTCAAGGGTGTTTCTAGATTTACGTTATGAAGGCTTAATCACTATATAACTGAAGCATTTTACAGCTTTCTTGTATACATGGAGGGGGGGTTATTAAGTATTAAAGGGGTTTTCCCGTCACAAGGATCCTATCTATACTGCTTGTTAATGTGAATGTAAGACTTTTCCTAAATACACTGCTTCAGCAAAATTGCTTTGTTTGGCCACTATCTTACTTTATTCATTTTCTTGTGGCTACAGCCCTGACCTAGCTGCTCCTGAGTCAAGTGATGTGTCAGCCTGCTCTCAGGGGGAGGGAAGAGGGGCTATGTGCACGGGAGTGAGCCTGGAGGGGGGGGGGTAGTTTACCCTTTGGGGGGAAGGGGCCGCCAATACAGGGTTAGACGCCGGCACAGGGTTAGACGCCGGCACAGGTGAAGCCAGCAACATCGCTATGCTTCTGCCCTGCATGAAGCCAGCAGCGGCAGAAGCGATGCTGCTATTCCGCTCCGGGGTCACATATGCAAAGCCAAGCGGTAAGATGCCGCTGGCCCTGCGTGCACGCTCATAGACCAGTCTAGCCTTCACAATGCGAATACAGACCCAACACCCTGTCGGGTCTGTATTTGCACTGTCAAGGCTAGACTGGTCTATGAGCGCGCACGCAGGGCCGGCAGCATCTCGACGCTTGGCTTTGCATATGCGACCCCGCCCACCAATGACGAGACAAAGCTGGAAGACAGAAGAATTCACAGAAACGAAGACTGGTAAGTATGCGACGTGGGACAACCCCTTTAAGTCCCTGTGCCAGCAGAGGATGTACTTAAATCAATTATGATGAGGTTGTTTTTTTATCATGAGTTTGGCACATCCTCATATTAGAATTTGGCAGCATTTCTGCTCCTTTTTGTGGCATAAATGATGAGGAATGTGACACAAGTGCTGGTCCCACCCAAACCGAGTGCAAAACCACCACTCGTGGCCATTTAAGTCGTAAGTGATGTTAAACAGTTTCTAATGGCTTCCTCCTTTATGTTTTAATTCCTCACAAGATAGTTTGTAGTCAGTGGATAAGAATAATCTTTAAGGGTATATAAGAGGGATAAATATTTAGGGTTAGCTATATATATATTTAGATATAAGCCGGCCCACAGCTAGTCCTGTTGTCAGCTATGAAGTGGTTACAATTGTAGGAACCTCTAAACTTGTACAATGGCATCTATCTAATGTATCAGTTTGCAGTCCAGGCAGTTTCATTCACAAAGCATTGCCTTGGCTGAATAGATCTACTTCTCACCTGAGACAGAACTAAATGTATAAGGCTACGTTCACATCTGCTTCAGAGTCTATGTTCTGAGACTTGTCTCAGCAGGGCCGCCGATAGGCCAGTACTACTGGTACTGGCGTCAGGGGCCCGGCCAAATTGAAAAATGGGGGGGGCCCGGTTTTGGCCCGCTACCGTGTGCCGGCCCCCTGGCGCCCATAGCAGTCATTGTGTATGTCCTATTTCAACTCAGATCTGCATCCAGAGGACGCAGATCTGAGTTGAAGACATACGCGGCTGAAGCAAGGAGCTGACACAGGTCAGCTCCTCGCTTCGCCGCTGCGTGCCTCTCTCGCTGACACATATGCGGCTGAAGCGAGGAGCTGACCTGACCTGACTTGTGTGATCACATCGCGTCTAAAAGCCAGTAGCCGGCGGCAGCAGCGAAGCGAGGAGCTGACACAGGTCAGCTCCTCGCTTCAGCCATCGCGTCTACAAGCCAGTAGCCGGCGGCGAAGCGAGGAGCTGACACAGGTCAGCTCCTTGCTTCGCCGCTGTGCGCCTCTCTCGCTGTCACATATGCGGCTGAAGCGAGGAGCTGACCTGTGTCAGCTCCTCACTTCGCCGCCTCCGCTACTGGCTTGTAGACGCGATGTGATGACGTCACATCGCGTCTATAACTGTGCGCCAGTGAGAGAGAGGCGTGCAGAGAGCTGCGAGGGAACGAAGGAGAAGGTAAGTCAGTCAGTGTAATGTGGAACGTGAAACTGGGGGCAGAGAGAGGACGGCATGACACTGGGGGCAGAGATGGAGAGGATGGCATGACAATGGGGGCAGAGATGGAGGGACATGAATATGGGGGCAGAGATGGAGAGGACGGCATGACAATGGGGGCAGAGATGGAGGGACATGAATATGGGAGCAGAGATGGAGGGGATATGAATATGGGGCAGAGATGGAGAGGACGGCATGACACTGGGGGCAGAGATGGAGAGGATGGCATGACAATGGGGGCAGAGATGGAGGGACATGAATATGGGGGCAGAGATGGAGAGGACGGCATGACAATGGGGGCAGAGATGGAGGGACATGAATATGGGGGCAGAGATGGAGGGGACATGAATATCGGGGAAGAGATGGAGAGGACGGCATGACAATGGGGGCAGAGATGGAGGGACATGAATATGGGAGCAGAGATGGAGGGGATATGAATATGGGGGCAGAGATGGAGAGGACGGCATGACAATGGGGGCAGAGATGGAGGGACATGAATATGGGAGCAGAGATGGAGGGACATGAATATGGGGGCAGAGATGGAGGGGACATGAATATGGGGACAGAGATGGAGAGGACGGCATGACAATGGGGGCAGAGATGGAGGGACATGAATATGGGAGCAGAGGTGGAGGGGACATGAATATGGGGGCAGAGATGGAGAGGACGGCATGACAATGGGGGCAGAGATGGAGGGACATGAATATGGGAGCAGAGATGGAGGGGACATGAATCTGGGGGCAGAGATGGAGGGGACATGAATCTGGGGGCAGAGATGGAGGGGACATGAATCTGGGGGCAGAGATGGAGGAGACATGAATATGGGGGCAGAGATGGAGGGGACATGAATATGGGGTCAGAGATGGAGGGGACATGAATATGGGGGCAGAGATGGAGGGGACATGAATATGGGGTCAGAGATGGAGGGGACATGAATATGGGGGCAGAGATGGAGGGGACATGAATATGGGGGAAGAGATGGAGGGGACATGAATATGGGGGCAGAGATGGAGGGGACATGAATATGGGGGCAGAGATGGAGGGACATGAATCTGGGGGGCAGAGATGGAGGGCATGAATCTGGGGGTAGAGATGGGGGACATGAAACAGGACAGAGATGGGGGGTACATGAAACTGGTGGCAGAAATGGATGGGCGGACATGAATCTGGGGGCAGAGATTGGGTGGGAGACATGAAACTGGGGGCAGATAAAGGGTGTATATGAAGCTGGGGGAGAGATAGAGGGGGGACATATAATGTACGGGTGACTGTAGGAGGATTATACTGTGTCCGGGCACATGAAAAATTAATGAGAATGGGTGGAGTCAACATAACAGTGGGTGGGGCTAAATTTGCAGCGGCGCGCTGCACATTTTGTCCCTCTTTTGGTTCTTCAAAAGTTGGGAGGTATGGGTACAGGAGGCAGTGGAAAGATTTTAGAAGGTGGACGGGGGGGAAGGGGGATTGTTGGGGCATCGGGTGTGCGGCACTGCGGAGAGGGAACGTCTGGGGCAATATATAAGTTTTTAGCTGGAGAACTACAAAGCACACAATAGCTCCAAAGGTATGTGTGCTTTGTATTAATAATGATGTAGGCTGCTATGTTACTAGCATAGCAGCCTGTTTGGGGGTGGGACTTTCACTTTAAAGGAGTGTTCACATTGCGTTCTTGGCCTCCCTTGGCCTCCCTTGCTGGGATACGTTGGTAACCAGTCACAATCAGCTCCCCACTTATCCCTGCACAGAGAACTGCAGGCCCCCCTTTTTTTTAATGGCCAGTTCTTCGTGCAGGGATAAGTTGACAGCAGATTCTGACTGGTTGCCATCGTATCCCGGCAAGGGAGGCCAAAAACGCAATGTGAATAAGCCCTGAGGATTTATTAAGAGGGCTCTTATAGATGGTGTTGGCTCTCTATAGGCGCTGTCACACGGAGCAGATTGTACCTGCAAATAGAATCTGATTAAGCCTTGTAAAGCTGCTAAATAAAGGGAAATGTAATATATAATGGGTATGTCGCAATTTAAAGTAGTTTTAAAATGGCGGCGGGGGGGGGGGGGGGGGGCAGACACTTAGGCTGTATGGGGCCCCAAAATTCCTGATGGCGGCCCTGTGTCTCAGTATACGCTTAAATTGCTGGACGAAAATGTCCTGCATGCTCAACTTTTTTGGCTGGCGCTTTCTGCTAAAAACAATGGACACCCAATGGACTCCATTATATTTTAACAGTCAGTGTGTCCGTTGTTCTGGATATCCAATGAACTAGAACAACAGACACCCCAGCACATATGTGAAAAAAGCCTGTTTTTTTTAGCATCTAGATAGAAACAGAATTGTTCTCATTCATGAACAGCAAAATTATGAGAAATTAAGAAAAAATTTGGAAAGCTAAAGACAACAGAATTCTGTCTCAATTTGTATCAATACTCTAGGATACAAACCGTGTTTCAGATTTATGTAAAATTTTAGACAATTTTGACAAAAGGGGTGATTTAGAAGAAAACAAAATGTCTTAGTGGCCAGACGCATGTGTTAAAGGGATTCTATCATTGGGAAAACTCATTTTTAACTAAGCATATATTTGCATAGGCTTTAGAAATGCTATTCCACACCTACCTTTTGTATGCAAATCCCCTCAGCTGTTTTTGAATTAGCCTTCTTTTGATTGATATGCTAATTAGACAGCAACGAGCACCGGAAGTTCAGTGAGCACTGGGTGCTGTGACAGTTTCCATAGAGGTAGGTATAGTAGAAGCAGAAAGTCCGTAGAGTTTTTGATGCATTTCCGCCATGGTTTTTCCCACAGCGCTTTTTGGCTGCGACTCGCTACATAGTTGAAAAAGTGCCACCTGAAGAACAAACAAGATAGCAGAGAAAAATCTGTTTGGATTCATTCACACTGAGTTTTTTGGCGAGAAAAAAATCGGCTTCAGGAATTAGGAAATGGTTTTATGAAGCTTTTTTTGGAGCGTTTTTTGAGGCTTTTTAGTTTTTGTTTTTTTTCCTCCAGCTCAGTGTATGGACCTTAAAAAAACTGCTAGAGTTTTTTCCGCGCGCTTTTTACCAATTCCGAGCCCAAATCCGCAACATGGAATTTCCGCCTCCCATTGACTGCGTTGGTTTTTGCAGGTGGAATCCACCTAAAGGAAGCTTTTTTCCACTCGCAGAATTTTTAGAACTCTATGGGGAGGTGTTTTTTTTCCCACATGGATTCTGATATGGATTCAGCATCAAAATCAGCGCCCAAAAACTCTGTGTGAATGGATCCTTACTGCCTCCCACAGAAATGTGCAAGTGGCCTTAGTGGGAAATGCTGCATCAGTTTGAGTTAGAAATAATAATGGACAGGGACAAAAGTTTGCTGCCTATCTGGTAAAGTAAAGCAGAGAGAGAGATATACACAAATTCATTCACTCGTCTACACAGAGCCATCTATGAGCAGAATGTAAAAGAACAATACACCTTACACAGGCCTCCTACTTGACCCACCAAAGATAAGGGCTCCACGTTTACTCCAGTCCCACAACCTTGGGATAATCTTTGATCTGCCCTGTTAGTCTGTCCTGTCCACACATCCAAGCCCTCAACACCTCCTATTACCTCTAACTTTAATGCTGACATGCAAGACTATCCATTAACCTGTCCTCTCCCATACCTCTCTGACCTAATCTCCCTCAACGTCCCCACTTGTTATCTCCTCCTTCACTATTGTTCTTATCCAAGCTCCACAAAGCTGGTTGTAAGGTTACTCCCATGCAACCCCCAAATTCTAGAACTAGCTACTGTGATATATAGGAGTGTCTCCCCACACTCGCAACCTTCAAGAGAAACCTGAAAAACCCTTCTTCAGGATTCCCTACAACCTTTAATATCCCTGTAACCATTATACTATTAACTGAACAGTTTACACTCTCACCCGCTGTCTCCGTTCCTTATAAATTGTAAGCCCTCACGGCCAGGGACCTCTTTCCTGCTGTACCAGTTGGTCACTAAATTTAGGTTATTTTACCTGTTTCTGTACTACATATAAAAACTTTTTTATATTTGCAATACTAGGTAATTAATAATGCTCTGAAAATAAATAATGATAATAGAAAATCACCATATCAATTTTATACCAAGATGAGAGTGGATTCCATGAGAGAAAGTGAAAAACTCCTTCCTATAGATCCAAATCTAAAGTTGAGCCCTATATGGGGACAGTGACTGTTAATGTCTGTAAAGCGCTGTGGAATATGATGGCGCTATACAGTGGCGTAACTAGGAATGGCGGGGCCCCCCCGACCGACACCAACGCCGAAGACCTCGACCGACCCCCTCCTAGGCATTCCTGTGCGCTCTATTATGCCCCATAGTGGCCCCTGCACACAGTATTATACCCCATAGTGGACCTTGCACACAGTATTATCCCCCATAGTGGACCCTGCGCACAGTATTATGTCCCATAGTGGCCCCTGCACACAGTATTATGCCCCACTGTGGACACCCATAAACAATTATTATACTCTGGTGATAGTGTTTGTGGAGCCTGTGGTGTCACTTACCAATCCCGGCCCTGCCAGGATCGGTAAGTAAATAGGGCCCGTTACTGGCTGGAGTTACTCCAGCCGGTAACGGCCTATTAACAACAAAAAAAACACAGCGGTAGCAGCTGTTGCTGGGCCCCTAATGTCCAGGGCCCTGTGGCAGCTGCCTCTGCTGCTACGGTGGTAGTTATACAAGTAAGTATAATTGATAAATAATTAAATAAATAAACTGGTACAATTTCCTATATATACTGTATTTGAGTAGTGTATTATGTACCCCATGTTACCATGAGTATTTAAGACATTTTGCCCATGGTACAGATGATCAATTACATTTAGGCAAAAAACTAAATGATCAATATAAAAAAATCTGTATACTAAAATCTAATAGACCTAATCCAAAAATAAAAAATGAAAGCTATTACTTACCAGAAGGATGATCTAGACCTCTATTGGCCATACATATCAGATTACTGTTGGATAATATTTACACATCCAATCAACCATATAATGTATATGGAGATCTCCCGGTTCTCCCCCAGTATAGTCAGATAGTTGGATTTCAACCTAGCTGATCATTTTGCTCTCAGGAAAATAAGCTGCAGTTTACTTCCCGCTCCCCATAGAGAACACATGCACACTTGGAAAAAACTTTTATGTATTTAAGACCTTCAGAATGAGGTCAATTTTGGGCATAAGTAAGAAAGAATGCTTTATTAATTTGCCATATTTTGACAATCATCTATATGCCCTTTGTTTTTAATAGCTGCCTTAGGCTCAGTTCACATCTGCATTTGGGGATTCCGTTCCCCTATCTGCATGAAAAAAAGTGCAAGCAGCACTTTTCTCTCCACATTTTTATTACGGAAACCGAGTGTAAACCACACGAACCCCATTATAGTCTATGAGGTCCATGTGTTTCCTAAGGTAACTGCTTTTTTATGCGGATTAGGTTGCCGAACGCAGATGTGAATCTAGCCTAAGCGTTTTGTTTTGTGGCATATGTTGTATATATGAACTCCTATTATGGTGGACATATAAATGCATGTTTTATTTGAAATGACTTTTGTAAAATGGTTAAATAAAAATAAAAATTTTCCAATGCTTTTCATTTTTTTTAATTTTTGCTTTATGCACATAAGCTATACGGTATGGTTGTTATGTTCACATGGATGCTAAACACTGTATATATTTTATTATTTTGTGTTACTTAATATATATTTTTTCATTTTGAATATTTTTTGTAACTACATTATTATAATGTTATTTAAAATTAGGTTATTATTAGGTTTGCAAGTTTTCGACTTGAATTGGTTTGTTTTTGCTATTTTGGTATAAACATGGGGTCAAATGCTGCAATGTAATATCGTAAAGAGAAACAAATGGCTTTGCATCCAAAGTAATCTATTTATTTACAGTGTCCTCTAACTGAAGATGTAACAAGCATGTTTTTCGGTCATTGACCTCCCCAGATCAGTCTCACTGGCAATAGTGTCATCATCTCGTGTAAGCTATAACAAAGGACACAGAAGTGGTGAGGTCATAGTTTTAGTTATTTGCTTTAGTTTTAGAAAAATAATTTCAGATCATTTAAAATTTTATTTATTTTCCAGTGTAATAATTTCCAGCCAAATTACAATAGAGAGAACCCCTGTGAATACTGTTTTAGGGATTGTTGGAGATTTTTGGTGGTACGCACATCAATTTTTCTGGTGTGAATTATAGTAAGACTGGTCGGCCAAGACGTTCCTGTCCTGTGCCACCTATATTCCTACTCCGTTCTCCACACTTTTTTGAAAAGTGGTGAGCAGGGGACAAAACGGGAAGCGTTGCAATTTTTGCCCCCAAACTTACAAGTATGACAAAAATTGTGACACTGACAACCAAGGCATGATACATTAACTCCATAAGTTGAAAGTAAAGGAACGCCGGGGCCCCACGTGGTATAAAAAAATGACACTACGTTTTACAGTCCCTGTGAGTGGTTGGGATTCCAGCGAATCCCATCCATACACTGTGGGAAAATATGCGCAGCGGATATGCTGCAATTTCCAAAACCATTGTGGTTTTGGAAATCACAGCATGTCAATTATACCTAAGGAAATGCCAGCGTTTCCCTATAGGAATAATTGAAGCAGAAAGTCCACAGAGGAAAACTCTGTGGAGAAGCGCAGCAAAGAAAAAAACATGATGCATTGTTGCCACATTTTTCTGATAGAGCTTTTTTTGCTGGGACCCGCTATGTGAGGCTTTACCCGGAGATTCAAAAAGCTCCATATATAGGGATTAGGGAATAACTATATATGGAGAATTTCAAATCACCTTGCACCGAGGGTTAAACTGTGTTCTTAAACTCAGAAGAACGCACTATGTAACAGCTAGCAAGTCCTCGCCTGGTACAAACATAATCTCCCAGTTTTTTTTATTAAAATAGTCTGTAGGCAGATAATCTGTCGGTCTTAAAGGGTTTGTCCACTTTCAGACCAAAGATATACAATTTCCAATATACGTTCTGTATCCATTTTTTACTTCTAGTGGTTAAAAGTCTGACCATGGCAATGCAATTTACAGTCCATGGTCATGTGATTTACAGTTCATGGTCATGTGATGAGCACACAGGTGCACGGCTCCTTACCAGACAGATGTCTATGTCCCTGTGTGCCGCGGCTCTTTTCATTAAATAGACAGGAATAGGACCTGTTCTTTTTTTTTATTATGTTTTTATTAAATATTTTAAAGAATATTTTACAAATAAAGATAATCAAATCATGTATGATATGAGAAGAGATCAGGGGTAAGTTAAATGAACATATAAACACTGAAGAGCAAGAACTCTTATACAATCAGTATACAATAGGTAATAGGTATTAGGCCCCACACGTCAATGCAAGGCACACAGAACAGTATTGGGGAAGTGGCGTGTGGAACACCACATCTTAAGTAAACCAGGTGGACTATGTGTAATAATGAACTTGGAAACCAGTGGGTAGAAAGGTAAGAATTGAGAAGATTAGGAAGGGAGAGGGGGTGGAAGGGAGGAGGGGGGGTTGGGGAGGGGAGAGGGAGTGTAAAGGAGGGGATTAGGAGGACAGATCTCTTCAGGGAGACCAAATCTTGAGGAAGTGGGGATGTGATCTCATTTTCCAACTAGATAATTCTTCAAACCGGCAAATTTGGTTGGCTTTGCCAATCCATTCCCATTTCTTGGGTGAATCTACACTGAGCCACTTTTTAGGGATCAAGGAGTTTGCGTCATCTATAAGGTATGAGACTAAGTTGGACTTGGAGGGTTTATAGGTAGAAGAAGGCAGTGAGATAAGGACCATCGGAGCTGTAATCTCGAAATCTTGAGATGTCAAGGACTTAATGGTTGTTTCAGCATCAGACCAAAATCTTCTGATGGCAGGGCAATCCCACCATATATGAAGGAGAGATCCAGGATGAGATTTGCACCTTCAGCAGACATCAGAATCCACAAGGCCTTTCTTTTGTAGCCACTGGGAAGTTTGGTAAAATCTAGAAAGAAGTTTGTAATGTGTCTCTTGGAGACGAGTACAGGGGAGAACCCATGTGATTTTGTGAGGACATGTTTTGTTTGCTTTTCTGACAGTGTCACTTCAAGCTTCTGTTCCCAGGCCAAGAGGTATGGGGGCTTAGAGATCTGTAGTGGGTTGACATAAGTGGAGAGAACAAAAGATGTCTTCTTTAATAGGGTTTGGCGCGCCAAAACAGCGTGTTCGAAAGGAGTAAAATTGGTACGGAGAGAGTTTGTTGCAGTCCAATTTTGGACAGTTTTCACTACATGATGTTTGAGTAAGAAAGACACCGTCCTGTGAGAGAGTAGATCAGTGAGCTTGGAGTAATCCACCGCGTAGGAAAAATCTAGGATGTCCACTAAGCAGTATTGTAGAAGGCCTTGTCAGATGTTAAGAGAAGAGGCATCTGCGCAACCCAACCAGTTTGCAAATATGTCTATAGGGGAGAGAAGAGAGGGTGTAGGGGCTAGCTTGTCTCCATAGGTCCAGTCATGTATCACAGGCGCCTAAGATCAATTGATCTATCGTTTTACTCCTGAACCCAGGGGAACCATATAGCCAGAGATGCGCAATCACGGACAGATCAAAAGTTTCAAGTGAGATATCGGCCATGAGGGTGTTCTGGCCAAAAGTGGTCAGCTCAATCCATCGCTTAAGTTGAACCGCTCTGTAATATTCCCTAACATCAGGTAGACCAATCCCACCCGCTGAAATTCACGGTTGTGTGTACGGGCCCATAGAAAAGAATGGGTCAGTGTGCTATCTGTGAAATACATGCATAGCACACTGACCCACACCACAATCATCTGCAAGGGGCCTTATGGAAAATGTTTTGAATCTCTGATTTGTTATTTCTATGTTTATTTTTCATGGATTCATTGGAACAAAAGAATTTTGGATTTTCTTATGTATTTTGGATAAGAAGAAGCCCTAAGTAAATGGCTTTGTGGGATTAAAAGTCATAAAATAATTTTTTTTTTCTACTAACGTCGTATTCACTTTTTGTTTTGAGCTTTTTTGTTGTGGTAGTTTTAGCTATCTTTTTTTTCCCTTCCCTATCACTAGATCTATGGAGTGTGGGAGGAAACCCATGCAAACACAGGGAGAACATACAAACTCCTTGCAGATGTTGTCCTAGTCAGGATTTGAACTCAGGACTCCAGCGCTACAAGGCTGCATTGCTAACCACTGAGCTTCCATGCTGCCTAGTTTTAGCAATTTTGTACAATTTAAGATAATTTGTACTTTCAGTAAAATATTGAGATAAATGTACTTCAACTCAATTAGTGTTTTTCAAGGAAAATGACTAAAAGTAATGAATGATGCTCCTTCTCTCAAACATATAATGTGCTCCCTGGTGTGCCTAAATACCACATATAGAAATGCACTTCAGTATAAAGAAAGATAGAAGATTAACACAAAACTAGATTTCATATGCTCTTCTCTACTCCCAACATAAATTGAGAATTGTTCTAACGCTGGGGCCCCATGTTGTGAAAATGCGGCGTTTCAGCCACAGCAGTAACATTGCAGAGGATGGGATTTTGGCTAATTCCATCCACACATTCTGTGCTTCAAAAATGCTTGCAGCAAGTCAATTATAACGGAAATGCTGATGTTTTCCGCATAGGTACAATAGACGCCGAAAGACTTTCTGTGAAAAACATTGGAAAAAAAACATGATCCGTTTACACCGTGGTCTTTCGCAGAGTTTTTTGGCTACAGCTCTCTCTGTGGGGATATCCCTGGCAAACACAACAGTGGCTAAACCAACATCCACATGTTCCATCTAACACTTGCAATTGACCAATGCTGTGGATTCGAAACCTGGAGTATGTCAATTATTGATGTTGCTTATAGCTGAATATGCTGTTGTTTCCCTGACAAATATTCAGCAGTGTGCCAGTCTTATGTGATCCCAGGTTTGAGATCTCTGTCCCTGTAAGTAGTTTATGTAAGCATTTCCATGAGTCCATTTGACATCATGGTATTTTGAACCAGCATTTGTAAGCCAAAACCAGTAGTGGGTCCAAATATGTAAAAAATGCATATGTCTCCATTATAATTTTTCTCTTTTCTCCAGTCTGGTTTTAGGCCCCTTGGAGACAACCTTGGGGTCACTGCTGCCCATGATTGAACGGCACATCTGGTGCATGAGATGGGTTTCATTCAATGAATAGGAGCCGCAGAAGCACTGCCGCAAATTTGGACAGCAATAGGACCTATCCTGAGTTTTGCTGCTATGACTGTCGGCCCATTTACGGAACCGTGAAAAATCTGGATAGCACATTGAACACGGCCACGGTCGTATGCAAGGGGTCTTAGGATGAGGCCCCACATTGGGTAGACACATCATTTTTCTTTCAAATTTTGTTACGTCTTCTTGAGCCAAAGCCAAGAGAGGATTGAGCAGAAGGTAGAACTATAAGAACTTCCTATATATTTCCTATTACTTTTGTAGCCATTCTTTGAGCTTTGACTCAAAAAATGCAGCAAAAGCTACAACTAAAGAAAAAAAAAAAACTTTCTGCAATGTGGGGCCTCAGCTTTAGGTTTCCAAATACTAAAGCAAAATTCTGACCAAATACCTCATGTGAAAGTGAACTAAGGATAAGATCATGTGAAGATTTGGTTCAGATGGTTGCACAGATTTCTGTAAATCTGTTCCATACACCTGCAGTATGTGCATGGATTACTGAAAGCCCAATCGATGGATAGAAACAAAAATCCTGCTGAACAAATTTGCTGTTTCTCAATATACCCTAAGAATCCCTCACAAGGACTGTCCACAAGGATTTTATTGGGCACCACGCGTTCCGGCAAAAAAGCCCTTTTTCAAGTGCAATACAAATCTTTTAAAACAAATATTCATAATTACTAGAGATGAGCGAACACTAAAATGTTCGAGGTTCGAAATTCGATTCGAACAGCCGCTCACTGTTCGAGTGTTCGAATGGGTTTCGAACCCCATTATAGTCTATGGGGAACATAAACTCGTTAAGGGGGAAACCCAAATTCGTGTCTGGAGGGTCACCAAGTCCACTATGACACCCCAGGAAATGATACCAACACCCTGGAATGACACTGGGACAGCAGCGGAAGCATGTCTGGGGGCATAAAAGTCACTTTATTTCATGGAAATCCCTGTCAGTTTGCGATTTTCGCAAGCTAACTTTTCCCCATAGAAATGCATTGGCCAGTGCTGATTGGCCAGAGTACGGAACTCGACCAATCAGCGCTGGCTCTGCTGGAGGAGGCGGAGTCTAAGATAGCTCCACACCAGTCTCCATTCAGGTCCGACCTTAGACTCCGCCTCCTCCGGCAGAGCCAGCGCTGATTGGCCGAAGGCTGGCCAATGCATTCCTATGCGAATGCAGACTTAGCAGTGCTGAGTCAGTTTTGCTCAACTACACATCTGATGCACACTCGGCACTGCTACATCAGATGTAGCAATCTGATGTAGCAGAGCCGAGGGTGCACTAGAACCCCTGTGCAAACTCAGTTCACGCTAATAGAATGCATTGGCCAGCGCTGATTGGCCAATGCATTCTATTAGCCCGATGAAGTAGAGCTGAATGTGTGTGCTAAGCACACACATTCAGCACTGCTTCATCAAGCCAATACAATGCATTAGCCAGTGCTGATTGGCCAGAGTACGGAATTCGGCCAATCAGCGCTGGCCAATGCATTCTATTAGCCCGATGAAGTAGAGCTGAATGTGTGTGCTAAGCACACACATTCAGCACTGCTTCATCAAGCCAATACAATGCATTAGCCAGTGCTGATTGGCCAGAGTACGGAATTCGGCCAATCAGCGCTGGCTCTGCTGGAGGAGGCGGAGTCTAAGATCGCTCCACACCAGTCTCCATTCAGGTCCGACCTTAGACTCCGCCTCCTCCGGCAGAGCCAGCGCTGATTGGCCGAAGGCTGGCCAATGCATTCCTATGCGAATGCAGACTTAGCAGTGCTGAGTCAGTTTTGCTCAACTACACATCTGATGCACACTCGGCACTGCTACATCAGATGTAGCAATCTGATGTAGCAGAGCCGAGGGTGCACTAGAACCCCTGTGCAAACTCAGTTCACGCTAATAGAATGCATTGGCCAGCGCTGATTGGCCAATGCATTCTATTAGCCCGATGAAGTAGAGCTGAATGTGTGTGCTAAGCACACACATTCAGCACTGCTTCATCAAGCCAATACAATGCATTAGCCAGTGCTGATTGGCCAGAGTACGGAATTCGGCCAATCAGCGCTGGCCAATGCATTCTATTAGCCCGATGAAGTAGAGCTGAATGTGTGTGCTAAGCACACACATTCAGCACTGCTTCATCAAGCCAATACAATGCATTAGCCAGTGCTGATTGGCCAGAGTACGGAATTCGGCCAATCAGCGCTGGCCAATGCATTCTATTAGCCCGATGAAGTAGAGCTGAATGTGTGTGCTAAGCACACACATTCAGCACTGCTTCATCAAGCCAATACAATGCATTAGCCAGTGCTGATTGGCCAGAGTACGGAATTCGGCCAATCAGCGCTGGCTCTGCCGGAGGAGGCGGAGTCTAAGGTCGGACCTGAATGGAGACTGGTGTGGAGCGATCTTAGACTCCGCCTCCTCCAGCAGAGCCAGCGCTGATTGGTCGAGTTCCGTACTCTGGCCAATCAGCGCTGGCCAATGCATTCTATTAGCCCGATGAAGTAGAGCTGAATGTGTGTGCTTAGCACACACATTCAGCTCTACTTCATCAGGCTAATAGAATACATTGGCCAATCAGCGCTGGCCAATGCATTCTATTAGCTTGATGAAGCAGAGTGTGCACAAGGGTTCAAGCGCACCCTCGGCTCTGATGTAGCAGAGCTGAGGGTGCACAAGGGTTCAAGTGCACCCTCGGCTCTCCTACATCAGAGCCGAGGGTGCGCTTGAACCCTTGTGCAGCCTCGGCTCTGCTACATCAGAGCCGAGGGTGCGCTTGAACCCTTGTGCACACTCTGCTTCATCAAGCTAATAGAATGCATTGGCCAGCACTGATTGGCCAGAGTACGGAATTCGGCCAATCAGCGCTGGCCAATGCATCCCTATGGGAAAAAGTTTATCTCACAAAAATCACAATTACACACCCGATAGAGCCCCAAAAAGTTATTTTTAATAACATTCCCCCCTAAATAAAGGTTATCCCTAGCTATCCCTGCCTGTACAGCTATCCCTGTCTCATAGTCACAAAGTTCACATTCTCATATGACCCGGATTTGAAATCCACTATTCGTCTAAAATGGAGGTCACCTGATTTCGGCAGCCAATGACTTTTTCCAATTTTTTTCAATGCCCCCAGTGTCGTAGTTCCTGTCCCACCTCCCCTGCGCTGTTATTGGTGCAAAAAAGGCGCCAGGGAAGGTGGGAGGGGAATCGAATTTTGGCGCACTTTACCACGTGGTGTTCGATTCGATTCGAACATGGCGAACACCCTGATATCCGATCGAACATGTGTTCGATAGAACACTGTTCGCTCATCTCTAATAATTACATTTAGCTATAACACCCCATAGTCTTAAAAAGTATCAGCAAGTAAAAAATATAATATATATATATACATATATATATATATATATATATATATATATATACATATATATACATACACACATACATGTATGTATTCCAGATCATAGCTCATGAACACAAATGCCCGTATGTTTTTGGAACCAGGGATTTAGGTGTATATATATTATATACTCTCCGGTGAATATATTAGTGAATACACTTTGAAATGATTTTAGCCATTTATTTTTTGGATTGTTTATGATGAAGTTCTATAATGGAATACATACATGTATGTGTGTATGTATATATATATATATATATATATATATATATGTATATATATATATATATATATATATATATATTATATTTTTTACTTGCTGATACTTTTTAAGACTATGGGGTGTTATAGCTAAATGTAATTATGAATATTTGTTTTAAAAGATTTGTATTGCACTTGAAAAAGGGCTTTTTTGCCCGGAACGCGTGGTGCCCAATAAAGTTGCCTTTCCTATTCAAAACCGGGTGAGCGCTGATTTTCTGCCTTTCTCCGCGAGGCTGGTCCTATATTCGGTTGTTATCCTGACGTCCACGTGACTGCCATCAGCGGCTGCCTGCCAGTAACACACTGGTTCCCTGACTACTACGATTATAGGTTGTTGTGCCCAACACAACCTAGCCAGGTGAGCGGACACCTGTATTGATTTTTTCCATACCTTTTCATTCCTTATACCAAAGGTATTACACAAGGAACGGCTCGGTGCCGGGGTTTCTTCTTTTCTTTTTGTCCACAAGGATTGTCACTGTCACATTCAGTAGCTAATGTAAGAAGTAATCTTAGTAATCTTTAAACACATTCAAACCTCAGAAGTTAATAAATGAACTCTCCAATGATTCCTGCATGGTACAGTGCCCAGCTCTATAAGTGCTTAACCATATTGTAATGGAATATTATTTCCATGTAGAATTCAGCTGCTAACTCCTTTATCCCTGTATATACTTAAAGAGTTGCAATGAGTCAATGTGCGCTGGTTAATGAGAGACCATCACCAAAACAGTCCTTATTGAAATGTAAGTTCAGTTGTATAACAGGGATTCACCTGAGTAAAATGCTTTTCTTGTTTCCTGATTGGTGCCTCCATCGCTGAAATATTCATTTTTTTCCTGATATGCTAATGAGCTGTTTGGTGCAACAAGGGCATCACCGTTGCTCTTATTGCACCAGAGTTATGCTTTCCTGTGTGCAGTCCACTCATCCCCCTTCTCTGCTATGACTGATATATACACTGCCAATTTGGGTAAACCAAAGCAGGGAGATTGGTGCGAAGAGAAACCTTCTTGTTGCACTAAATAGCTAATTAGCATATCATTTAAAAAAGATAATATCTCAACAATTGAGGCACCAATTAGGAAACAGGAAAAAAAAAAAAATTTCTCAGGTAAACCCCCTTATCCAATTGTACTTAAAGTTCAGTAAGGACTGTTTTGTTTGTTAAATTTGGAAGTTTAGCTGCATAACTGTTTTTTCACCCAAATTTACAAATTTTGGCACATTTGTGTCCCTTCCATCATTTTTGAGCATAACGGGGCAGATTTAGCAGAAAGAGGCATGACCACCTAAGGCTCAACAAACTTACTCCACAAAGTGGTATAGATTATAACGCTATAGTGGTATAAGAATCTACGCTATGTAGCTGGCATAGGTTTGAGAATCAGGTGCACGGTGGGCTGGAGATGCTCCTAATTTACAAAGAACACGTAAATCTGTAAATAAATTAGCCACTTCTTAGGCTAAGGCCCCACATAGCAAGTCGCAGCCAAAAAGCGCTGTGTGAAAAACCTGCAGTGGAAACATTTTCCTGTGCAGACTTTCTGCTTCCGTTATACTTATACAGAAATCGCAGCATTTTCACTGTGGATTTATTCTGCAATGTTTGGATGGGATTAGCCAGAATCCTATCCACTTTTCATTTAATGTTAAACACTGCATGGGGCCCAAGCCGGCACTGTGACCATCAAGACTGGCGTAGGAAAATCCAGTCTTGATAAATCTCTCACTGCCTTATATAGGAAAGTGTAGTATAATGTGTGCTCTGTGACATGTGCAGAGGTCACTGTTCAGGTCACCTATTGAGACTGGTGGGATTTCTACTTTCCATTGTTAGGGTGCTTTCACAAAGAGTAACACTCCGCTAAAACACGTGTCAGAATGACCACTGTAAAACAGAATCCCATTCACTTCAATGGGTGCCGTCTTACACGCGCTACACATTGAAATCAATGGGAGGCTTTTAAACCCATTGATTTCAATGTGTAGCGTGTGTAAGACGGCACCCATTGAAGTCAATGGGATTCTGTTTTACAGCGGTCACTCTGACACGTGTTTTAGCGGAGTGTTACTCCGTGTGAAAGCACCCTTACATTTCATTGTAATCCTGCCCTTTGATGAAAATAATATGACTGCTTACAGTGCTTAGAAGTCATCTCTACAGAACAGAAATTGTATATTAGATAAATATTGTCCAGCCAACTAATATATATGGGAGCCTCCGATCTTTATGTCCGTGGAAAAAGCGGTAGCACTTCACTTCTTGAAGCTTATTAGTTGATATTTCCCTTTAAAATCAATAGAAGACAGATAATACATACCCAATACACATTTGCTCTTTGATATTCATTTTGCAGGTGTTTGCCTGGCTTAAATTGTTGTTGAAAAGTTTTAAAATCCCAATGCTATTAGAGGTTGACATGTCTTGAACATTCCCTGACCCTTGGTTCACATCTGCATTTGGTAATCCATTTGGGGGAGTCCGCATGGGGACCCCCTGAACAGACTATCGAACGTACTGGCAAGCGGTGTGTAGTGACAGCACACGGACCCCGTAGACTATAATGGGGTCCATGTGTTTTCCACGCGCTGCCCGCACGAATCATCTTGACATAAAAGTAGATCACAAACTCCTTTCTGTCTGCATATTCTGTGCGGAGACCGCACGGAAAGCACACAGACCCCATTATAGCCTAGGGGTCCGTGTTCTTTCACTGCACACCCCTTGCCATGCGTTTAATAGTCCATTCAGGGGGTCCCCATGCAGATGTGAACAAGGCCTTAATGAACACATGCACACTTAGCCAAGTTGAATGTGTATGTGGATTGGGGAAGGGGGGAGACATTGTCTAATTATAGATAAACCCTAAATAAATGGAATACTTACTACAAACTCAGTGTTCTAAATTATTTATTGAACGTATTTTGGAGAGCATGTACATAGTTGTTCACACACACAAGAAATTAATGCATTGTCTTATTACCTTAGGCTGAGTTCACACAGGGTTTTTTGGACCAGATTTTGAGGTGCAGGCCGCCACAGAATCCGATACAAAAAAATGGCTAGCCACGACTGGATGCAGTGCACTGACATCCAATCACGGCATTCCGCTCCAGATTAGGCCCAAATGAATGGGCCTAGTTGGGAGGGAGGTTTTGCGCCACAGACGCTGCAGCAGATTCCACCACGGAATCCATGGCAAGAAAGGGCAGGTCTCTTCTTTTTTCCAGTAGCGGGAAGAAACCGCTCCCGGAAAAAGGAAGAAAACGGCTCCCAATGAAGTCAATGGGAGGCGGTTTTTTGAGGCGGATTCCGCATTCAAATCCAACCAAAAATCCCAGCATGAACCCGGCCTCACGTAGCAGTACTCCAGCAGAGTACTCACAGCCATTATATCACAGTACTACGTATACTACATACTTAGTCATTCATGTGATGTTTTTATGCCCTTGGAGAGAAGCGTTGCGTCACTCCAAATAAACGAAATAAAATTGTTTATACCCAGGACTGACAGGTGTTCCCTTGAGGTCAGTACAGTGTGGATTTCCTCAACCATTTGTGATAGCTTTTACAACTGTGAGCAACAAGTACAATCATTCAGTGATGTGCAAATATTTATCAAGCGAGATGTCACTTCTAGAAGAAAAACAAGCAGGACAGAAGGAAATTCTCATGGAAGCAAATAACAAATCTCATTATGCATAGACTTAATAGGATTCTATAAGGTTCTAAATACATGGCCGAAAAATCAGCTAAAGATTCTTATCAGGCGGGAAAAGGTTTATAAAAATAAATTTTTACAAATATACTATATATATATATATATATATATATATATATATATATATATATTGTATATATATACAGTATTATATATATATATATATATATATATATATATATATATATATATTAACCTTTACTACTAGTAATTTTCTGCTTGAGAGCTCCTGATATTTGTAGTGTCACATTGTAATTGATAGTAATTTTATGCCACCGTACCCTGCAATTTTTCATACAGGACAAAATAATTACTATTATTATATCATATACATATAAATATTATTAATGTTACTTCTGCTGTGTATAATTGGAGAAACAATAATAATAGTCTCCTACTATTACACTTCATATTTATTATTACGATATTATTGTGCTTTTTGGCTTGAAAATGTAGTTTAAGAAGCAAACTTTGGCCATGTTCACATACATACATTCATACATACATACTGTACATACTGTAGCTGTGTATTCTACTGTTTCAACAACAAAAAGGGAGAACGCTGAAAGTTCTCTGCTGAGACGTAAAACACATATGCAGCGCCGCCTGCTGTTACTTAAGTGACTGACAAATGACCACCCAGAAAAAGTAACAAAGACAGAAAACAGGAATCTGTATTAAAAAGATAATCCCTTTATACACAGAATCTATGAAAGAACCAGATAATATACAAGTTAAGTCATTTCCATTATGAGAAATACAAAGAAGTAATACAGTACGTAGGCTGGCAAGAAAAATCTTACATAGTCATACAACACGTTGACATGAGCTTGTATTTCAAATATACACAGTATGTATAATAGATTGATAATCCTGTATACTGTGGCTGTGTATTGTGTTATATTTAGTGAGGCTGTGAGGCATGGGAAGATCTGATTCAGAAACTTAGAAGTGATAGTTACAATATTGAATCATACATATTATTCATTTATATACTGTATTCTGAAAGGTTTACATTCCCACTTCGTAAGGTGTTCCCTTTAAGGGGTTGTCCTCCTATGTCATTTTTTTTAAAATTCCCTATCAGTATGTCTAAGGCTGGGTTCAGACCAGGTTTTTTGGACCGGATTTTGACACGGAATCCGCCTCAGAATCTGGCTCAAAAAAGCGCCTCCCATTGACTTCAATGGGAGCCGTTCACTTCCTTTTTCCGTGAGTGGTTTCTTCCCGCTCGCAGAAAAAAGAAGTGAGATGTCCTTTCTTGCTGTGGATGTCTGCAGCGCGACACTCCCTCGTGACTAGGCCTATTCATTTGGGCCTAATCCAGAGCGGAATGCTGTGACTGTTGGAATGCTGTGACAGTCGTATAGCCGAGGGAGGTGTTTTTTTGGACCGGATTCTGAGGCAGATCAAAATCCAGTCCAAAAAACTCGATGTGAACCCAGCCTTAAGGTGTGAGAGGAAACCCATGCAAACGTTGTCCTTGGTGGGATACAAACCCAGGATGCCAGCATGGCAAGGCTGCAGTGCTAACCACTGAGCCACCGCACAACAAGTACAACAACACGCTTAGGTCTTATTCACACAAGTAATATTCAAACAGCTGTGTGATGGATATTTTGGAAATGGCTGTAACACGGTTGTCTTTAAAACCATGAACTTCTATTGGTCTATTCACATGTACATTTTTTTGATGGACCATTTTCCGCTTTGATGGTCATGAAGATAGCCATGTGAATAGACCCTTAGACATTCATGAGTTTTAAAACAGTTATGTGACGGCTAATGGAAAAAAGGCATTATTCAATGTCTTGTGAATAAGTCCCTTCCACAGGCTTCAACAGACAAGCACAGCCATTTATCACGGTTGTTAAGTCTGTCGTTACTGTCATGTAAATAAGCCCGTAACCCTTTACCACCAACTGGTAAAGGGTAGAGATGAGCGAACAGTGTTCTATCGAACACATGTTCGATCGGATATCAGGGTGTTCGCCATGTTCGAATCGAATCGAACACCGCGTGGTAAAGTGCGCCAAAATTCGATTCCCCTCCCACCTTCCCTGGCGCCTTTTTTGCACCAATAACAGCACAGGGGAGGTGGGACAGGAACTACGACACTGGGGGCATTGAAAAAAATTGGAAAAAGTCATTGGCTGCCGAAATCAGGTGACCTCCATTTTAGACGAATAGTGGATTTCAAATCCGGGTCATATGAGAATGTGAACTTTGTGACTATGAGACAGGGATAGCTGTACAGGCAGGGATAGCTAGGGATAACCTTTATTTAGGGGGGAATGTTATTAAAAATAACTTTTTGGGGCTCTATCGGGTGTGTAATTGTGATTTTTGTGAGATAAACTTTTTCCCATAGGGATGCATTGGCCAGCGCTGATTGGCCGAATTCCGTACTCTGGCCAATCAGTGCTGGCCAATGCATTCTATTAGCTTGATGAAGCAGAGTGTGCACAAGGGTTCAAGCGCACCCTCGGCTCTGATGTAGCAGAGCTGAGGCTGCACAAGGGTTCAAGCGCACCCTCGGCTCTGATGTAGGAGAGCCGAGGGTGCACTTGAACCCTTGTGCACCCTCGGCTCTGCTACATCAGAGCCGAGGGTGCGCTTGAACCCTTGTGCACACTCTGCTTCATCAAGCTAATAGAATGCATTGGCCAGCGCTGATTGGCCAATGCATTCTATTAGCCCGATGAAGTAGAGCTGAATGTGTGTGCTAAGCACACACATTCAGCTCTACTTCATCGGGCTAATAGAATGCATTGGCCAGCGCTGATTGGCCAGAGTACGGAATTCGGCCAATCAGCGCTGGCTCTGCTGGAGGAGGCGGAGTCTAAGATCGCTCCACACCAGTCTCCATTCAGGTCCGACCTTAGACTCCGCCTCCTCCAGCAGAGCCAGCGCTGATTGGCCGAATTCCGTACTCTGGCCAATCAGCACTGGCTAATGCATTGTTTTGGCGTGATGAAGCAGTGCTGAATGTGTGTGCTTAGCACACACATTCAGCTCTACTTCATCGGGCTAATAGAATGCATTGGCCAGCGCTGATTGGCCAGAGTACGGAATTCGGCCAATCAGCGCTGGCTCTGCTGGAGGAGGCGGAGTCTAAGATCGCTCCACACCAGTCTCCATTCAGGTCCGACCTTAGACTCCGCCTCCTCCAGCAGAGCCAGCGCTGATTGGCCAAATTCCGTACTCTGGCCAATCAGCACTGGCTAATGCATTGTATTGGCATGATGAAGCAGTGCTGAATGTGTGTGCTTAACACACACATTCAGCTCTACTTCATCGGGCTAATAGAATGCATTGGCCAATCAGCGCTGGCCAATGCATTCTATTAGCGTGAACTGAGTTTGCACAGGGGTTCTAGTGCACCCTCGGCTCTGCTACATCAGATTGCTACATCTGATGTAGCAGTGCCGAGTGTGCATCAGATGTGTAGTTGAGCAAAACTGACTCAGCACTGCTAAGTCTCTGCATTCGCATAGGAATGCATTGGCCAGCCTTCGGCCAATCAGCGCTGGCTCTGCCGGAGGAGGCGGAGTCTAAGGTCGGACCTGAATGGAGACTGGTGTGGAGCGATCTTAGACTCCGCCTCCTCCAGCAGAGCCAGCGCTGATTGGTCGAGTTCCGTACTCTGGCCAATCAGCACTGGCCAATGCATTTCTATGGGGAAAAGTTAGCTTGCGAAAATCGCAAACTGACAGGGATTTCCATGAAATAAAGTGACTTTTATGCCCCCAGACATGCTTCCCCTGCTGTCCCAGTGTCATTCCAGGGTGTTGGTATCATTTCCTGGGGTGTCATAGTGGACTTGGTGACCCTCCAGACACGAATTTGGGTTTCCCCCTTAACGAGTTTATGTTCCCCATAGACTATAATGGGGTTCGAAACCCATTCGAACACTCGAACAGTGAGCGGCTGTTCGAATCGAATTTCGAACCTCGAACATTTTAGTGTTCGCTCATCTCTAGTAAAGGGTGTCTGCTGCTCGCCTCATATCTGTGCACCTGGATGAGTTTGTCCTCATCTGGCTCTCTGCCTTCACAGGCCACAGAACAAGTATATGTATAAGAGTATAAGATTCTATGAAATAAAGACATAACCTTTGGCTAAGCCCCCAAGTAATGAGTCAAAAAGCACTGCAGAAATAAACACAGAAACATATCACAGTTTTCCTCTGTGGACTTTCTGCCCCAATTATACCTAGACAGAAAAACGCCAATGTTTCCATAGGTATAATTGACATGCTGCGAATTACAAAACCACAAGCGATTTTGAAATTGCTGTTTTTCTGCTGCAGGTTTTTTCCGCAGTGTGTGTATGGGATTAGCCAGAATTCCATCCACTTTGCAGGTACTGTAAAACACAGCATATGCGCAAACGTTGTTTGTTTTTTAGAAAAAGTCATAAGTGGATTTAACAGAAGGGAGAAGCATAACTGATTCCTATATATTTCCCATTCCTGGGTTTAGCTGAAAAACCGCAGTAAAATCTGCAAAACTTCAGCTTTTTTCGGCCATTTTCACAGATCCCTCCATACACTGAAATGCTCTGTGAAAACAGGTACCCCTCAGGTGCAAGGTTACCATGAAAAATGGATGGTTTTCACGGCCGTTTTACTCCTCGGTCATCTGCATCTAGCCTTAGCATCTCCTATAGGCAAACCAAAGCTTTTGCATGGCATTCTGATTTTGCATAAATCCATTGAGGACAGGTGTTTCTTAGATTTTTTAAAGGGATTCTACCACTAAAACACTTTTTTTTCTAGTTACCACGTCGGAATAGCCTTTAAAAAGGCTATTCGTCTCTTACCTGTGGAAGTGCTCTCCGCCGCACCGTTCGTTCAAAATACCGGTTTGTACCAGTATGCTAATGAGTTCTCTCGCAGCGATGGGGGCGTCCCCATCGCAGGAGCAGCGATGGGGGCATCCCCATTGCAGCTCGAAAACTCACCGCAGCGCCGCCTCTCTGGTCTTCGGTGTCCTCCCTTTGCTTCTTCAGCGTACTGTCGGACACCTGCGCAGTACGCTCTGTTCGACGAAGATTGCCGAACGTACTGCGCATGCGCGAAATTGCGATCCCAGCCATAGTGCGGGCACCGAACTTTCGCGCATGCGCAGTACGTTCGGCAATCTACGCCGAACAGAGAGCATACTGCGCAGGCGTCCGACAGACGCTGAAGACGCAAGGGGAGGACACCGAAGACCGGAGAGGCGGCGCTGCGGTGAGTTTTCGAGCTGCAATGGGGACGCCCCCATCGCTGCGAGAGAACTCATTAGCATACCGGTACAAACCGGTATTTTGAACGAACGGCGCGGCGGAGAGCACTTCTACAGGTAAGAGACGAATAGTCTTTTTAAAGGCTATTCCGACGTGGTAACTAGAAAAAAAAGTGTTTTAGTGGTAGAATCCCTTTAAGAAAAATAGCTTTTCGCTTTTGATATGATCAGAATTGAACCAAGAATTGGTAAAGGCACTGTTTATTTTTGCACTATTGATTTCTGAAGTTGTGCTCCGTTATATTGAGATTAAGAGATTTTGGGGCTTTAATCTTTAATTTTTGTAATCTTGATACTTTGAGCTTTCACGTAGTATAACTATAATGTGGATTAATGTGGATGGAAGATACTTTGAGGCTTACACTGCTGTTTAGATTTTTAACGGTTTTCCTATTTGGGTATACGTCCAAAAAATGCAGATGGTAATATTTTCTATACAGTACCATGCCCAGGCAGTTTAATTTTAGTGAAATATCTCCAGAATATGATATGTCTTTCTCTTTGTTCCTATAAAAATTATGATCTTAGAAGTTCTCTTTACAAATGTTTACAGCTTTTCATGTCTATTATAACGTATATTAAAAAGTTTATATAGGGTAGGCCATCCATATTACATTTGCGGGGGTCTCTTTGTTTATGTACTGTGAACCATGCTCCTCACTGGCTGTACAAACTGTAGGTATCGCAGGGCTGTCCCATTGGAATCTATACTGCAGTACCCACACTCACTGCTGCAGTTTGTATGGCGCCGCTCACTATATGTGAACAATACCGCTAGCTACACTGTCTCAGTACTAATGATCTGCAGGGGTCGCGGCATCAGAATTGAACCAAGAATTGGTAGAGGTACTGTTTATTTCTGTACTATTGATTTCCTAAAGATAGGCCATCAATGTTAGAAACCACATAACACCTTTAAGGTATTAGATTTAAAGGGAATTAGCTTTGGTGCCAACCAACAACTATCAATAGTGTTGTATAGGACTCTTTAACAGCATCTGTAGATGCAGAGAGCAAGAACAGCCCAGTGTACCCGAGGTATGGCTGTTGGTTCAGGGTCACTCATTTTTGTCTACTCTTCACATTCCACTGCTGTCAGTGGGGAAAAAAAAGTACATACTCATCTCTCTCCGGTGCTCCGATGTCTCCCACCGCAGTCTGGGCCTGCTACTCCCATGTTTTCTTCCAGTGGAAGTCCCTGCTGCAAGTTACCACTGAGGCCAATCAGTGGGCTCATTGTAGGTTATGGGATGTCCCGTGTCCTGTCCTTAGGCCACTGATTAGCAAGTGACCTCTGAGGCCAATCAGTTACCTTAGTGTAGGATTCCGTTTGTCCCGTGTCCTTTCCTTAGGCTGTTGAGGCCGCTGATTGGCAAGTGACCTCTGAGACCAACCAGTAGTTTAAGGAAAGAGACAAGGAAAATCACATCTAGCAAGGACTTCTGCCAAAACAAGACAGTGGAGCAGCAGGACCGAACCACGTTGGTGGACACTGGAGCACCGTGGACAGGTATGTTTTTTTTTTTTGTTTTTTTTTTCACCTTCCCTATCCTAAATTAATGGACAACTTCTTTAAAGAACTTATACAAAGAACCATGATGCTGGCTCCAACAGGGATGTCCATTTTGAAGTTAGGGGGCAGTCTTGGGTGTGCTGAGAGGCAAAGCATGATGAAAACAGGAGCAACTATAGCCATGGCCATACACCCGATGCACTTTGAGATCCATTTGCATTTGAATTAAAAGATTTTCTCTGCATCTGCAAAGCCTTTGGGTACAACAAAAATATATTTGAAAAGCTGCTACAGTGTTCAACATATAACTATTATCTAGTCACCGACAAAACTGTATACATTCTTTTTTATTCATGTCCTCCTATTGAATCTCTTATTTTTGATGTTTTGTTTATATTCAATGTTTTATAGTCACTGTTCTCACCTTGAACTGTTTGACATATTATTGTCCTACATTACTGTCTTTCTGTTGTTGTCATTCAATAAATACCTTTGAAACTAAAAATTGTTCCTCTAGTGGAATATACAGGAAAAACCCTTTAATGTCCTCGAAAATTGACGAAATTGATGATATCCTATTGGGCTACCTAATCCTCCTGACGATGTTACATTCCCTTCTTACGTTGATAACTAAGCCAGGTAAAGATCCCCAGGTCTGAGATAATTATCATCCCATAGCATTGTTAAATACGGATTTGAAGCTCTTCACTAAACTCTTGTCCAACAGGCTGAATGCTTGGCTTCCCCTTCTTGTTCACGAGGACCAGGTGGGCTTTGTTCTCTGTTGTCAGGGCTGCGACAACACCAGGAAGGCAGAGTTGACCCCTCTCTCTCCTGTTCTTTGCGTTAAGCTGTAAACCTCTGGTGGCTAAGATACGGTGTGATCCGGACATTATCGGGATCAAGGTTCGGGACAGGGAGTTTAAAGTATCCCTTTTTGCTGATGACATACTCCTCACCCTCACCTCCCCACACACTTCCCTCCCTAACCTCCCTAATCTTAAGACCTTTGGGGACTTTTTGGGCTATAAGGGGAATCCTTCGAAGCCTGAAGTCCCAGAGGACCGGCTTGCCCTCCTTCGCGATAACTTTGACTTTCAATGGCGCACTTCCGCCATCCGTTAATGGGGAATCATATATCATCCTGCTACGCATCCTTATATTCAGCAAACTATTGGCATGTAATTTTGAAACTGCGGGCTCTCTTAGACAGGTGGCAACCCCTGCCTTTTGGGGAGGATTGCTGCAGTCAAGATGACCCTCCTCCCTACGCTTTTGTACTATTTTGAGACGCTTCCAGTTGCGGTCCTACAGGTAGACATTCATACTTTGCAGAAGGCCATCTCCCAGTTCATTTGGCAGGCTAAGTGGCATCGTATTCCCCGCTCTGTTGTCGGAAGGGGGTGTGGGGGGGTGGACGTCCCACATCTTTTACATCATTATTGGGTGACCCACTTGCGTTGTATCCCATTCTGGGCCTCCATCCCGGCCTACACCAAGTGGGCTGAGATTGAGAAACTCTGGCTGGCACCCATGCATCCCAATGCTTTTCCGTGGGTTTTCTCCCCCCCCCCCCCCGTGCCCCCTTCCCCCTACCTGCTTAGTCCTATCCGCTATACTCGATCAATTTGGTTGGCCTGCAGCGTTAGATTTGCATTGATGTCCCCACTCTCCTCGATGGTGTCTATCCTGTACAACCCCTCCCTTCCTGTTAGTCTGTCATCTGCCATGTTCAAAGTGTGGTCAGAGGTGGGTCTCTTCCAGCTTGCTGACATTGTTGACCCCGTGTCCTTGGAGCTCAGGTCCTTTGCTCAATTGGTGGCTGACTGGTACCTCTCTCAGATTGACTGGCTGCATTACTCCCAGATGGTTCGTTTTGTCCGCTCCCTTTATGGATCCACTAGAGTCTCACTCCCTACAGCTTTTGAAAAGATTTGTTGTGCGGGCACGTCCACTAGGGGCTTTATCTCATCAGTTAACCAACTCCTTGCTTCTCAAGCGTCTAGCTCTCCTGTTTGGCACTGCTACATGTCTAGATGGGAGGAGGCGGTAGGTACGGCCATCTCTCGAGGTCAGTGGCAGATTGTTTGGTCCAGAGCTTAGAAGTCTTCCCAGTGCATGACCTATAGGGAGACGCAATACAAACTTTTGATGCACTGGTATCATACCCCAGCCCTCCTTCACACTTTGAATCCGGCGATTTCCTCAAGGTTCAGGAGCTGAGGTGCCGCATATGGGCACCCTACATCATACTTTTTGGACTTGTCCCCTCATCCTGGGTTTCTGGAAGGAGGTCAGGGCCTTGAAGGATGTTCTCTTACTTCAGGGAGACCTGATCTCCTTGATTACCTCCTGAACCCCCCACCACCACCACCAACAACAACCCCAGACACTTAGGTAACAAGACCTCTAGATTGTTTCTCCATCTCTGCACTGCAGCTAAGACCCTTATCGCTAAGCATTGGAAAAATGGGAACCCTCCCTCTGGCTTTCAGCTCTTGGCCTGCATTGAGGTTGTGAGGAGTCTTGAGTACCTGACTGCTAGTCTCAATAATACCCTGGACACCTTCCGTGCAATTTGGTCCCCTTGGGACATGCATTGTATCCTGCGCTGTCTCTAGGCCTAGCTTTCCCTTCTCCCCCCTCCCATCTCCCTCCCACTCCTTTTTGTATTTCTGTCTTGTTGTCTCCCGTAATGTTTGATCTGGTTGATTATGTCTTTTCTTGTTTTATATTTGCTTGGGGTTTGGCATTTAGCCTTTCCCCGAGTCTGTTATTTATGGTTTGTTTACCGTTTTTTTCTGTTAAGTAAAATTCTTCAATAAAAATTACAGTTGAAAATTCACGAAATTGTTTAGTGTTGCATTGCCCCATGATCATTTAGTGATCACGGCCCCTTAGCTGTCACATAATCTGCACCATGCACTGTCCAGAAGTTTAGTAGCATAGCTTCAACATATGAAAATGCACAAAGAAGTCAGGCTGCCATTTCTGACTTTATGCAAAAAAAAAAAAAAAAAAAAAAAAAATCTACCCTATGGTTGAGTGAAAGCACTAAAATCAAAAATATAAAAAACGTCAAACATTTTATGCAGATGCACCAGATTTTAGGATAATTTCAATGCATCCATGATCAAATAAACCATGAAAACAAAGGGAATTGGTGAAGATAGTAATATAAATATTTATTGTTGTAAATGACATCCATCTGACGTGGGGCAATTGATTACAATGGAATTATACACAGGCTGACTACTTGTTTTAAAATAAACCCTTGTAGATGACATGGAAACTGACAACAGTATCTACTTAACTTGGAAGAAGATAACTGTTTAGACAGCACATTTTAGCTGAGGCAATGTTTTAGATGGATTTGCATTTTGGCTTGTTATCTGCCTCCTGTGCATAAATGACAGGATCTACTCCTAATAGATAGAAAATGATAATGTGTGTATGCACCAGGCCTGACCATGTCAATCACAAGGTTAACTTTACATTACTGGAAGCAACACATTAACCATACAAACTCTAGACTTCATTGAATAGCCAACCTTTGCTTACTAAAATAGCACCAATATCTCTTTGCTGAGCGGTTTTTCTTTTTATTAGTTAGCAGCTGTTGTATTCTTTAGAAACAGATGCAGTTATGCGTTAAATATTTGATTTTCCATATGATGACTGCAATCAAATGTACAATATATTTTATTTTGCCGTTCCTATATGTCTTATACAATGCATGAATCTATTTTATACTTTAACAGAAGGAGCTGCACAGATTGATATTATTATTAGAGATGAGCGAACACTAAAATGTTCGAGGTTCGAAATTCGATTCGAACAGCCGCTCAATGTTCGTGTGTTCGAACGGGTTTCGAACCCCATTATAGTCTATGGGGAACAGATACTCGTTAAGGGGGAAACCCAAATCCGTGTCTGGAGGGTCACCAAGTCCACTATGACACCCCAGGAAATGATGCCAACACCTCTGGAATGACACTGGGACAGCAGGGGAAGCATGTCTGGGGGCATCTAACACACCAAAGACCCTCTATTACCCCAACATCACAGCCTAACAACTACACACTTTACACACTCAATACCACCTCTCTGACAGTAGGAAAACACCTTGAAACATGTGTATTTGGCACTTGCAGTGAGGAGAGCTTGTCACCAGCAGTGAATTTGGCCCTTGTAGTAAGTTGAGGTTGGCACCAACATTTGTTTTGAAAATCAGGGTGGATTGAGCCTCTAACCAGCAGAGTTTGGGCAAATTCATGGTGGAGGGAGCCTCTAAACACCCCAGTTTGGGCAAATTCATGGTGGAGGGAGCCTCTAAAAACCCCAGTTTGGACCAATTCATGGTGGAGGGAGCCTCTAACCAGCCCAGTGTGGGCAAATTCATGGTGGAGGGAGCCTCTAAAAAACCCAGTTTGGACCAATTCATGGTGGAGGGAGCCTCTAACCAGCCCAGTTTGGGCAAATTCATGGTGGAGGGAGCCTCTAAAAAACCCAGTTTGGACCAATTCATGGTGGAGGGAGCCTCTAACCAGCCCAGTTTGGGCAAATTCATGGTGGAGGGAGCCTCTAAAAAACCCAGTTTGGACCAATTCATGGTGGAGGGAGCCTCTAACCAGCCCAGTTTGGGCAAATTCATGGTGGAGGGAGCCTCTAAACAGCCCAGTTTGGGCAAATTCATGGTGGAGGGAGCCTCTAAACAGCCCAGTTTGGGCAAATTCATGGTGGAGGGAGCCTCTAACCAGCCCAGTTTGGACCAATTAATGGTGGAGGGAGCCTCTAACCAGCCCAGTTTGGGCAAATTCATGGTGGATGGAGCCTCTAAACAGCCCAGTTTGGACCAATTCATGGTGGAGGGAGCCTCTAAAAAACCCAGTTTGGACCAATTCATGGTGGAGGGAGCCTCTAAACAGCCCAGTTTGGGCAAATTCATGGTGGAGGGAGCCTCTAACCAGCCCAGTTTGGACCAATTCATGGTGGAGGGAGCCTCTAACCAGCCCAGTTTGGGCAAATTCATGGTGGAGGGAGCCTCTAAACAGCCCAGTTTGGACCAATTCATGGTGGAGGGAGCCTCTAAAAAACCCAGTTTGGACCAATTCATGGTGGAGGGAGCCTCTAAACAGCCCAGTTTGGGCAAATTCATGGTGGAGGGAGCCTCTAACCAGCCCAGTTTGGACCAATTCATGGTGGAGGGAGCCTCTAAACAGCCAAGTTTTGGGAAATTCATGGTGGAGGGAGCCTCTAACCAGCCCAGTTTGGACCAATTCATGGTGGAGGGAGCCTCTAAACAGCCCAGTTTGGGCAAATTCATGGTGGAGGGAGCCTCTAAAAAACCCAGTTTGGACCAATTCATGGTGGAGGGAGCCTCTAACCAGCCCAGTTTGGACCAATTAATGGTGGAGGGAGCCTCTAAACAGCCAAGTTTGGACCAATTCATGGTGGAGGGAGCCTCTAAAAACCCCAGTTTGGACCAATTCATGGTGGAGGGAGCCTCTAACCAGCCCAGTTTGGGCAAATTCATGGTGGAGGGAGCCTCTAACCAGCCCAGTTTGGACCAATTAATGGTGGAGGGAGCCTCTAAACAGCCAAGTTTGGACCAATTCATGGTGGAGGGAGCCTCTAAAAACCCCAGTTTGGACCAATTCATGGTGGAGGGAGCCTCTAACCAGCCCAGTTTGGGCAAATTCATGGTGGAGGGAGCCTCTAAACAGCCCAGTTTGGGCACATTCATGGTGGAGGGAGCCTCTAACCAGCCCAGTTTGGACCAATTAATGGTGGAGGGAGCCGCTAAACAGCCCAGTTTGGACCAATTCATGGTGGAGGGAGCCTCTAAAAACCCCAGTTTGGACCAATTCATGGTGGAGGGAGCCTCTAAAAAACCCAGTTTGGACCGATTCATGGTGGAGGGAGCCTCTAACCAGCCCAGTTTGGACCAATTAATGGTGGAGGGAGCCTCTAAACAGCCAAGTTTGGACCAATTCATGGTGGAGGGAGCCTCTAAAAACCCCAGTTTGGACCAATTCATGGTGGAGGGAGCCTCTAACCAGCCCAGTTTGGGCAAATTCATGGTGGAGGGAGCCTCTAAACAGCCCAGTTTGGACCAATTCATGGTGGAGGGAGCCTCTAACCAGCCCAGTTTGGGCAAATTCATGGTGGAGGGAGCCTCTAAAAAACCCAGTTTGGACCAATTCATGGTGGAGGGAGCCTCTAACCAGCCCAGTTTGGGCAAATTCATGGTGGAGGGAGCCTCTAAACAGCCCAGTTTGGGCAAATTCATGGTGGAGGGAGCCTCTAACCAGCCCAGTTTGGACCAATTAATGGTGGAGGGAGCCTCTAACCAGCCCAGTTTGGGCAAATTCATGGTGGAGGGAGCCTCTAAACAGCCCAGTTTGGACCAATTCATGGTGGAGGGAGCCTCTAAAAAACCCAGTTTGGACCAATTCATGGTGGAGGGAGCCTCTAAACAGCCCAGTTTGGGCAAATTCATGGTGGAGGGAGCCTCTAACCAGCCCAGTTTGGACCAATTCATGGTGGAGGGAGCCTCTAACCAGCCCAGTTTGGGCAAATTCATGGTGGAGGGAGCCTCTAAACAGCCCAGTTTGGACCAATTCATGGTGGAGGGAGCCTCTAAAAAACCCAGTTTGGACCAATTCATGGTGGAGGGAGCCTCTAAACAGCCCAGTTTGGGCAAATTCATGGTGGAGGGAGCCTCTAACCAGCCCAGTTTGGACCAATTCATGGTGGAGGGAGCCTCTAAACAGCCAAGTTTTGGGAAATTCATGGTGGAGGGAGCCTCTAACCAGCCCAGTTTGGACCAATTCATGGTGGAGGGAGCCTCTAAACAGCCCAGTTTGGGCAAATTCATGGTGGAGGGAGCCTCTAACCAGCCCAGTTTGGACCAATTAATGGTGGAGGGAGCCTCTAAACAGCCAAGTTTGGACCAATTCATGGTGGAGGGAGCCTCTAAAAACCCCAGTTTGGACCAATTCATGGTGGAGGGAGCCTCTAAAAAACCCAGTTTGGACCAATTCATGGTGGAGGGAGCCTCTAAACAGCCCAGTTTGGGCAAATTCATGGTGGAGGGAGCCTCTAACCAGCCCAGTTTGGACCAATTCATGGTGGAGGGAGCCTCTAACCAGCCCAGTTTGGGCAAATTCATGGTGGAGGGAGCCTCTAAACAGCCCAGTTTGGACCAATTCATGGTGGAGGGAGCCTCTAAAAAACCCAGTTTGGACCAATTCATGGTGGAGGGAGCCTCTAAACAGCCCAGTTTGGGCAAATTCATGGTGGAGGGAGCCTCTAACCAGCCCAGTTTGGACCAATTCATGGTGGAGGGAGCCTCTAAACAGCCAAGTTTTGGGAAATTCATGGTGGAGGGAGCCTCTAACCAGCCCAGTTTGGACCAATTAATGGTGGAGGGAGCCGCTAAACAGCCCAGTTTGGACCAATTCATGGTGGAGGGAGCCTCTAAAAACCCCAGTTTGGACCAATTCATGGTGGAGGGAGCCTCTAAAAAACCCAGTTTGGACCGATTCATGGTGGAGGGAGCCTCTAACCAGCCCAGTTTGGACCAATTAATGGTGGAGGGAGCCTCTAAACAGCCAAGTTTGGACCAATTCATGGTGGAGGGAGCCTCTAAAAACCCCAGTTTGGACCAATTCATGGTGGAGGGAGCCTCTAACCAGCCCAGTTTGGGCAAATTCATGGTGGAGGGAGCCTCTAAACAGCCCAGTTTGGACCAATTCATGGTGGAGGGAGCCTCTAACCAGCCCAGTTTGGGCAAATTCATGGTGGAGGGAGCCTCTAAAAAACCCAGTTTGGACCAATTCATGGTGGAGGGAGCCTCTAACCAGCCCAGTTTGGGCAAATTCATGGTGGAGGGAGCCTCTAAACAGCCCAGTTTGGGCAAATTCATGGTGGAGGGAGCCTCTAACCAGCCCAGTTTGGACCAATTAATGGTGGAGGGAGCCTCTAACCAGCCCAGTTTGGGCAAATTCATGGTGGAGGGAGCCTCTAAACAGCCCAGTTTGGACCAATTCATGGTGGAGGGAGCCTCTAAAAAACCCAGTTTGGACCAATTCATGGTGGAGGGAGCCTCTAAACAGCCCAGTTTGGGCAAATTCATGGTGGAGGGAGCCTCTAACCAGCCCAGTTTGGACCAATTCATGGTGGAGGGAGCCTCTAACCAGCCCAGTTTGGGCAAATTCATGGTGGAGGGAGCCTCTAAACAGCCCAGTTTGGACCAATTCATGGTGGAGGGAGCCTCTAAAAAACCCAGTTTGGACCAATTCATGGTGGAGGGAGCCTCTAAACAGCCCAGTTTGGGCAAATTCATGGTGGAGGGAGCCTCTAACCAGCCCAGTTTGGACCAATTCATGGTGGAGGGAGCCTCTAAACAGCCAAGTTTTGGGAAATTCATGGTGGAGGGAGCCTCTAACCAGCCCAGTTTGGACCAATTCATGGTGGAGGGAGCCTCTAAACAGCCCAGTTTGGGCAAATTCATGGTGGAGGGAGCCTCTAACCAGCCCAGTTTGGACCAATTAATGGTGGAGGGAGCCTCTAAACAGCCAAGTTTGGACCAATTCATGGTGGAGGGAGCCTCTAAAAACCCCAGTTTGGACCAATTCATGGTGGAGGGAGCCTCTAAAAAACCCAGTTTGGACCAATTCATGGTGGAGGGAGCCTCTAAACAGCCCAGTTTGGGCAAATTCATGGTGGAGGGAGCCTCTAACCAGCCCAGTTTGGACCAATTCATGGTGGAGGGAGCCTCTAACCAGCCCAGTTTGGGCAAATTCATGGTGGAGGGAGCCTCTAAACAGCCCAGTTTGGACCAATTCATGGTGGAGGGAGCCTCTAAAAAACCCAGTTTGGACCAATTCATGGTGGAGGGAGCCTCTAAACAGCCCAGTTTGGGCAAATTCATGGTGGAGGGAGCCTCTAACCAGCCCAGTTTGGACCAATTCATGGTGGAGGGAGCCTCTAAACAGCCAAGTTTTGGGAAATTCATGGTGGAGGGAGCCTCTAACCAGCCCAGTTTGGACCAATTCATGGTGGAGGGAGCCTCTAAACAGCCCAGTTTGGGCAAATTCATGGTGGAGGGAGCCTCTAAAAAACCCAGTTTGGACCAATTCATGGTGGAGGGAGCCTCTAACCAGCCCAGTTTGGACCAATTAATGGTGGAGGGAGCCTCTAAACAGCCAAGTTTGGACCAATTCATGGTGGAGGGAGCCTCTAAAAACCCCAGTTTGGACCAATTCATGGTGGAGGGAGCCTCTAACCAGCCCAGTTTGGGCAAATTCATGGTGGAGGGAGCCTCTAACCAGCCCAGTTTGGACCAATTAATGGTGGAGGGAGCCTCTAAACAGCCAAGTTTGGACCAATTCATGGTGGAGGGAGCCTCTAAAAACCCCAGTTTGGACCAATTCATGGTGGAGGGAGCCTCTAACCAGCCCAGTTTGGGCAAATTCATGGTGGAGGGAGCCTCTAAACAGCCCAGTTTGGGCACATTCATGGTGGAGGGAGCCTCTAACCAGCCCAGTTTGGACCAATTAATGGTGGAGGGAGCCGCTAAACAGCCCAGTTTGGACCAATTCATGGTGGAGGGAGCCTCTAAAAACCCCAGTTTGGACCAATTCATGGTGGAGGGAGCCTCTAAAAAACCCAGTTTGGACCGATTCATGGTGGAGGGAGCCTCTAACCAGCCCAGTTTGGACCAATTAATGGTGGAGGGAGCCTCTAAACAGCCAAGTTTGGACCAATTCATGGTGGAGGGAGCCTCTAAAAACCCCAGTTTGGACCAATTCATGGTGGAGGGAGCCTCTAACCAGCCCAGTTTGGGCAAATTCATGGTGGAGGGAGCCTCTAAACAGCCCAGTTTGGACCAATTCATGGTGGAGGGAGCCTCTAACCAGCCCAGTTTGGGCAAATTCATGGTGGAGGGAGCCTCTAAAAAACCCAGTTTGGACCAATTCATGGTGGAGGGAGCCTCTAACCAGCCCAGTTTGGGCAAATTCATGGTGGAGGGAGCCTCTAAACAGCCCAGTTTGGGCAAATTCATGGTGGAGGGAGCCTCTAAACAGCCCAGTTTGGGCAAATTCATGGTGGAGGGAGCCTCTAACCAGCCCAGTTTGGACCAATTAATGGTGGAGGGAGCCTCTAACCAGCCCAGTTTGGGCAAATTCATGGTGGAGGGAGCCTCTAAACAGCCCAGTTTGGACCAATTCATGGTGGAGGGAGCCTCTAAAAAACCCAGTTTGGACCAATTCATGGTGGAGGGAGCCTCTAAACAGCCCAGTTTGGGCAAATTCATGGTGGAGGGAGCCTCTAACCAGCCCAGTTTGGACCAATTCATGGTGGAGGGAGCCTCTAACCAGCCCAGTTTGGGCAAATTCATGGTGGAGGGAGCCTCTAAACAGCCCAGTTTGGACCAATTCATGGTGGAGGGAGCCTCTAAAAAACCCAGTTTGGACCAATTCATGGTGGAGGGAGCCTCTAAACAGCCCAGTTTGGGCAAATTCATGGTGGAGGGAGCCTCTAACCAGCCCAGTTTGGACCAATTCATGGTGGAGGGAGCCTCTAAACAGCCAAGTTTTGGGAAATTCATGGTGGAGGGAGCCTCTAACCAGCCCAGTTTGGACCAATTCATGGTGGAGGGAGCCTCTAAACAGCCCAGTTTGGGCAAATTCATGGTGGAGGGAGCCTCTAACCAGCCCAGTTTGGACCAATTAATGGTGGAGGGAGCCTCTAAACAGCCAAGTTTGGACCAATTCATGGTGGAGGGAGCCTCTAAAAACCCCAGTTTGGACCAATTCATGGTGGAGGGAGCCTCTAAAAAACCCAGTTTGGACCAATTCATGGTGGAGGGAGCCTCTAAACAGCCCAGTTTGGGCAAATTCATGGTGGAGGGAGCCTCTAACCAGCCCAGTTTGGACCAATTCATGGTGGAGGGAGCCTCTAACCAGCCCAGTTTGGGCAAATTCATGGTGGAGGGAGCCTCTAAACAGCCCAGTTTGGACCAATTCATGGTGGAGGGAGCCTCTAAAAAACCCAGTTTGGACCAATTCATGGTGGAGGGAGCCTCTAAACAGCCCAGTTTGGGCAAATTCATGGTGGAGGGAGCCTCTAACCAGCCCAGTTTGGACCAATTCATGGTGGAGGGAGCCTTTAAACAGCCAAGTTTTGGGAAATTCATGGTGGAGGGAGCCTCTAACCAGCCCAGTTTGGACCAATTCATGGTGGAGGGAGCCTCTAAACAGCCCAGTTTGGGCAAATTCATGGTGGAGGGAGCCTCTAAAAAACCCAGTTTGGACCAATTCATGGTGGAGGGAGCCTCTAACCAGCCCAGTTTGGACCAATTAATGGTGGAGGGAGCCTCTAAACAGCCAAGTTTGGACCAATTCATGGTGGAGGGAGCCTCTAAAAACCCCATTTTGGACCAATTCATGGTGGAGGGAGCCTCTAACCAGCCCAGTTTGGGCAAATTCATGGTGGAGGGAGCCTCTAACCAGCCCAGTTTGGACCAATTAATGGTGGAGGGAGCCTCTAAACAGCCAAGTTTGGACCAATTCATGGTGGAGGGAGCCTCTAAAAACCCCAGTTTGGACCAATTCATGGTGGAGGGAGCCTCTAACCAGCCCAGTTTGGGCAAATTCATGGTGGAGGGAGCCTCTAAACAGCCCAGTTTGGGCACATTCATGGTGGAGGGAGCCTCTAACCAGCCCAGTTTGGACCAATTAATGGTGGAGGGAGCCGCTAAACAGCCCAGTTTGGACCAATTCATGGTGGAGGGAGCCTCTAAAAACCCCAGTTTGGACCAATTCATGGTGGAGGGAGCCTCTAAAAAACCCAGTTTGGACCGATTCATGGTGGAGGGAGCCTCTAACCAGCCCAGTTTGGACCAATTAATGGTGGAGGGAGCCTCTAAACAGCCAAGTTTGGACCAATTCATGGTGGAGGGAGCCTCTAAAAACCCCAGTTTGGACCAATTCATGGTGGAGGGAGCCTCTAACCAGCCCAGTTTGGGCAAATTCATGGTGGAGGGAGCCTCTAAACAGCCCAGTTTGGACCAATTCATGGTGGAGGGAGCCTCTAACCAGCCCAGTTTGGGCAAATTCATGGTGGAGGGAGCCTCTAAAAAACCCAGTTTGGACCAATTCATGGTGGAGGGAGCCTCTAACCAGCCCAGTTTGGGCAAATTCATGGTGGAGGGAGCCTCTAAACAGCCCAGTTTGGGCAAATTCATGGTGGAGGGAGCCTCTAAACAGCCCAGTTTGGGCAAATTCATGGTGGAGGGAGCCTCTAACCAGCCCAGTTTGGACCAATTAATGGTGGAGGGAGCCTCTAACCAGCCCAGTTTGGGCAAATTCATGGTGGAGGGAGCCTCTAAACAGCCCAGTTTGGACCAATTCATGGTGGAGGGAGCCTCTAAAAAACCCAGTTTGGACCAATTCATGGTGGAGGGAGCCTCTAAACAGCCCAGTTTGGGCAAATTCATGGTGGAGGGAGCCTCTAACCAGCCCAGTTTGGACCAATTCATGGTGGAGGGAGCCTCTAACCAGCCCAGTTTGGGCAAATTCATGGTGGAGGGAGCCTCTAAACAGCCCAGTTTGGACCAATTCATGGTGGAGGGAGCCTCTAAAAAACCCAGTTTGGACCAATTCATGGTGGAGGGAGCCTCTAAACAGCCCAGTTTGGGAAAATTCATGGTGGAGGGAGCCTCTAACCAGCCCAGTTTGGACCAATTCATGGTGGAGGGAGCCTCTAAACAGCCAAGTTTTGGGAAATTCATGGTGGAGGGAGCCTCTAACCAGCCCAGTTTGGACCAATTAATGGTGGAGGGAGCCTCTAAACAGCCAAGTTTGGACCAATTCATGGTGGAGGGAGCCTCTAAAAACCCCAGTTTGGACCAATTCATGGTGGAGGGAGCCTCTAACCAGCCCAGTTTGGGCAAATTCATGGTGGAGGGAGCCTCTAAACAGCCCAGTTTGGGCACATTCATGGTGGAGGGAGCCTCTAACCAGCCCAGTTTGGACCAATTAATGGTGGAGGGAGCCGCTAAACAGCCCAGTTTGGACCAATTCATGGTGGAGGGAGCCTCTAAAAACCCCAGTTTGGACCAATTCATGGTGGAGGGAGCCTCTAAAAACCCCAGTTTGGACCGATTCATGGTGGAGGGAGCCTCTAACCAGCCCAGTTTGGACCAATTAATGGTGGAGGGAGCCTCTAAACAGCCAAGTTTGGACCAAGTCATGGTGGAGGGAGCCTCTAAAAACCCCAGTTTGGACCAATTCATGGTGGAGGGAGCCTCTAAACAGCCCAGTTTGGACCAATTCATGGTGGAGGGAGCCTCTAAAAAACCCAGTTTGGACCAATTCATGGTGGAGGGAGCCTCTAAACAGCCCAGTTTGGGCAAATTCATGGTGGAGGGAGCCTCTAACCAGCCCAGTTTGGACCAATTCATGGTGGAGGGAGCCTCTAACCAGCCCAGTTTGGACCAATTAATGGTGGAGGGAGCCGCTAAACAGCCCAGTTTGGGCAAATTCATGGTGGAGGGAGCCTCTAAACAGCCCAGTTTGGACCAATTCATGGTGGAGGGAGCCTCTAAAAAACCCAGTTTGGACCAATTCATGGTGGAGGGAGCCTCTAAACAGCCCAGTTTGGGCAAATTCATGGTGGAGGGAGCCTCTAACCAGCAGAGTTGTGGGAAAGCAGGGTGGAGGGAGCCTCTAACCAGCAGAGTTGGTGGAAATCAGGGTGGAGGGAGCCTCTAACCAGCAGAGTTGGGGGAAATCATGTTGGAGGGAGCCTAGTATTAGCAGAATTGTGCAACGCTTATGGTGGATGAGTATGAGGATGCGGAGGAATTGGAGAGGTTGAGTACAGACATGGAGTTTCATGTTGGGGTGCTTTACACAGGTGGGCACAAAAATGAAGGCTCTATCCAGTGGTGGTTCATTTTTATCAAAGTGAGCCGGTCGGCACTCTCAGCTGACAGACGGGTGCGCTTGTCAGTGATGATGCCACCGGCTGCACTGAACACCCTCTCAGATAGGACGCTGGCGGCAGGACAGGACAGCACCTCCAAGGCATATAGGGCAAGTTCAAGCCACAGGTCCAACTTCGACACCCAATACGTGTAGGGCGCAGAGGGGTCGGAGAGGACAGGGCTGTGGTCGGAAAGGTATTCCCGCAACATGCGCCTATACTTCTCACGCCTGGTGACACTAGGACCCTCCGTGGCGGCACTTTGGCGAGGGGGTGCCATCAAGGTGTCCCAGACCTTAGACAGTGTGCCCCTCGTTTGTGTGGACCGGTGAGAACTTGGTTGCCTACTGGAGGAACTGCCCTCCCTGCCGCCAACGTCACATGCTGGAAACATCTCCATCATATTCTGCACCAATTGCCTGTGGCAAGCATTGATGCGATTGGCCCTCCCCTCTACCGGAATAAAAGACGAGATGTTGTTTTTATACCGGGGGTCAAGGATAGCAAAGATCCAGTACTGGTTGTCCTCCATGATTTTGACAATACGCTTGTCGGTTGTAAAGCACCCCAACATGAACTCAGCCATGTCTGCCACAGTGTTAGTTGGCATGACTCCTCTGGCCCCACCGGAAAGTTCAATCTCCATTTCCTCCTCATCCTCCATGTCTACCCATCCGCGCTGCAACAATGGGACGATTCGAAGTTGCCCGGAAGCCTCCTGTATCACCATCACATCATCGGACAACTCTTCTTCCTCCTCCTCCTCCTCCTCCTCCTCCATTAAACGCAGTGAAGCGGACAGATGTGTGGACCTACTCTCCAGCTGTGACGGATCGGATGCTATCCCTAACTCCTCTGTGTGATCTGAGTTATCCCTGATGTCAATCAGGGATTCTCTCAGAACACACAAGAGCGGGATTGTAAGGCTCACCATCGCATCCTCAGAGCTCACCCTCCTTGTGGACTCCTCAAAGACCCGTAGGATGTCACAAAGGTCTCTCATCCATGGCCACTCATGGATGTGAAACTGAGGCAGCTGACTTTGTGGCACCCTAGGGTTTTGTAGCTGGTATTCCATCAAAGGTCTCTGCTGCTCAACCACTCTATTCAACATCTGAAACGTTGAGTTCCAGCGTGTGGGGACGTCGCACAAAAGCCGGTGTTGTGGCACATGCAGGCGTTGCTGGAGAGATTTTAAGCTAGCAGCGGCTACTGTCGACTTGCGAAAGTGGGCGCACATGCGCCGCACTTTCACCAGTAGCTCTGGAACATTGGGGTAGCTCTTTAGGAAACGTTGCACCACTAGGTTGAAGACGTGGGCCAGGCATGGAACATGTTGGAGTCCGGCAAGCTCCAGAGCTGCTACCAGGTTCCGGCCGTTATCACAAACGACCATGCCTGGGCCCAGGTGCAGCGGCTCAAACCATATTGCCGTCTCATCGAGGAGGGCATCCCTCACCTCGGAGGCAGTGTGCTGTCTGTCCCCCAAGCTGATCAGCTTCAGCACAGCCTGCTGACGTCTACCAACGCCAGTGCTGCAACGTTTCCAACTCGTAGCTGGGGTCAATCTAACAGCGGAGGAGGAGGCGGTGGCGGAGGAGGAGGCGGTGGCGGAGGAGGAGGCGGTAGAGGAGGAGGAGGAGGGGGGTGTTCTTCTCGTGTCCCTGCCAGGAATGTTAGGCGGGGAGACGAGGTACACCGGGCCAGTTTGGGAAGCAGTCCCAGCCTCAACTACATTCACCCAGTGTGCCGTCAGTGAAATGTAGCGTCCCTGTCCGCATGCACTTGTCCACGCGTCGGTGGTCAAGTGGACCTTTGTGCAAAGCGCGGAACTAAGGGCCCGCCTGATGTTGAGTGACACGTGCTGGTGCAAGGCGGGGACGGCACACCGGGAGAAGTAGTGACGGCTAGGGACGGCATAGCGAGGTGCCGCAGTTGCCATCAGGTCCAGGAAGGCGGGAGTTTCAACAAGCCGGAACGCCAACATCTCCTGGGCCAGCAGTTTAGCGATGTTGGCGTTCAAGGCATGCGCGTGTGGGTGGTTAGCAGTGTATTTCTGCCGCCGCTCCAATGTCTGAGAGATGGTGGGTTGTTGTAAAGAAACGCCTGATGGTGCCTTTGATGGTGCAGGAGAAGGAGATAAGACAGGACCAGGGGAGGATGAGGTAGAAGTCAACAAAGTGGCGGAGGCAGATGAAGTGGTGTCCTGGCTCGTCCTCTGGAGTGCATCGCCAGCACAGTCAGCAGTGGCAGTGGCAGAGGCAGAGGCAGTGGCAGAGGCAGTGGCAGTGGCGTGAACGGCAGGCGGCCTTTGTCCTGCCGTTGCTGCCTGCCACTGATTCCAGTGCTTGGATTCCAAATGACGGCGCATTGAAGTGGTGGACAGGTTGCTCTTCTCAGAGCCCCTAATCAATTTCGAGAGGCAAATTGTGCAGACAACACTATATCTGTCCTCGGCGCATTCCTTGAAAAAACTCCACACCTTCGAGAAACATGCCCTCGAGGTGGGAGTTTTTCGGGGCTGGGTACGAACTGGAACATCTTGGGAGATTCCGGGTGTGGCCTGGCTTCGCCTAAGCTGCTGACCTCTGCCTCTGCCTCTAGCTACCCTTTTTGGTGCTGCACCTGCCTCAACATCCACACTACTTTCCCCACTTGACATCCCCCCTGTCCAGGTCGGGTCAGTGTCCTCATCATCCACCACTTCCTCTTCCAACTCCTGTCTCATCTCCTCCTCCCGCACAATGCGCCGGTCAACTGGATGCCCTGACGGCAACTGCGTCACATCATCGTCGATGAGGGTGGGTTGCTGGTCATCCACCACCAAATCGAACGGAGATGGAGGAGACTCTAGTGTTTGAGCATCTGGACACAGATGCTCCTCTGTTAGGTTCGTGGAATCGTGACGTGGAGAGGCAGGTTGAGGGACAATGAAAGGAGCGGAGAACAGCTCTGGGGAGCAGGGACAGTTTGGGTTATTGTTCTGTAAAGCTTCGGAATTTTGGGAGGAAGGAAGACAAGACTGTTGGGTAATAGGAGGAGAGGAGGCAGAGTCTGACTGGCTGCTGGACAATGTGCTGTAAGCGTTCTCTGACAGCCATTGCAAGACCTGTTCCTGGTTCTCGGGCCTACTAAGGTTTGTACCCTGCAGTTTAGTTAATGTGGCAAGCAACCCTGGCACTGTGGAGTGGCGCAATGCTTGCTGCCCCACAGGAGTAGGCACGGGACGCCCTGTGGCTTCACTGCTACCTTGCTCCCCAGAACCATTCCCCCGACCTCGCCCACGGCCTCGTCCACGTCCCTTTCCGGGAGCCTTGCGCATTTTGAATTCCTAGTTAGAAATTGGCACTGTATACCAGTAGTAAAAATTGTGGGTGCACATAACCCCAATATATTCTTTGAATTCCCAGTCAGACACTGGCACTATATGGCAGTAGCAAGAAATGAGGGTATTTGTATTCCCAATATATTCTTTGAATTCCCAGTCAGACACTGGCACTATATGGCAGTAGCAAGAAATGAGGGTATTTGTATTCCCAATATATTCTTTGAATTCCCAGTCAGACAATGGCACTGTATACCAGTAGTAAAAATTGTGGGTGCACGTAACCCCAATATATTCTTTGAATTACCAGTCAGAAACTGGCACTATATGGCAGTAGCAAGAAATGAGGGTATTTATAACCCCAATATATTCTTTGAATTCCCAGTCAGACAATGGCACTGTATACCAGTAGTAAAAATTGTGGGTGCACGTAACCCCAATATATTCTTTGAATTCCCAGTCAGACACTGGCACTATATGGCAGTAGCAAGAAATGAGGGTATTTGTATTCCCAATATATTCTTTGAATTCCCAGTCAGACAATGGCACTGTATACCAGTAGTAAAAATTGTGGGTGCACGTAACCCCAATATATTCTTTGAATTCCCAGTCAGACACTGGCACTATATGGCAGTAGCAAGAAATGAGGGTATTTGTATTCCCAATATATTCTTTGAATTCCCAGTCAGACAATGGCACTGTATACCAGTAGTAAAAATTGTGGGTGCACGTAACCCCAATATATTCTTTGAATTACCAGTCAGAAACTGGCACTATATGGCAGTAGCAAGAAATGAGGGTATTTATAACCCCAATATATTCTTTGAATTCCCAGTCAGACAATGGCACTGTATACCAGTAGTAAAAATTGTGGGTGCACGTAACCCCAATATATTCTTTGAATTCCCAGTCAGACACTGGCACTATATGGCAGTAGCAAGAAATGAGGGTATTTGTATTCCCAATATATTCTTTGAATTCCCAGTCAGACAATGGCACTGTATACCAGTAGTAAAAATTGTGGGTGCACGTAACCCCAATATATTCTTTGAATTCCCAGTCAGACACTGGCACTATATGGCAGTAGCAAGAAATGAGGGTATTTGTATTCCCAATATATTCTTTGAATTCCCAGTCAGACAATGGCACTGTATACCAGTAGTAAAAATTGTGGGTGCACGTAACCCCAATATATTCTTTGAATTACCAGTCAGACACTGGCACTATATGGCAGTAGCAAGAAATGAGGGTATTTGTATTCCCAATATATTCTTTGAATTCCCAGTCAGACAATGGCACTGTATACCAGTAGTAAAAATTGTGGGTGCACGTAACCCCAATATATTCTTTGAATTCCCAGTCAGACACTGGCACTATATGGCAGTAGCAAGAAATGAGGGTATTTGTATTCCCAATATATTCTTTGAATTCCCAGTCAGACAATGGCACTGTATACCAGTAGTAAAAATTGTGGGTGCACGTAACCCCAATATATTCTTTGAATTACCAGTCAGACACTGGCACTATATGGCAGTAGCAAGAAATGAGGGTATTTGTATTCCCAATATATTCTTTGAATTCCCAGTCAGACAATGGCACTGTATACCAGTAGTAAAAATTGTGAGTGCACGTAACCCCAATATATTCTTTGAATTACCAGTTAGAAACTGGCACTATATGGCAGTAGCAAGAAATGAGGGTATTTATAACCCCAATATATTCTTTGAATTCCCAGTCAGACAATGGCACTGTATACCAGTAGTAAAAATTGTGGGTGCACGTAACCACAATATATTCTTTGAATTACCAGTCAGAAACTGGCACTATATGGCAGTAGCAAGAAATGAGGGTATTTATAACCCCAATATATTCTTTGAATTCCCAGTCAGACAATGGCACTGTATACCAGTAGTAAAAATTGTGGGTGCACGTAACCCCAATATATTCTTTGAATTACCAGTCAGAAACTGGCACTATATGGCAGTAGCAAGAAATGAGGGTATTTGTATTCCCAATATATTCTTTGAATTCCCAGTCAGACACTGGCACTATATGGCAGTAGCAAGAAATGAGGGTATTTGTATTCCCAATATATTCTTTGAATTCCCAGTCAGACAATGGCACTGTATACCAGTAGTAAAAATTGTGGGTGCACGTAACCCCAATATATTCTTTGAATTCCCAGTCAGACACTGGCACTATATGGCAGTAGCAAGAAATGAGGGTATTTGTATTCCCAATATATTCTTTGAATTCCCAGTCAGACAATGGCACTGTATACCAGTAGTAAAAATTGTGGGTGCACGTAACCCCAATATATTCTTTGAATTACCAGTCAGACACTGGCACTATATGGCAGTAGCAAGAAATGAGGGTATTTGTATTCCCAATATATTCTTTGAATTCCCAGTCAGACAATGGCACTGTATACCAGTAGTAAAAATTGTGAGTGCACGTAACCCCAATATATTCTTTGAATTACCAGTCAGAAACTGGCACTATATGGCAGTAGCAAGAAATGAGGGTATTTGTATTCCCAATATATTCTTTGAATTCCCAGTCAGACAATGGCACTGTATACCAGTAGTAAAAATTGTGGGTGCACGTAACCCCAATATATTCTTTGAATTACCAGTCAGAAACTGGCACTATATGGCAGTAGCAAGAAATGAGGGTATTTGTATTCCCAATATATTCTTTGAATTCCCAGTCAGACACTGGCACTATATGGCAGTAGCAAGAAATGAGGGTATTTGTATTCCCAATATATTCTTTGAATTCCCAGTCAGACAATGGCACTGTATACCAGTAGTAAAAATTGTGGGTGCACGTAACCCCAATATATTCTTTGAATTACCAGTCAGAAACTGGCACTATATGGCAGTAGCAAGAAATGAGGGTATTTATAACCCCAATATATTCTTTGAATTCCCAGTCAGACAATGGCACTGTATACCAGTAGTAAAAATTGTGGGTGCACGTAACCCCAATATATTCTTTGAATTCCCAGTCAGACACTGGCACTATATGGCAGTAGCAAGAAATGAGGGTATTTGTATTCCCAATATATTCTTTGAATTCCCAGTCAGACAATGGCACTGTATACCAGTAGTAAAAATTGTGGGTGCACGTAACCCCAATATATTCTTTGAATTACCAGTCAGACACTGGCACTATATGGCAGTAGCAAGAAATGAGGGTATTTGTATTCCCAATATATTCTTTGAATTCCCAGTCAGACAATGGCACTGTATACCAGTAGTAAAAATTGTGGGTGCACGTAACCCCAATATATTCTTTGAATTACCAGTCAGACACTGGCACTATATGGCAGTAGCAAGAAATGAGGGTATTTGTATTCCCAATATATTCTTTGAATTCCCAGTCAGACAATGGCACTGTATACCAGTAGTAAAAATTGTGGGTGTACGTAACCCCAATATATTCTTTGAATTCCCAGTCAGACACTGGCACTATATGGCAGTAGCAAGAAATGAGGGTATTTGTATTCCCAATATATTCTTTGAATTCCCAGTCAGACAATGGCACTGTATACCAGTAGTAAAAATTGTGGGTGCACGTAACCCCAATATATTCTTTGAATTCCCAGTCAGACACTGGCACTATATGGCAGTAGCAAGAAATGAGGGTATTTGTATTCCCAATATATTCTTTGAATTCCCAGTCAGACAATGGCACTGTATACCAGTAGTAAAAATTGTGGGTGCACGTAACCCCAATATATTCTTTGAATTACCAGTCAGACACTGGCACTATATGGCAGTAGCAAGAAATGAGGGTATTTGTATTCCCAATATATTCTTTGAATTCCCAGTCAGACAATGGCACTGTATACCAGTAGTAAAAATTGTGGGTGCACGTAACCCCAATATATTCTTTGAATTCCCAGTCAGACACTGGCACTATATGGCAGTAGCAAGAAATGAGGGTATTTGTATTCCCAATATATTCTTTGAATTCCCAGTCAGACAATGGCACTGTATACCAGTAGTAAAAATTGTGGGTGCACGTAACCCCAATATATTCTTTGAATTACCAGTCAGACACTGGCACTATATGGCAGTAGCAAGAAATGAGGGTATTTGTATTCCCAATATATTCTTTGAATTCCCAGTCAGACAATGGCACTGTATACCAGTAGTAAAAATTGTGGGTGTATATAGCCCCAATTCTATTGCTAGGGGACTTGCAGGGTATTTCTGGGGTGAAGGTGGGGGGGCACACCGTTGGAACGGGTATCGGGGTATATATCGGGTATACGGGAATACACTGACAGTGTATTCCATTCAGGATCCTGGGAAAGCTGGGTTGCGGCGATTGAGCCCGTCAGTGCCACGTTACACTGACAAGCTTCTCCCTGGAATTTAGCTCTTACAAGAGCTGTTGGTTGTCTTCTCCTTCCTATCCTAGCCTGTCCCTGCCTACCCAGAATCTAAGCCCTAGCTAGCTGGACGGAAACCTCCGTCCTCGGTGAATTGCAAGCTCAGAATGACGCGAACCTGGGCGGCGCTGTTCTTTTAAATTAGAGGTCACATGTTTTCGGCAGCCAATGGGTTTTGCCTACTTTTCTCAACGTCACCGGTGTCGTAGTTCCTGTCCCACCTACCCTGCGCTGTTATTGGAGCAAAAAAGGCGCCAGGGAAGGTGGGAGGGGAATCGAGTAATGGCGCACTTTACCACGCGGTGTTCGATTCGATTCGAACATGCCGAACAGCCTAATATCCGATCGAACATGAGTTCGATAGAACACTGTTCGCTCATCTCTAATTATTATTATTTTGTACCCAAAGTTTCATTATCACTTGTAACTTATTGATGAATCTCTGTTCTTTCTATGCTCAGAAGTTCTCCTGTTTAGTGACTGTCAACTACACTATATGGAGACAAGTATTGGCCGCCAGCTTTTAACCTTTGAATTCAGATCTTTCATTTAGTACCATTGTCACAGGTGTATCACATTCAATACCTAGCCATGCAGTCGCCTTCAGGCCTCGTTCATATATGCGTCAGTAATCCGTTCAGGGGAGTCCGCATGAGGACCTCCCCGAACGGACTGCCGAACACATTGGCAAGTGGTGTGCAGTGAAAGCACATGGACACCATAGACTATAATGGGGTCCATGTGCTTTCCGCACGGTCTCTGCACTGAACGTGCGTACAGAAAGGTAGGTCACGACAGACTCCAGCACACAGACTCCATTATAGTCTATATAGTCCATGTGCTTACACTGCATACCACTTGCCAATACGTGCGGTAATCCGTTTGGGGGGGGTCCCTGCCAGATGCAGATGTGAATGAAGCCTAAGGCTATGGCCCCACAGGATGTTCTTCAGCTCTAAAGCACTGCAGGAAAAACCGCAGTGGGAACGCATCGCAGTTCTTCCTGCAGCACTTTGAACAGAAAGTTCATGGAGTTACAGTTATATCTATGAAAAAGCCTCCGGCGTTTCCTTAGATATAATTGACATGCTGCGATTTCCAAAACCACGCTGGTTTTGGAAATCGCAGCATGTCCGCCCTTCAGTTTTAATTGGAAAGTGGGCATGAAAGGTGAGGGTCCTAACTCAGTCTGTATGCTCCCCCTCTGCTCCCTCTCTGTCCAAAAGCTTGGAGAAGACTCTTGGTCTCCACCTCCTTTCCGGAACCAACTGCATGGGTCATGCTAAATTCTGTTTCCCATGCACAATGGAGGGTAAACTATACTGAAGACTAAACTATACAATATATGCAAACTAGAAATTGAAATTATGTACAGGTTACAATACAAACACATGACACACAATATAAGTGAACTATATATATTTGGCAGTAGTCCAAGTAGGATGCAGGACAAGCTGCGGTGACCTGTAGCCATGGCTAAAATGTGCCCTGTATTTTCCCTAAGAGTAGTAGAGCTCTGAAAAAAGGAATCGGGGTTGCCTCATATTCACCATAAAGGGAAGCTGAACATCAAAGAACTACAATTATTGCGGCATGGTCAGGGGCCTGTTGGTTCCCTTGGCTTATGGGCCCAGTCATAACTGTACTGCTATGACCCCTGTAGCTACACCACTGCCACTTTCCATGTATACCCAGACTGGTGATCAAATCATTTCTGTAGCTAAAGAGCTGAACAGAGAAAAAGGTAATTTTTTTAAACTTTTAAGCTGTAGATGAGGGTTTGCAGTTGCCAATGCCACTACCTCACTTTGGTGCTGACATGGATCCTAACCAAAACTTTTTCTACCATAAAAAAGGAATGTATCAGAATACAGGGACATATCTTCTGTAGACCTCCATGGAAGAGGTAGAAACATAAATATATAGCGTACTCTACATCAGTTTTTCTCAACCTTATCAAGCCAAGTACCCCTTAGTGAACAAAGTTTCACCCTAGTACCCCCACTGTGTTGTTTATCTTGTGACCTGATCCTGCTCCGATCTCAAGTGTGGAAGAAATCATCTTGCTTAAGGGGACACCTATGGCTGACGTACTAAAAGGTCTGATGGTCTTTTAAGTTCCATCCAGATTTTTACTCATCAGATCATAGATCAGAAGCTATTTGCCTGTTCAGCTCAGACTACCCGCTGCAGTAATGGAGACCTGCACCTTAACCTTGAATCGACATCTTCTTGCACCCGCCTCTGCTTTGCAGCTGCTGTACTCAAAGGGATTCTACCATTAAACTACTTTTTTTTCTAATTACCACGTCAGAATAGCCTTAAGAAAGGCTATTCGTCTCCTAGCTTTAGACGTGGTCTCCGCCGTGCCGTTCCGTAGAAATACCGGTTTTAACCGGTATGCAAATGAGCTCTCCACAGCAATGAGGGCGGGCCCCAGCGCTGAAAGGCCAATGAGCGCATCCCCTTTGCTGCCCAGAGCTCTTTCCTGCGCCGCCTCCTTCTTCTGCAGCAACTCTGCCTCTTCTGGCTTCTCTTGCAGTTCTATACAGGAGCATAGAGAGGCCACCCCAAAATGGCTGCCGGCCGGCGGCCATTTTTGGGTAGCCGCTCTTGCAGTTCAATACAGGAGCCGGCCGGCCATTTTGGGGTGGCCTCTCTATATTCCTGTATCGAACTACAAGAGCAAGAGAAGCCAGAAGAGGCGGAGTTGCTGCAGAAGAAGGAGGCGGCGCAGGAAAGAGCTCTGGGCAGCATCGGTGTTTCAGCGCTGGGGCCCGCCCTCATTGCTGCGGAGAGCTCATTTGCATACCGGTTAAAACCGGTATTTCTATGGAACAGCGTGGCGGAGACCACGTCTAAAGGTAGGAGACAAATAGCCATTCTTAAGGCTATTCCGATGTGTTCATTAGAAAAAAAGGTAGTTTAATGGTAGAATCCCTTTAATTATTTGAAGATGGTGGGTTGTTTGAGAGGATCAAGCTTGGAATCTGAGCACTCACTACAGTATATCTGCCACTTCCAGAGCAGTGGTTCTCAGGCATGGCTTGTGCCCCCGGAGAGTCCATGGCATACCCCTTGGAGTACCACAGTTTGAGAACCACTTCTTTACAGTATGTATGTTGTTTAACAAGCCATGAACATATGTGTAATATACTGCACATACTTTAAACTTGTTCCACCATAATCCAGCTTTTACATAAAAATATTAAATGTTGAAGCCATTGACTGGTTCCAATATTTTCCCTTTAAAAATAAATGTAATTCTTTAACTGAAGCTTTTGTATACTTAAAAACATACTGAACGTGACGTCAAGAGAACAAGGGCTGTGAATGTTACCAGAATGAGTAGTGCTGTAAATAAAATATATATGAAAGTTATATAAAATCATTGTCACTGGAAATAAAACATATTATTTGGATCTCACAAGCTCTTGACAGTTAATTTTTCTATTAATAATTGTAAAGTACAAGCTGCTACTTTCCTGCGCAAACACAAGGTTATAATAGCTAATGCCTGTAAAAATAATAATATTGCATAAAATCTCAGCTTGATGAACAAGTGACATTTTGACAACTGGACTCTAACTAGAGTAGTTTAAAGGGTCTTAAAGAGGGCCTTTCACCATCTCTGACAAGTCCAGCTGTTTGCATCATTTAATAGATGCCGCGCCACTGATTCAAGCACCGTTGGAATTTTTTTCTCTAGCCTGTCTATTTTATTTAGGCTCTGTACTGTCAGGTGGGTGGTGTCAGGCAGTCGCAGGCAAGGGGTGTGATTCAGAGCTTTTTACCTATGATTGGAGCCATGAGTCATGCCCTCATTCTTGTTCCTGTCTGACACTGCCTTCCTAAAAGTAAAGAGTCTAATAAGCATATCAGCCACCAAAACTAACAGTAATGATTACTCAGCAATGGTGGAGGTAGAGAAAAATCCAGCTATGTTGGAATCAGTGAAGTGGTGTGTTTTAAAAGATGCTAAGAACTGAAGATGGTGGCGTTGGAGAACTGATGATGGTGGAGATGGAGAACTGAAGATGTTGGAGGTGGAGAAAGGTCTTCTTTAGACTCAACCCCATAAGAGCAACATAATACAGGTGCTGTTATCAGAGGTTATCCTGATAAATGGCAGCCATGGATAGCGAAAAAAAACTGGACTGGCCAGGTCCGAACTGAAGAGGCTCAGTTGACTGCAGCAGACAATCACTGGCCTCAACAGTCACATTTAGGATACTATTGATGTCACTCCTGATTCATCTTCATTACCATCATATAACCCCTGCTGTCATATAGTTACATAGTAGATGAGGTTGGATTAAGAAATCAGTCCATTAAGTCCAACCTATAACCCTACAATCCCCTACAGTGTTGATCCAGGGGAAGGCAAAAAAACCCATGAGGCTCATGCCAATTGCCCCATTTCAGGGGAAAACATTTCTTCCCGACTCCAATCTGGCAGTCAGTATAAAAACCCTGGATCAACGTGTCCTTAAAATCTAGAGTCCATAACCTGTCATATTTTTATTTTTAAGAAAGGCATCCAGGACCTCTTTGAACTTGAATCCACCATCACCACTTCCTGGGGCAGAGAGTTCCAGAGCCTTGTTGTTCTTACTGTGAAGAATCCCCTTCTATGTTGTTGGTGAAACTTTCTCTCCTCCAGATGTAGAGGATGTCCTCTTGTCACTGTCACTGGCCTAGGAGTAAAAATATCCTTAGAAAGTTCTTTGTATTGTCCCTTCATGTATTTGTATGTTGTTATTAGATCTCCCTGTAGACGTCTTTTCTCTAAACTGAATAACCCCAAGTTTGCTATTCTATCGTTGTACTCCAATCCACCCATTCCCTAATCATTTTGGTTGCCCGTTTTAGCACTTTTTCGAGTTCACTTATGTCTTTTTTGTATATTGGGGCCCAATGTTTGCTCAGATCGCTTCCCCCGGAAGTAAGATCTGGGCGTGGCTACCATGACCTTGGCAGTCGAGAGCTTATGGAAGGCCTATCATTACTGCACTTCTATCACAGGTAGCATGCAATAGAAGTTAATTTATCAATGGATTGCAAGGAATTAGTATTATGCCTCACGTATTAGTAATAACCTTTTTCTTTTCAGAAAATAATAAATCTTATGCTTGCCTCCAATGAGTGGAAAAAAATGAGACCCTTGCCCGCCTGTACAGGTAGTGTGCTATAGAGACATCATCATGCCATCTGCACCTGTATGTCACTGCCAGTCTTCTATGGACTTTACAGCTCACTGCTCTGTCCAAAGTGACAGGCTTACACAGTATTGGCATATATAACACGCCAATACAGTTATAATTGGAGTTCTCCAGACTGGAGTCATCAGGCTGAAAGTTTGGTGCTCCATATCCTGTGGGCACCTTTGGGACAGGGGACCCTGGACAGTTACCCGGTTTGCACTTTCACATCTTGGTTCTAGTCATGGAAAATGGTAAATTAGGGAACAAGTCATTCCTGTTCTTCCAAACTTTCACTTAGGCAAGTAATCCAGAGATTATTTCTCAATATGGTAATTGATTCTCCAAGTCATCTACCACAGGTCGACTTTATTAGTAATCTCTTTGAGAGTGGCTGAGGGCTGAGATAAGAACTGTGAGATCATCTAAGCTACAAATTCAGTCGTCCACATGTGTTGTTTTTTCCTTGAGGCTTTGAAGGTCCTCTCTCATAATACAAAGTCTACATTCACGTTGTCAATCTTTGCAATAAGGGTGATACAGATATCTAATATTGAAGCCAGAAGGTGCTTATAGGCTTGCTTGAGTGTGATCTCCATTTCTTCCGTATAGGTTTCAGAGGTTGTCGGATCAAAATTAGCCCATCCAGTACTAGCAGAGCTAGACTCTCCCACACTACGTGTGCCATCTTGGCTCTGACCTCAAACAAACTGAAATTTTTCAGATGCAGATGTTTCTTTGACAGGGCTCATCTTGTTTCCAGCCTGTTTCCTACTTATCCTGTTGAGGTGTTAAGAAATTTTGGCAGAGTTTTATATATTAGTCTAGGTAACCTTTTTATTTCACAATATTACTTGCATATTAATGCTGAGCACTAATAGATGCCATATGAAAACACAGTAGGTATGAAAGATATGATAGCAACTGCATACACTAGGTACAATTTCCCAAAAATTTACATTGGGAAAGACTGTAACAGATATCTGATTAGTTTTTTTTTGTTTTTTTAAAAATCCACACATTACAAAAAATAAAAACAAAACATAAAATACACAAAATCTGAAAATATCAACCTTACTTCATGTACAGTATTAAAGGGATTCTACCATTAAAATCACATTTTTTTGTCGATCACACATAGGAATAGCCTTTAAAAAAAGCTATTCTTCTCCTAACTTTAGATGTCTTCTCCGCGCCGCCGTTTAGTAGAAATGCCGGTTTTTGTCGGTATGCAAATGTGTTCTCTCGCAGCACTGGGGGCGTCCCTAATGCTGTAAGAGAACTCTCCAGCGCCGCCTCCATCTTCTTCAGGAACGGCCTCTTCACAGGTCTTCTTCTGGCGCTGGCGGTCAAACTTCTAGGCCTCGGGAAGAGCCGACTACGCATGCCCACAGGCCACAAGAAAATATCCGCTTACTTACTGTGTAAATATAAATAAATTAAAACAAATGCAAAAATGAAAACAACATAAAAATAAAGACCTATGTGTCACCAAAAAAGACACAGAAATTAGTTGAATAACCCAAATGATAAAAATGTTATAGTCCTCAAAATCCTAACTACAGAAACTACAAAAATTTGTCTGGTCCTGAACCACAAATTGGCCCGATACTGAAGTGGTTAAGAAAAAGTGCAACTCCTATATTTTATAGATATATTGCACAAAGTGACTGTCCCATTTGAAATTAGCAACAAAACACTGTTTTTAGTGCTAAATTGCACCCCAGAATAAGCCAAAAGGGAAAATACCTGGGTTGGGCAAATAGCATTCAAGGTTTTTATCTGCGATAAGCGCTTTTTAACTGTTGGATTACGTACATAATAAAATTCTTCTTTGTTTTATGGAAAGCAAAATGGTGTTACACCGAGTGTGGTCGAGTTTTCCTTTAATACCAATGCTATATCAATCCATATCGGAGGTAGTATAGGAGTACAAAAAGGTGCACCGAGAAGATTTATGAAGACCAACATATTGTACGCTGGTCTAGATATCTCCTGCGCCTATGGGGAAAGCTTTTAATTCATGAGGATGCCTTGTCATGAGTTAGATGCATTCTCTGGAAGTCTTCGCATCTAGATGTAAATCTGGTGGTGATTTCTGCTGTTATTTAGGTCACAAAGATGGCGTCAATGATAATGTAACTTTAGCGGATAATGGACCAGCCCATGTCCCACCAACACCCTACATACTTTGAGAAATGTAAGTTGGGTGTTGTAAGGGGCATTAGAAAGTATTAACCCCTTCCCGACATGCGCCGTAATAGTACGGCGCATGTCGGGTCTGTAACTATGGCCATAGCCGCCGGGTGTCTACTGCTTTAAGCAGTAGACAACCGGCTCTAATGCCTCCGATCGGTCCCCGGACCGATCGGAGGCATTAACCCCTCCGGCGCCGCGATCAAAGGCGCCGGAGGCGCCATTTTCCCGGCGGTGCATGGGCGCCGCCATTTTGGCCGGGATCGCCGGCTCCTGGAGTATGCTCCAGGGCTAACGTCCCGTTACAATGACAGCCGGGAGCCTTGTACAGGCTCCCAGGCTTGTCTGCAAATCCTTTCTTTTGCAGGCTGGTCTATGCAGCCTGCAAAAGAAAGGATGCTTTTTTGCAATGCATTGCAATGCATTAGCATTGTAATGCATTGCATTAGTGATCAGACCCCCTGGGGTTCAACACCCCTAGGGGGTCTAATAAATGCAAAAAAAAAAAAAAAAAAAGTTAAAAAAAATATAAAAAAATATAAAAAGAATTAAAAGTTCAAATCACCCCCCTTTCCCTAGAACACATATAAAAGTAGTTAAAAACTGTGAAACATATACATGTTAGGTATCCCCGCGTCCGAAATCACCCGCTCTACAAATCTATAAAAATATTTTTCCTGTTTGGTAAATGCTGTAGCGGGAAAAATAGTCGAAAGTGCCAAACCGCCGTTTTTTCACTGTTTTGATTCTGATAAAAATTTGAATAAAAAGTGATCAAAGCAATAACATTTCCCGAAAATGGTAGAACTAAAAAGTACACCCGGCCCCGCAAAAAAAGACGCCCTATGCATCCCCGTACACTTACGTATAAAAAAGTTACGGCCCTCGGAATATGGCGACTTTTAGAAAAAAAAATTTTTAACACCGTTTTGGAATTTTTTTTAGGGGTCAAAATGTAAATAAAACCATATAAATTTGGTATCCCCGGAATCGTACCGAAACACAGAATACAGGGGACATGTCATTTTGGCTGCACAGTGAACGCCGTAAAACCAAAGCCCGTAAGAACGTCGCATAAAAGCATTTTTTCTTCAAATCCACCCCATTCTGAATTTTTTTCCTGCTTTCCAGTACATTATATAGAATAATTAATGGTAGCATCATGAAGAAAAATTTGTCCCGCAAAAATTAAGACCTCATATGGCTCTGGGAGTGGAGAAATAAAAAAGTTATGGGGTTTTGAAGGAGGGGATTCAAAAACGAAAAACGAAAATCAAAAAATGCCATCGGCGGGAAGGGGTTAAACTACTGGTTAGCAAATTTTCAACACCAAAAAAGTGGCGTAGATTCTATAATGAATCTGCCCAATAATTCCTACTTATGTTGTTCTGAAGAGACTACTGAAAGTCTGCCTCCAATTTTGGGCATTAGCTCTCTGGAGGACATTTCAGCAGTATAAACCGCTACTGTAAGTAGGTTTTGTAAAAATTGTCAGGTCTCAAAAAAGTTAAAAAACCCAAAAAACTATAAAGCATAGTTTTTAGTACCCTCCATAGGTGGTACCCGATTTTATCATGTGGTAAGACCTAGTAATTTTAATTTAACATGTTAAAATATGTAAAATAATCTGAGAAGGGTCAACATAAGGATAAAAAAATGTGATGGCACCCAGTTTCCTCCTCAGACTGTAGTATTACATTATCTTGTCAGTTGATCTACTATATTATCTCCATGGGTTCCTACTCCAGAGAATAAGGATTACTCATCAATTGTGATATTGTGCAGGAATTCATTGGTCTTTTATTAGGAAATAATTTGTTTTTGTTCAACTTTTTGTAGGAGTGGGAGACAGCTGGAAAGATGTGAACAAGGTTAGGCTTTATACCGCAAAAGAAACTTTCTCAGAATCAGTACTCTTTTACAGAAGACAGCTAGATTCCTGGAATTTGGGGGATTGCAGCACGTATCTAATAACTTTATAAAATATATTTCAACCATTGTTTCAACATAATGTAGGGAAATTGTGATTCATCTTTATCATTATCTTTATCACTTCAATGAATGTGTATTTAAATGAGCCATTGTAGAGATCATCTCTTGACCTTCTCTCTTCACATATTTCAGATTTTGTGATGCTGCTGGAATACTAGAATAACTAGGAGGTTTAAGAGGTTGTTTATTCAAGCTAAAATATAATTGTTGCTTTTAAAGACCAGCATCCTTTCAGATACTGTATGTAAGATTTTTTTAAAGGGATTCTATCACTGGCTATAGTGATTTTTAACTAAGCGTGTATTTGCATAGCCTATAAAAAAGGCTATTCCAGACATACCTTTTATCTTTTAATGCTCCCAGCCGTTTTTTAATTAGCCCGCTTTTATTGATATGCTAATTAGCCTCCACGGGGCACCTGGAAGTGTCTGTGATGCTCTCTGAGAACTGTGTGATCTGTGTAAACGGGGGCGGTGAGAGCATGGAGGCAGCTGCTGCTGCTACTGATGACTCATCAGCCTTCCCTGCTCCCACCTCCCTCTATTTACACAGATCATACAGTGCTCAGAGAGCATCACATACACTTCCGGGTGCACCATGGAGGCTAATTAGCATATTAATAAAAGCGGGCTAATTCAAAAACAGCTGGGAGGATTACTGAATAAAAGGTATGTCTGGAATAGCCTTTCTAAAGGCTATGCAAATATATGCTTAGTTAAAAATCACTATAGCTAATGATAGAATTCCTTTAAAGCTGAGGCCCCACATAACAGCTGTGGGAAAAAAAATGCAGAGGAATCCTAAGGCTAAGGTATCACATTTTGGAAACACAGGTTTTTTTTGTTTCAGATTTTGTGACGTGTCCAGTGTTTCTGTAGGTATAATTGACATACTGCAATTTAAAAAGCACAACGATTTTTAGAAATCTCATCATGTCCGCTGTGGATATTTTTCTGCAATGTGAGGATGGGATTATCCAAAATCCCATCCACTTTGCAGGTACTTTAAAATGCCGCGGTTTGTGCTACGTGGGGCCCTGGCCTAAGGCTGAAAACCCACGTTGATAAAACGCAGTATCACAGCAAAAAAAATACTGCATCTTATCTGCAAAGTTAATGAAATTGTGGCTAATCCCATCCACACATTGCAGAAAATAATCCTTGCATTTTTGAAAATGCCATAGCTTTTTTTTCCCTGCTCACAGAGCTGCATGAGGGTTATGCTTTTTATGATTCAGGTGCCATTACTTCATAGCAATAGTTTATATGATGTACTGGGAAGCTGCAATAAAATTCAGAACTGGAGGATTTAGAAAAAACTCAATTTTCTCCCTTTTCTTACGCATTTTCTTTTTATGGCACTTATGACATGACAGTGATGTTTTTGATGGATCAAAAAGCCGTTAAAAATAGACTTTAATGTCTGTTTTTGATGTCCGTTTTGCATTTCTTAAAAAAACAGATGAATGTAATTGGTGTTTATTGCTTAATGTTAAAACCAATGAAAACACACAAAATAGGGCCAGATGACTGAACATGTGTTATTTGCTTTGTTGCACTGGCATTTGGCTCCTTTTGGCTAACTTAAAATGAGTGTACCATTTAACAATTGTATACTTCTGGTTTGGCTGACTTCTATGTAATTTGGCCAGCACCAAGAGACGTTGGCTGAAGAACTGAGTAGGAAGTGGCAGAGGTACTGGTAATGTCATGTGTGCAGTGACTCACGCAGAGGTCTAACAGCCCAGGACAGGCCACTCAGTTTTGATTTCAGAGCGGCCTGTCTTGGGCTAGTTTAGTGGAAAAAAAGTTAAAAAATAATGCAAGATTTTTTCCACCCCACCGAATGTGCCGCCGGACGCAACCGCCTCACCTTGCCTCATTAGTAGTCCTGGACTTGATAGTGTTACCGGCAGGCAAGGTAAGCATGGCTTTTCTCCTTTTCCTCTCCATGATCTTCGAGGTAGGCAGTTCACATCTACACATAGCACCAGAACATCATCACCTACTGTTTCTCCTCTTCCACATCAATGTCAGTCATCAAATTTATCGACAAAACCATTGCTTTTTGCAATATAACCACCACATATCTAAAAAAAAAAAACATGGCAGCCTCCTCACAGACGAGCCTCTGGCAGAATCAGTGTTGATTGGTCGAATGCTGTACATTGTATAGCATTCGGCCAATCAACGCTGGTCAATGCATTCCTATGAGAAAAAGTCAGCTCGCACATAAACGCAAGCTGCCAGCTCTCCCGACTAGCAAGGACGAGCCTGCTGCAGAACCAATGTTGATTTGCCGAATGCTATACAGTGTATAGCATTCATTCAATCAATTCTGGTTCTGCAGGATGAGTAAGGGCCGGTTAACATTAGCACTTGCCTCCTGTCCGGAAGGAGTCCACAGGAGGACCCCCCGAACGGAATATCAGGGCAACTTCAAGCACTGTGCAGTTAAAGCGCACGGACTCCATAGACTATAATGGGGTCCGTGCGCTTTAATTGCACAGCGCTCCTCCTAAACACTCTCCTCCTGCTACTCGTGGAATTGGTGACTCTCCTTTAGTCGAATAGTGGTTTCCCCTGAAACGAGCATTTTTTCCCATAGACTATAATGATTCGATATTCGATCGAGTAGTCAAATATTGAGGCTCTACTCAAAATGAATCTCGAATATTTCACTACTCGCTCATCTCTATTAACAACCAAAAGACAGTCTGAAGAAAGAGTCAGCAAGCTTCAGAGAAGTACTTAGTGTGTCATGCAACAAGGATGTCGACCTCGTACATTCCTACATGAGTCATACATGTATAAAGCACACTATGACTGCAACCAATGAGTTAATTGATTAAAATTCCATTTCAATACGATCCTTGCCCCTGATTTTTTTTTTTTTTTTTTAGCAAAGATGATCCTTGAGAAGTCTTAAGAATAGTCTGCAGTAAGCCTGCTTTGTTGTGGTCAGAAAATGCCACTGACACAGCCCAGTCTTATTTGTGGAAGAAATCCAAAAATCTTTACATCCGTGTTGAAATGAATGAAGGCTTTTTTGCTGCCATATTATACATTACTGTGGGAGTTGCTGTCCTCTGACTAGCTTAGTCCATGGCCTGGACACTAGGACACCATGCCTCCTGAATCCTACTCCATCCAGTGCATGCTTCATTCCAACTAATACAGATTTCCACCTGGCATCACTGCTATGTGTTTAAGACAGCAGAAAGAGTTCTGTGCCAGGCAGTTATGCCTGAGGTGCTGACACCAGCACCAATGCCAGGGGTTGCCTACTCCTGGTCTAAAGCTAGGAAAGGATTATGCATTCAGATACACTGTTTGATACAGAATATCTAGAGTGAGCCAAAATGATATGTGAGCAGTCGAGGTAAATATGGAAACCAAGTTTTTTTTCTAAAGTGAAGTCTGCACACTGTTGCCTTCTGTGCTATTTTCTAAAGCTAAGAGAGGGAGATACGGGTAAAAATAAAATAGGGTATGTGTTTTTTATCTTATAATAATGTGATGTGCTACACGATATGTGTATGCACAAGAGTATTTGAAGATTCATTTTTAGGATTAATAACAATGTGTGATCAAACTGCCATAAAATAAAATATGAAAAAAAAAATGGAAAAATAGTTTTTTTGTGCTGTTTCGCTAAATAAGGCATAAACAAGTAAAATCCACTTTTTGCTCACAGGAAAAAAATGCCCAACATGCATGAAAGATTTAAGTAATATATGGGTTTGGGACAATTTCCATGATAACATATAACTTATGCTAGGTTCACACCTGCGTTCAGGTTTCTGTTTGTGGGGTCTACTGCTTAAAAGTTGGTTACCCACAGAAACCTGGACCCCATAAACTATAATGGAGTATGCCAGGTTTACGCTCAATAAAGGCGGAAAAGTAAAGATGATTTTTTGTGAATTGCAGCCTGTCCCAGTTTATTAGCATGCTGCAATACTGTATTGAATTGGTTTTGTAAGAGGCTAGAGTCCTTAACAAATTCAAGGTAAGTGTGGAAAAACGTGTGACACTTTAGAAGAAACAAGCTTTAGTCGCATGTATCGCATTGAAAGCAATAGGGAAAAAAGCCTCCCATTGATTTCAAGTAGTTAGTAGTGCTAACCACTGAGCCACCATGTTGCCCCTTCTTAGTACACTGTATGGAATATTACATGGTACCATTATAAAGAACATTTTTTCCCACATTAAGCCCTCATATGGCTCCGTGCATGGAAAAATAAAAAAAGTTATGGGGTTTGTAACGTGGGAAGTTAAAAAACAAAAATAGAAAAAATGCCTGTGGGTTGAAGGGGTTAATCCAGGACTAGAGATGAGCGAACACTATTCGAAACGGCCGTTTCAAATAGCACGCACCCATAGGAATGAATGGAGGCGGCCGGCACGCAGACTTTGCCGGTGGCCGGCCGCTTAACCCCCTGGGTGCTGGCTGCGTCCATTCATTCCTATGGGTATGTCCTATTCGAAACGGGAGTTTCGAATAATGTTCGCTCATCTCTATCCAGGACTAAATATATGTAAAATCCTGTTCATCTAACATTCCCAATAAATTAACAAGCCTGAAAACATTTAGAAGCCTGTATAGTATGTGCAATAGGCCACCATTGTTAAAAATAAATAAATAAAACAAAGCAGAATCAAGATCTTTGTCCCCATGGTGAAAAGACTTCCTTTATCTAGTTGCCATAGTAATGTCCATGAGCAGCTAAGAGACGACATTGCTTTAAAGTCATGTGGTAGATGGATGTACCTGCCTGTATAGAATGAAAGTAACAGAATTGTACAGGATCAAGTAAAGAGGCTACAAAGGGGGAAAATGGCACTGCAAAGCAGAGTTTTTGCATTGATAATATTAAAGGGGTTTCCCATCTCCCTGTTTCAGCAATAGGACTGTAGTCTCTTCCCTTCTCTTCCTCTTCTCTGTATTCCCGACCCCTCCTGCTGAAAGGGTCTAAGAAGGATCACAATAATTCCGCAGATCATATAATATGCAGATGCTTATAGAGAATGGACCAAGTATTATCTGTGTGTTTACATAGAGAGATAGTAGACTTTGTTAGTAATCTGCAATTTACCTGAACTGTAGATAAAAGTGAGAGCAGTAAGTGACGTCACATGTTCTACAGGTCCGTGGGTGGTTATGTTAACGCTGTGTAAACAGTGGGAGGAATAAGTTCACATAGCAGCCAAACAAAGCAGCATTTCTAAAGCAATATATTTAGGAAAAGTCTTAATTTACATAAACTAACAGTATAGATAGGATCCTTGAGATGGGACAACTCCTTTAACATAGTAGTATGGATCACTCCAGAGAATTTTTTATTTCAATTTGTGGAGAAATCTTTAAAAAAAAATCCACTACAACTCTTTCTGTTCTGAGGTAGAAATTTAGTTATCTTACCAACACCAGTGATATTGAGAAATTGAGGAATATGTTCCATGTTATATTACAGTATATTATTATATTACAGTATATTCTTATATTAAATAAAATGACATCTCTTATTTCTAATAGTAATGTAGTAATTATAATAATTATGACAATGACATAAAATGATGGGAAAAAGTACAAAATTAAAATTTAAACTTTTAATCATAGGACCAAAATTCAATAATAGTTTTTTTCTTTACTGTAACTTGATAAGACGCCAGAGCTCTATTTCTCTTTTATAAAGTTCCAAATGTCCTGAATAGGCATATTGTAATTTTAACCAAAACCTTACAAATGATGTAATAGTACATCATGGAGAAGGCTCAGGAGATGGACACCCACAACTAACAGCTGTGGTCAGTTTCTCACCAATCTTGGTTGTTGACCCTTTTAGAACAGAGGTTCCCCAACTTTTTTTTTTCTCGTAGACCACTTTCAAAATGTTAGTGGTTTCGGTGGACCCCCTGCTGCTACATTTCTACAATATTCCCAAAACTTGTCAAAAAATGTGAAGATTAGATCTAATGATGGACATTTGCGTCGTGTCTGAGACCCCTCACTTTGGGAATCACTGCTTTAGAAACACCTAAATAGCCTCCTTAGACATGAAAAAGTACAATGGTGGATATTAGAAATAAGCTAACTGGGGTTATAGTGTCTACAAAGCCCAAACTGATTGAGAAAGTGTCCATTTTGTGCAGAGAGATTAAATAAGGTCTCAGAAGACACACAGATGATACAATAAGGAATGGGGATCGTGGTAGGGCCTGCACGTAGGGCCCAAGAATATTAGGTTTACCTAAACACTGATATAGCAGCTTAGAGTATATTGCAGTCACATAATGTGTGTAGTCAGAGGAGAGTGTAGCATCTACTGCATCAATCACAAATTCTCAGTGTCTACCTCAAAACTAATCTGCACTGGGTGTACTACTAAACTGCAAACCATGCTCTGTTTTTTTCCATTGATAGATATAAAATACACACAAGCTACAATAACTCTCAAGGACAGTGAAGTATGATTCTTTTACGTTACAAAAAACAAACTTGTTGCAGCTAAGTTGCTTGTTTGTGTGTACGGTTGCTCAGAATCCCAAAGTATTGTAAAATATATATAGTATATCTGCATATAGTGTATATTGATGCATATACAGTGGGTACAGAAAGTATTCAAACCCCTTTAAATTTTTCACTCTTTGTTTCATTGCAGCCATTTGCTAAAAGCAAAAAAGTTCATTTTATTTCTCAGTAATGAACACTCAGCCCCATCTTGACAGAAAAAAACTGAAATTTAGATATTTTTGCAAATATTTAAAAAAGAAAAATTGAAATATCACATGAGCATAAGTATTCAGACCCATTGTTCAGTATTGAGTATTTGCACCCTTTTGAGCTAGTACAGCCATGAGTCTTCTTGGGAATGATGCAACAAGTTTTTCACATCTGGATTTGGGGATCCTCTGCCATTTTCCTCCCCTATACTAGAAAAGTGGCGTAAAATAGTTGCAAATCAGTGATAGACACAAGGGGAGTTTTTGTTTCTTAAAAGGGGTGCAGCATGGACGGAGCTTCTAAAGATTTGCATCTAGGAACAATAGTCCCGAATGGTAGTGTCTAATTCTTAATGAGCCTCAAGTCTTGATGAATCCCCCTAGTGTACTTTCAAACAGGCTGTTTATTACTACCTGCCTCCATCCTGCTTTACCCATACCCATATCTATTGCTGAAACTCTGACATTACTAAGGCTGTGTTTGCATTACAGATCTAGAATGGGGTTGGTTAAAATCCATTGAGGCAACTTGTACTTCATGTTGGAGCCTAATCATTTTGGATCAAACACAAGCTTTTCGTCCAAACAGATGACCATGACCATGATTCAGATCTTGAAAGGCTAACTCATCTCATTGACTTTGTCTTAGTTAAATTTTATTTTAAGGTTAATTTAGGCTTTCATCTATATATTAGTGATAATTGTAATGGCTTCAGTTTTGCTGAATGGACAATGCCATATTTAACCTGTGATACCATCCTGATGAAGGGACCTTTATAGTAGTCCCGAAAGCTCGATATGTCATCGAAAAACTTTTTAAGTTAGCCATTAAAAAAGGTATCAACTACTGAGGACTTCTCTCAAAAAATTTCTTTCATTTCATATCCACTGGCTAACACGGTACAAGGATATTTCTTCTTTTACATATTTAACCTGTGTCATACTAAACCAATACTGGCCATACTCATCTGCTGAAATGGCAGATTTTAGAAGGTTGGTCGTACATAAACCTACAACAGTCTGTCCTATACAGTTAAACATCAACTAAAGTTTGTCAGGACCAAAATCTGTTATGGTGGATTTTTTTCTGCCATCAATCTGCTGTGATCTGCTGTGTGTGGGCTAGAATGACAGGCCTGTGGGAGATTTTTGTATTGTGAACATGTATTTGTTCTACTAACACACCCAAATGTGTTATTATCTGCTTTCAGCACTTTATTAGCATTAAATGATTTTTTAAATTTTACCAGTGTCTATGGTAGTTGAAACTTTTGTGGTTGTTCATTTGTTTGGTACGGTTGTCCATACAACCAACCAACTACAGTTCATTTCAGAGCAATGGCAGTCTAAATCTAATGTGTGTGGCCAAGATGAATTACAAGGTACTTCTGCCGACCAGACCTCTCATTGTAATCAAGGAGAAGATAATGGCAATGACAAATATTGGCTTTTTTCTCCAATGGACTCAAAATGCAGGGAGCATTGTGGAGTGGGGGAGATAGTGGCTGCCCATCCTCAGCTCCCTCAAGGGTCAGTTATTACAAAAAAAACAATCTACCTATCAATATATTTTGGGCATGTGGGAGGAAACCAGAGTACCTAGAAGAAATTCACACAAACACTAGTAGAACACAAAAACTCCATGGAGATGTTGGATTTTTTTTATTATTTATTTTTTTATTTGGGCTGGTGCACGTCTCCTTAGAACACAGTGCAAACACCAAACCCAGGCAGCACAGACCAGAACTCCCAAGCTCAAGTGATCCCACAGCCGAAGCTGCCCAGAAAAGCTAGGATTACAGGTACACTCCACAACACCCGCCATGTTGATGTTGGTCGACCTTGAACCTAGGACCCCAGAAATTGGAGACATCTTGCTCCTGGGAGAAGGTCTGCAAATTAGTCCACACATTAGAAGCACACATGAAAGGAAAACACAAGCTATTGAAAAACTAAATGTAAAGAAAACAAGAATACAATTATTTGAAAATCCCATATAATTATATTTTATTCACAATAGAACACATATCAAAAATTAAAAGTTAGACATTTTTTTCCATTTCTTTTAAAAAAATTAAATGGTAGCAGGCAAATAAAATTTGGATACAATATATATATATATATATATATATATATATATATATATATTTTAAATAAAAAAGAGAATTTAAGAAGCGCTGCTTTACATAAAGACAATACTTCATTTATATTAAAAAATATAACATGCTGACCTCTTTTACTGTATTTATATTGGCTTGAGAAAAGGAGTAGGTGACCCCTGAAGCGTGTTGCCTTGTTAGGGTATATGGAGTTAACGCGAGCGCATTTTAGAATAATACATGTGTATAGAATACACGTGTAAAAATAACACTCCCATTGACTTCAATGAAATTTTTTTACACGTGTAAAAAATTTCATTGAAGTCAATGGGAGTGTTAAATGTAGAACATTTCTGTAGTCATGAGAAATCACTTAATAAATTTGGAGTGTATTTTCTCTTTTAACCCCTGGTGGAGATGAAAAATTTGTGACTAAGGTAAAATTTTAATGGAAAAAAAATATTTTCACATTCCAATGTGAAAAAATTCAGGGAAACATCTGCAGAGTCAAAATACTCACTATATCTTTTGATAAATTCCTTGAGTGGTCTAGTTTTCATTTTGGCAGTTTTGAGCTAATGCTTAAATTGTAAATGCATTTTCTACTTTAACCCTTGTTAAATGAAAGAAAAATTAGTGTTAAAGCAACTTTTTATAGAAAAAAAACACATGTAAGGTCAAAGAACTCACTTTATCCTTGAAAAATTCCTAGTTTACAAAATGGTGTAACATTTTAGGGGTTTCTACTGTTCTGCCACCTTAAGGGCTTTGCAAATGGCCCACGGTACCTGATAAATATTCCAGAAAAATCTTTCCTCCAAAAGACAAATAATGTTCTTTCTGTTTTGAGCCCTGCCATATACCCATACAGAGGTTTACAACCATATATGTATATTTTGACATGCAGGACAAATTTTGTAATAAACAGTGGGCTGAATTTACTGTAAAATAAATTTATTTTTCATATCTCTATGGTAAAATAAAATCAGTGAAACAGCTGTTGGATTAAAATGCTCACTATTTCCCTTGATACATTCCTTGAGGGGTCTAATTTCCAAAATAGGGTCACTTCTTGGGGGTTTGTATTGTTCTGTTATTTGAGGCCTCATTCACAACTGTGTTGGTAATCTCTTCGGGGGAGTCCACATGGGGTCCCCTTCAAACAGACTACCGAATGCATTGGCAAGTGGTGTGCATTGAAAGCACATGGACCCCATAAACTATAATGGGGACCGTGTGCTTTCCACACAGTCTCCACACAGAACATGTGGACAGAAAAGTAGCTCACGATCTACTTTCTTGTCCGCATGACTATTATAGTCTATGGGGTCCATGTGCTTTCACTGCACACCGCTTGCCAATGCATTTGGTAGTCCGTTCGGGGGGGTCTCCATGTGGACACCCCCGAACGGATTACCAATGCAGATGTGAATGAGGCCTCAGGGGCTCTGCAAATGCAACATGGCACCTGAAAGTGATTCCAGTAAAATCTGGCCTTCAAAATTCTAATTATGCTCATTCCTTTCTTTGTCGTGCTGTGTGCCTAGATATTGGTTACCACCCACATGTTCCATATCTCTAATACTTTGGAGAAATTATTGAATCCTTTAATCCCTTGTGAGGCTGAGACCCCCGTTGTGGAATTGCAGCTTTTTTTGTTGCAGATTTTGCTGCATTTTCTTGAGCTAAAGTCAAGATTGGTTAAAAAGGAATGGGACATATATAGGAAGTTCTTATACTTCTACCTTCTGCTCAATACACTCCTAGCTTTGGCTCAAAAAAATGTAGCAAAATCTGCAGCTGTGTTTTGGCAAAGTAGGGCCTCCGCCTAAATGTATAAATTGTAGAGCTAAATGAATGAATGAATTAGTAACAGAAATCATCTCCATTTTGTTTTTCCAATTCCTGTAAAACACTGGAAGGGTAAAAAAACTTCCTAAATGCTGTTTTGAATTATTTCAGGAGAATATTTTTGAGAACGAGGTGATTTATGGAGTTTCATTACAGAGTCGTTTCAAATGTGTTTTGAAAACTGCATTTTTTAAAAAATTTTCAAAGTTTTGAATTATTTAATTCATAATGACCAAAATGACAAAGTGATGACAAAACTATCTTAAAATCACTTTGATAAGTTAACGCAGTCCAAAAAAAATCATTTCTGCCACAGACCCCCCCCCCCCCTTTCCCTGCATTTTAAAGTATCTGCAAAGTGAATGAGATTCTGGCAAACAGTGCCATGTTTGGCATTGTTTGCCACGTTTGCAGTCATTGATTCAGCTATGGACACCCCTGTATATCAAAGTCAAAACTGAGGCCATCTATCCACCAACTAAAGCTTGGTCGAAAATGGGTCAAAGCTGCAAAAGAATTGCTGAAAAAGAAAAAAATCGATGTGCTGCAATGGCCCAGTCAAAATCCTCAACCAAATTGAAATATGGCAGAGGGGCCTTAAGAGAACTGTACATAAATAAATGCCCTCAACCCTCAATGAACTGAATAGACCATGTTAGGCTCTATTCCTGCAGCCTGCTACGAGGGGTCTTAGCCTAAAGAAGAGTGGGACAAAATTCCTTCAGTCGATGTGAGAAACCGGTTAACTCATATAGAATATCATTACTTCAAGTGATTGCTCCTAAAGATGGTTCTACAAGCTATTCATAATATAAACATTCACATATTCATAATGCTATATATAATAATACATCGGTGGAATCTGTTGTGTGTTTGCTTAACTGTAGGACCTTATATGGAAAAGATTTTTTTTTTATATCCTGATATGTAAAACCCTAGAATTCAAAGAGGGTGTACTCTATTTTTCTCCCAAGTATATACTGTATTATCTATGATAGTAAATTAACTATATGAACTTCAGTTCCAGTTTTTCATTTTCATACAGATATGAAGAATAATTGACACTGCGGGACATTAATCTGTATTACTGTTGTGTTTAATGGTATAAATCTCTCAAACACGGAGGATGATTTGTGTGCTTTACACCAGGGCAGACACCACAGATAAGAAGAGTACAATACAAAAGAGAATTTTTGCTGAATTCTTTCTTGAATATCAACTACTAGCAGCCACGGGAAATTATTGAATTGTATTCTGTAACATTGAACTTGACCAGCAGGAATGTAAAAATAAGCAAGGACAAAAAAAACGTAACATGAAAACTGGTAACAATCTCTTACATGCTGAGAAATAACCAAGGGTGATAAGTACATAAGGACTACTAAAACTAATGTACAAGTTTGAAAGATTGATATATATTTTATATAGCTAGGAATATACATCTAAATGTTACTGGTCGGAACGTATGTCTGTGTATATATGTACTGTACAAAAGTTTTAGGCAGGTGCTTATCAAAAATGCTCCAAAGTAAGAATCAAAAATAGAATTAATAGTTTTGTTTTTTTGTCAATGAACAAAATAAAGTGAATGACCAAACAAGAAATCTAAATCAAATCAATATTTGGTATGACCATCCTTTACCTTCAAAACAGAATAAACTCTTCTAGATATGCTTGGAGTCAGTTTTTCAAGGAACATGGCAGAGAGGTTATTCCAAACATTTTGGAGAACTAACCACAGATTGTGTTTGGATGTAGGCTTGCTCAGATCTTTCTGTCTCTTCGGGATAATCCTAGACAAATTTGCATATATATATATATATATATATATATATATATATATATATATATATGTGTATAGAGTATATACAGTAAGCGTAAGCACCCCTGAAATTCTTACAGAAAATTATTCCGATTACACGTTTTGTTATACATGTATAACTTGTTTGTGTTTATTTGAACAAAACAAAAAACAGAGGGAAAAAAATTCAAAAATGATATAATTTCATGCAAAACTCCAAAAATGGGCTTCACAACATTAATGGCACCTTCAACTTAATATTTGGCTGCGCACAATTTGGGAAATATAACTGAAATCAATGGCTTCCTATAACCATCTACAAGCTTCTTACCCCTCTGGAATTTTGGACCGTTCTTCTTTTGCAAACTGCTCCAGTTCTCTCATATTTGAAGTAATTTTAAGATCTCTTTGATTTACAGTTAGGGCCAGAAATATTTGGACAGTGACACAATTTTCGCGAGTTGGGCTCTGCATGCCACCACATTGGTTTTGAAATGAAACCTCTACAACAGAATTCAAGTGCAGATTGTAACGTTTAATTTGAAAGGTTGAACAAAAATATCTGATAGAAAATGTAGGAATTGTACACATTTCTTTACAAACACTCCACATTTTAGGAGCTCAAAAGTAATTGGACAAATAAACATAACCCAAACAAAATATTTTTATTTTCAATATTTTGTTGCGAATCCTTTGGAGGCAATCATTGCCTTAAGTCTGGAACCCATGGACATCACCAAATGCTGGGTTTCCTCCTTCTTAATGCTTTGCCAGGCCTTTACAGCCGCAGCCTTCAGGTCTTGCTTGTTTGTGGGTCTTTCCGCCTTAAGTCTGGATTTGAGCAAGTGAAATGCATGCTCAATTGGGTTAAGATCTGGTGATTGACTTGGCCATTGCAGAATGTTCCACTTTTTTGCACTCATGAACTCCTGGGTAGCTTTGGCTGTATGCTTGGGGTCATTGTCCATCTGTACTATGAAGCGCCGTCCGATCAACTTGGCAGCATTTGGCTGAATCTGGGCTGAAAGTATATCCCGGTACACTTCAGAATTCATCCGGCTACTCTTGTCTGCTGTTATGTCATCGATAAACACAAGTGACCCAGTGCCATTGAAAGCCATGCATGCCCATGCCATCATGTTGCCTCCACCATGTTTTACAGAGGATGTGGTGTGCCTTGGATCATGTGCCGTTCCCTTTCTTCTCCAAACTTTTTTCTTCCCATCATTCTGGTACAGGTTGATCTTTGTCATCTGTCCATAGAATACTTTTCCAGAACTGAGCTGGCTTCTTGAGGTGTTTTTCAGCAAATTTAACTCTGGCCTGTCTATTTTTGGAATTGATGAATGGTTTGCATCTAGATGTGAACCCTTTGTATTTACTTTCATGGAGTCTTCTCTTTACTGTTGACTTACAGACAGATACACCTACTTCACTGAGAGTGTTCTGGACTTCAGTTGATGTTGTGAACGGGTTCTTCTTGACCAAAAAAAGTATGCGGCGATCATCCACCACTGTTGTTATCCGTGGACGCCCAGGCCTTTTTGAGTTCCCAAGCTCACCAGTCAATTCCTTTTTTCTTAGAATGTACCCGACTGTTGATTTTGCTACTCCAAGCATGTCTGTTATCTCTCTGATGGATTTTTTGTTTTTTTTCAGCCTCAGGATGTTCTGCTTCACCTCAATTGAGAGTTCCTTTGACCGCATGTTGTCTGATCACAGCAACAGCTTCCAAATGCAAAACCACACACCTGGAATCAACCCCAGACCTTTTAACTACTTAATTGATTACAGGTTTACGAGGGAGACGCCTTCAGAGTTAATTGCAGCCCTTAGAGTCCATTGTCCAATTACTTTTGGTCTCTTGAAAAAGAGGAAGCTATGCATTACAGAGCTATGATTCCTAAACCCTTTCTCCAATTTGGATGTGGAAACTCTCATATTGCAGCTGGGAGTGTGCACTTTCAGCCCATATTATATATATAATTGTATTTCTGAACATGTTTTAGTAAACAGCTAAAATAACAAAACTTGTGTCACTGTCCAAATATTTCTGGCCCTAACTGTGTATCCGAACTCATTGCTAGCCATTTCAGAACTGTCCAGCATTTTGTTTACATGGTTTTTGAAGTATGTTTGGGGTCATTGACCTGCTGGAAGACCCCATGACCTAGGACACAGATCCACCTTAATGACTATGTTGAGACCCCAAATCTTTTGGTAATCTGAAGATTTCATGATGCCTTGCACACAGTCAAGGCACCCAGTGCTAGACGCAGAAAAACAACCCTAAAACATCTTTGAACCTCCACCATATTTGATTGTTGGGACTGTGTTCTTTTCTTTGTAGGCCTTTCAGTAAAAAGTAGAATGATTTACTTTACCAAAAAGCTCTATTGTGGTCTCATCTGTCCACAAAATGTTTTTCCCAGAAGGATTTGGCTTACATACATTTTTGCCAACTGCAGTCTAGCTGTTTTATGTCTATGTCAGCAGTGGGGTCCTCCTGAGTCTTCTGCCATAGCGTTTTGTTTCATTCAAATATTCTCAGCTAATTCAAGTTGAAACTGATGTACCTGAGCCTGCAGGACAGCTTGAATTTCTTTGGAACTTGATTGGGGCTGCGTATCCAGATTACCCGGCGTTGCAACTTTTCATCAGTTTTTCTCTTTCATCCACTTCCAGTGATATTAACTACAGTGCCATGAGTTTTAAACATTTTGATTAAGTTGAGCACCGTGGGCAAATGGACATCAAGAGCTCTGGAGATAGACTTGTAACCTTGACATTGTTCATATTTTTCCACAATTTTGGTTCTCAAGATAGTTTTCTTCTTCATTCTTAGTAATTTTGTATGGTCCTTTATTTGAATTTTTTGAGAAATTATGTCCAATTTGCCTTTTTTTCCTCAGTTTTTTGTTCCAGTACACACAAAGGAAATAAACATGTTTGTAACAAGGCATGTGTAATTGCAATAATTTTCTGGGAGTAATACTTCACTTTCTGTAAAATGACTGTATTTATATGCACTTCTGTATACATGATAAACATTGCCAAAGCAGAAATACCAAATGTCTAAAAAATATGAAAAAGTTTTATTTGAAAATACATCCTATTAATATTATAAATGTGAAAGTTTGTGGGTTTGTGAGTTTGTGTGTGTTTGGATGTTCGGATGTTTGTTCCTCAATCACGCAAAAACCGCTCCACCGATTTGGCTGAAATTTTCCACAAACATAGTTAATACACCCGATTGCGCAATAGGCTACTTTTCGTCACAATAGCACACATACGTTTGTGCCAGGAACCCCACAAAACCCAAACTCACACCACCATCTCTGCAATCTCACACACTTTGGACCATAGCAAGCCACAAAATTCATATTGCCCTCTACAGCAGAGGTCAGCAACACCACACAATCTCATATACATATACTTTACCACTTTGCCCCTCACCTTAACGATACTCCAGGAGGCGCTCTATAACGCTCCGGAGCAGCCATGTTTGCCGACCCCCACCGCTCTGACAATCCGCGACACCACCAACCCATGTCAATACCCCTAGGCGGTCTAATAAATGCAAAAAAAAAAGTTTAAAAAAAAGTAAAAAAAAAATAAAAACAAATAAAAAGGATTAAAAATTCAAATCACCCCCCTTTCCCTAGAACACATATAAAAGTAGTTAAAAACTGTGAAACACATACATGTTAGGTATCCCCACGTCCGAAATCGTCCGCTCTACAAAGCTATACAACTATTTTTCCTGTTCGGTAAACGCCGTAGCGGGAAAAATGGTCAAAAGTGCTAAACCGCCGTTTTTTCACTGTTTTGATTCTGATAAAAATTTGAATAAAAAGTGATCAAAGCAATAACATTTCCCAAAAATAGTAGGACTACAAAGTACACCCGGTCCCACAAAAATAGACGCCCTATGCATCCCCGTACACGCACGTATAAAAATGTTACGCCTGTCAGAATATGGCGATTTTTCAAAAAAAAATTTTTTAACATAGTTTTGGATTTTTTAAAGGGGTCAAAATGTAAATAAAACCATATAAATTTGGGATCTTCGGAATCGTAACGAAACACAGAATACAGGGGACATGTCAATTTGGTTGCACAGTGAACGCCGTAAAACCAAAGCCCGTAAGAAAGTCGCAGAAATGCATTTTTTCTTCAAATCCACCCCATTCTGAATTTTTTCCCTGCTTCCCAGTACATTATATAGAATAAATAATGGTGGCATCATGAAGAAAAATTTGTCCCAGAAAAATTAAGACCTCATATGGCTCTGGGAGTGGAGAAATAAAAAAGTTATGGGGTTTAGAAGGAGGGGAGTCAAAAATGAAAAAACAAAATCAAAAAATGCCATTGGCGGGAAAGGGTTAACTTCAAATACCTCTGTTCCAAAGTCACTATGTAAAGTTTCTCACAACACCGTATATATAGCAGCTCAAATACAAATTACTAGAGATGAGTGAACAGTGTTCTATCGAACACATGTTCGATCGGATATCAGGGTGTTCGCCATGTTCGAATCGAATCGAACACCACGTGGTAAAGTGCGCCAAAATTCGATTCCCCTCCCACCTTCCCTGGCACCTTTTTTGCACCAATAACAGCGCAGGGGAGGTGGGACAGGAACTACGACACTGGGGGCATTGAAAAAAATTGGAAAAAGTCATTGGCTGCCGAAATCAGGTGACCTCCATTTTAGACGAATAGTGGATTTCAAATCCGGGTCATATGAGAATGTGAACTTTGTGACTATGAGACAGGGATAGCTGTACAGGCAGGGATAGCTAGGGATAACCTTTATTTAGGGGGGAATGTTATTAAAAATAACTTTTTGGGGCTCTATCGGGTGTGTAATTGTGATTTTTGTGAGATAAACTTTTTCCCATAGGGATGCATTGGCCAGCGCTGATTGGCCGAATTCCGTACTCTGGCCAATCAGTGCTGGCCAATGCATTCTATTAGCTTGATGAAGCAGAGTGTGCACAAGGGTTCAAGCGCACCCTCGGCTCTGATGTAGCAGAGCCGAGGCTGCACAAGGGTTCAAGCGCACCCTCGGCTCTGATGTAGGAGAGCCGAGGGTGCACTTGAACCCTTGTGCACCCTCAGCTCTGCTACATCAGAGCCGAGGGTGCGCTTGAACCCTTGTGCACACTCTGCTTCATCAAGCTAATAGAATGCATTGGCCAGCGCTGATTGGCCAATGTATTCTATTAGCCTGATGAAGTAGAGCTGAATGTGTGTGCTAAGCACACACATTCAGCTCTACTTCATCGGGCTAATAGAATGCATTGGCCAGCGCTGATTGGCCAGAGTACGGAACTCGACCAATCAGCGCTGGCTCTGCTGGAGGAGGCGGAGTCTAAGATCGCTCCACACCAGTCTCCATTCAGGTCCGACCTTAGACTCCGCCTCCTCCGGCAGAGCCAGCGCTGATTGGCCGAAGGCTGGCCAATGCATTCCTATGCGAATGCAGAGACTTAGCAGTGCTGAGTCAGTTTTGCTCAACTACACATCTGATGCACACTCGGCACTGCTACATCAGATGTAGCAATCTGATGTAGCAGAGCCGAGGGTGCACTAGAACCCCTGTGCAAACTCAGTTCACGCTAATAGAATGCATTGGCCAGCGCTGATTGGCCAATGCATTCTATTAGCCCGATGAAGTAGAGCTGAATGTGTGTGCTAAGCACACACATTCAGCACTGCTTCATCACGCCAATACAATGCATTAGCCAGTGCTGATTGGCCAGAGTACGGAATTCGGCCAATCAGCGCTGGCTCTGCTGGAGGAGGCGGAGTCTAAGATCGCTCCACACCAGTCTCCATTCAGGTCCGACCTTAGACTCCGCCTCCTCCAGCAGAGCCAGCGCTGATTGGCCGAATTCCGTACTCTGGCCAATCAGCACTGGCTAATGCATTGTATTGGCTTGATGAAGCAGTGCTGAATGTGTGTGCTTAGCACACACATTCAGCTCTACTTCATCGGGCTAATAGAATGCATTGGCCAGCGCTGATTGGCCGAATTCCGTACTCTGGCCAATCAGCACTGGCTAATGCATTGTATTGGCTTGATGAAGCAGTGCTGAATGTGTGTGCTTAGCACACACATTCAGCTCTACTTCATCGGGCTAATAGAATGCATTGGCCAATCAGCGCTGGCCAATGCATTCTATTAGCGTGAACTGAGTTTGCACAGGGGTTCTAGTGCACCCTCGGCTCTGCTACATCAGATTGCTACATCTGATGTAGCAGTGCCGAGTGTGCATCAGATGTGTAGTTGAGCAAAACTGACTCAGCACTGCTAAGTCTGCATTCGCATAGGAATGCATTGGCCAGCCTTCGGCCAATCAGCGCTGGCTCTGCCGGAGGAGGCGGAGTCTAAGGTCGGACCTGAATGGAGACTGGTGTGGAGCGATCTTAGACTCCGCCTCCTCCAGCAGAGCCAGCGCTGATTGGCCGAATTCCGTACTCTGGCCAATCAGCACTGGCTAATGCATTGTATTGGCTTGATGAAGCAGTGCTGAATGTGTGTGCTTAGCACACACATTCAGCTCTACTTCATCGGGCTAATAGAATGCATTGGCCAGCGCTGATTGGCCGAATTCCGTACTCTGGCCAATCAGCACTGGCTAATGCATTGTATTGGCTTGATGAAGCAGTGCTGAATGTGTGTGCTTAGCACACACATTCAGCTCTACTTCATCGGGCTAATAGAATGCATTGGCCAATCAGCGCTGGCCAATGCATTCTATTAGCGTGAACTGAGTTTGCACAGGGGTTCTAGTGCACCCTCGGCTCTGCTACATCAGATTGCTACATCTGATGTAGCAGTGCCGAGTGTGCATCAGATGTGTAGTTGAGCAAAACTGACTCAGCACTGCTAAGTCTGCATTCGCATAGGAATGCATTGGCCAGCCTTCGGCCAATCAGCGCTGGCTCTGCCGGAGGAGGCGGAGTCTAAGGTCGGACCTGAATGGAGACTGGTGTGGAGCGATCTTAGACTCCGCCTCCTCCAGCAGAGCCAGCGCTGATTGGCCGAATTCCGTACTCTGGCCAATCAGCACTGGCTAATGCATTGTATTGGCTTGATGAAGCAGTGCTGAATGTGTGTGCTTAGCACACACATTCAGCTCTACTTCATCGGGCTAATAGAATGCATTGGCCAATCAGCGCTGGCCAATGCATTCTATTAGCGTGAACTGAGTTTGCACAGGGGTTCTAGTGCACCCTCGGCTCTGCTACATCAGATTGCTACATCTGATGTAGCAGTGCCGAGTGTGCATCAGATGTGTAGTTGAGCAAAACTGACTCAGCACTGCTAAGTCTGCATTCGCATAGGAATGCATTGGCCAGCCTTCGGCCAATCAGCGCTGGCTCTGCCGGAGGAGGCGGAGTCTAAGGTCGGACCTGAATGGAGACTGGTGTGGAGCTATCTTAGACTCCGCCTCCTCCAGCAGAGCCAGCGCTGATTGGTCGAGTTCCGTACTCTGGCCAATCAGCACTGGCCAATGCATTTCTATGGGGAAAAGTTAGCTTGCGAAAATCGCAAACTGACAGGGATTTCCATGAAATAAAGTGACTTTTATGCCCCCAGACATGCTTCCCCTGCTGTCCCAGTGTCATTCCAGGGTGTTGGTATCATTTCCTGGGGTGTCATAGTGGACTTGGTGACCCTCCAGACACGAATTTGGGTTTCCCCCTTAACGAGTTTATGTTCCCCATAGACTATAATGGGGTTCGAAACCCATTCGAACACTCGAACAGTGAGCGGCTGTTCGAATCGAATTTCGAACCTCGAACATTTTAGTGTTCGCTCATCTCTACAAATTACATCCAACTCAAAAGCCTCACGTATTCTCTGAATTACAGCAAAAACAAAATACAAAGTTACATTTCATATCCCATACCTTATACACAGTACGAAAACCTTACCCACGCCTGTATATACCCACTTCTACAATCACCGCAGACGAAGTCGCGGGTACCAGCTAGTAAAAAACATAATCAAAATACATAATTTAGAAGGAAAGAGATAAAGAAGGTAGTCAATGCTGCCAAATGCATGACACATGGATGGAAGTAATGTGTAAAAGGGGCCATAAGCAATGTGCATCACATAAGGTAATGGGTTTTCCTCTCATATGCAAAAAAATATACTAATAGGTAAACTGTCTCCCTGTACAAAAACAAAGCTTTGAGACTGTTGGGGATGAGCGCCGGTATGGCAGTCTCCTATTTCATAAGAAAGGCAAAGAAACTAAATAGTTGAACCTAGATAAATAGGAGTTCCAAGAGTTTATTCTCAAATTATATGTAGTATAAGTATCAGATACTTTTTTAGCGACATAAGATTTTACAGTACATTTCTTGCACTATATTATAGACTTGTATTCAATCCTGCATTGAGCAAGATATATTCAGATCTTTTTCCTACTTAATTATATGTGGGGGTTTAATTGAAGAGTTGTGAGTAGATAGTATATTATAAAAGGAATGAATTCTCTCGAAATTTTATTTGGCTGTTTAAAAAAGTTGCAGCCGTAAGCCGAAAGATAAGAAACGGATAATGTGTATTTCTAAGGTATGCTCTTCACCCAAACACAGCAAGGGTTTCCCAAGAATGTCTCTGCCAGATTCTTATCTTTGGTCTGCCCAGTCATCAGATTTATTGCCTAGAAGGCATTTATGGGACCAGCACGTATGCGAGCTTCAGCAATCTACAAGTGTGTAGGATCTGCAGGGCCAGTGGCAAAATCTGTGGGCAAATAAATGTTCATTAGCAATATCGAAATAGGGGCATGGGACTATAACTAGTATTGGGGAAAAAAGTGTATAAATGGATAGGAGTCCAGTGCAAGTGTATAGCTATAAGACTCTATTATCCATCCAAGCTATGGATTGTTTGTACAAAGGAAGGTCCCTATGAGGATAGTGGGCATTAAAGGCGCCCATATTATGAGAGATATTACCATAGAGATAGTGGGCATTGAAAGTGCTCATATTGTGTAACACTGTCAGAGCAGAGTCACTATTTCAAAGAAATAAAAGGTGGAAAAGCTTCTCTTACCCTGCCAGGTGAGGTCAGATATGTACCTGGCCTCACTCCGGCACCCCTTATAAACCCATTGGTGGTTATAGGTGGGTGGGGAACAAGGATCATGTTGGAACAGATAACAACAGTGGAATGATGATTAAAGATTGGAAAAAAAAAAAAAGGGGGAGGATAAGTGTGGTGATAGTGGCAATATTGATTGAACAGATACAGGAGACCCACACAAGAACATATTAGATCACAATGGTCGAAAAGACATGTAGATCACAAAAGTACAAACAATGATGGACATGTATGAACAGATAGCAGCAAATTGTACGGTGAGGAATGAAAAAGGTAATGGATTTCTGTATAGATAATACTCTAATGTTTACACTTTTTTAAATGCGTAACATTTTATTGTATCTATTCCTATTGTACATTTTATTTTCATTTTTGTTCTAAGTAAATGTGCACCTGAAGAAGAGCTTGTGGAGCTCGAAACGCATTGTGCAGTACATTTTTGTCCAATAAAGGTCATATATTTTATTCACCTTGTCGGCACTCCAATCTGTAGATCAGAAAGCGCAGACGTCCATCTCCAGCTGCTGGCCTCCTTCCTTAAATAAAACTATAGGAATTTATATGTCATTTCAACTGAACAGTGAATGCTGTAAAAAAAAATGAAGCTCGTCAGAAAGTTGCACAAAACTTAGTTTTTCTCCAATTCCACCCCATTCTGATTTTTTTTCCAAGGTCCCAGTACACTATACGGAATACTAAATGGTACCATTAAGAACTACAATTTGTCCCACAAACATTAAGCCCATATATGGCTCTGAATGTAGTAATAAAAAGTTTTGGGGTTTGGAAGGCTGGGAAATGAAAATTTAAAAATACCTACGGCCAGAAGGGGTTCAATACTCTTATTCAGCCATGGATTGGGTATAGAGGCATGGGCTACCTGTAGCCTGGATACAAAATGAGATAGGGTTGGGCACCGAGATTCTCCAGCATACCAGGAAAGCTGGCAGTCGGCTTTTTATCAGTATATATAATAACACTAATCTCTGAGGACATGAAAATTTAAGAACATTCTGCATATAAGCAACAAAACTCTAGAGCATTAAGATCCTGCAGTTGACAGATAAAGAAATATGACTATTTTGGATTATTAATTCTTTGAAATCTTATAGTAATAACAATAGCGTCTCCTGAGGACTAAGAGCCTACAAGAAGGAGGAATGGAGAAAGATTCACTTTACTTGATGCATCTAGTTCTACTTAGAAATGAACAAGAATATGAGAGTATCACTGCTGAGTTATGCTGAATGAGGCTAAAATTGAGTTAAGAATAGGCCAGAAATCCAGAGACCGATTTTGATTCAGGCTGATATAAAAGAAAATCAATTAGGCAAATTTAGAAGAATAATAAGAAAAATAAATAACAGAAACTCATAGCAACAGATTTCTTTACTATAGAATCTGAATAAAAGTGATATGGCATTAGAAGGGTCAGGTGACTGTAACAATACTACAAGTGTAAATCATTTGACAAACTATGAATTAGACTCTGATAGTCTGTGCCTTTTATTAGAAGGTTTGAATTACAGCTGAATAGAAGACTTTCACCCAGATCAGTCTGAAATTGATCTGTTTGAAGCTTTTTGAAAGTTAATTTAACATAGTTGTAAGATGACACATCTGACCATACAAAAATAAGGAAAGAAGGGAAAATTCCAACTACCACTGCGCCTTTGGGTTGTAAGGTATAATCCTAGGTCAACTCAGCGGGGCCCCACAGCGCGGCCTGGACCTAACAAAATGGTCCCGGTCGGCATGACGCCAATGAGCTGAATACATAGGCGTTTAAAGCAGGAGCTGTCAGCTCCTGCTTTAACGCTGAGCTCCGGCATTTGTAGCCGTGATGTGATGACGTCACACTGCGCCTACAATATGTGTATGAGGGAGAGAGCTGTGGGGGAGCGAGGGAAGGTGAGTGTTTTTTTGTGTGTGTTAAACATTTAGGTGGAAAATAATGTAGGGGGCCCATGAAACTGCGCGCGCCGCACGTTTTATTCCCTCTTTCTAGTCTTCAACAGTTGGGAGGTACAGGTTAGAAGTGCGAGACCCCCCGGTAAGTAGGGCCCCGCCAAAGTCAATTGCCCAGGGCCCCGCAAAACCTGGATCCGCCACTGCACACAGCTATGATGAATAAAGATTCTACAGAGATAATTATATTAGACAAGTAACTTGGACATTTTCTTTACAGCAGTTTTTCAGGTAAAAGATCTTTTTTTTTTTAAAAAAAAAAAAAAGTGCACACAAATACCTCTGGAAGTGTTTTGAGTGATTTCTGGGTTTCTTAGGGAGCGCCTGGTATCTTCTGCATTTGTTTACATGGGTGTCTTCCTATTATTTTATCCTACAACTACCATGATGCACTGCTCTTAACTCAGAGCTGACTCACACTACCTCCCCCTATCACTTCCTCCCCTTCCCTCTCTCACTCCCTTAATCCCTCTCCCTGTTTCTCTAGCTAGCCCACCCACTACTAGCCCTTCCCAACTAACTAACTAACTAACTCCTACACAGTTATAGGAGGCTGGCAGACATCAAGAAGAATAGAAGGGGAGCTGGAAGTGATATTCTGTGTCCAGAAGCTCTGGACAGGAAGACAAGTAAGTATGATGAGTTGGGGATTAGTACTGGTGATGTTCTGCTTCCAGAAATGGATTGTCACCAGAAAATCTGCTGAGGCATAACACATTTGCCGAGTTTTGTACAAATTCAACATTTTTGGTGGATTGATTTTTTTTGTCAGTGAGTTTATGTATATGTAATAAAGAGAACATCACTGATTGTCTCCAGCAATTACATGTGATGGTAACATCATTGTTACACAATATTTACCCATACAGATTGCTATACAGTTCCATATTGCATGCTCTATTGTGTTCCATAATACATAATGCCATGCTTGAGATCTAACTGTGGGACGCTGATATAGGAGACAGCATCTGGATGGAACATTCAAGTATCAAATCTAAAACTAGTTAACCATATTGGGTTCCGATGTGCAACAAACAAAAGAACGTGTCTACTGAACAATACACTCTGTCATTAAAGGCTATACAAAGGATGCCTTGTCTGATAAACCTCAATCGCTTTCCAATAACCTTAAAAATTTTGGTGCAAACAGCATGATTCCTCAGTCCCATCCCATGTGGAGTCAACAAGTTTGTGGTGGTGTTTAGTGTTTATATAATATCATATGAAGTTCTGTAAAATATGTAATAATAAAACATACTTTAAAAATATTACTGATACTATAATTTGAGAAAGAATGTAATATGTAAGAAATCTCGCCTAGCTGGAACAAAGCATCAATCCACAAACACTCTGAATCGCTTCCAAGATTCCATCATTTCAGGAACACGCGATTTAACAGCCTTCTGCTGACCAGAAAGGCACATTTTCACAAATTCTTATCTGAATTCCTTCTGTAAAACTGATACAAGATCACTGCAGTGAAAGTAGAAGTATTAAAAAATTGCAAATCTGTCTCCCAAGATGTAAATAGGGAGACAGTGCCTCTGTTATGCTGCCCTCTATAGGAAGCACCCTGAACATCATGCCCGACTTTCCCAGAATCCTTTACTGCATAATGTGGGTTTTATACCACTCAGCTACGGATGGCCATTTCGTTCTGTATAAAACCAGTTTGAGTGAACACAGTGCAGGAAAAATCCAAAACTTTGCAGAAGTCGCCATATTCTGACACCCATAACTTTTTTTTATGTTTCTGTGTACGGGGATGCATAGGGCATCTTTTCTGCAGGACCAGGTGTACTTTTTAGTTATATCATTTTGAGGAATATCTATTGCCTTGATCACTTTTTAATTGAACTTTTATCAGAGATGAAACAGCAAAAAAACGGCAGTTTGGCACTTTTGATTTTTTTTTTTTTCTGTTCTAAATATTTTTAGAAGTTAGTAGACTCGACGTTTTTAAATACAAGGATACCTAATGTGTATGTATTTCAAAGTAATTTTCTTCTTTTCTATGTGTATTAAGGCCAGCGGGGGTGATTTAAATTTATAATACTTTTTAAAAAAATGTTTATTTAATACGTTCTTTGTTAGACCCCTGGAACTCTTGAATGTCTGGAGTTCTGATCACTAATGCATTGCAAAATACCGGCATCTGTATGAAAGACAACCCTGGGAGCCTCAATAAACTTTTGGCTATCACGGCGGTGCCACTAGCGCCGGGTCTCTGCTGTATAATACAGCTCAGCCACCATATTTAAATATAATAAAGAGAGAAAACAGAAATCCACAGCTCACCTCACATAAACTAGTCCAGTGGAGATGTCAGACATTGCTTGGCTTACGGAAAAGTGTCTTGGACTCTGAGACAATGATCAAAACTGCTTGAGCAACACGTTCACTCAGAACTCTCCTCCTATCTCTCGTCCAACCTGCTTTTTGACAGACTACAGTCAGGCTTCAGACCCCGGCACTCCACTGAAACCGCCCTAACATAAGTCACCAATGACCTTCTAACTGCCAAAGCCAAGCGCCATTACTCTGTCCTCCTCCTCCTTGACTTCTCTTCTGCCTTTAACACAGTTGTCTACTCCCTCCTGTCAGAAATTCTCTCATCCCTTGGTATCTCAGACTTGGCCCTTTCTTGGATCTCCTCATACCTCACCGGCCGCATATTCAGCATCTCCCACTCGCACATCACCTCCTCACCTCGCCCTCTCTCTGTAGGTGTCCCCTAAGGCTCCGTCCTAGGACCCCTCCTGTTCTCGATCTACACCCTCGGCTTGGGCCAACTCATAGAATCTCATGGTTTTCAATATCATCGCTATGCCGATGACACCCAAATATACATCTCTGGACCAGATATTACCTCCCTGCTGACCAGAGTTCCAGACTGTTTAGCAGCTGTAGCCTCCTTCCTCTCCTCCCGCTTTCTCAAACTCAACATGGAGAAAACAGAGTTCATCGTCTTCACCCCACCCCATATGGCCCCTCCACCTGACCCATCTAACAAAGTTAACGGAACCACAATTACCCCTGTCTCACAGGCCAGATGCCTTGGGGTAACCCTGGACTCCGACCTATCCTTCAAGTCACACGTTCAAACCCTCAACACCTCCTGCCGCCTCCAACTCAAAAACATCCACCGAATCCGCTCCTTCCTCACCCCTGAAACTACTAAGATGCTCGTCCAGGCCCTCATAATCTCCCGCTTAGACTACTGCAACACCCTTCTCCATGGACTCCCAGCAAACAACCTCGCCCCCCTCCAGTCCACCTTAAACTGTGCTGCTCGTTTAATCCACCTCATCCCCTCGATCTTCATCGGCTGCTCCCCTCTGCCATTCCCTCCACTGGCTACCCATAGCTCAGCAAATTGAATTCAAGCTACTAACGCCAACATACAAAGCCATCCACAACCTGTCCCCTCCATATATCTCTGAACTAATCTCCCGCTACCTGCCCACACGTAACCTCAGATCCTCCAATGACCTCCTACTCCGCTCTGCTCACACAACCGTCTCCAAGATTTCTCCCATGCATCCCTCATACTCTGGAATTCCCTCTCAAGACACATAAGACTGACCCCCACAATCACAGGCTTCAAGAAGGCCCTGAAGACTCCCCTATTCAGGAAGGCCTACAATCTCCAATAACACTATCACCACACCGCCATCTGTACAGTCTCCCCCTTTCCTTCTGTCTCTACCCCCTTCCTTCATAGATTGTAAGCCCTCGCGGGCAGGGCCCTCTACCCCACTGTGCCAGTCAGTCATTGTTAGTATTATATCTACCTGTATAACTTGTGTATTGTATGTAACCCCCAAATGTAAAGCACCATGGAATTAATGGTGCTATATAAATAAACAACAATCATAATAATAATAATCAATAAAAAAATATTTATCTCTATTGACTGCTGTCATCTGAATGGTTGCGAGAAAGTCAGTTCCTGTTCCAGCTGGGCTCAGCATGAAGTACGTGTCAAGCTGAAATTGGTGTCAAGCAGGAGCACAAATTCTTGGTTCCCATTCAGACGAGGGTATGCTTTTTTGTTTGCAATTATGATTAGAATTGCGATATGCAGTAATGTACATAAGTGATTGCTTGAAAACTTTTTTAAATGTCATAACTAATGTGACATGGTGTATGTACAAAAACATGTGTATATGTGATGTATAAGGGGAGGGGTATATGGCTTTAAATAGTGTATTTGTTGTGTTTATATCATGCTATGACTAAGTGGATTTTTTTCCCAAAATGCGCAAGCATTTTTCACTTGATGATGATTTTGATGTGGTTTGATGTGATTTTTTACGAAGATCATTAAAAGTTACATTTTATGGACATTCACTGGAGCTCGAATTTTTTATTTCTTTTTTGTTGTTTGACCAAATTTAAATACCTGGCATCCACCGTACTATTACTGAGAATGTTGGGAAAGTGTTAAAGGGTTTGTCCAGGATTTGAAAAAAATGTATGCAGGCAGTAGGCGATGTTTAAAAATTACAAATGCATTTATAAAATAGGGTGATTCCAAGAAATTTTTATTTTATTCAAAGTTTCGAATTTTGAGCCTAAGGCCCATGTAATGGGTCTCAGTGAAAAAGCACTGCGGGAAAAACTGCGACGGGAACACATTGCAGTTTTCCTCACAGTGTTTTTCACAGAAAGTCTGCAGAGTTTTCCTCTGAGAAATTTCTGCATCTATTATATCTATAGGGAAAACGCTAATGTTCCAGAGATATTATTGACATGCTGTGATTAGCAAAAATGTGACGGTTTTGGAAATCGCAGCATGTCTACTGCGGGTATTTTTCTGCAATGTGTGAATGGAATTCACCAAGTAGGGCCCCGGCCTAAATTTGGTATCCTCACAATCATACTGATCCATAGAAAATTCCGCTAGTGGAAAAAAAAGCTAGCAGAACCCATTGGAATCAATGGGAGGTTTTATTTTCAGTGTGGAAAATTCCACACCAAATTCCTCACCATTTTCCTCCATGTGAATGGACCCTCATTTTGGCTGCATAGGGAATATCATAAAAACAATACCTGTAAGAATGTCGCATAAATGCACTTTTTCTTCAATTCCATCCCATTTTGAATTTTTTCCAGTGTATTGTACAAAGTTTTAAATTTTATTGCAAAGTAAAATGTGTCCTGCAAACATTAAGCCTTTATGTTGCTGTTAATGGAAAAATAAAAAAGTTCTTGGATTCAGAAGCCAGGAAGTCAAAAACAAAAATCACAAAGTGCCTGCGGTGGGAAGGGGTTAAATCCCTTAAACTAAAAAATTATCAGTGGTGTCGGTGGCCCATTAAAATACAAGATTTTAAAAGAACTGGTTAGAATTGTGATTTCTATGATACTAGTGAATCGAGATTGCGAAAAAATACAATCACCGCTTATTACAGTACCTCCACCATGGATAGGATTCTGGCTAAACCCATCCACACATTGCACAAAAAAATCTGCAGCAGTAACACTGCGATTCCAAAAACTGTAGCATTTTTGAAAATCGCAGCATGTCAGTAATACGTACAGAAAGCTGGCGGTTTCTGTATAGGTATAATAGGGGCAGAAAGTTCGTAGAAAAAAAACTCTGCATACTTTCTGTGAAAGTACTGCAGAAAAAACGTAATGCCTTTCCACTGTGGTTTTCTACAGCGCTCTTTCCCTGGGGCTAGCTATGTGGGGCCTTAGTCTTAGAAAGTCTTATTTTTACTCCAAATCATGTAAGCTTTCAGTTCATTTAAAGGTGTATTCAAAACTGGCTTGTTCAGCAACCTGCAGGCTGTGTGCTCTCTTCACTTCCTGGTTTTCTCAGTACATAGGTGGGTGGGGTTTCACTTGCTATCTCACAGACAAAGCCAGCTCTGATACCACTCTTCATAGCAGTACATGTTTGCAGTCAGTAATGAGGAATGATTGTAAATAAATGAGCATAGTATCACTGGAAGATGCACAATATGAAGCTGATGTAGCAGACCTAGATTTGATAGGTGAAGAGAATCCCAAATTTACATGCTACAGGAACAAGAGTCAGCTTGCAATAAACTCTGTTTTAGGTCTGTATTTATATACAGAGGTTACACACTCCCTGTCTCAGCCCTTATCAGCAAAATTCAATTAGCCGATCTGATAACTGGAAAAGGGAGGTAAACAGCTCAGAAATACAATCTTGCTTATGAGTCCCGAGCACTCAGCTCCCTCTCCCCTATGTGAGACCAGGGAGCTACATCACTTGTCCTGGGTAGAAAGATAAGATCATCTTAGGTCCATGGAAATGCAGTGTAAACAATGAAGTGAATAATCTCAGATAGTAGCTAAACAAAGCAGTTTTGATGAAACAATGTATTTAGAAAAAGTCTTAAATTCACATAAGCTAGAAGTATAGATAGGATTCTTGAGATGGGACAACCCCTTTAAGCTTTCCTCAAGCAAGCAATAATTTGGTTCCATTTCCGCTTTCCTCGCAGAGCCTGTATAGACGTGCAAGTGACATGGACAGTTACCTCAGTGCTAAAGAGGGTAACACATCTCACTATACTATGACAACTCTCAAAGCTAAAAATAACAGTTCCAGAATGTCTTTCTCATACATGATAGTTTGCAGACATTTTTGTAATTGCCCTATAACTTAGGCCGGGGGCCCCACATGGTGTAAACACCACGATTCGACCCTGGCGGAAATGGCGCTGGAAAAATCACAGTGTTTTGCAGTCAGTGCAAAGTGGATGGGATTTTAGTAAATCCCATGCCCATTTTGTGGAAAAAAACCATGCTGCGAACACGCCGTGTTTTCAAAAACCGGCGTGGTTTTGGAAATCGTTGCATGTCATTTATACACACGGAAACGCTGGAGGTTTTGCCATAGGTATAATTGAAACAAAAACTCAGCAGAGAAAAACTCTGCAAACTTTCTGTCTAAAGTGCTGTGGGAAGAACACTGCGGTTTTTCCCACAGCGCTTTTTTGCTGCCGGACGCCACATGGGGCCTTAGCCTGAAGGTCACGCAGTTATGTCATATACTCACATGTGTTGTTCATCTGCTATGGTGGATTTTTGGAACCTGTTATGGTAGGTCTATTTTTTGTCAAAATAGGGTTTCCTTCTGTTGGGCCTTTAACCATGCAATATGTTATTGCCTAAAATCAGAACATTGTACAAATGTGACAAATTTTATATTGTCACTCATGTTAATATAAATATCAAATTTTCATACATATATTCACCTTATTTTGTCTCTGAATACCAGAAAGTGAGATTGCAAAGATTATAATTAATTCTTGTAGCAGAAATAAATTAACAGAAGTTGGGAAAAAATATGGAGAGGCTCCATTTCCAGCCATCTGGTCTCTTATTTTTTATTTTTTTAACAAATGAATCTTTTTATGCTATATTACTGTCCTGTTTTGTGGAGTTAATTGGATTTAACAGATTGTCATCATTTCACATGAACAATTTGGCTTTTGTAACCATCTTCTGTCCTTGGTACAGAAACTGACAGTGATATCTTTAAGAATGTGCATGTAGATATACATGAGCTGCTTTCTATCCAAATTACTGTTTATTCATAAAGAATTCCAGGAGATATTGGCTAAACATTTCTGTCCCCTTAAATAACACAACACATCCTTACCATCCCATAAGCACGTAAATGAAGTAGTTATAGGGGGGTACTATTCTGGCACCTAGGTACCTAAACTACATCTTTACTTATATGGATACAGTTTTTCTAAACTACTTACAGCAGGGGTGCCCAATACGTCGATCGCGATCTACCGGTCGATCGCAAAGGACGTATGGGTCGATCACGGGATGCAGCCAGGGATCCCCGGTGTCTGCTTGTTCACAGCGCAGGCTGAGAATCATCTCTGGACACTGGCAGGTCGGGGCCTTGCACTCGTTCGTAGTCAGGGCTGCGGCGGCCCCACCTGCAAGTGTCCGGAGATGACTCTCAGCCTGCGCTGTGAACAAGAACTCTGACACTTGCAGGCCGGGCAGCAGCAGCTCCGGGGGATGACGCGCTCCCCGCTCTTAGGGATGAAGGGAGCCGGGGTGCTGCTTGTTCACAGCACATGCTGAGAGTCATCTCTGGACACTTGCAGGCAGGGCCGCCGCAGCCCTGACTGCGAACGAGTGCAAGGCCCCGGCCTGCCGGTGTCCAGAGATGATTCTCAGCCTGCGCTGTGAACAAGCAGACACTGGAGAACTGTCTCCTGCTCTCACGCTTCGCCCTGCCCACAGGCCCCACCCCTGGCCCGCCCTGGCCCCTCCCACAAGAAGTGGGTAGTAGATCTTATCCCTTGGTCAGTTTATAAAGTAGCTCACATGCTGAAAAAGTGTGAGCACCCCTGACTTACAGTATATGATGATGTAGGGGCAGTTAGTAGCATAGCCAACATACCTTGTATGCAGATAAGCCAGGTGGTGTTTATGTCGGCGGGTGACAGCCACAGGCAAATATGGGTGTTCAGGAAAGTGCGACCAAGCAATGGGTACATTGAGCAGCTCATTTGCATACAGATTAAAAATATATTTTCTTGGTAACAAAATTGACACAAATAAGGTAGTTCACTATGTCTCTAACAGACCCTACAGTAAGTGGGTTAGTTGTAGTGTTGCTGGTGGAAGATTTCCTTTCATTTTCAGAAATTGTAATTTCATATTTCGCACGTATAATTATACTGAAAGTAATTTTTAATTATCATTTCTCAATTGTTGCACCATTAGAGTGGTATTTCCATTTGTGAATGTAACACCCCCTTTAGCCACACCCCCAGGTAGCGGGGCGTTCGGATAAGTATGAGTTGCCATTCTACCTTGCTTAGCGCAGTGCCTCCACCCTTGTCGGTGATATTCTGGTGCTTCCGGGTTGACAGTACCTTTCTTCAGATCTCTGTCCGGGGCTTGACAAGGGAAAGCCCCGCCCACACCAACACGCCAGAGAGGATTGTGGTATAAACAAAGAAACTTTTATATGGAACTTAATAAAAGTAATGGTGAAGTACAATATGCAATAACATTCACAGCATCAGTAAGAGGTGGTACTTTAAACGATAAACCTATCTAGAAAATGGCAGGTCTATATGGCAAAGCCCTAGGACAATGTATAACAATCACAAAGCTCAGTCTTAATACAAGGCCTGTTGCCGCGGTTCTGGAAAGAATCTTCTTTCGTTGGTGCACATGAAATATGTCAGAAATGAACAATGCTCCTTTAATTCCTAGCAGGGTAATATTCCTTAGTCCAGAAGATTTGGTACACTGCAGAAAATCCAGTACTGGCTACAATCATCTATCAGCAGCAGCAGGCTCTATCCCTTACAATAGGACATGGCAGCACAGCAAGTGTCTGGATGCATCAAGTCTCTTTTACGCCTTCTGCAGTGCTCCAGCTTAAAAAGTTATACTAGACAAGAACAAGTTACTCCTGGATCATAGGATGCAGTCTAAAGAAGAATGCTGGTGATAGGTACACTTACAGTTCCAGAGGAATTAACGCTGTCCTGTCCAACAGGCTGCCAAAGGGTTAAGTCTGGAAGAACGTTCCGGTGTAGCAGGGAGGCGCCTCCGTCGGTTGTGGAGGGTATGGATACCCTGTCTATTCGGCAAATCGTCCTGTGGAGTTGGTAACCTTTTCTCTGAAGGGATTAAATCCTCTTTCCATTTGCTTTCAGCCTCTGGGAGCTCAGGAGATCTTACTCTTGCATCCACCTGTGATCCCTCTCTCCTGCAGACTGCCTGAGCACATGGTCTCCCCTGCCAAGCAGCCCCTCCCATCCTCCAAGGATTTGATAAACAATCACAATTGCTTTCATGCTGCATGCACAATGTTTGCAAACTGTTAACCCCTCGTTGCCTTGAACTGCACACAGGGGTTATATGAAATTTACGACATAGCCACTAGATATGCTATAAATTATTCCAGAGGTAAAATAAGATGTTTCATGATATACAGGGGCGTAACTAGGAATGGCAGGGCCTCGAGGAGAATATTTAACCCCAGAGTATAATAATCGGAGTCCCACGGGAGGATACAAAATAAAAAAAAGACTGTTCCTTACCTCTCCCTGGCTCAAGCCCTCTCTCGGCTGATGTCGGCAGGGATGCAAGTCTGGCCCACGTGAAGTCGTTGACATCACCAAGTAGGCCCTAAGCCTTCCGGAGCTAGGAGAGGTAAGTAACAGTGTTTTTTTTATGTTCCCTCACCTCTCCTAGCCTTCTGATCATTATACTCGGGGTCTGAAAAGACCCAAGAGTATAATGATAGCAGTGTTTGTGTGGGTCGTTGGCCTGCGGCCTTACTTACTGATCCTGGCTCCTGCTCACAGCTGCCTCTGTAGATGGAGAAGCATCGGTGGCGTGAGAAGGAGCCAGGATCAGTAAGTAAATAGGGCGCGTTACCTGCTGAAGTTACTCCAGCAGGTAATGGCCTATTGAAAAAAAAAAAAAAAAGAATTCGCAGCAGTGACCAGGCAGTGATCGGGCCCTGTGGCAGTCACTACTGCTGCTACCCTGGTAGTCATGCCCCTGATGATATGACTAGCCACTAGACATTGGGTTTTGAGTTGCTCCTGCTATCGCCGGGCTTTCCCTTTTATAAAATTATCAAACAACAAAATCATAAGCATTTTAAATAAAATCTTGCTCAAACACACACTACATTCTTAAAGTGTGTATTATCTATATATACATCTTTTACATATTGTAAGCCGATGGCCAGCAAAATAATGGAGGGAGTGTACATCTCGCCCAGACTACTCAGGTGGGCAAGATGAGAGAAAGTCCAGGAATGACTTGTTCTCAGCAGACAGCTTTTGTCTGCTGAACATTTTTTTACATGCTCAGTATTGGGCTGGATTTTTTAGTAATGGCAGGTAGGTTGGCAGTGGGACCTGTCATTCCACACCCCCTCCAGTCCACACATTGTGGATGTTTCTGCAGCGTGTCAGCTGCTGTAGATTGTCCTCATCAGTGAGGTTTAAAAGGTCAGCTCCAGCAGCAAGACTTTGGACAGAGCTGGGCTGCAGGGCCAGCTGGAAGGTCACACTGTGGGGGCTGTGTCTTGTACCATTCAATTTTGCTGTTGAATCTGCTATTATGGGTGAGGTAACCTATTTATGTGTTCAGTTAGAGCCTAGACAGGTATTTATTTTGTATTGTTTTTTTTTTTTCTTTTTTTGTTGCTGCACTGTTTCTTGTGGAGTAAAAATAAAACTGTATAGTTTTGGACTAAAAATCTGGACTTGTGTGTCTATGCCACCCCACCTAGCAACCCCAGACCCATACAATATATAGATATACATATTTTATGATTTGTTTTACTGTCTCAAGGTAGATTTTTATGATAGGTTACACAAATGTGTATACATTTTCGATCTATTTTTTTTATACTTCTAAAGAAACAAAAACGTATATTTAGTGTATCACAGTCCAATTTTTCTATTTTTTCCTATAAAATATTGCTGAATATATTGTCAGCAGGGATGTAGTTTTGCTTTGTGCTTGGAGACTGTGACAAACAGCAGCATTTCCGTTCTGTCTTTAGTGCCAGAAATGAATCAGTTTTCTAGAACTGTCATAAATAGAAATGTATAATCTGCAAAATACAAGCATGTTGTTGATCAAATATAGATGAGGAGACTAAAATGGATACATTCATATTTGCATCCAAGTTTGTAATACAGTACTAACGCATCAAAAGTGTATAAAAGGAGACAAAGTTTGAAATTGTCTTAAATACAAAATTGTTTATTTTTTATGTATTCAACACTTCATGGTTATATACTAGTAACAAATGTAAGGCTGAGGCTCCAAGTTACAGAATCGCAGGTTTTTTTTGTTACAAATTTTGTTGCGTTTTTCAAGCCAAAGCCAACAATGGCTTCAAAAGGAATGGGAATTATAAGAAGTTCTTATGCTTCACCCTCTCACGTAATCCTGTGCTGGCTTTGGCACAAAAAAAAATTCAGGGTGCCGGCAGCCTTTTTACATGCCTGTGAGGACTCACCGCTTCCAGCGACTTTGTGGTTCCCGAAACTGGCATCCGAATCTCCCAGGAACACCTGCCCTCTCCTCCCGGTCTCCTCAGCTGCCTGGTTGGACTTATTAGAGATGCTGATGCTGAAGCCCTCACCCCTCCTACCACTCAATCTTCTCCCTTACCTGTGTGGCCGGGGCACTACGGTCAACAAAGACATGTGGGATAAGTTCAAATCCCTTTCCCTCCTTGACATCACCACTCCCATGGGCTTGCTACCAGTGACCGATGTGTGCCAACTTCTTTCGGAGGTCAAACTGACATTCTTACATAGACAACATATATCATCTGTCCTTGCGGATCTCCAGGGAAAATTCTCCTTCCATACCCACCTAACAGAGTTTGAAAAATTATTGGCCTCCAAAACATTGCTACTTCGCGGTGTATCTACCTTCCTGCATCGCTTCGTGGCCCCTCCGGACCACTTCAAACCTAAGTTTGTCTCGGCGTGAGAGAAGGAACTCGGCCTGTCCCTGTCGCCTGATGACATAGATGCCATCCTTTCCGCCTCTCATGGCTTTTCCCCATGCATCAGGCTTCAAGAAAACAGCTACAAGCTACTTGCCCGGTGGTACCATACTCCGGAATGGCTGTTTGACAAGAAACTTCACTCTTCGGACAGATGCTGGAGGTGCTTGACAGGACCCGGCTCCTACTTACATATTTGGTGGAACTGTCCGGTCATAGTCCCCTATTGGGCTGAGATCCAATCTTACATAAGGCTAGTGAGCTACCCCTACTTTCAAATCACCCCTGAGATGATTTTTCTTTCTTTACCCTCCAAGGAGTACAGTCCTTCCAAAGACAAACTTGTAACACATCTACTGTCTGCGGCAAAATCATTGATCCCGCTTTTCTGGATGCAGAGAGAATCCCCCCCGATTTCACTTTTCAAAGACAAGGTCAATCAGATCGCCAGATTTGAAGAGCTGCTTTGCTGGTCCTCTCGCACACACGATAAGTACCTTAGGATCTGGACACCCTCGCTGATACATAAGCGCTGACTTAGCGACTGGCCTACTCCCCCTCCCTCCCCCCCCCCCCTCGGTCTTTGTCTCTTGTCTTACATCTCCTCAATGTTCCTTCTTTGTCTATGTCCTCTTTCACCTTTCTCTTTACTGTCTGTGATTTTGAAATGCTGCCTATTTGACGACTTTGTAATGTTTTCTATTTTACGCCCTTGTGAATATTGAACTTCTGCTGATTGTGTGTTGGTCACTTTGGTGGTTTCCATCATACTACTACTTTAGGGTCTCTGCAAATGCGACATGGCACCTGAAAACTCTTTCCATTCTGAGCCCCACCATGTTCGCATACAGCAGATTACAACCACATATGGGGTATTACCGTGTCCAGGAGCAATTGTTTAACAACTTGTGGGGGGATGCTTTCTCATTTAACCCCTTGTGAAAATGGTAGCTTTAGGGATAAAGTGATGTTTTAGTAATTTTTCACTTACACAACCCAATGTTAGTAAAATCTGTGAAACCGCTATGTGGTCACTATAACCCTTGATGAATTCTGTGAAGGGTGTAGTTTCCAAAATGGGGTCACTAGAGATGAGCGAACACCAGGTGGCAAACTCACTAAAAATCCAATTCCCCTCCCACCTTCCCTGGCGCTTTTTTTGCACCAATAACTGTGCAGGGGAGGTGGAACAGGAACTACGACAACGGAGGCATCGAAAAAAAATCGGAAAAAGTAATTGGCTAGCTAAATCAGGTGACCTCCAATTTATACGAACAGTGAATTTAATATCCGGTTCATATGAGACTGTAAACTATGTGACTGTGAGACAGGGATAGATGTACAGGCAGGGTTAGCTAGGAATTAGCTTTATTTAGGTGGGAATGTCACTCACCCAGCTCTTTGGGGCTCTATCTGGTTGGGATCCCTGTCACCTTGCAATATGCGCAAGCTGACTTTTTCCCATAGGAATGCATTGACCAACGTTGATTGGCCGAATGCCATACAGAGTTCAGAAAATTAAAAGAAGATGCGAATATAAAGCAGAGATATGGGAGATAATATTTATTAATGTATTTGGGTGGTATGACTATCTGCCTGAAAAGCAGAGCATTTCACATTTTGAAAACTGCGTTTTTTTTCCAAAATTCCATCAAATTCCCTATTTTTTTTATAGATAAATACAAAAATATTGATCAGTGTTTAGCGCTAACATGAAGTACAAAGTGGCATGAAAAAACATTCTCAAAATCACTTATGTAAGTTAAAGCAAAGTTATTGCCAAGTGACAAATGTCAGATTTGAAAAATGAGACCTAGTCCTTAATACATTTTTGGGCTGTGTCCTTAAGAGATAGTTTTAAAGGGATTGTCAGATAAATAAATATTAATTTACTGGATCCCACAAAATATCAAACATTTTAAACTGGAATTATTCACAATATAATGTCTAGATATTATAGGCAATGCTAGTACATGCTTGGTGCTCCTTTATATGACAATATGGGAGTTTGCATGCCGTATAATAAGTTCACTTTACATGGAATCTGTCATAATACATAGATATTATTACACATGAAAGCTGGCTTTCTGTTGATTGTATATCGGTATGAATTGTACATATAACCTCCAGATCTTTTATATTAAAAGCCCCTGCGCCATAGATAATGTTATGATAATTGTTAAAGAGATTGTATGTTCATGGAATGTCTATACAGAAAAATATGTGTATTGAAAAAGAGTAACGTTTTGTGGAATATCAAAATTTTACACTAGAAATACAATCATATATGACTGTGTGTAAGATCTCCATGGCAACAATAAGGTCTACGAGTTGCTGTTTGTTGAACATTTACATAGCATATATTGGACTGTCCTATTGGTATTGCAATATAATATTTCTGTCAGCATGAGTCCATATGCGTAAACTGTATGAATTTTTTGGATTACGGTAATAGATAATATGTGTTTAGCAAATAAATGTATGTATTTATTTATGTTCTTATTGTATATATATTTGTGTAGCTAAGATTTTGCTAACCATTCATAACATCTAGCATGGCCATATCCCACACTTTTTCTACAGTTTTTCCATATAGTTTATGACACTATATGACAAGGCATATTACTACCATATAATGAAAGCACTGTGATTTTGCTTAAGACTCTATCTTCACATATAGTGTGAAGTCATTTCTAGCCATAATATTTTAGCTTATTACTCATCATTCAAGACTAGAGATGAGCGAACAGTAAAATGTTCCAGGTTCAATATTCATTTCGAGTAGCTCCTCAATATTCGACTACTCGAATCGAATATCGAACCCTATTATAGTCTATGGGGGGAAAATGCTCGTTTCAGGGGTAGGCAACGTTCGATCAAATTATACTTACCAAGGCCACGAGTGAGGGTCGGGCTGGATCCTCCGAGCAGTCTTCTCCTTGCCGCGTCCCCACGGCGTCTTCCGGCTCTTCATTCACTCTGCTAGGCATCGGGCCTGGGCAGAGCCGACTGTGGATGCCCGCACTACGGGCATGTGCAGACGGCTCTGCCCAGGCCCGATGCCTGGCAGAGTGAATGAAGAGCCGGAAGACGCCGCGGGGAAGCTTCACGGAGAAGACTTCTAAAGGTAGGAGAAGAACCAGCGTTGATTGGCCGACTGTATAGCATTCGGCCAATCAATGCTGGTTCTGCATCGAACTTTTACATTCGAACAGCGAGTGGTACTCGATCGAGTACGAGTATTTTGAATACCGTAGTATTTGATCGAATACCTACTCAATCGAGTACTACTCACTCATCTCTATTCAAGACCATTTTACGAGTTTTCCAGGATTGAAGTAAAATATAAAAATAAAGAATTTGCGGATTTGTTGAAATATAATTATTACTAGAGATTGGCGAAACTCCCAAGATTCATTTTGTTTCAGGTTCGGGTGGCTCAGCACAATTGCATTGAACAAATTCGGTCTGAACAATACCTTAAAATGGCTTAAAACATAGTGTAAAACACTCTCAGGGCTAATAAAAACCTATGTATCCAATTTCTAGCTCTCTAAGGCGAATACAGCCAAAATTATGTCAAAATGAAAGTAACATGTATGTCTATGGAAAACCATACACTACTCTGCCACTAGTTTTTACATTTTTTTTTTTTTTTCATTCAAAGATTTTATTGGTTTTCAAAATTTAAGGGGTACAGAAAGGAAAAAGGGGAGACACAAGAGGGGGGATGAGTGCAAAAACATAAAAAAAAAAAAAAAAGAACATATTATCGAGAATCAAGGCAACAACAAACATTTGCCGTTATATCAATAGTCAAATAAGAGATGTGCCTATTTATACATAAACCTCAAGAACCATAATGCGAACACAACCTCGAGAATGAAAGAAATGCCAAGATATAGAATGGGACTGGGGGAAGAAAAAACAGTGTTTAGAGGAAGTCAAGCATATGCAGAAGCATGAGTTAGCAGCTTCAAATAGACCAGTTTAGGGAGGTAAGTATCATAGGAGTTATAAATTTGTAAGGTGTGACCTGTTGACTCAGAGCAGGAGACTTAACTGTTTCGGGATAGCAGCCACGGGGACTAAACTTTCTTGTATCTATCAAAAGTCCTATTGGACCATCCAAGCAGTTCCTCAAATCGTGAAATTTCATGGACCTTAGCGGACCATTCCTCAAGCGGTGGTGTAACGGGTTGGAGCCAGTATCTGGGGATAATAAGCTTGGCAGCTGTCAACATCTGTGTGACTAGGATGTCTCTCTTCGGAGAATATGTTTCATTTGGGAGGGCCAGAAGTATTGCTTCTGGAGGTAAGCTAAAAGATTTCTTGGTTATTTCTCGTATCCTTTTTATGATGGATTCCCAAAAGGGGGCGATGAGCGGACAGGACCACCAAATGTGCAACAAAGTCCCGGTATGAGCAGAACATCTCCAGCACTTATCATTATCAGCCAAGCCTCTGCGATACATCCATTCGGGGGTCCTATACCACCTAGATACCACTTTATAGTGCGTTTCCTTCATCCTAATGCAGGTGGAGAATCCCTGAGAGGAGCTCAGCGTCTTCCTAATCTCGTCATCAGACAACTTGATGTTTAGCTCCATTTCCCAGCTATTCAAAAAGGCTGGTTTGTATTGGACCAGAGGGGAAATGAATCTTCTGAGTAAGTTCGATATTTTATGCAGCATCGTGGTTTTAGACTGTAGTAGTTTCTCAAAAGCCGTTGGCTCAGATCTGATCCTAAACTTCTCCTTCAGTTATTTGCAAAAATACTTTAGGTGTTGACGATGTAAAAATGAGATCCGAGGCGATGACCTCAAGGGCAGATCGGGGTCTCCTGAGGACTGTGTTGCATAGGTCAGTAGATCTTTGAGAGGTGTGGATTTCAGGTTTAACCATAGATCATCATAGGGAGTTTGTGGAGAGCCTAGCAATGCTGGGATAACACTTGGAGGCATTAAGGGTGAAGGCGTCGGAGCAAGTGTGTGACCATGGTCTCTCCAGACTTCTATTGCACCTCTGAATAGTGGATTTCTGGAACTTACTGACTTGAGAATTTTTGGTGGAAGCCAAAGGTTTTGTAGATCAGTGAGAGAAGGTGCGAATTCATTTGGGTTAATCGGATGAGTGAGATGTGCCCACCACCTGAGTTGGATTGCTTGGTAATACTTTCTAATATCGGGTAGGCCAATTCCTCCTTGAGATCTGTGTCTGGTTATCAGGGACCACGGAAGTCTTGGGGGTTTTTGTTTCCACACAAAGCGAGAGAACATGCTGCGGATCGAGGAGAAAAAAGATTGTGACAAGTAGATTGGCAACATGGACATTTTATATATAATCTTAGGGAGGAGATAAGTTTGCAAAAGATTTTTTCTGCCAAACCAAGACAGGGGTAGATTTTGGAACGAGTCGAGATCCTTTTTAAGTTCTCGTAAAAGAGGCAAGAAGTTATGTGCATAGAGATCATCAGTGTGTGGAGTTATATTGATACCTAGATACTTTAGAGACGATGAGGCCCACTGATATGGCGAGGAGTTTTTTAAGGGGCTTATGTCTTTCTCCAGAAGGGATACATTTAGGATCTCTGATTTTCCCAGGTTAGCTTTATACCGAGATACTTCACCAAAATGGAGCAGTTGTTCTGTTATTGCCGGGAGGCCGCAGTTGGGGTTGGTTATAACGAACAACACGTCATCCGCAAAGGCGGTAGAAGAAGTCATCGTATCCCCGGATTGCATTCCCTGTATTCTGTCATCTTGACGGACTGATTGAAGTAGTGTCTCAAGCACAAGTATGAACAAGGTGGGGGAGAGAGGACACCCCTGTCTAGTGCCATTAGTTATCATAAAAGGGTTAGATATTGTGCCATTTACTTTGATTTCCGCGTGTGGACAGCTATAGAGAGAGAAAATAGCATCTATAAATTGGGCAGGGAAGCCAAATTTAGCCAGTGTAGCTCTCATAAAAGACCAGTCGACTCGGTCGAACGCTTTTTCAGCGTCAACCCCAAGGAGTATAAGAGGTGATCGAGTGGCCTGGGCTTTATGCAACAATAAGAGAAGACGAGCAGTGTTGTCTTTCCCCTCTCTCCCTGCCGTGAAGCCGGATTGTTCCGCGTTGATGAGTTGGGGGATCAAGGTGCGCATTCTGGTGGCCAGTATCTTTGCCCATATCTTGAGGTCGAGGTTCAATAGAGATATAGGCCTGTAACTCCCACAGGCCGTTGGGTCCTTGCCTTCTTTTGGTATCAAGGCGATGTGTGCCTCTTGAGTTTGCTTGGGAAGTTTCCCACCTTGGAGCAGGTCATTGAATAGTACAACAAGTTTCGGGGCAAGGATGTTCTGGAATTTCTTATAGTAAATAAGAGGCATACCATCCGGGCCCGGGCTTTTCCCCGGTGGGAAGCTGCTGATTGTGGCTAGAACCTCCTTCAAGGTTACTGGCTCCAAAAGTATACTCGCTTGGTCCGTGGATAGTGTGGGCAAGGTGAGCTTGGAGAGATAGTTAGATATTACCTCCATCTTGGATTGGCGTGCATCTACCGAGTCTTCATCCTTAAGATTGTAAAGACCGGAGTAAAAAGAAACAAACTCATCAGCTATATCTTTAACTTCAGAGGACATGGATCCGTCCTTCCTCTTGATAATCGATATATGGGATCTGGATTTAGCTTTGTGAATCAAGGTAGACATAAGACGCCCACCTTTATTGCCATGCGCATACAACAATTTTCTGTAATGGAGATGGTGTTTAGCCGATCTGGTATTTAAGATATCAAGTAAGCGTTCCCTCAGGGACGTCAGCTCTGACAATACCACAGAGGCCTTGGTCCTTTTGTGTGTCCTTTCTAGGGCAGCAATACGAGTGAGCAAATCATCAAGTTGCTTTTGTTTGGTTTTCTTGATTCTGGAGGCCACCTCAATTAGAACACCCCGCATGTAGGCTTTGTGCGATTCCCACAAAATTGAAGGGGAGATCTCCGGGTCAGAATTCAGCTGGGGCCACACGGTGGCTCAGTGGTTAGCACTGCAGCCTTGCAGCGCTGGAGTCCTGGTGTTCAAATCCCGCCAAGGGCAAAAAACCATCTGCAAGGAGTTTGTATGTTCTCCCCGTATTTGCATGGATCTCCATCCCATATTCCAAAAAAAGACATACTGATAGGGAAAAAAATGTACATAGTGAGCTCTATGTGGGGCTCACAATCTACATAAAAAAAAAAAAAAAAAAAAGAATTCAGCTGAAAAAATTCTGTAAGGTGGTTGGCCAGGGCATCTACAGTTGTGTCAGTACTCAGAAGAGATTCATTCAATCTCCACGACCATGTTCCTTTCGGGACGTGTTTGAGTTCAATGTTGGCAGTCACCGGAGCATGGTCTGTGACAGTTATGGAACCTATCGAGGAATTACACACAAGCGGAAGAAGGGCAGTCAAAACAAAAATATAATCAATTCTATGATAGGAGAGGCCGGTGGGGGAGTAGAAAGTATAGTCCTTTACAGAGGGGTGTTGGGTTCTCCAGATATCTAATAAGTTTAATTCCTGCAAGGTTCTTGTGAGGGCACTAATGGACCTCTGCGAAAAGGGAGTTGCGGAGGACGAAGAGTCAAGCGCATGATGGATTGCTATGTTTAGGTCGCCTCCTAGGATCAGATGTCCCTCACTGAACAGTTTTAATTTATGGAGGGTGTCAATGAGCCAGGATATTTGGCCTCTATTTGGAGCGTAAAGATTTGCAAAGGTGAAGCGTTCTGTGACTATGGAACCTTTGATGAAGACAGCTCTTCTTTCTGAGTCCGACCATTTTTGCGAGAGTACAAAAGGAATTTTCCCCCCTATCAAAATGGACACCCCTCTCGAGGCTGCTACCGGATTTGTGCTATGGAAATGCTGCGAAAAGGGCTTTGTGGGGAGTCTTGGTATGTTTGTGTTTTTGAAATGCGTTTCTTGAAGAAACACCACATTCGACTTTAACTTATTGAGGAGCCATATGTGATGACGTTTGTTGGGGGAATTTAGGCCTTTCACACTGCACATCCACTTGCAGTAAGTAGACATGTGAGAAAACATTATATCAATGGAGCAGATTATAAGACTAATAATCAGTGGCGTGAAATGTCCAAGGTTAAGCTCAGACAACCTGGAGTACATCTAATGGGAACTAAATCACTTGGAATACATAGCCTACAAAATATCTATTAAAGGCACAGTGAAAACAATATTCTGAGGAAATTCCAAACAAGGTTGAATTCTATTGGCAAAAGAAAATATAATGGAACAAGTTCAACTAGGAACAGTGTCTAAAGTTGTAACGTTAAGCACTGTTGACGTATAGTGCACCTGGGTAAGTAAGCTATATAACAAGTGCTATTGAGTCCAGCAGTTCCAATATTACATTAACATAAGCGTAACTAGCTGTTCTAGGTGCAACAGCGTCTTACCCGATGGACGCGTCAAAAGTCTTACAATATTCCACGTCTAGCATCCGGTGTTCTTTGTATGGACCTTCTGGCCTTAGGAGACTTGAGACGTCCAGGAGTGTATGGTGGTTCAAGAGCCCGAACCACAGTAGTCGAAGAGGACTCTTCGCTCATGGGGAGCCAGGAAGGAACATCCACCGGATCAATATTTAAAGAGGTCCAGGCAGCGTCAAGATCTCTTGGGGTGTAGATGTTTTTCCATTTTTAAGGATTGAAAGTCCAAACGGAAAAAGCCACGAATATTGTAATCCATTTGCTTTTAGGGCATCAAGGAGTGGTTTCATAGTGCGTCTTTTTTGTAATGTTGCCGGGGCTAGATCTTGGTACAGCTGTAGAGGTGCTCCTTCATAGGAGAGGTCCCGAATGTCTCTGGCCGCTCTGAGAATGTCAGTGGAGTGTGCAGATGATAGTAACGCACAAATGACGTCTCTGGGAGGGTCATTCAAGTCCGGTTTGGGCCTGATTGCCCTATGAATTCCCTCGATCTGTATGCCCCCAGCCCTTTCTTCTCCTAAAAGTGTCTTGAATATCGCAGCAGCGACAGTGTGTAGTGAGTCAGGAGTGAATTTCTCCGGGAGGCCTCTTATACGTATATTTCTTCGCCTATTTCTATTTTCCAAGTCCTCCAAGAGAAGATAGGTTTTATTTAAATGTTCTGCCTGCAAGTCTACCTTCCTGGCCAGGATTTTGCTAGTTTTCACTAAACCAGATTGACCTTGCTCCAAGTTGTCTACTCTGGAGCCCATAGCGTTCATATCGCACGCATGTCACTAATCTCTTGCATGATTGGAGCTAGAGCTTGGGCAAGAGTTTTACGCAAAAAGTTCCTTGTTATCACTGTAGAGCTCTTGTCTGGTTGGGCGGATTCGTCATCTGAATCCATGTTTGTATCACTTTGGCAGTAACTAGCGTCTTGTGCCGGTTTAATTAAAGGAGACGTTGTATTTGTATTTTTCTTTTTAAGAAATTTCTGCATGTCCGCTTGTAAAACTGGTAGTTTGGAGGTGGCTCCTGTATCACAGGGTTTATCCTTGCCAATTTTAACCATTGTAAAGAAAAAATAACCACCAAAGCTAATGAGTGGACAAGTGTACCCGCAAGTATAGTAGGTCCTAAGGCATCATTTGGTTTAAGCTATGATCTAAGAAAAGCAAAGTCAGTAACAGGTGAGTTCCCGTGAGAGACTGTGAGATGGTATACGGTAGAGAGTCTGCTCAAAAAAAAAAAACGAATATGGAATCAATAACAACTGTGTTTAGAGTTTAAGGAGAAGGAGTGGTTGTGCAGCCCTTTAGTGAGCCGAGGCAGAGGGTTTATCTGGGATCTGCAGCAGTAGATAATGGGAAGGTTTGGAGGTCAGAGTCTCTGTAATCTGCAGTCACTGTATAGGCACTATGTGTCTGTACCTCAGGGCTCTGCGTACATAAAAAGAAAAATGGTGCCTACCATGCAGGGAAAATGGCGTCTTCTGCTGCAGGTTCTGCAAGTACGTTGAAGCGGCGGTGAATATATAATGCAGTGGGTCTCGAGATGTCCGCCGTCCAGCAGGAGAGCAGGGCTGCACTCGGGGCTAGGTCGGGACTGTCGCCGTTGCGGAGGAATTCACTCCCGGAATGCTGGTGAGTATCGCTAGGCCTCAGGCTAGTGTAGCGAAGATCCGGAAGTCGCGATATCCGGGCCAGGGACAGCACCCGAGGCGTCGGTGTAGGCCGCAACAGTCACGGCTGGTTCCCGGCAGTCTGGGAGATCCAAGTGCCGCTCCTAGAAGTTGCAGGGTACGGGGGGATACCCCAGAAGCGGGGACACCTGTTTTTTGTGGCTGTGGATGTCCAATTTCCAGCGATGTGTAAGATGCAGCAGCGGAGCTCACACACGCACGTCTGCTCGCATCGCCGGCTAGCCACGCCCCCCCCCCCCCCCTAGTTTTTACATATTTTAACATTGAATACACTTTAAAAATTAACCTTTTATTGGAGAAAATTATTTGGCCATGGAATTTTTATTGTTTTTATGTAGATTGTGAGCCCCACATAGAGCTCACAATGTACATTTTTCCCTATCAGTATGTCTTTTTTGGAATATGGGATGGAAATCCATGCAAACACGGTGAGAACATACAAACTCCTTGCAGAAGGTTTTTTTGTCCTTGGCGGGATTTGAAGACTAGGACTCCAGCGCTGTAGTGCTAACCACTGAGCCACCGTGTGGCCCCAGCCCATGGGTTTTTTAGACATACATTGCAGTTATATTGCAAAAACAAATGGTTTTGTAGAAAAATTATTATTAAAAGGAATGTGCAGTTGATAATGAAAAATGAAAATTGTAATTTTTCTAGAGAATTGGCATTTCAGAGCCTGATATGTTGTGCCCAACCTGAGTCAGACATGTCTTTTTTGTATTTCCCACTCAAACGTTAAGTGAAAACTTATTTTTGTTTATTCAAGACAAATTGTTATTTGTTTAGTTGAAAACCAAACAATCTGTACTATTCAGATCAAATCCAGTTCATGATGAAACAGTTTGCCCATCTCTAGTCCTAAGGATAAATCAGAATTTCCAGTGTCTGAAACGGTGTCTGAAACCTGGAATCCACACTGATCAGGTTTTTGAAGAAACTGTAATGCCTAAGGCTAAAGCCCCAAGTGGCATAAACTCAGCGTTTTTGGCCATGGTGGAAACACCAAGGAAAAAAAAAAAAGCTGCATTTTACAGTACAAGCATAGTGAATGAAATTCTGTCTAATTCTAGCCCCACACTTTGGAACAAAAATGCTGCGGAAAAGCTGCCTTTTTCCAAAATGTTCACATTTATATCTGTTGGTTCCTTGTACTTTATATCTGTGTCACTGCGTTTTTGCAGGACTTTTCTCTCCACCGATTTTTGTCTGTTTCTGCAGAACAGTCTCCAACATAGACTCTGGCACAGATGTCAACCTAACCTTATCTGGGTTTTATGCTCACTCATGTTTTTTTCAAAAAGCGGTTTTGGAAATCTCAGCATGTCAATTATACCTACAAAAACACAGGCGATTTCCCTATAGGTATAATTGAAGCAGAAAGTCCGCAGAGGAAAACTCTGCAAACTTTCTGTGCCCAGTGCTTTGGGTAGAACTGCAGTGCATTGCTGCCACGGCTTTTACTGCAGCGGTATTTGATGCAGGATGCCACATGGGGCCTTAGCCTTGAAAGAGGTGGTCCAGTCAAAAATAGACAACCCCTTTAACTTTTAAATTAGCGGGGGGCATGAAAAAAAAAATCATACTCACCTGCCTCCAATGCCAGGTTATCTTTGGTGCTTTAATTCACTTTCATAGGAGCTCCGAAGAATGTGGAGAGGTGAGAACAACTGCCATATATATATATATATATATATATATATATATATATATATATATATATATATATATATTTTTTTTTTTTTAACTTTATGCTCTGCTGGAGTCCTTCTGTGAGAAGTACACTTTTAGTTTTGCTCAGGGCCACACTTTCTCTAAAACCGGCCTTGTGCATGAGCACAACCTTTTAAAAAAAAAAATAAAATAAAAATATTACACATCCAAGGACAACAAGAAATGCAGTATTTAGGCCACATCATGTAATCATGTGCTACCATATATACTCGAGTATAAGTCGACCATAATATAAGCCATACCTCCCAACCGTCCCGATTTCCGCGGGACAGTCACGATTTGGGTGACATGTCCCGCGGTCCCGGTTGGAGGGAGATATGTCCCGATTTCAACTCAGATCTGCGTCTAGAGGACGCAGATCTGAGTTGAACACACATGCGGCTGAAGCAAGGAGCTGACACAGGTCAGCTCCTCGCTTCACTGCTGCGCGCCTCTCTCGCTGACACATGCGGCTGAAGGAAGGAGCTGACACAGGTTAGATCCTCGCTTCGCCGCTGCGTGTCTCTCTCGCTGACACATATGCGGCTGAAGCGAGGAGCTGACATGTGTCAGCTCCTCGCTTCGCCGCTGCCGCCGGCTCCTGGCTTGCGATGTGTCACGTCGCGTCTGCAAGCCAGGAGCTGGTGGCAGCGGCGAAGCGAGGAGCTGACACATGTCAGCTCCTCGCTTCAGCCGCATATGTGTCAGCTAGAGAGACACGCAGCGGCGAAGCGAGGAGCTGACCTGTGTCAGCTCCTTCCTTCAGCCGCATGTGTCAGCGAGAGCAGGGGTGAACCTGCCCCTCTCGCCGCCCGAAGCGAACGAGAGAAAGCCGCCCCCCCGCCGGGGAGGGGCGGGGCTTAACGGAGGGGGTGGGGCTTGGTGGAGGGGCGGGGCCTAGCACCGTTCACAGGCATGAGAGCAGGCCTGCTCTCTGCCTGAGTGTGAGGGGAGGTTGCCGGAGCAGCGCTGCTTCAGCGGCCTCCCCAATCCACCGCTCCGTACTAAGCCAGTCCAGGACAGCTTGTCCTGGACTGGCTTAGGTAAGAAAAAATGCCGCCCTCCCTGAGGCCCTGCCATAGCGCCGCATGAAGCGCTCGCTTCAGGTCGCCTCATGGGAGGTGCGGCACTGAGCGAGAGAGGCGCGCAGAGAGCGGCGAGGTAGCGGAGGAGAAGGTAAGTTTAATGTGGAGGTGGACCGTGAATCTGGGGGCAGATGAAGGAGAGGACGGCATGACACTGGGGGCAGAGATGGGGGGACATGACACTGGGGGCAGAGATGTGGGGACATGAATCTGGGGGCAGAGATGAAGAGGACATGAATCTGGGGGCAGAGATGTGGAGACATGAATCTGGGGGCAGAGATGGGGGACATGAATCTGGGGGCAGAGATGGAGGGGCGACATGAATCTGGGGGCAGAGATGGGGGACATGAATCTGGGGGCAGAGATGTGGGGATATGAATCTGGGGGCAGAGATAGAAGGGGGACATGAAACTGGGAGCAGATGAAGGGTGTATATGAAACTGGGGGAGAGATAGAGGGGGGACATATAATTTACGGATGACTGTAGGAGGATTATACTGTGTGCAGGCACATGAAAAATTAACGAGTGGGCGGAGTCAACACAAAAGTGGGCGTGGCTAAATTTGCCGCGGGGCGCGCCGCACATTTTGTCCTTCTTTCGGTTCTTCAAAAGTTGGGAGGTATGTATAAGCTGAGGCCCTTAATTTTACCACAAAAAAACTGGGAAAACTTATTGACTCGAGTATAAGCCAAGGGGAGAAATGCAGCAGCTACTGGAAAATTTCAAAAATTAAAATGGTCTGAGTTTTTGGGTGCAGTAGTTGCTGGGTGCTGGGGAAGGGGAGGGGGTGTTTTGGTTGTCTGTCTGCCCCTTCCCTGAGTTTGAGGACTGTTTTTTCTTACCCCACTTGGAAATCAGTCTGGCTGAATATAGGGTATCTGCAGTGCTCCTATTAACCCCTTCCCATAGGAACAGGAGCACTGCAGATCCCCTATATTCAGCAGACCGGGCACTTTCAGACACAGGGATACCTAATGTGTATGTGTTCCACAGTCATTTTCTACTTTTATATGTATTCTAGGGACTATTGTGGCTGGTCATAGACTCCCCCTTCCAAAAAAAATAAATAATTTTTTTTTTTTACTTCACTCGAGTATAAGCCGAGGGGGGCTTTTTCAGCACAAAAACTGTGCTGAAAAACTCGGCTTATACTCGAGTATATACGGTAATTTGAATGCTCATTATTTACATTGAGCAGAAGCAGCAGGAAAGATGTTAAGAAACCAGTCTTTGGCCTAGATATTTGCATTATTTTATTCCCATGATTCATTGCAATAAATACTCTTAAAACCAAAATGCTCTCTCTTTAATTAAAAAGATTAACACCTAGAGTAGACTAGTTAGGAAGCTGCGACATGAATCTCAATTCTTTGCATATTGCTCTTTTAAATAATGGGCTTTTAGTTGTATTTGATTTTGGGATCTTTCCAAGATTTTGGTGGAGAAGTTGAGTGGCTTATTTTAGGTTTCCTTCTACATGGCAACCTGCTCTTTCTCTGCTTCTGTGGAGGTGGGTACGCCTAGTAGCAGTCTCTTTTATGGTATACATTGGTTGGAGCCTATATGAAAAGCTATACACAAAGTTTAGGTTTCTCGTGCTTTGGTATGGACAGACAATAGACTCTGACCTGGTTGGTGTGAGGAACGTTTTGCTGCAACATAGAGCCTTCAATTAGATAGAGGGGTTTTGTAATGGAATGCACCAAATAATTATGGTGCAACAATCATGATCGCATGGGGTGCAACTACAACCGGAACCGGAGGGAAAACCTGGATACATATTGTTAATTTAAAGGAACCTGGCCAGCCCAGGTGACTAATAAAAAAAACAAAAACAAACAAAACCTTAAAACCACCTATCCTGGGCTCAGCATCCTCCCAGGTGGTCACATGGGGTGCACTGGCGTAATGACATCATTGCGTTTGATGTTACCGCTAGAGTGCAACACCTCAGTCGGATGACAGAATAGGATTCCCTGGAGAGGTGAGGTAAGGTGAGTATAAGTGTTTGTTATTTTTACTCACCTCTGCTGGGCCTCTACTTATTATACTCTGGGGTCTGAGGAGACCCCAGCATATAATAATAGCACTAGCTCAGGGGATGGGGGGCACTGTGAGCTTATAATATTGTGTGGGGGCCACTGTGGAGCATATTATACTGTCCCAGTATTGTTTACATGCCGGGCACTGAACTGCTCACTAACCATATTCTTGATAACTGCAGTTGTGACTACTATAGTTCTAGCCTATTAAAGTATATGAGATACCACTGCAGCACCCATAATTGTCACTATCAACAATTCACAAGACTTTAGTTATGCCAGCACTAAACACGTGATGAAGCTCCTTGCATCATACTGAGGGAGGTCCTGAATGTAGCTTCACTGTCTGCACTATATACAGTATAGGACAGTGAAGCCATAGGCATGGACTCCCAGCATTAGAGATCATTATGAAGTAAGTAGGACCTGACCATGTTTTGTACATAAAAATCTGGGCTTTTTGTTGGATTGCCCCCTGTGCATGGTGTCTTATTATTATTTCTCATGTGTTGTTTGCAGGGGTGCAATCATTAAGATCGGTGTTAATATTGGGAATATGATTCGCCTTGAACTTTTGTTTTAGATCCATGCATAATAGCAATGCATGTAGTTGGTAATGCTGGCTAGGGTCACAGGAAAATACAGCTATATATATCTCTACAGACCCCAGAGTATAATGATCAGAGGCCCAGGGGAGTTGATCAAACATAAAACGAAACGAAACGAAACGCCATCTCGAAGAATTTGCCAACCAATCTGTGAAGTTCGCAACACATGAGAGTCCCCAGTACTACCATAGGCACTAACATCAATGGCAACAAATTTATTGAGTGCATCAGCCAACACCATCAGGACCATAGAAAAAACTTCCTATAATTGTAGAAGCGGGACCCAGAGTGCGGTGTTGTTGACAAATTGACTGCACTTATGCAGTTGGGGAACTCAGCCACATTTTGAAAGCTTGGTGCAACCTATAGCCAAGTCTCTTAGTTTGGGGAAGGCATCACTATGGGCTGCAACCTCTTCCAGAGTACATTGAATACGCACCTCACAATTCGGCCAATGGTGGATTTTCCAACATGAAACTGAAAATGCAAGTGATGCGTAGCTCTCTCCTATGGCCAAACATCTGAAGAGAAAACAAAGTATAACCAAGGTTTAAAATTTTAGGATAAAAAATGAATACATATATTTATTTATACACGCACATATCAAACAATGGACTGGCTGAAAAACATTATGCCATAACACAACTGGACAAAAGTACACTATGGCGAATTAAGATAGTAAGCAATCAGGGAAGCAGCTGGGTGAAGAGGTAGCTGTCACTACTGAGACCCAAATCCTGAGGAGGCTTCAAAGGTTCCTCTGCCATATTAAAATACACCTCTATTTGACATAACACAAGGTAGGTAGGGATCTATAAAATGGTGTCTAGGAGATTCACATTATGCTTTTGTGATCAAAAGTCTAAGCAACAACAGAAATGCAAAAAAATAGGGACAATTTAGTGGAAAAAAATGACAAATTTCTTACCGTGAGGTGATGTGCAGACGTTCTTCAGTGAAAATAGCCTTTCTCATGATGGTACCCTTGTAGGACAAGTCGGGTTCCATCATATGTAGTAGGTTGTCAAAGCCTGGTATTGTCAGTAAGACAGAAAGACATGAATTTTTGTGGGTAGTTGAAACGAAAAATATTTAAATTGTTAATCAAGTTAAACTATGTAGTAAGATTAAAAATATTGAAAAATAGAATAAACTGTCTGAGATCGAGGTAAAGGTTGGTAAAATGGCCTTTGGGGTCTCTTTCATAAATAATTGGGTGCACCCAAAATCGTCTATTTGGCTGATTTTGCGCCTGAAAAAAATAGATGCATATAAACAAAAAACAAAAATAGATACATATAATCAAAAATCAAAGCATGTCAATTTTACGTACAGAAACTGTGGCATTTTCCATATAGATGTAGTTAAGGCAAAGGCAAAAAATGCAACGGTGGCAACGTATCTCAGTTCTGCCCACAGCACTTTGGCCGTGTGCTGAACTCTGCTACACCTTAGATGCAACAAAGCTGGCCATGTGCTGAAATCTGCTACACTGGAGATGCAGCAGGCTGGCCATGTGCTGAACTCTGCTACATCTGAGATGCAGCAGAGCTGGCCGTGCGCTGAGATCTGCTACACATGAGATGCAGCACAGCTGGCAGTGCGCTGAGCTCTGCTACACGGGAGATGCAGCAGAGCTGGCCGTGCGCTGAGCTCTGCTACACATGAGATGCAGCAGAGCTGGCCGTGCGCTGAGCTCTGCTACACCTGAGATGCAGCAAAGCTGGCCATATGCTGAGCTCTGCTACACCTGAGATGTAGCAGAGCTGGCCATGTGCTGAGCTCTGCTACACCTGAGATGTACCAGTGCTGTGCGCTCAAGTGTAGCAGAGCTCAGCACACAGCCAGCTCTGTTGCATCTCAGGTGTAGCAGAGCTGTGTCAACTCTGCTACATCTGAGATTGGACTACAATGGAGACTGCTGTGGACCATTTTTAGACTCCGCCTCCTCTGGAAGAACCAGCGTTGATTGGCTGAATGCTGTACACTGTATGGCATTCGGCCAATCAACACTGGTCAATGCATTCCTATGAGGAAAAAGTCAGCTCCCGCATAACGCAAGCTGACAGGGATCCCGACGAGATAGAGCCCTAAAGAGCTGTTTGAGTGACATTCCCACCTAAATAAAGGTAATCCCTAGCTAACCCTTCCTGTACATCTATCCCTGTCTCACAGTCACATAGTTCACAGTCTCATATGAACCGAATCTGAAATCCACCATTTGTATAAAGTGGAGGTCACCTGATTTAGCCAGCCAATTACTTTTTCTGAATTTTTTTTTTGATGCCTACATTGACCTAGTTCCTGTCCCATCTCCACTGCACAGTTATTGGTGCAAAAAAAGTGCCAGGGAAGGTGGGAGGGGATACAAATTTTTAGTTTGTTTGCCACGTGGTATTCGATTGGAATCGAATATCTCGAGCAGCCTGATATTCAATCGAATACGTTGAAGACGGCGATGACGGCGACTATGTAATATCAGTAAAATGGAGTATAGTATCAGCTTTAGAGGGTCCCTTCCTAATCAGAGTGGACACTACTGTTCTGCTGGATGGTTAGCAGAGTCAGAATGCACAGGATGAGCAGCAGCCATTGCTATCAAATCCAAAGATGATGTTGCTAAGTAAGTATTGTCAGTCACTTTAAATAGTAATATAATAGTATATACACTATATGTAGCCGTGTACAAATGTACCTTTGTTATAGTTGAATCTGTTTTTGCTGCCACTGCCTTGCCTAAAAAGTGGATTTTAAAAATGTGCAAATGTAGGTCTTTTATACAATTGTTTTTGCTTCAGAAATGCCTAAAACACTCAACGCCCACCACCTCTTTTTCACATAAATCCACTCTCTACCTGGATACAGCATCATAGTTCAGCTTCTGAATTCTCACAGATTTACCTTATAAGCAGTTTTTTTTTTAATGTAGATTGTGAACTCCATATATTTTTTTTTCCCTATCAGTATGTCTTTTTTTTTTATAGAATCCACACAAACATTGCAGATGTTGTTCCCGGCGGGGATTAAAACCAGGACTCCAGTGCTGCAAGACTGCAGTTCTAACCACTGAGCCACCATGTTGCCCCCCTTATAAGCAGTTTGAGACCCATGTGTAGCACAATTCTTCTCCTCGGCTGCAGGCTGCAATATAGTACTGTCTGCAAGAATTCAGGACTTGAGTCATGATAACCATAGCTCCCAACCGGCCCGGATCTGGTGGGACAATCCTGATTTTACTTTGCTGTTCCACCGTCCTGGATAGCTTATGGTTTGTCCCGCTATGCCCCTAAAATGTTTTGCTGTTAATAAGCTTTGTTAGGGTAAGTGGTAGACACTAAATCTTAGTGGGCTAAAGGACCTTTGATGACGTCATGATCATATGATCAGACTCTTGTGTAGGCGGAACTATTCTTGGTTCTACAGGGCAGTGTGATGCTGCTGGGAATGGAGACTAATGGAAGGTAAGGAGGAGAGACGGGAAGAGACAGCATGTGTGAGCAAGAGGGGGGAACTGGGGCAGATGAAGGGGGCAATTAAACTGGGGAAAGATAAAGGAGGATGGTAAACTGCTGGCAGATAAAGGGAGATATTAAGCTGGTGGCAGATGAAGGTAAGATCCTTAAAAAAATAAATAAAAAAAAAAGCAGCATGTCACAGGCCCCCTAGCTGCTGCAAAAGATGCTCTGGCGGTACTTCTGTCACTGGTGTGGGGCAGTTAGGGAATTACTACTTAGTGCAAACTAATAAAGACATTATACTGTGGGGGAGGTAAATATGGCATTTGTTGTGCAGAATTTCTAGGGACACAAAAATTAGGTTACTGAGTGGTCCTCCAAAGGGTGAATTAATACTCTTTAGAGCACTACTGGTATGCGGTTTATGTAGAGGGGAAATACATGAGGAATGTGTAGCCAAATATGTCTGTGTGTCAAATTCATGTTATATAATTATCACTATATAGCACTAAATAATTATGATAATGTCTTAATCCAGCGAGGTCCTCGGGTCCCATCTTCCTCCAGCGCTCGCAAACTGCCATTGATAAAAAATGGCACGGGTGTATGAGCAGTAGCATGCTGCTACTACTGCTACTGCACATGCACCCGCGCCATTTTTTATCAATGGCAGTTCGCGAGCGCTGGAGGAAGACGGGACCCGAGGACATCGCTGGAAGAGGAGGCGTGGCTGAAGATGACGTCGGACCCTGAATGCCTGCCCACCGTGCACGGTAGATATGATTAACATATTCTTTTTTAGGGTTTTATTTTAAAAGGGGGGAGGGGGGGTAGTTTAATGTCACTTTAGCGGTGCCTGAATAGCCTTTTTAAAGGGGCTCTATCACTAGGAAAAGTCATTTTTAACTAATCACACCTTTGCATAGCCCTTAGAAAGTCTATTTCACACCTACCTTTTACATGTAGACTGCCTCACTGGTTTCTGAATAAGTCCGTTTATATTCATATGCTAATTAGACTAGTGCACGATAGAAGGTGCACACCTCTCCTATTGTCTTCTATGGGAGACTGCTGCTGATGATGATGATGACTCAGCTTCCTGTTTGCTTCACACACATAGAAGATAATGGGAGAGAGGAGGCTGCTGGGAACTTCCTGTACTGGCTGGAGGCTGATTAGCATATGAATAAAAACGGACTTATTCAGAGACCACTGAAGCAATCTACATACAAAAGGTAAGTGTGGAATAGCCTTTCTAAAGCCTATGCAAGCATGTGTTTAGATAAAAATGACTTTTCCCAGTGATAGAGCCCCTTTAAAGGCTATTCACGCATATGTGGGGCTCATACAGCATGATTTTGTTGATACAGCCCCTTTAAAGCAATTTTAGGCATTATTTTTTTAGCTGGACAACCCCTTTCATGAAATACAGTACAATATCAAAAAGTAAATAAATAACTTACCAAATTTAATTTTTAATAATACCATTATGATTTGCAAAAAAAAAAAAGGGAAATATCACCCATGTTTTATTTCATTAAGAGTTTTGTTTTTGACAATGAAATTCATTTTTCATAATCATGTGAAAAAATCCTTCCCGAGTGTTATATTATAAAGCTTTGCTTTATAGCCCGGCATTTTATGTATAGAAACGTGATATTTTGTATCACTTCAATAGTGCTCCTTTTAAAATGTTCTATTATCAGAAAATGAATATTGCAAATCACAAGCTCTTATATGGAACAATCACAGTGTGGGTCTAATGCCCATTTCCAAAAAACCCATTTAATTAGAGACCACTGTAGAGAGAGAACAGTCGGGTTGCTGTTCTTAGAATAAAGCTTTCTGAACTTCAAACAAAAGCTAATTTATAAGTAATATAAAATCTCTTTTCATTGCTGTTTTCCAGCTTAGCCTGACATTGATGGACTCGTTCTGGTATTTACAAACTGTTCATAGGTAGCTGAATCACATGAAAAAATTGGGAACAAGTTTGCTTGATATTGTTGATGAAAGAAAGTAGGAGGGAAATTCCTTTATACCTGACTTTTTTTAGTCTTGAGATTGCTGTTTCATAAGCCTCCTCATTGTGTTGGCGTGATTGCTGTATGTGGGTGTTTAAGCAGTAGAAGGAAGGAGGCATTTAAACTCATATACATTCAGATATGTAGTATAGTGGGGAATAAAATCAGATCCATACAGAATAATACTATATATAATGGCAAATATGACCAATTAATAGAAAAAAATCGGAAATAAATGAGCTATTGTCTGGATGGAATGTTGATATTTCATTATATCTCCTTTAATTCACTGACGTCTACCTATGCCCACAGAAACCAATCACGTTCTATTATTTTGGAAGTGAAGGTTAGACTACTTATGCATTTTTATGAGAGCTATGACATTTCCAAATCACATGCAAACAACATCTTTATCTCCTAACTAACTAAATACAAAAGAAATGCTAAGTAATTGTGATTGCTTTTACCAAAATGTCATGTCTGCACTCTACATACATTAATGCAGGACATGAGATTGCATCACACTGTGAATTTTGGCAGTTTGCCCCAGCCAGTATTATATGCAAACCCTACATGTTTTCTTAGGAGAAATAAAATGACAATTTGTTTATTTAGTCTACCTGGTACTAGGCATCTTATTAGGAAAGCCCTTCTGTTTGAGAAGTTACTGCAGCTAGTGCATAGTATATGCTTTATCACACACATGCCTAAATCTCTTACCATTACCATATTATTTTACTTTCTCTATAAGTGCAGCTGCCATTTCATTTAACTTTTCAGGATGAGCTGTCATGTGTGTACATGAGGAGTAACACTAGTTCTGGTCATGATATGACTATATTCTGCCATTCTTAGCAGTTTCCCCCTCTGCATGCTGTATCTGGAATTGTTAGTTCTCTCTAAACTAGTAGGTGGGGAATAGCTGCCATATTCTCAGTCAGTACAGGAGAATCTGCTCTATAACTAATGAAATGTCAGGCACATGCAGGACATATATAGAGAAGCACTGACATGTATTGAAGTGAGTAAAGTACTTTGGTTGTAATATTGGTTGGGGACCTGAAAAATGGAAACCCAATCCAAGTATAAAGTGGTTATCTGCGGAAACTCGTGGACCCCATAGACTATTTTAGGTTCTGCCGAGTTACCATCTGGTTTACACATGAAAATGCAGAGAGAAAAGTCCTGTGAAATGGGGGACGGAATCCTTGAAAGGTGAGCAAGTGCAGATGGGAACCAAGCCTTAGCCTGCCTTATCTTTATCTCTAGCACTTCCCCCTCACTTGTCTACTCTCTCTACAGACTTATATACAAACATGAATTCAGAGCAGCACTATATAGTAACTATGGGTCTGGGTGAAAGTCTCAGGATCAGGCTACATTATACCATATAAATAAAAAAAATGTGGCATATGTGCATAGCAAATGATGAAATCACAAAGTGTTAAATATAATATATAAAGACAATGTATAACATAAACCCCACAAAGGAGCATGTCTTAAAAATAGGAGGAGTGATCCAACACTTAAACACCTATAGTGGTTAATGTATCTCGACCAGAGGACACTCACCAACCTCTCAACCAGGGGAACTGTGCCTCTTCTATGAAGTCTCACTGGACTTAGAACAGTATAATAATATCCCAGGTCCCTACTGCTGAAACTCCATCTTGTGGCCATTGGGAATAACACATCCTAGGTTACATTGGTGGCGTGCTTGAAAAAATGCATCACCCTAAAAACAATGTGGTGTGAATACCAACATAGTATCAAATGGTGTCAGTGATAAAAAAAAACATGTTATATACCCCATGTTCTGCTCCAAATTCTCCCCACACATAGAAATGCTTTAAATATAATGGGAAAAAAATTGAATTATCCTATTTAATGTATTTGCTTAATAAAACAAATAAAAATCCATTATTTAAGACAGCGGTTCTCAACCTGTGGGTCACAACCCCGGTGGGGGTCGAATGACCAAAAGACAGAGGTCGCCACATACCTCCAAACCGTCCCGGTCAGTGGGAGGTATGTCCCGGTTTCAACTGATCAATGCCCGGAGGACGCCGATGAGTTGAAAACACAGGCGATTAAAGCAGGAGCTGACAGAGCCAGCTCCTGCTTTAACGCTGTGCTGCGGCTTCTGTATGTGTAGCCGTGATGTGATGATGTCACATGGCGGCTACAACTATATGAGTAAGCGAGACTGAACGGGCGGCAGGGGAGCGTAGCACGTTGGAAGGTGAGTGTAAGAGTTTTTTTTTTTGTTTTTGTTTTAAACATTAAGGTGGAACATAATGAAGGGGCAGATGAAGGGGGGGACGGCATGACACTGGGGGCAGAGATGGAGGGACATGAAACCGTGGGCAGATGAAGGGGGGGACGGCATGACACTGGGGACAGAGATGGAGGGACATGAAGCTCTGGGCAGAGATGGGGGAACATGAAACTGGGGAACAGATGGAGACATGAAACTGGGGGAAGAGATGGGGGACATGAAACTGGGCAGATGAAGGGGGTACGGCTTGACACTGGAGGCAGAGATGGGGGGACATGAAACTGGGGAAGAGATGGGGGACATGAAACTGGGGGCAGAGATGGGGGGATATGAAACTGGGGGCAGAAATGGAGGGGGGACATGAAACTGGGGAGCAGATGAAGGAGTTATATGAAACTGGGGGAGAGATGGCGGGGGGACATATAATGTACGGGTGACTGAAGGAGGATTATACTGTGTGGAGCACATGAATAATGAATGAGAATGGGCAGAGTCAACATAAAAGTGGGTGGAGCTAGATTCGCCACAGAGCGCTGCGCGTGCCGCATATTTTGTCCCTCTTGCTAATCTTCAAAAGTTGGGAGGTATGCCTAAAGCCATCAGAAAATTCATATTTCTGATGGCTTTAGCCACTGAGAAGCCGTGCTACTGTCTGCAGCAGCGCTATTCAGCTGGAACGCACACTGTTATGGACACGTGTTCCAAACTGAATGGGGTCACCGCAACATGAGGAACTGTATTGCGGGGTCACGGCATTAGAGAGGTTGAGAACCACTGATTTAAGAGAAAGAGGAAAAAATATGGCAGACATTCCAATCTGTCTAGGTATCTTCTTAAATAGAGTAATGAAAGTGTCCCCATATATGTGTCAAAGAAAGAAGGAAAAATATTAGTAATTAAGTTCTCCATATACGTAAAATCCCATATATATCTGAAGGATCTCCTAAGTAAATATTGAAAACAGGCGAGGTCTAGAAAGGCTAATCAGGGGTACGGGATTAACCCCATAACATATATTACCAATCCACATTCATACCCTTAGGTTTAAAAGCATACAACTAGTAGATCTACTCCAACTTCTTCCTTTTTAATAATCATGTTCTGTCTCCTATGTAATGGGAGAACATAGTCAATCATTTTAAATCTTTTTTTCAAACTGTACTTTTTATTAAATTTTACAAATTTTTCATGAACAATACTATGACTTATGAGAACGAGGGTAAAAAAAAAATAGTCAAAAGAGTGAGAATACCATTCTTAGTGCAAAATCTGAGAAACAAAACAAGAGAAACAATAGGAAGGGGATGAAGGGTGGAATGGGAAGGAGATAAAACCAGAGACCATGCAGGATACAGTATGTATCCCATGGGGACAACAAAATTTTCTATTATATGTCTAGGAATAGAGATGAGCGAGTAGTATTCGATCGAGTAGGTATTCGATCGAATACTACGGTATTCGAAATACTCGTACTCGATCGAATACTACTCGCTATTCGAATGGAAAAATTTGATGCAGACCCAGCGTTGATTGGCCGAATGCTATACAGTCGGCCAATCAACGCTGGTTCTTCGCCTACCTTTAGAAGTCTTCTCCGTGCAGCGTCCCTGCGGCATCTTCCGGCTCTGAATTCACTCTGCTAGGCATCGGGCCTGGGCAGAGCCGACTGTGCATGCCTGCGCTACAAGAAAATGGCCGCTTTGACTGTAAGTGGCCATTTTCTTGTAGTGCGGACATGCGCAGTCGGCTCTGCCCAGGCCCGGTGCCTGGCAGAGTGAATTCAGAGCCAGAAGACGCCGTGGGGACGCTGCACGGAGAAGACTTCTCGGAGAAGGCAGCCCGACCTTCACTCGTGGACTTGGTAAGTTCTATTTGATCGAATGTTGCCTACCCCTGAAACGAGCATTTTTCCCCCATAGAGTATAATAGGATTCAATATTCGATTCGAGTAGTCGAATATTGCGGGGCTACTCGAAATGAATATCGAATATCGAACATTTTACTGTTCGCTCATCTCTATCTAGGAACTGTGCGCTGATTCAATCTGGCCTTTAAGTCTAAGGTGGTCTCATATATATTGCAGGGACATCTAAGCAAATACACAACATATTGACTCTCACAAGTAAAATATAAATTAATCTTATATTCCTTATCCAAATGTACACAGGAATTTCGCTTTTCCATTAAGGAACAGTTAATACAATTCAAAAATAAAAAATATCCCTTCCAGGTTTGTCCAAAAATTCCTGTTTGTTTTGGGCTTGAATGTGCCTAAATCCAATCAGACAATTTATTCTTTTATATTTTGTCCATCTATAAGAGAACAAAGGAAGCTTCCTAAACTTGGGTATATAAGCAACAGCTATTGAAAGAACTGACCAAACTTTGCTAATAGTTTGTGGTATTTGCTCACTATTAACATAATATATGATACAAATGGCATGCTATCACTCTTCTTTTCTACTTTCACTTATCTCAATGGCATCCTTTAATGTTGCACTTCCTTCTGTCTATTAAAGTTCACTACACTACAAAGATTACTCTGCTGCAAAAATGTATCAGTCATGTTATCCGATTGGAAAACCAAACATTTAAACCTAAGCTATTGTCTACAGGGTAGTAACATCACCGTCACTGGAGGATGTTCCCACTTAAATCTCAACAGATTTTATTTCTGACTGTAGGTTTGGCATATGATCAATGGAGAGCATCCTATTCTTCAGTAAAATTAATACATCAATGAATTGATTCTGACTCTCTAAAAACACCAAAGTAAATTTAATATCTTTGTCAATACTATTCAAAAATTAATAGAATGCCTCCAAATCCTTAACTGAGCCAGCCCAAAGAAGGAACACATTGTGTGTGCATATATATATATATATATATATATATATATATATATAGTATATATATATATATATATAGTATATATATATATATATAGTATATATATATATATATATATTATATATATATATATATATATATATATACTGTATATATATGCCCACCGCCTCAGAATATCCTCTTATTGGTGTGATACATAGACAAAGTCCAGCTCCAAAGTTGTCATTGCAATGTTAGTGTAAGTGGGTTCCATATTCGTGCCCTTGGTGGTGCCACATAATTGTAAAAAAAAATCATCCACATATAAAAATAGACACTTGTATAGACTTATATACAGATGAGTAATCTAAGCCAGTGATTTTTGCTCCCCCAGTGGAGCAAAAATGGCTTTGTAAGTCTCCATACGCCTGTAAAGGTGCTCTCTCCTTAAGGAGTGATATTATCCCCAGAATCTGTTCTAGAAGTCTCTCATCTCTGCCAAACCAGTTTTCCCTATGCTGTTCTGATGAGATCCAACCAGATCTAAACAGCGCTGTCCACAGCTGGGATTCTGTTCTTTTTGGAATAGATATACTGGTTTGGGTAAACCTCGCATCAATAGGCTTGTTGAAAAAGTCACGTGTGATGTTTAAGAGGGCTACCCCTAGAGGGCAGCGAGCAGAAGCACTGTTTTCCTAATTACATCCTGGAAAACAGATTTGCATATGTCCAGTGATTTTCACTGTGATAGTAATTTCACCAGAGGGAATGGGAGCAAGTAAATAGTCTTATAGGACAAGAAAGTGTAAAAACAATATTGATATTTGTAATTCTTGCCAACGAGCAACATATGGATAATATTAGGAGGACTGGCAGTTTATTATTTTAAAAAAATGGAAATTTATTTAAGTCCTCATAAAGGTTGATGCAGGAAAAATACTGAATAATCAGCTGTCATCATCCATGTGTCCATCTTGAAAGTGTCATGTTAAGGACTCATGTCATGTCATGCTAGGGACATGTTAGGTCAGGGACTCTACCATAAGCCTTTGTGTGTATCTATAAGTGCCTCCACGTGTCTGAGATTGTGAATTACTTATACTAAGAGTGTAGGTGTGTCTTAGATGTTCTTATCACTTTATATGGGTAACCTCCAATATAGCTTTAGATACCCATGACATACCCTTGTGTACCAAGATAGCAGTGAGTTTAGTAAACTCATGATATTTAACAGAAAGGGGCATTTCTCTTTGATGAGATATGTTAGGGATGTTTTTTTCTTTTACAATCACTTGTACTATTCATTTATGCCAAGTTTGTTGTACCTCTATAATGTCCTCTGTATTGTGCATGTATAGTATGTGTAAATACAAATATCTAAAAAAAAAACATACTCTGAAGCAGGCAAGGGGGCACGATTCTGTGCTCCTATCAGAGGACAGAGTCAGAGCTCAGATTCACATTCCCTTGCCTGCTCTTAGCTGACAGTGCCAATCAGCACTGCACCTCTAATGAGGCGACGTGAGGCGCCCACTTCGGGTGGCGGTCCGGGGGGCAGCAGCCCGGGCGATTTTTTTTTTTTTCCCTCAGAACCAGCGCAAGGAGAGCTGCCGCCTACGCTGATACACAAACGTCCTGTGAGAGAAGAGAATGCGGCACCGGCAGCGGGAGCAGTAGCACGCAGTCGGTCGGTAAGTATAATAACTCTTTTTTTGTTTTATAATAGGCCGCTGCCTGATGGAGTATCTACCAACAGGCAGCGGCCTATTTACCAACCTGCCCTTGCTCACTGCCGCCTCCGCTTCCCCTTGTACTTTAGGCTGCGGCGGGCGGTAGTGAATAGGCCTGGGCCAGGCTGCGATCCCACTGCCGCTGATATTATACTCGGGGGTCTTTTCAAACCCCCGAGTATAATAATCGGAGCCCCAGGGAGGTAAGAGAACATAATAAACAGTGTTACTTACCTCTGGTCTGGGATATTACCATATAGGCCCGAAGCCTGTGCTAGCAGTACTTTATAGGCCCAAAGCCTGTGCTAGTAGTAATAGCTTACTGCTAGCACAGGCTTTGGGCCTGTATGGTAACAAGCTGTCTGAAAAGACCCCTGAGTATAATAATAGTTCGTGGGTGTGCAACTGTGGGGCATAATTGAGCTTTAAGGGTCCACTGTGGCCCCTGTAACCAGTATTATGCGCCACAGTGGCCCCCCTGCAACCTCTATTAAGCCCCACAGTCTATTGTGCCACTGTGGGGCAGAATATAGGCTGCAGGGGCTGCTGTGAGATATATATATATATATATATATATATATATATATATATATCTATAGGGGTTGGATGTGTAGAGAGGTGAGGAGTCAAAGATGTCTGTGTTTCAAACTTTACAGAGTCAAGTCACGGCTGGAAGAAGTGGCCATGGCGGTCCAAAGGGAAGAGACGGGAAATGTGGGAAGACATCTCCTGTGAGTATTACTGCACAAAATATCACATTGCATTGTATTTACTGTAATGTTGTAATATATTGTAATGGTAGTGCTAGCACCCCCAATCCCCTGCTGTCTGAGGCGGATGATCAAAAGATGAACAAACCCCCCCAGACTCAATACCCCCCGTGATCGTCCTGTGATCGTCCGCCTCAGGCAGCAGAGAGGCTAGGTTCACCACTGCTGCCCATCTAACAGTACAGAGTCAAAATATCATAAGAAGCATCAACACTAACAGTATAATTTAGTTTTGCATCATTTTGGGTACATATAATGTTTTTATAATCTTTAATTAATGTTTTTGGGGTGTCCATGTCAAAAAACCAACAATTAAATCAATTTTTTTGCTTTTAGTTTTTACAGTGTTTTTATGGTATTCACTCTGTATTAAAAATGACATGGCAACTTTATCTGGCATGTCATTATGATTGCAGCAATATCATATTTATATTGGTTTTATTATGTTTTACTGATTTTACAAATGGCACCTTTTTGAAAATTAATGATTTTCCTGGGGTCACCGATTTCTGATGTCTATAACTTTTTTGTGTTAAAGATGGCTGCATTTTCCTGCAGAGTGGCCTCCATACCTACCTAATGTACAGTGGAGACCCGAAGCTAATGCCCGCAATCCGTGATCATAATTCACTGGTGTGAACTAAGTGAGCTCTGATGGCGGGAACTGTAGCAGAATACTTCTTCACTTATGTTAGAATATGGCGGCTTTAATGAAAAAAAAATCTCCAAAGTTTTGCAACTTTGTTAAGGGGTTAAAAAGTAAATATAACTATATGAATTTCTTCTCCCCAGAATCATACCAAAACAGAATACAGGTGACATTTATTTTGGCTGCATAGTGAACGCCGTAAAAACGAAGCCTGTAAGAAAGACACATAAATGCACTTTTCTCCAATTTCACCCCGTTTTGAATTTTTTTCCAGCTTCCCAATACATTGTATAGAATAATAAATTGTACCATGATGAACAATTTGTGCTGCAATCATTAAGCCCTCATATGCGTCTGTGAATGTAAAAATTAAAAAAAAGTTATGGGGTTTGAAAGGCGAGGAGTCAAAAACAAAAAATGAAAATTGAAAAAAAAAAATGGCAGGAAGGGGTTAAATAGCCTGAATATTATATGGAGAATTAACCTACATAGGCTTGTCAGTTCTACTGAATAGCTCTATGTTGCTTCATCCTTGAATGTCTTAGCTTGTTTGACTCCTTTCTTCACCCCTACTACTGTATACCATATGCTCAATTCTGCTACAGTACATAAGTGTTGCTGAGCTTGACTTGTCTGACTACCCTCCCTTTGGCACATATTGCTCACCCACTTACATTCATGTTTCCTCCTTGGCAATGATCTGCTTGACCCTATTTGTCTTTAATTTCCTGTGTTTAGATTTTCAAATGTTTTGTTTCTAAGTATCTAATTTAGTTTAGGGGGAATTCACATTAAGGGGCGCTCACACTATTGTTGGTGTCCGCTCAGCAGTGTCCGTGGCTATTGTCCGTACAAGATTTTAGCAATGGCCACTAGCTGGTCCGTTTGCTATTACCATTCATTTCAATGGGATTTTATCTTGTGTCCGTTTACAACCATTTCCGTTTTTTCAAGCAGACAAAAAAATCCTACATGCAGGACTTTTCTGTGCGTTTGAAAAAACGGACAGTAAGTGTCGAGTTTTTTTAACATTGAGGTCTATGGCCAACGAACATATAACGGACAGCAACTGACAGCCATCCATTACTGTCCATTTGTGTCCATTATGATAGGTGTCCATTTTTTTTTTTTTAAATGGACACCTTCTGAGTGGACACTAACAGTAGTGTGAACCCTACCGTACCGTTACTAAAGTGCATTGCTGTGTTCCATCATAGGATGACAGCAATGCATTTTAGCTGTCACAGAAAACTGTCATAGACTGATTCTGTGTCCCTTCCCATTGACACTAATGTAAACAACATAATGGAAGCTTCCATCATGATTCTTTACTTTTGCAACGTAAGATAAAGTTCTGCATGCATGCATGCATGTGTCCTATGACTGAAGACAGCCCTTACTTTGTTATAATTGCCTACTGACTAACCACGGGACTACCTGAAGCCAACTAAGTCCTGGGGTCAGCAGAGAAGCTGAAGGGGGGTTATTGGTTAAACTGTGCCTCTTTTTACTGTGCCATATCACAAGAATCAGACTATTTCAGGTTTCCACCAAATAAATAATTTATGTCTGTGCTGGTTGGTAAGGAGCCCATTATCTTTAATACTCAGAAGTCCAAATCCGTCTTAACAACCCACACTCAGACTACAGTATATCAGTTAATAAATGGTTACAGTAGGTAATATTGCATTAGAATGGAAAAGGAGACTGTAGGTGAGCACATTCTTAAAAATCAATTCTGTTTTCTTTTGCTTTATTGATTGTCATATTGTGTATTTATTTCAGAATGACTTCCCCTAAAATCTTCAATTAATTTCAAGTCATTTAATCCTATCTGAAAAAAAGAAATGAAAGGATTTATTTCCTAAGGGAATATGTGTGCCACAAGGACCGCGGCAATGACTCATTCATTGTATGATGAGAGGTTGCAGTATGAATCATTGTATTCTTGTTGTTACGCGTAAATCTATACATGTTATAACTCATGTTGATGAATAGCCAAGCAATACTTCAAATAATTTGACACAATGAGAGCTGGGCCCAAATTGTTCAGGTTGAGCCCCTGGGTTTCATGTTTTTCATATTGGTCATACTATCAGATGTCTTTTCATTCTCACAGTCATTCTGTAAATTTGCACATCTGACAACATAAAAGGTCCCTACCAAAAGTGAATTGAAAGAAAAATATTCAGAATGTTGTAATGTTAGTGACCTATGTCAGTACAGTAGCTTGGTGTAGACTATAATTTCTAATGCTTGGAAGAAAACAGCAGTTACTAGGAAAGAAAGGGCCACAAATAAAGGTTTTGACTGGGTCCCCCACACAGTATAACACCCTCTTTACTGTCCACCAAACAGCATAACACCCCCTTTACTGATACTCCAACATAGTATATTGGTCCTTTACTAGCCTAAAGGTCCCCATACAGTATAGCATCTCCATTACAGACCACCATACAGTATACTGTCCCAATTAGAGACTCCAATACAGTAAGGGCTTTTGTTACAGGCACCCATACAGTAAGTGCCTATGCTACAGACCCCTATACAGTATACTGTCCCAACCTGATACCTCAGTACAAGATACTGTCCCCATTTGATTTCCACATACAGTAAGGGCTACAGGCCCCTATACAGTATACTGTCCCCATTTGATGTCCCCATACAGTATACTATATTGTTATAAGCCCCTATTCAGTAATTGCCCCTCATACAGGCCTCCACAGAGATACATTAAGCTACTACCTACTGGATTATTACAGAAGTAATTTTCATTTACTAATCCCTGCTCCTGTCCAAGGTTGCCTCCATGCCACGGCTTTTCCTAACACTTCCTGATGTTCAGGAGGTCTTGTTCAAGACTTAATATGTGTCACTCCCTGGGGGCTAAGCAGAGGAAAAGGCACGAGGATAGGTGAAAATTTGAAAGTGAAAATTTGCCATTACCAGCTGAAGTAGTCCAGCATGTAACGCCCTATTTTTTTTTTTTTTTTTTAAAGTAGTGTGGGTGGCCATTCTTGCCTTCCACATCTGAGCTTAGGTTTCCGCTTGAGGACCTAAAAAATGGAAACCCAATCTTAAAAAGTGGTTACTCGCGGAACCCCACAGAACCTATAGACTATAATGCCCAACCGGTTTCTATGACTAGTCAGTCACGTGGGCCTGAATGGTGTGTGACTGCTTAGACTAGTTGGTCACGTGGACCTGAATGGTGTGTGACTGCTAAGACTAGTCGGTCATGTGGGCCTGAATGGTGTGTGACTGCTGAGATTAGTCGGTCACGTGGGCCTGATTGGTGTGTGACTGCTAAGACTAGTTGGTCCTTTGGCCTGAATGATGTGTGACTGCTGAGATTAGTCGGTCACGTGGGCCTGAATGGTGTGTGACTGCTGAGACTAGTCGTCACGTGGGCCTGAATGGTATGTGACTGCTTAGACTAGTCGGTCTCGTGGGCCTGAAAGGTGTGTGACTGCTGAGACTAGTAGGTCTCGTGGGCCTGAATGGTGTGTGACTGCTGAGACTAGTCGTCACGTGGGCCTGAATGGTATGTGACTGCTTAGACTAGTCGGTCTCGTGGACCTGAAAGGTGTGTGACTGCTAAGACTAGTCGGTCTCGTGGGCCTGAATGGTGTGTGACTGCTGAGACTAATTGGTCACGTGGGCCTGAATGGTGTGTGACTGCTAAGACTAGTCGGTCTCGTGGGTCTGAATGATGTGTGACTGCTGAGATTAGTCGGTGACATGGGCCTGAATGGTGTGTGACTGCTAAGACTAGTCGGTCTCGTGGGCCTGAATGGTGTGTGACTGCTGAGACTAATTGGTCACGTGGGCCTGAATGGTGTGTGACTGCTAAGACTAGTCGGTCTCGTGGGTCTGAATGATGTGTGACTGCTGAGATTAGTCGGTCACACTATGGTAAACATTTTACCGTACATACACAATTTTATAAGTATCATACAAGCTTTAAACAATAATATCTGTGCTGTTTGATCTGTGTCAAAATTTTCATCATCTACCCACAGCATCTATTGTATTTTTACTGAAATGATTTCTATAACATATTATAAACAAAATCTTTAAGGCCGTTGCTATGGTAAAGGTTAATACCAACTACCTACATTCTAGACCCTAATGTGGATTTCAGATGATGCATTAAACATACTGCACTTAATAATAATAATGTTAATCACAACAATAATAATATATTTCATTTATGTAGCACCAACATATTCCGCAGCGCTGTACAATTTGTAGGGTTCAAGTACAGACAAAAAGATACATTACAAAGAAATAGTCACTTTACACAATGGGACTGAGGGCCCTGCTCACAAGAGCTTACAATCTATCAGGTTGACGGGGTTACAGTCATTACACAAACATAAAACCGTATGAGCCGTCACCAGTTGTGTCCTTTAATGTGCAGATGGTGCCCGGACATATATAGTTAGTCTTACAAAAGATTTTTCATTAATAGGACTGACTGCCAGTAAAAATTATGTTTGAACACTCTGTAAACAGATGAAACTGCTCTATTGCACAACAGATTTAGACAACATTAGATTATTGGCAATGAAAGGACCTGTTCTTTGTCTGTATTAGTGCAGGAATGCTGCTATCAAGCTCACAACAACAGCACAGATATCCCCCCTCACTCCATCCTATTTATAATTTCTATCACTAATCTGCCTGTAATTGATTATATGTAATTACATTCTTCTGTTACTAAGATTCTCTAACTCTATTGAGTGTAAGCTTTTCACAAATGAGTGCTCTGTATGATGTAATTGCAAATACATCGAAACAGCTGTCCTTGGCTGAGAGACTGTATCTGATATAATCCCAACATCATTGCAAACAAAGGCTTCTTAGAAGGTCAGCATGATGCTAAAGGGAGCGCCCTCTATAGGTGTGTTTGACTGAGGCTCTGGCTTCCTAATTACATCATGGAAGATAGACTTGCACATTCTCAGTCAGCGCCCTCTATTGATGTGCATACTTGAGGCACTGACATCCTAATTACATCATGGAAGTCAGATTTGCATATTCTTCCCATGTTCCTGTATGATGTAGTGAGATGATCCACCTGTACATTCACCATTACTGAAATGCCTTGTATTCAAGCTTTCAACCCCGTATAGTGTATATAACATTAGTCTCTTTTCTATTTTCACTGCACAATACATGTGGCAGCCATTCTAGTTCATCCAAGACAAATTGTCATTTTTGTTAAAAAATTAACAATTTGGAGTATTCTGGTGGAACCCAGTTTGTAATAAATCGCTTCACTTATATCTACTTAGCATATGAGATAAAATTTCCAGGTTTCATGATATACAGAGACAAGGCTTTGTTTCTATGCACTGCCTGCCTGGAGATAATTCATCTGCTGATTGGAGCGACATCATGTGCTGTGACTTCCTGCTATTTTAGAGGCAGAGAGAGCTGTTCCCATGGCTGCTGCAGAGAGTTAATATGCTGTAAAATACTGTCAAGTTCATTATAGATAGAACAAAAGCTGCTATAACACTGTTTTTGTCAAGTACCAGACAGGCAATACAAGCAAGGTATCATTTCTTGCTGTAGATTAAGTCAAGAGCTGAACTTCTGAGATTAGAAGATCAATAGCAATGATTTTTAAAATGACATCTCTAAGAGATTGGAGAACCATTGATCTAAATTGGTGCAGAACAAAAATAGTGACTTTCAGTACTTTAATGATGTTAGAGAAAATCTCAGTGCTTCAGTTTATTGATTAAGAGATCAAGGACATTGTAAGGAGTACAGCAGCGAAAGGGATTCACCTGCAGCTACCAGTTTTCATTTTTAAAGTATGTATTGTCCAAACCACAGGAATTCAAAGGCATCGTTCCCGGAAGGATTGTTTCTTGCTTTGAAGGCAGTTAATCTTCACTTTCCCACGCTCAAAGGTTAATAAATCTAGTTTCGATTAGTCATTTAGGCTAGGTTTCTATTATCATGGCAACCACTGAACCTTATCCACTCTTAAACAATGATCAGTGGAATTCCTCACATTCTTTTAATAACACTGAAGGCAAATAAACAATAGTCAAATGTTATGATAATTAGGAACTTCATAGGAACAGAATACTGTTGTGGATGTGTGTTCCACTATTATGATCACTTTGTATAGGTGGTGTCAATTTTGGAAAGTTTATACAGTAGTTTCTTTGCTTTTTAGTCACTACTGTAGAGAATATGTGACTGCATTTCAATAAGCTCATGTATTATCTAAAGTATTTTTTTATAAATATAACTTTAGGTATAATGTATTAAGTTATGCCTTGTTAATGGTTTATTCCTTAGTATTCTGTATATTGTATATTTGTACATGTTTGGTATATAAGATAAGATAAGATATTCCTTTAATAGTCCCACAATGGGGAAATTTCAGTGATACAGTTTCATAGATGGTACAGTAGTATATAACAAGAGGGAAACACATAGAAGCTCATGGCAGATAGAGAAATCCTAGGAATCATAGCAACTAAAAAATAAAGAAACACAGACATACTGCAGGATCATTTAGTTCTCTGTGCGGATTGATGTTAATAATAATAATTATAATAATAATACAGCCGACTTGGTTGTAGGACACGAGGTGGGGGGTCACAGCATGTGGATATAACAAGCAGAAATTTTTGCATAAGTGGGGGACATAAGCAGCTATCATGATAACATGTGGCAGTTCCTTTGGTAGGTGGTGAGATCTCCTGTTCACAGCTGATAGTTCGGTATCTTGCATCAGCACTATTGTCCTTTTAACCACAAAAAATGCCCCAAATGTCCTTCATCACAAGCCCTCCTCCTCCTCCTCCTTACCACTGTGTTCTACTGCCCCAAGGAAGTCAGAGACCATCCAGGTATACATGGTGCTGCTCTCTTGCCAAGCTTCCATAAACTCCTGGGGTAGGTGGGTGATGGTAGGTTCCCAGGTTGTAACAGTGTCCCACGTGTCCACAGTAATAGAAAGAAATACCAGTCAGCTGTAGCATCTTCACACATCAGCAATTGACGCCAGAAATCATCTCCTTGAACGAAGAAGTCCGCATTTCCATGTAGGTTTCTCTTCCATGCCGCATGTTGAGCCATGCTGTCCTAGCTGGGGGGGATGGTAACAGGCACATGTGGAAACCAGCTGAACCAGGTCTTGAGTCCATGCTTTACAATGGAAACAAAAGGAACAAAAAACTCCACAGGGTCTTCCATTCGATTTATAGTTGCTAAATTCATAGTGCTAGATTGCTTGGTTACCGGATTCTTGAAGATATAGAGAAAAATAGTGAAAAAGGAAAGAAAAAGTTTGCTCCCAGCTTGGAGCACTGCATCAAAGGCAGCCAGCCTCTCAGGGGGCGGCGCCAAAAAAAAAAAAAAAAAAAAAAATATGATAACTGTGTTGCAATGGCGGGCTACCTAGTGACCTTATTACCCACCAATACCTAGAATGAAAGGATGAAAGAGGCTGCTAGGCAGGAATTGGCTGTCATGATGCCAGACGCTCTCTGTTCAGGGGTTTTGCCTTAAAGAGGACCTTTCACCATCTTCACCAACTCCTTACATACAGCAAAGATTCCAGGACAGTTGCCACTTTTTCTAATCCCCCACCATTCCTAAGCAATCAGTCTGTTCATTTCAGCATCCAACATGCTAATTAGGTTTTTCACAGTTAGAGGGGTGGTCCTGGCCTGGGATGTAGGTAGCCACGAATCGATCACATGGTAACTTTTATCAGGCTTCTTACTTCATTTTCATTGATTTGCATACATTTTTTGCTATACAGAAAATTGGAGATCTTACTTATTCCTCTTTAACCTGGGATAGAACAAAAAATTTTTTCTTGGACCACATCTTGTTCCTGTAGAAACAAGTGAAGCTGACTTGAGGCCAAGGCCCCCGTAGCGGGTCGCAGCAAAGAAGCGCTATAGGAAAAACCATGGTGATAATGCATCACGGTTTTTCACAGTTTTTCCCGCAACACTTGAATTAGAAAAGACACTCAAGTAATGAATGCTGTTACACTCTGCTTTTCCTTGCTTTCTAAACACTGCTAAGATAATGAGCAGGAGAATAGCTTAGAACAGTGTCAGCCCCTTTAATAATGTCCGCTTTCTTCCACCAAAACAGTAACAACCACCCCCTTATGCCAACACATAATTCAAATAATCACCTTTGTACCACCTAATAGATTTTTGCACCCTCTCATCAGTTATTATAGAGCCTCCTTATAAATATTAGTCCCTGCTTATAAACAGTGCCCCATATGAGTAACAGTGCCCTCATAAATAGTGCTCCCTTATAAATATCCCCCCCCTATAAATTGGCTGTTATAAGGGGGCTATTATGTATTAGGGAGGAGCTATTATATAAGGGGTCTATTATAGGAGGGAACTATTATATATAAGGTGAATTGTTATACATCCCAGACTTCATATCTGCAGACGAGAAGAGGAAACTCTACATCCTACTGGGAGATGAAGAGGCCACTATGGAGATCGCTGCCCAATACGTGTCCAGCTGTCACCAAATAAGAGGAAGATGAGACTACACGGACTGTTATATTTATCCCAATACACCCGCCCCACCCCACCCCACCCCCACTTCCCCATATAGCGGTCACCAACAAAGAGGAAGATGAGATTCCACGGACTGTTATACCCCAAACCAACCGCCCCACCCCACCTCCCCATATAGCGATCACCAACGAAGAGGAAGATGAGACTCCACGGACTGTTATACCCCAAACCACCCACCCCACCCCCCCATACCCACCACTCACCCACCCGAATCCAACTCCCCCCCACACACACTTTACTAGCTTTGGTAATGCCAAATATCTATTCGGACGTGCCAACAAAGCTTTTTTGATTTGATTTGTTATAAGGGGAAGACTGTGATATATCAGGGGGCTATTATATATAAGGGAGGAACTGTTATATATATAAGGGGGGCTATTATAAGGGGGAGACATATAAGGTGGGCTATTATTTATGAGGGAAGAACTATTTATATTAGGCCAATGATAAAGGGGGGATATATATCTATATATGTAAAACTCAAATTCTGTAGTAGTCTGCTCTATACAGATCCACAGTTCTCGCCCGATTTGGCTGAAATTTGGCACGCCCCCTCTTCACACACAGGAGCAGAATACTGCGCATGTTACATCTCGCTAGCATCCCCCCTTCATGAGATTGGGGCCCCTAAATTTAGTCCCTATGCATATAATGGGGAAAAGTGAAAGTGAAAGCGCTGAGGGGAAAACAACAGCTGTGACTGACAGGGATGGATTATAGCGACGGTGCCAAAGAGTCGCTGCTAAAGGGGCTGCACCACCACACACAACACACAAACATTTTACAAACACCATATAAACATCACACAGACAGCAAACATACACCAATCCACAAGCACAACACCACACAAACACCAGATCACTCTAGACACACACAACACAAACACCCCCCACACAAATACCACAACACCACCTCATAAATACCACACACACACACGCAAACACACTCAGATGGATGCACACTACACACACGGACGAAAAGAGCACATGCATACTCACAAACAACTACCGCACGCATGGACACTTGCTCTGTGCATGCAGAAACACATGGATCACATGCACACATACACGCATACATATATACGGAGCACACGTGCATGCACACACGCATGCATACACATGGATCACATGTGTGCACACACACGCATACATATACACGGACCACACATGTGCATGCACACACGCATACATACACATTGATCACACACGCACACGCACATGCATACATATACACGGACCATACACACGTGTATGCACACACGCATACATAAACATGGAACACACACATGTACACGCACGCATACACTGAATAACCATGTCTGGTATCCTTAGTGACTGCTTGCACACTGCAGTATTTTTCACGGGCCTCTGGGCCATGGATTTGGCGGTTCCATAGACTTTTTTGTGCACAAAGCTGTAAATTTTGCCGGCTCCATTGAAGTGTATGGAGATATAGAATCCACAGCCCGGAGACTGTAGTGTTACTGTAGTGTACAAGCAGCCTTACTGAGCAGCAATATTGGTCAGGGGAAAACTGCCTCATAGTAAGATTGTCATTATTGCTTACTATACAGGGAGCTTTAATCACTGAAGCACTACAATAGATAGTTGTGTAACTGGAAACCAGTTTTACTCTTTTGTCGATGAACTACTTCCAAATTACACTGAAGGGGGATGGGTTGCACTATTTTGTTAATTGGGTCTAAATCAGTGGCATAACTAGGAATGATGGGGTCCTGTGGTGAACTTCTGACATGGCTCCCTTCCCCGACGCTGAAGACCCCGACCGACCTGCCTGCCCGCATTCCTGTGCACACTATTATACCCCATAGTGGCCCCTGTACACAGTATTATACCCCATAGTGGCCACTGCACACAGCATTATACCTCATTGTGGCTCCTTCACCCAGCATTATGCCCCACTGTGGACATACATGAACAATTATTATACTCTGGGGGCTTTTCAGAACCTAGAGCACAATAATTGGAGACCCAGGAGGGATACAAACATAAAAAAACAATCTTACTTACCTATCCCTGGCTTTGCTGTAGTTCCCGCTGATGGCGGGACGTCACGTGACCTGGGGGCCTGCGTCACAACGCAAAGGACGCAGGCCTCAGTCATGAGAAGTCAGCGACGTCACAAGTAGGCCCGAAGCCTGCCCGGCGAGGTAAGTAACACAGTTTTTTATGTTCCCTTACCTCTCCTGGGCCTCCGGTCATTATACTCGGGGGTCTTTTCAGACCCTCGAGTATAATAATACTGTTTTTGGCCGCTGTCAGGATCGGTAAGTAAATAGGGCCTGTTACCGTTTGGAGTAACTCCAGCCATTAACGGTCTATTAAAAAAAAAAAAAACGCAACGGAAGTGTCCCGGGCCCTGTGGCAGCTGCTACTGCTGCTAACCCAGTAGTTACACCTCTGGTGTAAATGTTTTATATGTTTGTGTAGGGTGCATAATTTAATTTTGATAAAAAATAGTTAAAAAAATAATTGTAATAGTTTATACTACATAATATGTATTGAATATATAAAATCAATAAAAATGTTGAAACGAAAAAAAAAGACGTTCACTTCAATGTTACAACAAATTAGTAAAATGCCAAAATAATAAAAATTTAAAGTGGAAAAAAAGATTTACTGAAAATGTCAATTTCAGTGTGACACTGAAAATTTTACTTTAGCATAGCCAATAATTTAACATATCTTCCGCAAGCGAAGCCGCGGGTATTCTACTAGTCTATCTATATGTATATATATATATATATAGAGAGAGAGAGAGAGAGAGAGAGAGAGAGAGAGAGAGAGGCAACGATTATAATGTGGTTGCCTCTATTTATAAGAGGAAACCTTTATAAGGAGGGTATGGTTAAACTAGGCTATTATTTATAAGAAGGCTAATATTGATAATGTGGATTATTATTTAAAAGGTGAACTATTATTTATGAGAGGGCTAATAGTTTTTCCTTATATTAGCCCCATATATATATATATATATATATATATATATATATATATATATATATATATATATATAGTTCCTCTCCTATAACAGTTACCCCTAATATATAACCGTCCCTCCTTATATAAAATAGTCCCCCTTATATTTAATATGTCATCTCTTATAATAACCCCCTTGTATTTAACAATCTCCTCTTATGTTAGTCTCCTTATTATAGTTCCCCTCATATAAAAGCACCATTATAAATAATAATTCCACCTTATAATAGCCCACTTATAAGTAATAGTCTCCCCTTATTTATAATAGTTTCAACCTTATAATAGCCTCACTTATTTGTAATAGTTATCTCCTTTTAACCCCTTAGCGACCCTTGACGTAACTGTACGTCATGGGTCGCATGGGGATGTATGGAGCGAGCTCACACGCTGAGCTCGCTCCATACACGGCAGATGCCGGCTGTATAATACAGCCAGGACCTGCCACTAACAGCAGCGGTCGGTGCCCGAGCCGATCGCTGCTGTTAACCCTTTACACATTGCGGTCAAACGTGACCGCAGTGTGTAAACGGCGCCGGCGGCACGGGCGCCGCCATGTTTTGCCGATCGCCGCCCTCCTGAACGTCACATGAGGGCGGTGATCGGTTGCTATGACAGCCGGAAGTCTATTGAAGGCTTCCAGGCTTGTCTCTGCACGAGATCTATTAGACGATGCCAGAGGCATCGTCTAATAGAAGTGCTGGGATTTTGCTATTCACTGCAATACTGTAGTATTGCAGTGAATAGTATGAGCGATCAGACCCCCTAGGTTTCAAGGTACCTAAGGGGTCTGATCATAAATGTAACAGAAGAAAAAGAAAAGTTTTTAAAAGTATTAAAAAAATAAAAAAAATATAAAAGTTCAAATCACCCCCCTTTCCCTAGATTAGCTATAAAAGTAATTAAAGAACATTAAACATAAACATATTAGGTATCCCCGCGCTCCAAAATGCCCGAACTATTAGAATATTAAATATTATTATTAATTAATATTACTTTCCCCAAATGGTATCAATAGAAACGTCATCTTGTCCCGCATAAAAAGACACCACAACCAGCTCCATACATGGAAATATGAAAAAGTTACAGGTGTTAGAACTAGAGATGAGCGAACACTAAAATGTTCGAGGTTCGAAATTCGATTCGAACAGCCGCTCAATGTTCGTGTGTACGAACGGGTTTCGAACCCCATTATAGTCTATGGGGAACAGATACTCGTTAAGGGGGAAACCCAAATCCGTGTCTGGAGGGTCACCAAGTCCACTATGACACCCCAGGAAATGATGCCAACACCTCTGGAATGACACTGGGACAGCAGGGGAAGCATGTCTGGGGGCATCTAACACACCAAAGACCCTCTATTACCCCAACATCACAGCCTAACAACTACACACTTTACACACTCAATACCACCTCTCTGACAGTAGGAAAACACCTTGAAACATGTGTATTTGGCACTTGCAGTGAGGAGAGCTTGTCACCAGCAGTGAATTTGGCCCTTGTAGTAAGTTGAGGTTGGCACCAACATTTGTTTTGAAAATCAGGGTGGATTGAGCCTCTAACCAGCAGAGTTTGGGCAAATTCATGGTGGAGGGAGCCTCTAAAAACCCCAGTTTGGACCAATTCATGGTGGAGGGAGCCTCTAAAAACCCCAGTTTGGACCAATTCATGGTGGAGGGAGCCTCTAAAAACCCCAGTTTGGACCAATTCATGATGGAGGGAGCCTCTAAACAGCCCAGTTTGGGCAAATTCATGGTGGAGGGAGCCTCTAAAAACCCCCAGTTTGGACCAATTCATGGTGGAGGGAGCCTCTAAAAACCCCAGTTTGGACCAATTCATGGTGGAGGGAGCCTCTAAACAGCCCAGTTTGGGCAAATTCATGGTGGAGGGAGCCTCTAAACAGCCCAGTTTGGGCAAATTCATGGTGGAGGGAGCCTCTAAACAGCCCAGTTTGGGCAAATTCATGGTGGAGGGAGCCTCTAAAAACCCCCAGTTTGGACCAATTCATGGTGGAGGGAGCCTCTAAAAACCCCAGTTTGGACCAATTCATGGTGGAGGGAGCCTCTAAACAGCTCAGTTTGGGCAAATTCATGGTGGAAGGAGCCTCTAAACAGCCCAGTTTGGGCAAATTCATGGTGGAGGGAGCCTCTAAAAAACCCAGTTTGGACCAATTCATGGTGGAGGGAGCCTCTAAAAACCCCAGTTTGGACCAATTCATGGTGGAGGGAGCCTCTAAAAACCCCAGTTTGGACCAATTCATGGTGGAGGGAGCCTCTAAACAGCCCAGTTTGGGCAAATTCATGGTGGAGGGAGCCTCTAAACAGCCCAGTTTGGACCAATTCATGGTGGAGGGAGCCTATAACCAGCCCAGTTTGGACCAATTCATGGTGGAGGGAGCCTCTAAAAACCCCAGTTTGGACCAATTCATGGTGGAGGGAGCCTATAAACAGCCCAGTTTGGACCAATTCATGGTGGAGGGAGCCTCTAAAAACCCCAGTTTGGACCAATTCATGGTGGAGGGAGCCTCTAAACAGCCCAGTTTGGGCAAATTCATGGTGGAGGGAGCCTCTAAACAGCCCAGTTTGGGCAAATTCATGGTGGAGGGAGCCTCTAACCAGCCCAGTTTGGACCAATTCATGGTGGAGGGAGCCTCTAAAAACCCCAGTTTGGACCAATTCATGGTGGAGGGAGCCTCTAAACAGCCCAGTTTGGACCAATTCATGGTGGAGGGAGCCTCTAACCAGCAGAGTTGGTGGAAATCAGGGTGGAGGGAGCCTCTAACCAGCCCAGTTTGGACCAATTCATGGTGGAGGGAGCCTCTAAACAGCTCAGTTTGGGCAAATTCATGGTGGAGGGAGCCTCTAAACAGCCCAGTTTGGGCAAATTCATGGTGGAGGGAGCCTCTAAAAACCCCAGTTTGGACCAATTCATGGTGGAGGGAGCCTCTAAAAACCCCAGTTTGGACCAATTCATGGTGGAGGGAGCCTCTAAACAGCCCAGTTTGGACCAATTCATGGTGGAGGGAGCCTCTAAAAACCCCAGTTTGGACCAATTCATGGTGGAGGGAGCCTCTAAACAGCCCAGTTTGGGCAAATTCATGGTGGAGGGAGCCTCTAAACAGCCCAGTTTGGGCAAATTCATGGTGGAGGGAGCCTCTAACCAGCCCAGTTTGGACCAATTCATGGTGGAGGGAGCCTCTAAAAACCCCAGTTTGGACCAATTCATGGTGGAGGGAGCCTATAAATAGCCCAGTTTGGACCAATTCATGGTGGAGGGAGCCTCTAAAAACCCCAGTTTGGACCAATTCATGGTGGAGGGAGCCTCTAAACAGCCCAGTTTGGGCAAATTCATGGTGGAGGGAGCCTCTAAACAGCCCAGTTTGGGCAAATTCATGGTGGAGGGAGCCTCTAAACAGCCCAGTTTGGACCAATTCATGTTGGAGGGAGCCTCTAAAAACCCCAGTTTGGACCAATTCATGGTGGAGGGAGCCTCTAAACAGCCCAGTTTGGACCAATTCATGGTGGAGGGAGCCTCTAAAAACCCCAGTTTGGACCAATTCATGGTGGAGGGAGCCTCTAAACAGCCCAGTTTGGGCAAATTCATGGTGGAGGGAGCCTCTAAACAGCCCAGTTTGGGCAAATTCATGGTGGAGGGAGCCTCTAACCAGCCCAGTTTGGACCAATTCATGGTGGAGGGAGCCTCTAAAAACCCCAGTTTGGACCAATTCATGGTGGAGGGAGCCTCTAAACAGCCCAGTTTGGACCAATTCATGGTGGAGGGAGCCTCTAAAAACCCCAGTTTGGACCAATTCATGGTGGAGGGAGCCTCTAAACAGCCCAGTTTGGTCCAATTCATGGTGGAGGGAGCCTCTAACCAGCAGAGTTGGTGGAAATCAGGGTGGAGGGAACCTCTAACCAGCAGAGTTGTGGGAAAGCAGGGTGGAGGGAGCCTCTAACCAGCAGAGTTGGTGGAAATCAGGGTGGAGGGAGCCTCTAACCAGCAGAGTTGTGGGAAAGCAGGGTGGAGGGAGCCTCTAACCAGCAGAGTTGTGGGAAAGCAGGGTGGAGGGAGCCTCTAACCAGCAGAGTTGTGGGAAAGCAGGGTGGAGGGAGCCTCTAACCAGCAGAGTTGGTGGAAATCAGGGTGGAGGGAGCCTCTAACCAGCAGAGTTGGGGGAAATCAGGGTGGAGGGAGCCTAGTATTAGCAGAATTGTGCAACGCTTATGGTGGATGAGTATGAGGATGCGGAGGAATTGGAGAGGTTGAGTACAGACATGGAGTTTCATGTTGGGGTGCTTTACACAGGTGGGCACAAAAATGAAGGCTCTATCCAGTGGTGGTTCATTTTTATCAAAGTGAGCCGGTCGGCACTCTCAGCTGACAGACGGGTGCGCTTGTCAGTGATGATGCCACCGGCTGCACTGAACACCCTCTCAGATAGGACGCTGGCGGCAGGACAGGACAGCACCTCCAAGGCATATAGGGCAAGTTCAAGCCACAGGTCCAACTTCGACACCCAATACGTGTAGGGCGCAGAGGGGTCGGAGAGGACAGGGCTGTGGTCGGAAAGGTATTCCCGCAACATGCGCCTATACTTCTCACGCCTGGTGACACTAGGACCCTCCGTGGCGGCACTTTGGCGAGGGGGTGCCATCAAGGTGTCCCAGACCTTAGACAGTGTGCCCCTCGTTTGTGTGGACCGGTGAGAACTTGGTTGCCTACTGGAGGAACTGCCCTCCCTGCCGCCAACGTCACATGCTGGAAACATCTCCATCATATTCTGCACCAATTGCCTGTGGCAAGCATTGATGCGATTGGCCCTCCCCTCTACCGGAATAAAAGACGAGATGTTGTTTTTATACCGGGGGTCAAGGATAGCAAAGATCCAGTACTGGTTGTCCTCCATGATTTTGACAATACGCTTGTCGGTTGTAAAGCACCCCAACATGAACTCAGCCATGTCTGCCACAGTGTTAGTTGGCATGACTCCTCTGGCCCCACCGGAAAGTTCAATCTCCATTTCCTCCTCATCCTCCATGTCTACCCATCCGCGCTGCAACAATGGGACGATTCGAAGTTGCCCGGAAGTCTCCTGTATCACCATCACATCATCGGACAACTCTTCTTCCTCCTCCTCCTCCTCCTCCTCCATTAAACGCAGTGAAGCGGACAGATGTGTGGACCTACTCTCCAGCTGTGACGGATCGGATGCTATCCCTAACTCCTCTGTGTGATCTGAGTTATCCCTGATATCAATCAGGGATTCTCTCAGAACACACAAGAGCGGGATTGTAAGGCTCACCATCGCATCCTCAGAGCTCACCCTCCTTGTGGACTCCTCAAAGACCCGTAGGATGTCACAAAGGTCTCTCATCCATGGTCACTCATGGATGTGAAACTGAGGCAGCTGACTTTGTGGCACCCTAGGGTTTTGTAGCTGGTATTCCATCAAAGGTCTCTGCTGCTCAACCACTCTATTCAACATCTGAAACGTTGAGTTCCAGCGTGTGGGGATGTCGCACAAAAGCCGGTGTTGTGGCACATGCAGGTGTTGCTGGAGAGATTTTAAGCTAGCAGCGGCTACTGTCGACTTGCGAAAGTGGGCGCACATGCGCCGCATTTTCACCAGTAGCTCTGGAACATTGGGGTAGCTCTTTAGGAAACGTTGCACCACTAGGTTGAAGACGTGGGCCAGGCATGGAACATGTTGGAGTCCGGCAAGCTCCAGAGCTGCTACCAGGTTCCGGCCGTTATCACAAACGACCATGCCTGGGCCCAGGTGCAGCGGCTCAAACCATATTGCCGTCTCATCGAGGAGGGCATCCCTCACCTCGGAGGCAGTGTGCTGTCTGTCCCCCAAGCTGATCAGCTTCAGCACAGCCTGCTGACGTCTACCAACGCCAGTGCTGCAACGTTTCCAACTCGTAGCTGGGGTCAATCTAACAGCGGAGGAGGAGGCGGTGGCGGAGGAGGAGGCGGTGGCGGAGGAGGAGGCGGTAGAGGAGGAGGAGGAGGAGGGTGTTCTTCTCGTGTCCCTGCCAGGAATGTTAGGCGGGGAGACGAGGTACACCGGGCCAGTTTGGGAAGCAGTCCCAGCCTCAACTACATTCACCCAGTGTGCCGTCAGTGAAATGTAGCGTCCCTGTCCGCATGCACTTGTCCACGCGTCGGTGGTCAAGTGGACCTTTGTGCAAAGCGCGGAACTAAGGGCCCGCCTGATGTTGAGTGACACGTGCTGGTGCAAGGCGGGGACGGCACACCGGGAGAAGTAGTGACGGCTAGGGACGGCATAGCGAGGTGCCGCAGTTGCCATCAGGTCCAGGAAGGCGGGAGTTTCAACAAGCCGGAACGCCAACATCTCCTGGGCCAGCAGTTTAGCGATGTTGGCGTTCAAGGCTTGCGCGTGTGGGTGGTTAGCAGTGTATTTCTGCCGCCGCTCCAATGTCTGAGAGATGGTGGGTTGTTGTAAAGAAGCGCCTGATGGTGCCTTTGATGGTGCAGGAGAAGGAGATAAGACAGGAACAGGGGAGGATGTGGGAGAAGTCAACAAAGTTGGGCAGGCAGATGAAGTGGTGTCCTGGCTCGTCCTCTGGAGTGCATCGCCAGCACAGTCAGCAGTGGCAGTGGCAGAGGCAGAGGCAGTGGCAGAGGCAGTGGCAGTGGCGTGAACGGCAGGCGGCCTTTGTCCTGCCGTTGCTGCCTGCCACTGATTCCAGTGCTTGGATTCCAAATGACGGCGCATTGAAGTGGTGGACAGGTTGCTCTTCTCAGAGCCCCTAATCAATTTCGAGAGGCAAATTGTGCAGACAACACTATATCTGTCCTCGGCGCATTCCTTGAAAAAACTCCACACCTTCGAGAAACGTGCCCTCGAGGTGGGAGTTTTTCGGGGCTGGGTACGAACTGGAACATCTTGGGAGATTCCGGGTGTGGCCTGGCTTCGCCTAAGCTGCTGACCTCTGCCTCTGCCTCTAGCTACCCTTTTTGGTGCTGCACCTGCCTCAACATCCACACTACTTTCCCCACTTGACATCCCCCCTGTCCAGGTCGGGTCAGTGTCCTCATCATCCACCACTTCCTCTTCCAACTCCTGTCTTATCTCCTCCTCCCGCACAATGCGCCGGTCAACTGGATGCCCTGACGGCAACTGCGTCACATCATCGTCGATGAGGGTGGGTTGCTGGTCATCCACCACCAAATCGAACGGAGATGGAGGAGACTCTAGTGTTTGAGCATCTGGACACAGATGCTCCTCTGTTAGGTTCGTGGAATCGTGACATGGAGAGGCAGGTTGAGGGAAAATGAAAGGAGCGGAGAACAGCTCTGGGGAGCAGGGACAGTTGGGGTTATTGTTCTGTGAAGCTTGGGAATTTTGGGAGGAAGGAGGACAAGACTGTTGGGTAATAGGAGGAGAGGAGGCAGAGTCTGACTGGCTGCTGGACAATGTGCTGTAAGCATTCTCTGACAGCCATTGCAAGACCTGTTCCTGGTTCTCGGGCCTACTAAGGTTTGTACCCTGCAGTTTAGTTAATGTGGCAAGCAACCCTGGCACTGTGGAGTGGCGCAATGCTTGCTGCCCCACAGGAGTAGGCACGGGACGCCCTGTGGCTTCACTGCTACCTTGCTCCCCAGAACCATTCCCCCGACCTCGCCCACGGCCTCGTCCACGTCCCTTTCCGGGAGCCTTGCGCATTTTGAATTCCCAGTTAGAAATTGGCACTATATACCAGTAGCAAAAATTGTGGGTGCACGTAACCCCAATATATTCTTTGAATTCCCAGTCAGACAATGGCACTATATACCAGTAGCAAGAAATGAGGGTATTTATAACCCCAATATATTCTTTGAATTCCCAGTCAGACAATGGCACTATATACCAGTAGCAAGAAATGAGGGTATTTATAACCCCAATATATTCTTTGAATTACCAGTCAGAAACTGGCACTATATGGCAGTAGCAAGAAATGAGGGTATTTGTAACCCCAATATATTCTTTGAATTACCAGTCAGAAACTGGCACTATATGGCAGTAGCAAGAAATGAGGGTATTTATAACCCCAATATATTCTTTGAATTCCCAGTCAGACAATGGCACTATATACCAGTAGCAAGAAATGAGGGTATTTGTAACCCCAATATATTCTTTGAATTCCCAGTCAGACAATGGCACTATATACCAGTAGCAAGAAATGAGGGTATTTGTAACCCCAATATATTCTTTGAATTCCCAGTCAGACAATGGCACTATATACCAGTAGCAAAAATTGTGGGTGCACGTAACCCCAATATATTCTTTGAATTACCAGTCAGAAACTGGCACTATATGGCAGTAGCAAGAAATGAGGGTATTTGTAACCCCAATATATTCTTTGAATTCCCAGTCAGACAATGGCACTATATACCAGTAGCAAGAAATGAGGGTATTTATAACCCCAATATATTCTTTGAATTCCCAGTCAGACAATGGCACTATATACCAGTAGCAAGAAATGAGGGTATTTATAACCCCAATATATTCTTTGAATTACCAGTCAGAAACTGGCACTATATGGCAGTAGCAAGAAATGAGGGTATTTGTAACCCCAATATATTCTTTGAATTCCCAGTCAGACAATGTCACTATATACCAGTAGCAAGAAATGAGGGTATTTATAACGCCAATATATTCTTTGAATTCCCAGTCAGACAATGGCACTATATACCAGTAGCAAGAAATGAGGGTATTTATAACCCCAATATATTCTTTGAATTACCAGTCAGAAACTGGCACTATATGGCAGTAGCAATAAATGAGGGTATTTGTAACCCCAATATATTCTTTGAATTCCCAGTCAGACAATGGCACTATATACCAGTAGCAAGAAATGAGGGTATTTATAACCCCAATATATTCTGTGAATTACCAGTCAGAAACTGGCACTATATGGCAGTAGCAAGAAATGAGGGTATTTGTAACCCCAATATATTCTTTGAATTCCCAGTCAGACAATGTCACTATATACCAGTAGCAAGAAATGAGGGTATTTATAACCCCAATATATTCTTTGAATTCCCAGTCAGACAATGGCACTATATACCAGTAGCAAGAAATGAGGGTATTTATAACCCCAATATATTCTTTGAATTACCAGTCAGAAACTGGCACTATATGGCAGTAGCAATAAATGAGGGTATTTGTAACCCCAATATATTCTTTGAATTCCCAGTCAGACAATGGCACTATATACCAGTAGCAAGAAATGAGGGTATTTATAACCCCAATATATTCTTTGAATTCCCAGTCAGACAATGGCACTATATACCAGTAGCAAGAAATGAGGGTATTTGTAACCCCAATATATTCTTTGAATTCCCAGTCAGACAATGGCACTATATACCAGTAGCAAAAAGTTGTGGGTGCACGTAACCCCAATATATTCTTTGAATTACCAGTCAGAAACTGGCACTATATGGCAGTAGCAAGAAATGAGGGTATTTGTAACCCCAATATATTCTTTGAATTCCCAGTCAGACAATGGCACTATATACCAGTAGCAAGAAATGAGGGTATTTATAACCCCAATATATTCTTTGAATTCCCAGTCAGACAATGGCACTATATACCAGTAGCAAGAAATGAGGGTATTTATAACCCCAATATATTCTTTGAATTACCAGTCAGAAACTGGCACTATATGGCAGTAGCAAGAAATGAGGGTATTTATAACCCCTATATATTCTTTGAATTCCCAGTCAGACAATGGCACTATATACCAGTAGCAAGAAATGAGGGTATTTATAACCCCAATATATTCTTTGAATTCCCAGTCAGACAATGGCACTATATACCAGTAGCAAGAAATGAGGGTATTTATAACCCCAATATATTCCTTGAATTACCAGTCAGAAACTGGCACTATATGGCAGTAGCAAGAAATGAGGGTATTTGTAACCCCAATATATTCTTTGAATTCCCAGTCAGACAATGGCACTATATACCAGTAGCAAGAAATGAGGGTATTTATAACCCCAATATATTCTTTGAATTCCCAGTCAGACAATGGCACTATATACCAGTAGCAAGAAATGAGGGTATTTATAACCCCAATATATTCTTTGAATTACCAGTCAGAAACTGGCACTATATGGCAATAGCAAGAAATGAGGGTATTTATAACCCCAATATATTCTTTGAATTCCCAGTCAGACAATGGCACTATATACCAGTAGCAAGAAATGAGGGTATTTGTAACCCCAATATATTCTTTGAATTCCCAGTCAGACAATGGCACTATATACCAGTAGGAAGAAATGAGGGTATTTGTAACCCCAATATATTCTTTGAATTCCCAGTCAGACAATGGCACTATATACCAGTAGCAAAAATTGTGGGTGCACATAACCCCAATATATTCTTTGAATTACCAGTCAGAAACTGGCACTATATGGCAGTAGCAAGAAATGAGGGTATTTGTAACCCCAATATATTCTTTGAATTCCCAGTCAGACAATGGCACTATATACCAGTAGCAAGAAATGAGGGTATTTGTAACCCCAATATATTCTTTGAATTCCCAGTCAGACAATGGCACTATATACCAGTAGCAAAAATTGTGGGTGCACGTAACCCCAATATATTCTTTGAATTACCAGTCAGAAACTGGCACTATATTGCAGTAGCAAGAAATGAGGGTATTTGTAACCCCAATATATTCTTTGAATTCCCAGTCAGACAATGGCACTATATACCAGTAGCAAGAAATGAGGGTATTTATAACCCCAATATATTCTTTGAATTCCCAGTCAGACAATGGCACTATATACCAGTAGCAAGAAATGAGGGTATTTATAACCCCAATATATTCTTTGAATTACCAGTCAGAAACTGGCACTATATGGCAGTAGCAAGAAATGAGGGTATTTGTAACCCCAATATATTCTTTGAATTCCCAGTCAGACAATGGCACTATATACCAGTAGCAAGAAATGAGGGTATTTATAACCCCAATATATTCTTTGAATTCCCAGTCAGACAATGGCACTATATACCAGTAGCAAGAAATGAGGGTATTTATAACCCCAATATATTCCTTGAATTACCAGTCAGAAACTGGCACTATATGGCAGTAGCAAGAAATGAGGGTATTTGTAACCCCAATATATTCTTTGAATTCCCAGTCAGACAATGGCACTATATACCAGTAGCAAGAAATGAGGGTATTTATAACCCCAATATATTCTTTGAATTCCCAGTCAGACAATGGCACTATATACCAGTAGCAAGAAATGAGGGTATTTATAACCCCAATATATTCTTTGAATTACCAGTCAGAAACTGGCACTATATGGCAATAGCAAGAAATGAGGGTATTTATAACCCCAATATATTCTTTGAATTCCCAGTCAGACAATGGCACTATATACCAGTAGCAAGAAATGAGGGTATTTGTAACCCCAATATATTCTTTGAATTCCCAGTCAGACAATGGCACTATATACCAGTAGGAAGAAATGAGGGTATTTGTAACCCCAATATATTCTTTGAATTCCCAGTCAGACAATGGCACTATATACCAGTAGCAAAAATTGTGGGTGCACATAACCCCAATATATTCTTTGAATTACCAGTCAGAAACTGGCACTATATGGCAGTAGCAAGAAATGAGGGTATTTGTAACCCCAATATATTCTTTGAATTCCCAGTCAGACAATGGCACTATATACCAGTAGCAAGAAATGAGGGTATTTGTAACCCCAATATATTCTTTGAATTCCCAGTCAGACAATGGCACTATATACCAGTAGCAAAAATTGTGGGTGCACGTAACCCCAATATATTCTTTGAATTACCAGTCAGAAACTGGCACTATATGGCAGTAGCAAGAAATGAGGGTATTTGTAACCCTAATATATTCTTTGAATTCCCAGTCAGACAATGGCACTATATACCAGTAGCAAGAAATGAGGGTATTTATAACCCCAATATATTCTTTGAATTCCCAGTCAGACAATGGCACTATATACCAGTAGCAAGAAATGAGGGTATTTATAACCCCAATATATTCTTTGAATTACCAGTCAGAAACTGGCACTATATGGCAGTAGCAAGAAATGAGGGTATTTGTAACCCCAATATATTCTTTGAATTCCCAGTCAGACAATGGCACTATATACCAGTAGCAAGAAATGAGGGTATTTGTAACCCCAATATATTCTTTGAATTCCCAGTCAGACAATGGCACTATATACCAGTAGCAAGAAATGAGGGTATTTGTAACCCCAATATATTCTTTGAATTCCCAGTCAGACAATGGCACTATATACCAGTAGCAAAAATTGTGGGTGCACGTAACCCCAATATATTCTTTGAATTACCAGTCAGAAACTGGCACTATATGGCAGTAGCAAGAAATGAGGGTATTTGTAACCCCAATATATTCTTTGAATTCCCAGTCAGACAATGGCACTATATACCAGTAGCAAGAAATGAGGGTATTTGTAACCCCAATATATTCTTTGAATTCCCTGTCAGACAATGGCACTATATACCAGTAGCAAAAATTGTGGGTGCACGTAACCCCAATATATTCTTTGAATTACCAGTCAGAAACTGGCACTATATGGCAGTAGCAAGAAATGAGGGTATTTGTAACCCCAATATATTCTTTGAATTCCCAGTCAGACAATGGCACTATATACCAGTAGCAAGAAATGAGGGTATTTATAACCCCAATATATTCTTTGAATTACCAGTCAGAAACTGGCACTATATGGCAGTAGCAAGAAATGAGGGTATTTGTAACCCCAATATATTCTTTGAATTCCCAGTCAGACAATGGCACTATATACCAGTAGCAAGAAATGAGGGTATTTATAACCCCAATATATTCTTTGAATTCCCAGTCAGACAATGGCACTATATACCAGTAGCAAGAAATGAGGGTATTTATAACCCCAATATATTCTTTGAATTACCAGTCAGAAACTGGCACTATATGGCAGTAGCAAGAAATGAGGGTATTTGTAACCCCAATATATTCTTTGAATTCCCAGTCAGACAATGGCACTATATACCAGTAGCAAGAAATGAGGGTATTTGTAACCCCAATATATTCTTTGAATTCCCAGTCAGACAATGGCACTATATACCAGTAGCAAAAATTGTGGGTGCACGTAACCCCAATATATTCTTTGAATTACCAGTCAGAAACTGGCACTATATGGCAGTAGCAAGAAATGAGGGTATTTATAACCCCAATATATTCTTTGAATTCCCAGTCAGACAATGGCACTATATACCAGTAGCAAGAAATGAGGGTATTTGTAACCCCAATATATTCTTTGAATTCCCAGTCAGACAATGGCACTATATACCAGTAGCAAGAAATGAGGGTATTTGTAACCCCAATATATTCTTTGAATTCCCAGTCAGACAATGGCACTATATACCAGTAGCAAAATTGTGGGTGCACGTAACCCCAATATATTCTTTGAATTACCAGTCAGAAACTGGCACTATATGGCAGTAGCAAGAAATGAGGGTATTTGTAACCCCAATATATTCTTTGAATTCCCAGTCAGACAATGGCACTATATACCAGTAGCAAGAAATGAGGGTATTTATAACCCCAATATATTCTTTGAATTCCCAGTCAGACAATGGCACTATATACCAGTAGCAAGAAATGAGGGTATTTATAACCCCAATATATTCTTTGAATTACCAGTCAGAAACTGGCACTATATGGCAGTAGCAAGAAATGAGGGTATTTGTAACCCCAATATATTCTTTGAATTCCCAGTCAGACAATGTCACTATATACCAGTAGCAAGAAATGAGGGTATTTATAACGCCAATATATTCTTTGAATTCCCAGTCAGACAATGGCACTATATACCAGTAGCAAGAAATGAGGGTATTTATAACCCCAATATATTCTTTGAATTACCAGTCAGAAACTGGCACTATATGGCAGTAGCAATAAATGAGGGTATTTGTAACCCCAATATATTCTTTGAATTCCCAGTCAGACAATGGCACTATATACCAGTAGCAAGAAATGAGGGTATTTATAACCCCAATATATTCTTTGAATTCCCAGTCAGACAATGGCACTATATACCAGTAGCAAGAAATGAGGGTATTTGTAACCCCAATATATTCTTTGAATTCCCAGTCAGACAATGGCACTATATACCAGTAGCAAAAATTGTGGGTGCACGTAACCCCAATATATTCTTTGAATTACCAGTCAGAAACTGGCACTATATGGCAGTAGCAAGAAATGAGGGTATTTGTAACCCTAATATATTCTTTGAATTCCCAGTCAGACAATGGCACTATATACCAGTAGCAAGAAATGAGGGTATTTATAACCCCAATATATTCTTTGAATTCCCAGTCAGACAATGGCACTATATACCAGTAGCAAGAAATGAGGGTATTTATAACCCCAATATATTCTTTGAATTACCAGTCAGAAACTGGCACTATATGGCAGTAGCAAGAAATGAGGGTATTTGTAACCCCAATATATTCTTTGAATTCCCAGTCAGACAATGGCACTATATACCAGTAGCAAGAAATGAGGGTATTTGTAACCCCAATATATTCTTTGAATTCCCAGTCAGACAATGGCACTATATACCAGTAGCAAGAAATGAGGGTATTTGTAACCCCAATATATTCTTTGAATTCCCAGTCAGACAATGGCACTATATACCAGTAGCAAAAATTGTGGGTGCACGTAACCCCAATATATTCTTTGAATTACCAGTCAGAAACTGGCACTATATGGCAGTAGCAAGAAATGAGGGTATTTGTAACCCCAATATATTCTTTGAATTCCCAGTCAGACAATGGCACTATATACCAGTAGCAAGAAATGAGGGTATTTGTAACCCCAATATATTCTTTGAATTCCCAGTCAGACAATGGCACTATATACCAGTAGCAAAAATTGTGGGTGCACGTAACCCCAATATATTCTTTGAATTACCAGTCAGAAACTGGCACTATATGGCAGTAGCAAGAAATGAGGGTATTTGTAACCCCAATATATTCTTTGAATTCCCAGTCAGACAATGGCACTATATACCAGTAGCAAGAAATGAGGGTATTTATAACCCCAATATATTCTTTGAATTACCAGTCAGAAACTGGCACTATATGGCAGTAGCAAGAAATGAGGGTATTTGTAACCCCAATATATTCTTTGAATTCCCAGTCAGACAATGGCACTATATACCAGTAGCAAGAAATGAGGGTATTTATAACCCCAATATATTCTTTGAATTCCCAGTCAGACAATGGCACTATATACCAGTAGCAAGAAATGAGGGTATTTATAACCCCAATATATTCTTTGAATTACCAGTCAGAAACTGGCACTATATGGCAGTAGCAAGAAATGAGGGTATTTGTAACCCCAATATATTCTTTGAATTCCCAGTCAGACAATGGCACTATATACCAGTAGCAAGAAATGAGGGTATTTATAACCCCAATATATTCTTTGAATTCCCAGTCAGACAATGGCACTATATACCAGTAGCAAGAAATGAGGGTATTTATAACCCCAATATATTCTTTGAATTACCAGTCAGAAACTGGCACTATATGGCAATAGCAAAAATTGTGGGTGCACGTAACCCCAATATATTCTTTGAATTACCAGTCAGAAACTGGCACTATATGGCAGTAGCAAGAAATGAGGGTATTTGTAACCCCAATATATTCTTTGAATTCCCAGTCAGACAATGGCACTATATACCAGTAGCAAGAAATGAGGGTATTTGTAACCCCAATATATTCTTTGAATTCCCAGTCAGACAATGGCACTATATACCAGTAGCAAAAATTGTGGGTGCACGTAACCACAATATATTCTTTGAATTACCAGTCAGAAACTGGCACTATATGGCAGTAGCAAGAAATGAGGGTATTTATAACCCCAATATATTCTTTGAATTCCCAGTCAGACAATGGCACTATATACCAGTAGCAAGAAATGAGGGTATTTGTAACCCCAATATATTCTTTGAATTCCCAGTCAGACAATGGCACTATATACCAGTAGCAAGAAATGAGGGTATTTGTAACCCCAATATATTCTTTGAATTCCCAGTCAGACAATGGCACTATATACCAGTAGCAAAAATTGTGGGTGCACGTAACCCCAATATATTCTTTGAATTACCAGTCAGAAACTGGCACTATATGGCAGTAGCAAGAAATGAGGGTATTTGTAACCCCAATATATTCTTTGAATTCCCAGTCAGACAATGGCACTATATACCAGTAGCAAGAAATGAGGCTATTTATAACCCCAATATATTCTTTGAATTACCAGTCAGAAACTGGCACTATATGGCAGTAGCAAGAAATGAGGGTATTTGTAACCCCAATATATTCTTTGAATTCCCAGTCAGACAATGTCACTATATACCAGTAGCAAGAAATGAGGGTATTTATAACGCCAATATATTCTTTGAATTCCCAGTCAGACAATGGCACTATATACCAGTAGCAAGAAATGAGGGCATTTATAACCCCAATATATTCTTTGAATTACCAGTCAGAAACTGGCACTATATGGCAGTAGCAATAAATGAGGGTATTTGTAACCCCAATATATTCTTTGAATTCCCAGTCAGACAATGGCACTATATACCAGTAGCAAGAAATGAGGGTATTTGTAACCCCAATATATTCTTTGAATTCCCAGTCAGACAATGGCACTATATACCAGTAGCAAAAATTGTGGGTGCACGTAACCCCAATATATTCTTTGAATTACCAGTCAGAAACTGGCACTATATGGCAGTAGCAAGAAATGAGGGTATTTGTAACCCCAATATATTCTTTGAATTCCCAGTCAGACAATGGCACTATATACCAGTAGCAAGAAATGAGGGTATTTATAACCCCAATATATTCTTTGAATTACCAGTCAGAAACTGGCACTATATGGCAGTAGCAAGAAATGAGGGTATTTGTAACCCCAATATATTCTTTGAATTCCCAGTCAGACAATGGCACTATATACCAGTAGCAAGAAATGAGGGTATTTATAACCCCAATATATTCTTTGAATTCCCAGTCAGACAATGGCACTATATACCAGTAGCAAGAAATGAGGGTATTTATAACCCCAATATATTCTTTGAATTACCAGTCAGAAACTGGCACTATATGGCAGTAGCAAGAAATGAGGGTATTTGTAACCCCAATATATTCTTTGAATTCCCAGTCAGACAATGGCACTATATACCAGTAGCAAGAAATGAGGGTATTTATAACCCCAATATATTCTTTGAATTCCCAGTCAGACAATGGCACTATATACCAGTAGCAAGAAATGAGGGTATTTATAACCCCAATATATTCTTTGAATTACCAGTCAGAAACTGGCACTATATGGCAATAGCAAAAATTGTGGGTGCACGTAACCCCAATATATTCTTTGAATTACCAGTCAGAAACTGGCACTATATGGCAGTAGCAAGAAATGAGGGTATTTGTAACCCCAATATATTCTTTGAATTCCCAGTCAGACAATGGCACTATATACCAGTAGCAAGAAATGAGGGTATTTGTAACCCCAATATATTCTTTGAATTCCCAGTCAGACAATGGCACTATATACCAGTAGCAAAAATTGTGGGTGCACGTAACCACAATATATTCTTTGAATTACCAGTCAGAAACTGGCACTATATGGCAGTAGCAAGAAATGAGGGTATTTATAACCCCAATATATTCTTTGAATTCCCAGTCAGACAATGGCACTATATACCAGTAGCAAGAAATGAGGGTATTTGTAACCCCAATATATTCTTTGAATTCCCAGTCAGACAATGGCACTATATACCAGTAGCAAGAAATGAGGGTATTTATAACCCCAATATATTCTTTGAATTCCCAGTCAGACAATGGCACTATATACCAGTAGCAAGAAATGAGGGTATTTGTAACCCCAATATATTCTTTGAATTCCCAGTCAGACAATGGCACTGTATACCAGTAGCAAAAATTGTGGGTGCACGTAACCCCAATATATTCTTTGAATTACCAGTCAGAAACTGGCACTATATGGCAGTAGCAAGAAATGAGGGTATTTGTAACCCCAATATATTCTTTGAATTCCCAGTCAGACAATGGCACTATATACCAGTAGCAAGAAATGAGGGTATTTATAACCCCAATATATTCTTTGAATTCCCAGTCAGACAATGGCACTATATACCAGTAGCAAGAAATGAGGGTATTTATAACCCCAATATATTCTTTGAATTACCAGTCAGAAACTGGCACTATATGGCAGTAGCAAGAAATGAGGGTATTTGTAACCCCAATATATTCTTTGAATTCCCAGTCAGACAATGTCACTATATACCAGTAGCAAGAAATGAGGGTATTTATAACCCCAATATATTCTTTGAATTCCCAGTCAGACAATGGCACTATATACCAGTAGCAAGAAATGAGGGTATTTATAACCCCAATATATTCTTTGAATTACCAGTCAGAAACTGGCACTATATGGCAGTAGCAATAAATGAGGGTATTTGTAACCCCAATATATTCTTTGAATTCCCAGTCAGACAATGGCACTATATACCAGTAGCAAGAAATGAGGGTATTTATAACCCCAATATATTCTTTGAATTCCAGTCAGACAATGGCACTATATACCAGTAGCAAAAAATGAGGGTATTTATAACCCCAATATATTCTTTGAATTACCAGTCAGAAACTGGCACTATATGGCAGTAGCAAGAAATGAGGGTATTTGTAACCCCTATATATTCTTTGAATTCCCAGTCAGACAATGGCACTATATACCAGTAGCAAGAAATGAGGGTATTTATAACCCCAATATATTCTTTGAATTCCCAGTCAGACAATGGCACTATATACCAGTAGCAAGAAATGAGGGTATTTATAACCCCAATATATTCCTTGAATTACCAGTCAGAAACTGGCACTATATGGCAGTAGCAAGAAATGAGGGTATTTGTAACCCCAATATATTCTTTGAATTCCCAGTCAGACAATGGCACTATATACCAGTAGCAAGAAATGAGGGTATTTATAACCCCAATATATTCTTTGAATTCCCAGTCAGACAATGGCACTATATACCAGTAGCAAGAAATGAGGGTATTTATAACCCCAATATATTCTTTGAATTACCAGTCAGAAACTGGCACTATATGGCAATAGCAAGAAATGAGGGTATTTATAACCCCAATATATTCTTTGAATTCCCAGTCAGACAATGGCACTATATACCAGTAGCAAGAAATGAGGGTATTTGTAACCCCAATATATTCTTTGAATTCCCAGTCAGACAATGGCACTATATACCAGTAGGAAGAAATGAGGGTATTTGTAACCCCAATATATTCTTTGAATTCCCAGTCAGACAATGGCACTATATACCAGTAGCAAAAATTGTGGGTGCACATAACCCCAATATATTCTTTGAATTACCAGTCAGAAACTGGCACTATATGGCAGTAGCAAGAAATGAGGGTATTTGTAACCCCAATATATTCTTTGAATTCCCAGTCAGACAATGGCACTATATACCAGTAGCAAGAAATGGGGGTATTTGTAACCCCAATATATTCTTTGAATTCCCAGTCAGACAATGGCACTATATACCAGTAGCAAAAATTGTGGGTGCACGTAACCCCAATATATTCTTTGAATTACCAGTCAGAAACTGGCACTATATGGCAGTAGCAAGAAATGAGGGTATTTGTAACCCCAATATATTCTTTGAATTCCCAGTCAGACAATGGCACTATATACCAGTAGCAAGAAATGAGGGTATTTATAACCCCAATATATTCTTTGAATTCCCAGTCAGACAATGGCACTATATACCAGTAGCAAGAAATGAGGGTATTTGTAACCCCAATATATTCTTTGAATTCCCAGTCAGACAATGGCACTATATACCAGTAGCAAAAATTGTGGGTGCACGTAACCCCAATATATTCTTTGAATTACCAGTCAGAAACTGGCACTATATGGCAGTAGCAAGAAATGAGGGTATTTGTAACCCCAATATATTCTTTGAATTCCCAGTCAGACAATGGCACTATATACCAGTAGCAAGAAATGAGGGTATTTATAACCCCAATATATTCTTTGAATTCCCAGTCAGACAATGGCACTATATACCAGTAGCAAGAAATGAGGGTATTTATAACCCCAATATATTCTTTGAATTACCAGTCAGAAACTGGCACTATATGGCAGTAGCAAGAAATGAGGGTATTTGTAACCCCAATATATTCTTTGAATTCCCAGTCAGACAATGGCACTATATACCAGTAGCAAGAAATGAGGGTATTTATAACCCCAATATATTCTTTGAATTCCCAGTCAGACAATGGCACTATATACCAGTAGCAAGAAATGAGGGTATTTATAACCCCAATATATTCCTTGAATTACCAGTCAGAAACTGGCACTATATGGCAGTAGCAAGAAATGAGGGTATTTGTAACCCCAATATATTCTTTGAATTCCCAGTCAGACAATGGCACTATATACCAGTAGCAAGAAATGAGGGTATTTATACCCCAATATATTCTTTGAATTCCCAGTCAGACAATGGCACTATATACCAGTAGCAAGAAATGAGGGTATTTGTAACCCCAATATATTCTTTGAATTCCCAGTCAGACAATGGCACTATATACCAGTAGGAAGAAATGAGGGTATTTGTAACCCCAATATATTCTTTGAATTCCCAGTCAGACAATGGCACTATATACCAGTAGCAAAAATTGTGGGTGCACATAACCCCAATATATTCTTTGAATTACCAGTCAGAAACTGGCACTATATGGCAGTAGCAAGAAATGAGGGTATTTGTAACCCCAATATATTCTTTGAATTCCCAGTCAGACAATGGCACTATATACCAGTAGCAAGAAATGAGGGTATTTGTAACCCCAATATATTCTTTGAATTCCCAGTCAGACAATGGCACTATATACCAGTAGCAAAAATTGTGGGTGCACGTAACCCCAATATATTCTTTGAATTACCAGTCAGAAACTGGCACTATATGGCAGTAGCAAGAAATGAGGGTATTTGTAACCCTAATATATTCTTTGAATTCCCAGTCAGACAATGGCACTATATACCAGTAGCAAGAAATGAGGGTATTTATAACCCCAATATATTCTTTGAATTCCCAGTCAGACAATGGCACTATATACCAGTAGCAAGAAATGAGGGTATTTGTAACCCCAATATATTCTTTGAATTACCAGTCAGAAACTGGCACTATATGGCAGTAGCAAGAAATGAGGGTATTTATAACCCCAATATATTCTTTGAATTCCCAGTCAGACAATGGCACTATATACCAGTAGCAAGAAATGAGGGTATTTGTAACCCCAATATATTCTTTGAATTCCCAGTCAGACAATGGCACTATATACCAGTAGCAAGAAATGAGGGTATTTGTAACCCCAATATATTCTTTGAATTCCCAGTCAGACAATGGCACTATATACCAGTAGCAAAAATTGTGGGTGCACGTAACCCCAATATATTCTTTGAATTACCAGTCAGAAACTGGCACTATATGGCAGTAGCAAGAAATGAGGGTATTTGTAACCCCAATATATTCTTTGAATTCCCAGTCAGACAATGGCACTATATACCAGTAGCAAGAAATGAGGGTATTTATAACCCCAATATATTCTTTGAATTCCCAGTCAGACAATGGCACTATATACCAGTAGCAAGAAATGAGGGTATTTATAACCCCAATATATTCTTTGAATTACCAGTCAGAAACTGGCACTATATGGCAGTAGCAAGAAATGAGGGTATTTGTAACCCCAATATATTCTTTGAATTCCCAGTCAGACAATGTCACTATATACCAGTAGCAAGAAATGAGGGTATTTATAACGCCAATATATTCTTTGAATTCCCAGTCAGACAATGGCACTATATACCAGTAGCAAGAAATGAGGGTATTTATAACCCCAATATATTCTTTGAATTACCAGTCAGAAACTGGCACTATATGGCAGTAGCAATAAATGAGGGTATTTGTAACCCCAATATATTCTTTGAATTCCCAGTCAGACAATGGCACTATATACCAGTAGCAAGAAATGAGGGTATTTATAACCCCAATATATTCTTTGAATTCCCAGTCAGACAATGGCACTATATACCAGTAGCAAGAAATGAGGGTATTTGTAACCCCAATATATTTTTTGAATTCCCAGTCAGACAATGGCACTATATACCAGTAGCAAAAATTGTGGGTGCACGTAACCCCAATATATTCTTTGAATTACCAGTCAGAAACTGGCACTATATGGCAGTAGCAAGAAATGAGGGTATTTGTAACCCCAATATATTCTTTGAATTCCCAGTCAGACAATGGCACTATATACCAGTAGCAAGAAATGAGGGTATTTATAACCCCAATATATTCTTTGAATTCCCAGTCAGACAATGGCACTATATACCAGTAGCAAGAAATGAGGGTATTTATAACCCCAATATATTCTTTGAATTACCAGTCAGAAACTGGCACTATATGGCAGTAGCAAGAAATGAGGGTATTTGTAACCCCAATATATTCTTTGAATTCCCAGTCAGACAATGGCACTATATACCAGTAGCAAGAAATGAGGGTATTTATAACCCCAATATATTCTTTGAATTCCCAGTCAGACAATGGCACTATATACCAGTAGCAAGAAATGAGGGTATTTGTAACCCCAATATATTCTTTGAATTCCCAGTCAGACAATGGCACTATATACCAGTAGGAAGAAATGAGGGTATTTGTAACCCCAATATATTCTTTGAATTCCCAGTCAGACAATGGCACTATATACCAGTAGCAAAAATTGTGGGTGCACATAACCCCAATATATTCTTTGAATTACCAGTCAGAAACTGGCACTATATGGCAGTAGCAAGAAATGAGGGTATTTGTAACCCCAATATATTCTTTGAATTCCCAGTCAGACAATGGCACTATATACCAGTAGCAAGAAATGAGGGTATTTGTAACCCCAATATATTCTTTGAATTCCCAGTCAGACAATGGCACTATATACCAGTAGCAAAAATTGTGGGTGCACGTAACCCCAATATATTCTTTGAATTACCAGTCAGAATCTGGCACTATATGGCAGTAGCAAGAAATGAGGGTATTTGTAACCCTAATATATTCTTTGAATTCCCAGTCAGACAATGGCACTATATACCAGTAGCAAGAAATGAGGGTATTTATAACCCCAATATATTCTTTGAATTCCCAGTCAGACAATGGCACTATATACCAGTAGCAAGAAATGAGGGTATTTGTAACCCCAATATATTCTTTGAATTACCAGTCAGAAACTGGCACTATATGGCAGTAGCAAGAAATGAGGGTATTTATAACCCCAATATATTCTTTGAATTCCCAGTCAGACAATGGCACTATATACCAGTAGCAAGAAATGAGGGTATTTGTAACCCCAATATATTCTTTGAATTCCCAGTCAGACAATGGCACTATATACCAGTAGCAAGAAATGAGGGTATTTGTAACCCCAATATATTCTTTGAATTCCCAGTCAGACAATGGCACTATATACCAGTAGCAAAAATTGTGGGTGCACGTAACCCCAATATATTCTTTGAATTACCAGTCAGAAACTGGCACTATATGGCAGTAGCAAGAAATGAGGGTATTTGTAACCCCAATATATTCTTTGAATTCCCAGTCAGACAATGGCACTATATACCAGTAGCAAGAAATGAGGGTATTTATAACCCCAATATATTCTTTGAATTCCCAGTCAGACAATGGCACTATATACCAGTAGCAAGAAATGAGGGTATTTATAACCCCAATATATTCTTTGAATTACCAGTCAGAAACTGGCACTATATGGCAGTAGCAAGAAATGAGGGTATTTGTAACCCCAATATATTCTTTGAATTCCCAGTCAGACAATGTCACTATATACCAGTAGCAAGAAATGAGGGTATTTATAACGCCAATATATTCTTTGAATTCCCAGTCAGACAATGGCACTATATACCAGTAGCAAGAAATGAGGGTATTTATAACCCCAATATATTCTTTGAATTACCAGTCAGAAACTGGCACTATATGGCAGTAGCAATAAATGAGGGTATTTGTAACCCCAATATATTCTTTGAATTCCCAGTCAGACAATGGCACTATATACCAGTAGCAAGAAATGAGGGTATTTATAACCCCAATATATTCTTTGAATTCCCAGTCAGACAATGGCACTATATACCAGTAGCAAGAAATGAGGGTATTTGTAACCCCAATATATTCTTTGAATTCCCAGTCAGACAATGGCACTATATACCAGTAGCAAAAATTGTGGGTGCACGTAACCCCAATATATTCTTTGAATTACCAGTCAGAAACTGGCGCTATATGGCAGTAGCAAGAAATGAGGGTATTTGTAACCCCAATATATTCTTTGAATTCCCAGTCAGACAATGGCACTATATAACAGTAGCAAGAAATGAGGGTATTTATAACCCCAATATATTCTTTGAATTCCCAGTCAGACAATGGCACTATATACCAGTAGCAAGAAATGAGGGTATTTATAACCCCAATATATTCTTTGAATTACCAGTCAGAAACTGGCACTATATGGCAGTAGCAAGAAATGAGGGTATTTGTAACCCCAATATATTCTTTGAATTCCCAGTCAGACAATGTCACTATATACCAGTAGCAAGAAATGAGGGTATTTATAACCCCAATATATTCTTTGAATTCCCAGTCAGACAATGGCACTATATACCAGTAGCAAGAAATGAGGGTATTTATAACCCCAATATATTCTTTGAATTACCAGTCAGAAACTGGCACTATATGGCAGTAGCAATAAATGAGGGTATTTGTAACCCCAATATATTCTTTGAATTCCCAGTCAGACAATGGAACTATATACCAGTAGCAAGAAATGAGGGTATTTATAACCCCAATATATTCTTTGAATTCCCAGTCAGACAATGGCACTATATACCAGTAGCAAGAAATGAGGGTATTTGTAACCCCAATATATTCTTTGAATTCCCAGTCAGACAATGGCACTATATACCAGTAGCAAAAATTGTGGGTGCACGTAACCCCAATATATTCTTTGAATTACCAGTCAGAAACTGGCACTATATGGCAGTAGCAAGAAATGAGGGTATTTGTAACCCCAATATATTCTTTGAATTCCCAGTCAGACAATGGCACTATATACCAGTAGCAAGAAATGAGGGTATTTATAACCCCAATATATTCTTTGAATTCCCAGTCAGACAATGGCACTATATACCAGTAGCAAGAAATGAGGGTATTTATAACCCCAATATATTCTTTGAATTACCAGTCAGAAACTGGCACTATATGGCAGTAGCAAGAAATGAGGGTATTTGTAACCCCTATATATTCTTTGAATTCCCAGTCAGACAATGGCACTATATACCAGTAGCAAGAAATGAGGGTATTTATAACCCCAATATATTCTTTGAATTCCCAGTCAGACAATGGCACTATATACCAGTAGCAAGAAATGAGGGTATTTATAACCCCAATATATTCCTTGAATTACCAGTCAGAAACTGGCACTATATGGCAGTAGCAAGAAATGAGGGTATTTGTAACCCCAATATATTCTTTGAATTCCCAGTCAGACAATGGCACTATATACCAGTAGCAAGAAATGAGGGTATTTATAACCCCAATATATTCTTTGAATTCCCAGTCAGACAATGGCACTATATACCAGTAGCAAGAAATGAGGGTATTTATAACCCCAATATATTCTTTGAATTACCAGTCAGAAACTGGCACTATATGGCAATAGCAAGAAATGAGGGTATTTATAACCCCAATATATTCTTTGAATTCCCAGTCAGACAATGGCACTATATACCAGTAGCAAGAAATGAGGGTATTTGTAACCCCAATATATTCTTTGAATTCCCAGTCAGACAATGGCACTATATACCAGTAGGAAGAAATGAGGGTATTTGTAACCCCAATATATTCTTTGAATTCCCAGTCAGACAATGGCACTATATACCAGTAGCAAAAATTGTGGGTGCACATAACCCCAATATATTCTTTGAATTACCAGTCAGAAACTGGCACTATATGGCAGTAGCAAGAAATGAGGGTATTTGTAACCCCAATATATTCTTTGAATTCCCAGTCAGACAATGGCACTATATACCAGTAGCAAGAAATGAGGGTATTTGTAACCCCAATATATTCTTTGAATTCCCAGTCAGACAATGGCACTATATACCAGTAGCAAAAATTGTGGGTGCACGTAACCCCAATATATTCTTTGAATTACCAGTCAGAAACTGGCACTATATGGCAGTAGCAAGAAATGAGGGTATTTGTAACCCCAATATATTCTTTGAATTCCCAGTCAGACAATGGCACTATATACCAGTAGCAAGAAATGAGGGTATTTATAACCCCAATATATTCTTTGAATTCCCAGTCAGACAATGGCACTATATACCAGTAGCAAGAAATGAGGGTATTTGTAACCCCAATATATTCTTTGAATTCCCAGTCAGACAATGGCACTATATACCAGTAGCAAAAATTGTGGGTGCACGTAACCCCAATATATTCTTTGAATTACCAGTCAGAAACTGGCACTATATGGCAGTAGCAAGAAATGAGGGTATTTGTAACCCCAATATATTCTTTGAATTCCCAGTCAGACAATGGCACTATATACCAGTAGCAAGAAATGAGGGTATTTATAACCCCAATATATTCTTTGAATTCCCAGTCAGACAATGGCACTATATACCAGTAGCAAGAAATGAGGGTATTTATAACCCCAATATATTCTTTGAATTACCAGTCAGAAACTGGCACTATATGGCAGTAGCAAGAAATGAGGGTATTTGTAACCCCAATATATTCTTTGAATTCCCAGTCAGACAATGGCACTATATACCAGTAGCAAGAAATGAGGGTATTTATAACCCCAATATATTCTTTGAATTCCCAGTCAGACAATGGCACTATATACCAGTAGCAAGAAATGAGGGTATTTATAACCCCAATATATTCCTTGAATTACCAGTCAGAAACTGGCACTATATGGCAGTAGCAAGAAATGAGGGTATTTGTAACCCCAATATATTCTTTGAATTCCCAGTCAGACAATGGCACTATATACCAGTAGCAAGAAATGAGGGTATTTATAACCCCAATATATTCTTTGAATTCCCAGTCAGACAATGGCACTATATACCAGTAGCAAGAAATGAGGGTATTTATAACCCCAATATATTCTTTGAATTACCAGTCAGAAACTGGCACTATATGGCAATAGCAAGAAATGAGGGTATTTATAACCCCAATATATTCTTTGAATTCCCAGTCAGACAATGGCACTATATACCAGTAGCAAGAAATGAGGGTATTTGTAACCCCAATATATTCTTTGAATTCCCAGTCAGACAATGGCACTATATACCAGTAGGAAGAAATGAGGGTATTTGTAACCCCAATATATTCTTTGAATTCCCAGTCAGACAATGGCACTATATACCAGTAGCAAAAATTGTGGGTGCACATAACCCCAATATATTCTTTGAATTACCAGTCAGAAACTGGCACTATATGGCAGTAGCAAGAAATGAGGGTATTTGTAACCCCAATATATTCTTTGAATTCCCAGTCAGACAATGGCACTATATACCAGTAGCAAGAAATGAGGGTATTTGTAACCCCAATATATTCTTTGAATTCCCAGTCAGACAATGGCACTATATACCAGTAGCAAAAATTGTGGGTGCACGTAACCCCAATATATTCTTTGAATTACCAGTCAGAAACTGGCACTATATGGCAGTAGCAAGAAATGAGGGTATTTGTAACCCCAATATATTCTTTGAATTCCCAGTCAGACAATGGCACTATATACCAGTAGCAAGAAATGAGGGTATTTATAACCTCAATATATTCTTTGAATTCCCAGTCAGACAATGGCACTATATACCAGTAGCAAGAAATGAGGGTATTTATAACCCCAATATATTCTTTGAATTACCAGTCAGAAACTGGCACTATATGGCAGTAGCAAGAAATGAGGGTATTTGTAACCCCAATATATTCTTTGAATTCCCAGTCAGACAATGGCACTATATACCAGTAGCAAGAAATGAGGGTATTTGTAACCCCAATATATTCTTTGAATTCCCAGTCAGACAATGGCACTATATACCAGTAGCAAGAAATGAGGGTATTTGTAACCCCAATATATTCTTTGAATTCCCAGTCAGACAATGGCACTATATACCAGTAGCAAAAATTGTGGGTGCACGTAACCCCAATATATTCTTTGAATTACCAGTCAGAAACTGGCACTATATGGCAGTAGCAAGAAATGAGGGTATTTGTAACCCTAATATATTCTTTGAATTCCCAGTCAGACAATGGCACTATATACCAGTAGCAAGAAATGAGGGTATTTATAACCCCAATATATTCTTTGAATTCCCAGTCAGACAATGGCACTATATACCAGTAGCAAGAAATGAGGGTATTTATAACCCCAATATATTCTTTGAATTACCAGTCAGAAACTGGCACTATATGGCAGTAGCAAGAAATGAGGGTATTTGTAACCCCAATATATTCTTTGAATTCCCAGTCAGACAATGGCACTATATACCAGTAGCAAGAAATGAGGGTATTTGTAACCCCAATATATTCTTTGAATTCCCAGTCAGACAATGGCACTATATACCAGTAGCAAGAAATGAGGGTATTTGTAACCCCAATATATTCTTTGAATTCCCAGTCAGACAATGCCACTATATACCAGTAGCAAAAATTGTGGGTGCACGTAACCCCAATATATTCTTTGAATTACCAGTCAGAAACTGGCACTATATGGCAGTAGCAAGAAATGAGGGTATTTGTAACCCCAATATATTCTTTGAATTCCCAGTCAGACAATGGCACTATATACCAGTAGCAAGAAATGAGGGTATTTGTAACCCCAATATATTCTTTGAATTCCCAGTCAGACAATGGCACTATATACCAGTAGCAAAAATTGTGGGTGCACGTAACCCCAATATATTCTTTGAATTACCAGTCAGAAACTGGCACTATATGGCAGTAGCAAGAAATGAGGGTATTTGTAACCCCAATATATTCTTTGAATTCCCAGTCAGACAATGGCACTATATACCAGTAGCAAGAAATGAGGGTATTTATAACCCCAATATATTCTTTGAATTACCAGTCAGAAACTGGCACTATATGGCAGTAGCAAGAAATGAGGGTATTTGTAACCCCAATATATTCTTTGAATTCCCAGTCAGAAAATGGCACTATATACCAGTAGCAAGAAATGAGGGTATTTATAACCCCAATATATTCTTTGAATTCCCAGTCAGACAATGGCACTATATACCAGTAGCAAGAAATGAGGGTATTTATAACCCCAATTTATTCTTTGAATTACCAGTCAGAAACTGGCACTATATGGCAGTAGCAAGAAATGAGGGTATTTGTAACCCCAATATATTGTTTGAATTCCCAGTCAGACAATGGCACTATATACCAGTAGCAAGAAATGAGGGTATTTGTAACCCCAATATATTCTTTGAATTCCCAGTCAGACAATGGCACTATATACCAGTAGCAAAAATTGTGGGTGCACGTAACCCCAATATATTCTTTGAATTACCAGTCAGAAACTGGCACTATATGGCAGTAGCAAGAAATGAGGATATTTATAACCCCAATATATTCTTTGAATTCCCAGTCAGACAATGGCACTATATACCAGTAGCAAGAAATGAGGGTATTTGTAACCCCAATATATTCTTTGAATTCCCAGTCAGACAATGGCACTATATACCAGTAGCAAGAAATGAGGGTATTTGTAACCCCAATATATTCTTTGAATTCCCAGTCAGACAATGGCACTATATACCAGTAGCAAAAATTGTGGGTGCACGTAACCCCAATATATTCTTTGAATTACCAGTCAGAAACTGGCACTATATGGCAGTAGCAAGAAATGAGGGTATTTGTAACCCCAATATATTCTTTGAATTCCCAGTCAGACAATGGCACTATATACCAGTAGCAAGAAATGAGGGTATTTATAACCCCAATATATTCTTTGAATTCCCAGTCAGACAATGGCACTATATACCAGTAGCAAGAAATGAGGGTATTTATAACCCCAATATATTCTTTGAATTACCAGTCAGAAACTGGCACTATATGGCAGTAGCAAGAAATGAGGGTATTTGTAACCCCAATATATTCTTTGAATTCCCAGTCAGACAATGTCACTATATACCAGTAGCAAGAAATGAGGGTATTTATAACGCCAATATATTCTTTGAATTCCCAGTCAGACAATGGCACTATATACCAGTAGCAAGAAATGAGGGTATTTATAACCCCAATATATTCTTTGAATTACCAGTCAGAAACTGGCACTATATGGCAGTAGCAATAAATGAGGGTATTTGTAACCCCAATATATTCTTTGAATTCCCAGTCAGACAATGGCACTATATACCAGTAGCAAGAAATGAGGGTATTTATAACCCCAATATATTCTTTGAATTCCCAGTCAGACAATGGCACTATATACCAGTAGCAAGAAATGAGGGTATTTGTAACCCCAATATATTCTTTGAATTCCCAGTCAGACAATGGCACTATATACCAGTAGCAAAAATTGTGGGTGCACGTAACCCCAATATATTCTTTGAATTACCAGTCAGAAACTGGCACTATATGGCAGTAGCAAGAAATGAGGGTATTTGTAACCCCAATATATTCTTTGAATTCCCAGTCAGACAATGGCACTATATACCAGTAGCAAGAAATGAGGGTATTTGTAACCCCAATATATTCTTTGAATTCCCAGTCAGACAATGGCACTATATACCAGTAGCAAAAATTGTGGGTGCACGTAACCCCAATATATTCTTTGAATTACCAGTCAGAAACTGGCACTATATGGCAGTAGCAAGAAATGAGGGTATTTGTAACCCCAATATATTCTTTGAATTCCCAGTCAGACAATGGCACTATATACCAGTAGCAAGAAATGAGGGTATTTATAACCCCAATATATTCTTTGAATTACCAGTCAGAAACTGGCACTATATGGCAGTAGCAAGAAATGAGGGTATTTGTAACCCCAATATATTCTTTGAATTCCCAGTCAGACAATGTCACTATATACCAGTAGCAAGAAATGAGGGTATTTATAACGCCAATATATTCTTTGAATTCCCAGTCAGACAATGGCACTATATACCAGTAGCAAGAAATGAGGGTATTTATAACCCCAATATATTCTTTGAATTACCAGTCAGAAACTGGCACTATATGGCAGTAGCAATAAATGAGGGTATTTGTAACCCCAATATATTCTTTGAATTCCCAGTCAGACAATGGCACTATATACCAGTAGCAAGAAATGAGGGTATTTATAACCCCAATATATTCTTTGAATTCCCAGTCAGACAATGGCACTATATACCAGTAGCAAGAAATGAGGGTATTTGTAACCCCAATATATTCTTTGAATTCCCAGTCAGACAATGGCACTATATACCAGTAGCAAAAATTGTGGGTGCACGTAACCCCAATATATTCTTTGAATTACCAGTCAGAAACTGGCACTATATGGCAGTAGCAAGAAATGAGGGTATTTGTAACCCCAATATATTCTTTGAATTCCCAGTCAGACAATGGCACTATATACCAGTAGCAAGAAATGAGGGTATTTATAACCCCAATATATTCTTTGAATTCCCAGTCAGACAATGGCACTATATACCAGTAGCAAGAAATGAGGGTATTTGTAACCCCAATATATTCTTTGAATTCCCAGTCAGACAATGGCACTATATACCAGTAGCAAAAATTGTGGGTGCACGTAACCCCAATATATTCTTTGAATTACCAGTCAGAAACTGGCACTATATGGCAGTAGCAAGAAATGAGGGTATTTGTAACCCCAATATATTCTTTGAATTCCCAGTCAGACAATGGCACTATATACCAGTAGCAAGAAATGAGGGTATTTATAACCCCAATATATTCTTTGAATTCCCAGTCAGACAATGGCACTATATACCAGTAGCAAGAAATGAGGGTATTTATAACCCCAATATATTCTTTGAATTACCAGTCAGAAACTGGCACTATATGGCAGTAGCAAGAAATGAGGGTATTTGTAACCCCAATATATTCTTTGAATTCCCAGTCAGACAATGTCACTATATACCAGTAGCAAGAAATGAGGGTATTTATAACCCCAATATATTCTTTGAATTCCCAGTCAGACAATGGCACTATATACCAGTAGCAAGAAATGAGGGTATTTATAACCCCAATATATTCTTTGAATTACCAGTCAGAAACTGGCACTATATGGCAGTAGCAATAAATGAGGGTATTTGTAACCCCAATATATTCTTTGAATTCCCAGTCAGACAATGGCACTATATACCAGTAGCAAGAAATGAGGGTATTTATAACCCCAATATATTCTTTGAATTCCCAGTCAGACAATGGCACTATATACCAGTAGCAAGAAATGAGGGTATTTGTAACCCCAATATATTCTTTGAATTCCCAGTCAGACAATGGCACTATATACCAGTAGCAAAAATTGTGGGTGCACGTAACCCCAATATATTCTTTGAATTACCAGTCAGAAACTGGCACTATATGGCAGTAGCAAGAAATGAGGGTATTTGTAACCCCAATATATTCTTTGAATTCCCAGTCAGACAATGGCACTATATACCAGTAGCAAGAAATGAGGGTATTTATAACCCCAATATATTCTTTGAATTCCCAGTCAGACAATGGCACTATATACCAGTAGCAAGAAATGAGGGTATTTATAACCCCAATATATTCTTTGAATTACCAGTCAGAAACTGGCACTATATGGCAGTAGCAAGAAATGAGGGTATTTGTAACCCCTATATATTCTTTGAATTCCCAGTCAGACAATGGCACTATATACCAGTAGCAAGAAATGAGGGTATTTATAACCCCAATATATTCTTTGAATTCCCAGTCAGACAATGGCACTATATACCAGTAGCAAGAAATGAGGGTATTTATAACCCCAATATATTCCTTGAATTACCAGTCAGAAACTGGCACTATATGGCAGTAGCAAGAAATGAGGGTATTTGTAACCCCAATATATTCTTTGAATTCCCAGTCAGACAATGGCACTATATACCAGTAGCAAGAAATGAGGGTATTTATAACCCCAATATATTCTTTGAATTCCCAGTCAGACAATGGCACTATATACCAGTAGCAAGAAATGAGGGTATTTATAACCCCAATATATTCTTTGAATTACCAGTCAGAAACTGGCACTATATGGCAATAGCAAGAAATGAGGGTGTCACGGGATGGTTAGAGTCGGCAATAGGCAATGTGTAATATATATTTCATGTGGAATGTATTCTCTAACCTGTTGTAAACATCAGTGTGTAGTTGGCTGATTCGGGTCTAGTGTGTTAGCACATTGTATGCAAATACCTCTAACTAGTGAGGACCAGTGAGGACAATGGGTGGAGATAATCTGATCAGTGTCTCCAAGAAGATGTTGGATGGTGCATTGTCCATAGTAGACAGGGAGTCTGCTCTCCTTGGTATAGGTGAGGGGGGAAGGATCTGTGACTCAGCCCTTCCCACCCACAGATATAGGTGTAACAGTTTTAGTATATAGTTGTAGCTGGAGTTAGTATGTGTTAGCCGGCCTGTGCACAGCTCTGCAGAGAGCCAGGATATAGTTACAGGACCAAGGAATCAAAGTTATCATTGGATTGTGACTTCTGTGGACTTATTGTTATTACGGTTGATGTGACCGCTGCCGGCTACTAACTTTGTGGATTACAATAAATTGCTGTTGTCTCCCGACCTCTTGCGTCCGTGTTGATTCAAAAGACCATCCGGAGGAAGACGTATATCTTTGCTCCGTGACAACTGGTTGGCAGCGGTGGGATCAACAGCGGACAGCGAGATGGACTACAGCAGCTCAGCGATTAATGGAGCCACAACCTCAGAATACAGGAACTGGACTATGGCAAGTCTACAAGTAAGGGCCCGGGAACTAAACCTGAGTTACCAGGGAAGAACGAAAGATCAACTGATCGAGGCACTGGAGGAGATGACCCTGCAAAGCGACCATGAGGAGGGCTGCCCCCAGGAGACTGGAGAGATACGGGAGTGGCAGGTACAGACCCAAAAGAGCAGATGGGTTGTTTTGTATGAGGAGGAATTGGCAGTGCTGGGGCTAGGAGCAACTGCAGAGCAAAGGAGTAGAGCATTACAGAGGGCTCAGGAAACGGAGAAGGAGGAACAGAGAATGGCGCATGAAAAGGAAAGAATGGCGCATGAAAGGCGAATGGCTGAGATAACTACGAGGAATTATAATCAAACGCCGACCCCCAGCCCAACAGTGAGAGAACCACCATATGTCTCCCATAAACACTTCAAGACCTTTGATGAAGCGGCTGGGGATGTTGATGGATATTTTCAGGACTTCGAACACCAGTGCCACCTGATGGAAGTCCCAGAGAAGGATTGGGTCCGGTATCTGGTGGGGCACCTACGAGATGGGGCTGCGGAAGCTCTCAGAGCTATGGACCCTAGTGATCAGCGGGACTATGAGGCCATTAAAAGAGCGGTGCAGAAGTATTATGCAGTCACTCCAGAGACCTACCGAGTTCAGTTCCGCTCTTTGTCTTACAATGGGGGAAGCTCCTTCCACATGTTCGCCCACAAGTTGAAGCAAGCATGCAAGCGCTGGCTAGAAGGAGAGGAGGCTGTCACAGTCGATAAGATCCTCCAAGTCATACTTAAGGAACAGTTCTTTTCCCAGTACCCCGCTGAGATCCGTGAGTGGGTGCTGGAACGGAACCCAGCCACAGTTGAGCAAGCTGCTTCTCTTGCAGATGAGGGCCTGACCATCAAGCCGCAGTGGAAGAGGTTGTTTGCAGAGGAGCGGAAAACTACCACAGTCCGCCAGACACCCTTCAGCCAGCCACCCACCTTTCGTGTCCGGCCTCAGGATTACAATTCCCCCTCTACCCCTGCCCCAGCCCATCGGCCTCCAGCTATGAACAACCCTGTCCCTAGACAACGACCCACTGGAAGAATGCTAGAGCGCAGATGTTTTGGGTGCGGGCGGCCTGGACATTTGCAAGCTAGTTGCCCTGCTAACATGGGGGCACGGGCCACCGTGGCATCCCGGCCTATTCACTACCTGGGAACCACCCCTAGGACAGAAAGTTTGGCCCCATTTCCAGATGACTCCATGAATGACCCATCTGTTCCACCTCCAGGGGTCTATGGGATTCAGCCTTCCGCCACACATCCCGCAAACCTTCAGAGGAAGCACTTGCAGGAGGTCCTACTGGATGGCCGAACAGTTGTTGGATTCCGGGACTCGGGAGCTTTCCTAACGGTAGCGGACCCCCGAGTTGTGCGACCCGAGGCCCTAGAGGAGGGCCCTGGCATTTCTATCAAGTTGGCAGGGGGTACTCAAAGACGTATTCCTAAAGCTACCGTGGAACTCGACTATGGTTATGGACCAAAACGATGCACAATTGGTGTGATGAGCGGGCTGCCGGCCGATGTTCTGTTAGGCAACGATGTTGGAAATCTACAGTGCCACTTTGTGGGAGCAGTGACCAGAAGCCAAGCTCAGAGAGACGCCAACATGGATCGACCGGATTTTCTGCCAGATGCCAGCCCTTCAAACCTACAACTTTACCATTCAGTACCGCCGAGGGAACCAACACCAGAACGCAGATGGGTTATCCCGGCAGGAGGACATATGAGCTATAGAGACTGATGTGCATTCCCCAATTTACCTGTGTAGGCCAATTGTGTCATGCACATGTTTTGAGAGGGGGAGGGGTTGTCACGGGATGGTTAGAGTCGGCAATAGGCAATGTGTAATATATATTTCATGTGGAATGTATTCTCTAACCTGTTGTAAACATCAGTGTGTAGTTGGCTGATTCGGGTCTAGTGTGTTAGCACATTGTATGCAAATACCTCTAACTAGTGAGGACCAGTGAGGACAATGGGTGGAGATAATCTGATCAGTGTCTCCAAGAAGATGTTGGATGGTGCATTGTCCATAGTAGACAGGGAGTCTGCTCTCCTTGGTATAGGTGAGGGGGGAAGGATCTGTGACTCAGCCCTTCCCACCCACAGATATAGGTGTAACAGTTTTAGTATATAGTTGTAGCTGGAGTTAGTATGTGTTAGCCGGCCTGTGCACAGCTCTGCAGAGAGCCAGGATATAGTTACAGGACCAAGGAACCAAAGTTATCATTGGATTGTGACTTCTGTGGACTTATTGTTATTACGGTTGATGTGACCGCTGCCGGCTACTAACTTTGTGGATTACAATAAATTGCTGTTGTCTCCCGACCTCTTGCGTCCGTGTTGATTCAAAAGACCATCCGGAGGAAGACGTATACCTTTGCTCCGTGACAGAGGGTATTTATAACCCCAATATATTCTTTGAATTCCCAGTCAGACAATGGCACTATATACCAGTAGCAAGAAATGAGGGTATTTGTAACCCCAATATATTCTTTGAATTCCCAGTCAGACAATGGCACTATATACCAGTAGGAAGAAATGAGGGTATTTGTAACCCCAATATATTCTTTGAATTCCCAGTCAGACAATGGCACTATATACCAGTAGCAAAAATTGTGGGTGCACATAACCCCAATATATTCTTTGAATTACCAGTCAGAAACTGGCACTATATGGCAGTAGCAAGAAATGAGGGTATTTGTAACCCCAATATATTCTTTGAATTCCCAGTCAGACAATGGCACTATATACCAGTAGCAAGAAATGAGGGTATTTGTAACCCCAATATATTCTTTGAATTCCCAGTCAGACAATGGCACTATATACCAGTAGCAAAAATTGTGGGTGCACGTAACCCCAATATATTCTTTGAATTACCAGTCAGAAACTGGCACTATATGGCAGTAGCAAGAAATGAGGGTATTTGTAACCCCAATATATTCTTTGAATTCCCAGTCAGACAATGGCACTATATACCAGTAGCAAGAAATGAGGGTATTTATAACCCCAATATATTCTTTGAATTCCCAGTCAGACAATGGCACTATATACCAGTAGCAAGAAATGAGGGTATTTGTAACCCCAATATATTCTTTGAATTCCCAGTCAGACAATGGCACTATATACCAGTAGCAAAAATTGTGGGTGCACGTAACCCCAATATATTCTTTGAACTACCAGTCAGAAACTGGCACTATATGGCAGTAGCAAGAAATGAGGATATTTGTAACCCCAATATATTCTTTGAATTCCCAGTCAGACAATGGCACTATATACCAGTAGCAAGAAATGAGGGTATTTATAACCCCAATATATTCTTTGAATTCCCAGTCAGACAATGGCACTATATACCAGTAGCAAGAAATGAGGGTATTTATAACCCCAATATATTCTTTGAATTACCAGTCAGAAACTGGCACTATATGGCAGTAGCAAGAAATGAGGGTATTTGTAACCCCAATATATTCTTTGAATTCCCAGTCAGACAATGGCACTATATACCAGTAGCAAGAAATGAGGGTATTTATAACCCCAATATATTCTTTGAATTCCCAGTCAGACAATGGCACTATATACCAGTAGCAAGAAATGAGGGTATTTATAACCCCAATATATTCCTTGAATTACCAGTCAGAAACTGGCACTATATGGCAGTAGCAAGAAATGAGGGTATTTGTAACCCCAATATATTCTTTGAATTCCCAGTCAGACAATGGCACTATATACCAGTAGCAAGAAATGAGGGTATTTATAACCCCAATATATTCTTTGAATTCCCAGTCAGACAATGGCACTATATACCAGTAGCAAGAAATGAGGGTATTTATAACCCCAATATATTCTTTGAATTACCAGTCAGAAACTGGCACTATATGGCAATAGCAAGAAATGAGGGTATTTATAACCCCAATATATTCTTTGAATTCCCAGTCAGACAATGGCACTATATACCAGTAGCAAGAAATGAGGGTATTTGTAACCCCAATATATTCTTTGAATTCCCAGTCAGACAATGGCACTATATACCAGTAGGAAGAAATGAGGGTATTTGTAACCCCAATATATTCTTTGAATTCCCAGTCAGACAATGGCACTATATACCAGTAGCAAAAATTGTGGGTGCACATAACCCCAATATATTCTTTGAATTACCAGTCAGAAACTGGCACTATATGGCAGTAGCAAGAAATGAGGGTATTTGTAACCCCAATATATTCTTTGAATTCCCAGTCAGACAATGGCACTATATACCAGTAGCAAGAAATGAGGGTATTTGTAACCCCAATATATTCTTTGAATTCCCAGTCAGACAATGGCACTATATACCAGTAGCAAAAATTGTGGGTGCACGTAACCCCAATATATTCTTTGAATTACCAGTCAGAAACTGGCACTATATGGCAGTAGCAAGAAATGAGGGTATTTGTAACCCTAATATATTCTTTGAATTCCCAGTCAGACAATGGCACTATATACCAGTAGCAAGAAATGAGGGTATTTATAACCCCAATATATTCTTTGAATTCCCAGTCAGACAATGGCACTATATACCAGTAGCAAGAAATGAGGGTATTTATAACCCCAATATATTCTTTGAATTACCAGTCAGAAACTGGCACTATATGGCAGTAGCAAGAAATGAGGGTATTTGTAACCCCAATATATTCTTTGAATTCCCAGTCAGACAATGGCACTATATACCAGTAGCAAGAAATGAGGGTATTTATAACCCCAATATATTCTTTGAATTCCCAGTCAGACAATGGCACTATATACCAGTAGCAAGAAATGAGGGTATTTGTAACCCCAATATATTCTTTGAATTCCCAGTCAGACAATGGCACTATATACCAGTAGCAAAAATTGTGGGTGCACGTAACCCCAATATATTCTTTGAATTACCAGTCAGAAACTGGCACTATATGGCAGTAGCAAGAAATGAGGGTATTTGTAACCCCAATATATTCTTTGAATTCCCAGTCAGACAATGGCACTATATACCAGTAGCAAGAAATGAGGGTATTTATAACCCCAATATATTCTTTGAATTCCCAGTCAGACAATGGCACTATATACCAGTAGCAAGAAATGAGGGTATTTATAACCCCAATATATTCTTTGAATTACCAGTCAGAAACTGGCACTATATGGCAGTAGCAAGAAATGAGGGTATTTGTAACCCCAATATATTCTTTGAATTCCCAGTCAGACAATGGCACTATATACCAGTAGCAAGAAATGAGGGTATTTATAACCCCAATATATTCTTTGAATTCCCAGTCAGACAATGGCACTATATACCAGTAGCAAGAAATGAGGGTATTTATAACCCCAATATATTCCTTGAATTACCAGTCAGAAACTGGCACTATATGGCAGTAGCAAGAAATGAGGGTATTTGTAACCCCAATATATTCTTTGAATTCCCAGTCAGACAATGGCACTATATACCAGTAGCAAGAAATGAGGGTATTTGTAACCCCAATATATTCTTTGAATTCCCAGTCAGACAATGGCACTATATACCAGTAGGAAGAAATGAGGGTATTTGTAACCCCAATATATTCTTTGAATTCCCAGTCAGACAATGGCACTATATACCAGTAGCAAAAATTGTGGGTGCACATAACCCCAATATATTCTTTGAATTACCAGTCAGAAACTGGCACTATATGGCAGTAGCAAGAAATGAGGGTATTTGTAACCCCAATATATTCTTTGAATTCCCAGTCAGACAATGGCACTATATACCAGTAGCAAGAAATGAGGGTATTTGTAACCCCAATATATTCTTTGAATTCCCAGTCAGACAATGGCACTATATACCAGTAGCAAAAATTGTGGGTGCACGTAACCCCAATATATTCTTTGAATTACCAGTCAGAAACTGGCACTATATGGCAGTAGCAAGAAATGAGGGTATTTGTAACCCTAATATATTCTTTGAATTCCCAGTCAGACAATGGCACTATATACCAGTAGCAAGAAATGAGGGTATTTATAACCCCAATATATTCTTTGAATTCCCAGTCAGACAATGGCACTATATACCAGTAGCAAGAAATGAGGGTATTTATAACCCCAATATATTCTTTGAATTACCAGTCAGAAACTGGCACTATATGGCAGTAGCAAGAAATGAGGGTATTTGTAACCCCAATATATTCTTTGAATTCCCAGTCAGACAATGGCACTATATACCAGTAGCAAGAAATGAGGGTATTTGTAACCCCAATATATTCTTTGAATTCCCAGTCAGACAATGGCACTATATACCAGTAGCAAGAAATGAGGGTATTTGTAACCCCAATATATTCTTTGAATTCCCAGTCAGACAATGGCACTATATACCAGTAGCAAAAATTGTGGGTGCACGTAACCCCAATATATTCTTTGAATTACCAGTCAGAAACTGGCACTATATGGCAGTAGCAAGAAATGAGGGTATTTGTAACCCTAATATATTCTTTGAATTCCCAGTCAGACAATGGCACTATATACCAGTAGCAAGAAATGAGGGTATTTATAACCCCAATATATTCTTTGAATTCCCAGTCAGACAATGGCACTATATACCAGTAGCAAGAAATGAGGGTATTTATAACCCCAATATATTCTTTGAATTACCAGTCAGAAACTGGCACTATATGGCAGTAGCAAGAAATGAGGGTATTTGTAACCCCAATATATTCTTTGAATTCCCAGTCAGACAATGGCACTATATACCAGTAGCAAGAAATGAGGGTATTTGTAACCCCAATATATTCTTTGAATTCCCAGTCAGACAATGGCACTATATACCAGTAGCAAGAAATGAGGGTATTTGTAACCCCAATATATTCTTTGAATTCCCAGTCAGACAATGGCACTATATACCAGTAGCAAAAATTGTGGGTGCACGTAACCCCAATATATTCTTTGAATTACCAGTCAGAAACTGGCACTATATGGCAGTAGCAAGAAATGAGGGTATTTGTAACCCCAATATATTCTTTGAATTCCCAGTCAGACAATGGCACTATATACCAGTAGCAAGAAATGAGGGTATTTGTAACCCCAATATATTCTTTGAATTCCCAGTCAGACAATGGCACTATATACCAGTAGCAAAAATTGTGGGTGCACGTAACCCCAATATATTCTTTGAATTACCAGTCAGAAACTGGCACTATATGGCAGTAGCAAGAAATGAGGGTATTTGTAACCCCAATATATTCTTTGAATTCCCAGTCAGACAATGGCACTATATACCAGTAGCAAGAAATGAGGGTATTTATAACCCCAATATATTCTTTGAATTACCAGTCAGAAACTGGCACTATATGGCAGTAGCAAGAAATGAGGGTATTTGTAACCCCAATATATTCTTTGAATTCCCAGTCAGAAAATGGCACTATATACCAGTAGCAAGAAATGAGGGTATTTATAACCCCAATATATTCTTTGAATTCCCAGTCAGACAATGGCACTATATACCAGTAGCAAGAAATGAGGGTATTTATAACCCCAATTTATTCTTTGAATTACCAGTCAGAAACTGGCACTATATGGCAGTAGCAAGAAATGAGGGTATTTGTAACCCCAATATATTGTTTGAATTCCCAGTCAGACAATGGCACTATATACCAGTAGCAAGAAATGAGGGTATTTGTAACCCCAATATATTCTTTGAATTCCCAGTCAGACAATGGCACTATATACCAGTAGCAAAAATTGTGGGTGCACGTAACCCCAATATATTCTTTGAATTACCAGTCAGAAACTGGCACTATATGGCAGTAGCAAGAAATGAGGATATTTATAACCCCAATATATTCTTTGAATTCCCAGTCAGACAATGGCACTATATACCAGTAGCAAGAAATGAGGGTATTTGTAACCCCAATATATTCTTTGAATTCCCAGTCAGACAATGGCACTATATACCAGTAGGAAGAAATGAGGGTATTTGTAACCCCAATATATTCTTTGAATTCCCAGTCAGACAATGGCACTATATACCAGTAGCAAAAATTGTGGGTGCACGTAACCCCAATATATTCTTTGAATTACCAGTCAGAAACTGGCACTATATGGCAGTAGCAAGAAATGAGGGTATTTGTAACCCCAATATATTCTTTGAATTCCCAGTCAGACAATGGCACTATATACCAGTAGCAAGAAATGAGGGTATTTATAACCCCAATATATTCTTTGAATTCCCAGTCAGACAATGGCACTATATACCAGTAGCAAGAAATGAGGGTATTTATAACCCCAATATATTCTTTGAATTACCAGTCAGAAACTGGCACTATATGGCAGTAGCAAGAAATGAGGGTATTTGTAACCCCAATATATTCTTTGAATTCCCAGTCAGACAATGTCACTATATACCAGTAGCAAGAAATGAGGGTATTTATAACGCCAATATATTCTTTGAATTCCCAGTCAGACAATGGCACTATATACCAGTAGCAAGAAATGAGGGTATTTATAACCCCAATATATTCTTTGAATTACCAGTCAGAAACTGGCACTATATGGCAGTAGCAATAAATGAGGGTATTTGTAACCCCAATATATTCTTTGAATTCCCAGTCAGACAATGGCACTATATACCAGTAGCAAGAAATGAGGGTATTTATAACCCCAATATATTCTTTGAATTCCCAGTCAGACAATGGCACTATATACCAGTAGCAAGAAATGAGGGTATTTGTAACCCCAATATATTCTTTGAATTCCCAGTCAGACAATGGCACTATATACCAGTAGCAAAAATTGTGGGTGCACGTAACCCCAATATATTCTTTGAATTACCAGTCAGAAACTGGCACTATATGGCAGTAGCAAGAAATGAGGGTATTTGTAACCCCAATATATTCTTTGAATTCCCAGTCAGACAATGGCACTATATACCAGTAGCAAGAAATGAGGGTATTTGTAACCCCAATATATTCTTTGAATTCCCAGTCAGACAATGGCACTATATACCAGTAGCAAAAATTGTGGGTGCACGTAACCCCAATATATTCTTTGAATTACCAGTCAGAAACTGGCACTATATGGCAGTAGCAAGAAATGAGGGTATTTGTAACCCCAATATATTCTTTGAATTCCCAGTCAAACAATGGCACTATATACCAGTAGCAAGAAATGAGGGTATTTATAACCCCAATATATTCTTTGAATTACCAGTCAGAAACTGGCACTATATGGCAGTAGCAAGAAATGAGGGTATTTGTAACCCCAATATATTCTTTGAATTCCCAGTCAGACAATGTCACTATATACCAGTAGCAAGAAATGAGGGTATTTATAACGCCAATATATTCTTTGAATTCCCAGTCAGACAATGGCACTATATACCAGTAGCAAGAAATGAGGGTATTTATAACCCCAATATATTCTTTGAATTACCAGTCAGAAACTGGCACTATATGGCAGTAGCAATAAATGAGGGTATTTGTAACCCCAATATATTCTTTGAATTCCCAGTCAGACAATGGCACTATATACCAGTAGCAAGAAATGAGGGTATTTATAACCCCAATATATTCTTTGAATTCCCAGTCAGACAATGGCACTATATACCAGTAGCAAGAAATGAGGGTATTTGTAACCCCAATATATTCTTTGAATTCCCAGTCAGACAATGGCACTATATACCAGTAGCAAAAATTGTGGGTGCACGTAACCCCAATATATTCTTTGAATTACCAGTCAGAAACTGGCACTATATGGCAGTAGCAAGAAATGAGGGTATTTGTAACCCCAATATATTCTTTGAATTCCCAGTCAGACAATGGCACTATATACCAGTAGCAAGAAATGAGGGTATTTATAACCCCAATATATTCTTTGAATTCCCAGTCAGACAATGGCACTATATACCAGTAGCAAGAAATGAGGGTATTTGTAACCCCAATATATTCTTTGAATTCCCAGTCAGACAATGGCACTATATACCAGTAGCAAAAATTGTGGGTGCACGTAACCCCAATATATTCTTTGAATTACCAGTCAGAAACTGGCACTATATGGCAGTAGCAAGAAATGAGGGTATTTGTAACCCCAATATATTCTTTGAATTCCCAGTCAGACAATGGCACTATATACCAGTAGCAAGAAATGAGGGTATTTATAACCCCAATATATTCTTTGAATTCCCAGTCAGACAATGGCACTATATACCAGTAGCAAGAAATGAGGGTATTTATAACCCCAATATATTCTTTGAATTACCAGTCAGAAACTGGCACTATATGGCAGTAGCAAGAAATGAGGGTATTTGTAACCCCAATATATTCTTTGAATTCCCAGTCAGACAATGTCACTATATACCAGTAGCAAGAAATGAGGGTATTTATAACCCCAATATATTCTTTGAATTCCCAGTCAGACAATGGCACTATATACCAGTAGCAAGAAATGAGGGTATTTATAACCCCAATATATTCTTTGAATTACCAGTCAGAAACTGGCACTATATGGCAGTAGCAATAAATGAGGGTATTTGTAACCCCAATATATTCTTTGAATTCCCAGTCAGACAATGGCACTATATACCAGTAGCAAGAAATGAGGGTATTTATAACCCCAATATATTCTTTGAATTCCCAGTCAGACAATGGCACTATATACCAGTAGCAAGAAATGAGGGTATTTGTAACCCCAATATATTCTTTGAATTCCCAGTCAGACAATGGCACTATATACCAGTAGCAAAAATTGTGGGTGCACGTAACCCCAATATATTCTTTGAATTACCAGTCAGAAACTGGCACTATATGGCAGTAGCAAGAAATGAGGGTATTTGTAACCCCAATATATTCTTTGAATTCCCAGTCAGACAATGGCACTATATACCAGTAGCAAGAAATGAGGGTATTTATAACCCCAATATATTCTTTGAATTCCCAGTCAGACAATGGCACTATATACCAGTAGCAAGAAATGAGGGTATTTATAACCCCAATATATTCTTTGAATTACCAGTCAGAAACTGGCACTATATGGCAGTAGCAAGAAATGAGGGTATTTGTAACCCCTATATATTCTTTGAATTCCCAGTCAGACAATGGCACTATATACCAGTAGCAAGAAATGAGGGTATTTATAACCCCAATATATTCTTTGAATTCCCAGTCAGACAATGGCACTATATACCAGTAGCAAGAAATGAGGGTATTTATAACCCCAATATATTCCTTGAATTACCAGTCAGAAACTGGCACTATATGGCAGTAGCAAGAAATGAGGGTATTTGTAACCCCAATATATTCTTTGAATTCCCAGTCAGACAATGGCACTATATACCAGTAGCAAGAAATGAGGGTATTTATAACCCCAATATATTCTTTGAATTCCCAGTCAGACAATGGCACTATATACCAGTAGCAAGAAATGAGGGTATTTATAACCCCAATATATTCTTTGAATTACCAGTCAGAAACTGGCACTATATGGCAATAGCAAGAAATGAGGGTATTTATAACCCCAATATATTCTTTGAATTCCCAGTCAGACAATGGCACTATATACCAGTAGCAAGAAATGAGGGTATTTGTAACCCCAATATATTCTTTGAATTCCCAGTCAGACAATGGCACTATATACCAGTAGGAAGAAATGAGGGTATTTGTAACCCCAATATATTCTTTGAATTCCCAGTCAGACAATGGCACTATATACCAGTAGCAAAAATTGTGGGTGCACATAACCCCAATATATTCTTTGAATTACCAGTCAGAAACTGGCACTATATGGCAGTAGCAAGAAATGAGGGTATTTGTAACCCCAATATATTCTTTGAATTCCCAGTCAGACAATGGCACTATATACCAGTAGCAAAAATTGTGGGTGCACGTAACCCCAATATATTCTTTGAATTACCAGTCAGAATCTGGCACTATATGGCAGTAGCAAGAAATGAGGATATTTGTAACCCCAATATATTCTTTGAATTCCCAGTCAGACAATGGCACTATATACCAGTAGCAAGAAATGAGGGTATTTATAACCCCAATATATTCTTTGAATTCCCAGTCAGACAATGGCACTATATACCAGTAGCAAGAAATGAGGGTATTTATAACCCCAATATATTCTTTGAATTACCAGTCAGAAACTGGCACTATATGGCAGTAGCAAGAAATGAGGGTATTTGTAACCCCAATATATTCTTTGAATTCCCAGTCAGACAATGGCACTATATACCAGTAGCAAGAAATGAGGGTATTTATAACCCCAATATATTCTTTGAATTCCCAGTCAGACAATGGCACTATATACCAGTAGCAAGAAATGAGGGTATTTATAACCCCAATATATTCCTTGAATTACCAGTCAGAAACTGGCACTATATGGCAGTAGCAAGAAATGAGGGTATTTGTAACCCCAATATATTCTTTGAATTCCCAGTCAGACAATGGCACTATATACCAGTAGCAAGAAATGAGGGTATTTATAACCCCAATATATTCTTTGAATTCCCAGTCAGACAATGGCACTATATACCAGTAGCAAGAAATGAGGGTATTTATAACCCCAATATATTCTTTGAATTACCAGTCAGAAACTGGCACTATATGGCAATAGCAAGAAATGAGGGTATTTATAACCCCAATATATTCTTTGAATTCCCAGTCAGACAATGGCACTATATACCAGTAGCAAGAAATGAGGGTATTTGTAACCCCAATATATTCTTTGAATTCCCAGTCAGACAATGGCACTATATACCAGTAGGAAGAAATGAGGGTATTTGTAACCCCAATATATTCTTTGAATTCCCAGTCAGACAATGGCACTATATACCAGTAGCAAAAATTGTGGGTGCACATAACCCCAATATATTCTTTGAATTACCAGTCAGAAACTGGCACTATATGGCAGTAGCAAGAAATGAGGGTATTTGTAACCCCAATATATTCTTTGAATTCCCAGTCAGACAATGGCACTATATACCAGTAGCAAGAAATGAGGGTATTTGTAACCCCAATATATTCTTTGAATTCCCAGTCAGACAATGGCACTATATACCAGTAGCAAAAATTGTGGGTGCACGTAACCCCAATATATTCTTTGAATTACCAGTCAGAAACTGGCACTATATGGCAGTAGCAAGAAATGAGGGTATTTGTAACCCTAATATATTCTTTGAATTCCCAGTCAGACAATGGCACTATATACCAGTAGCAAGAAATGAGGGTATTTATAACCCCAATATATTCTTTGAATTCCCAGTCAGACAATGGCACTATATACCAGTAGCAAGAAATGAGGGTATTTATAACCCCAATATATTCTTTGAATTACCAGTCAGAAACTGGCACTATATGGCAGTAGCAAGAAATGAGGGTATTTGTAACCCCAATATATTCTTTGAATTCCCAGTCAGACAATGGCACTATATACCAGTAGCAAGAAATGAGGGTATTTGTAACCCCAATATATTCTTTGAATTCCCAGTCAGACAATGGCACTATATACCAGTAGCAAGAAATGAGGGTATTTGTAACCCCAATATATTCCTTGAATTCCCAGTCAGACAATGGCACTATATACCAGTAGCAAAAATTGTGGGTGCACGTAACCCCAATATATTCTTTGAATTACCAGTCAGAAACTGGCACTATATGGCAGTAGCAAGAAATGAGGGTATTTGTAACCCCAATATATTCTTTGAATTCCCAGTCAGACAATGGCACTATATACCAGTAGCAAGAAATGAGGGTATTTGTAACCCCAATATATTCTTTGAATTCCCAGTCAGACAATGGCACTATATACCAGTAGCAAAAATTGTGGGTGCACGTAACCCCAATATATTCTTTGAATTACCAGTCAGAAACTGGCACTATATGGCAGTAGCAAGAAATGAGGGTATTTGTAACCCCAATATATTCTTTGAATTCCCAGTCAGACAATGGCACTATATACCAGTAGCAAGAAATGAGGGTATTTATAACCCCAATATATTCTTTGAATTACCAGTCAGAAACTGGCACTATATGGCAGTAGCAAGAAATGAGGGTATTTGTAACCCCAATATATTCTTTGAATTCCCAGTCAGACAATGGCACTATATACCAGTAGCAAGAAATGAGGGTATTTATAACCCCAATATATTCTTTGAATTCCCAGTCAGACAATGGCACTATATACCAGTAGCAAGAAATGAGGGTATTTATAACCCCAATATATTCTTTGAATTACCAGTCAGAAACTGGCACTATATGGCAGTAGCAAGAAATGAGGGTATTTGTAACCCCAATATATTCTTTGAATTCCCAGTCAGACAATGGCACTATATACCAGTAGCAAGAAATGAGGGTATTTGTAACCCCAATATATTCTTTGAATTCCCAGTCAGACAATGGCACTATATACCAGTAGCAAAAATTGTGGGTGCACGTAACCCCTATATATTCTTTGAATTACCAGTCAGAAACTGGCACTATATGGCAGTAGCAAGAAATGAGGGTATTTGTAACCCCAATATATTCTTTGAATTCCCAGTCAGACAATGGCACTATATACCAGTAGCAAGAAATGAGGGTATTTATAACCCCAATATATTCTTTGAATTACCAGTCAGAAACTGGCACTATATGGCAGTAGCAAGAAATGAGGGTATTTGTAACCCCAATATATTCTTTGAATTCCCAGTCAGTCAATGGCACTATATACCAGTAGCAAGAAATGAGGGTATTTATAACCCCAATATATTCTTTGAATTCCCAGTCAGACAATGGCACTATATGGCAGTAGCAAGAAATGAGGGTATTTGTAACCCCAATATATTCTTTGAATTACCAGTCAGAAACTGGCACTATATGGCAGTAGCAAGAAATGAGGGTATTTGTAACCCCAATATATTCTTTGAATTCCCAGTCAGACAATGGCACTATATACCAGTAGCAAAAATTGTGGGTGCACGTAACCCCAAATATTCTTTGAATTCCCAGTGAGACAATGGCACTATATACCAGTAGTAAAAATTGTGGGTGCACGTAACCCCAATATATTCTTTGAATTCCCAGTCACACAATGGCACTATATACCAGTAGCAAAAATAGTGGGTGTATATAGCCCCAATTCTATTGCTAGGGGACTTGCAGGGTATTTCTGAGGTGAAGGTGGGGGGGCACACCGTTGGAACGGGGATTTGGGGTGTATATATGGGGTATACGGGAATACACTGTCAGTGTGTTCCATTCAGGATCCTGGGAAAGCTGGGTTGCGGCGATTGAGCCCGTCAGTGCCACGTTACACTGACAAGCTTCTCCCTGGAATTGAAGTTATATGTAAGCCCAATATATTCTTTGAATTCCCAGTGAGACAATGGCACTATATGGCAGTAGCAAAAATAGTGGGTGTATATAGCCCCAATTCTATTGCTAGGGGACTTGCAGGGTATTTCTGGGGTGAAGGTGGGGGGGCACACCGTTGGAACGGGTATCGGGGGTATATATCGGGTATACGGGAATACACTGTCAGTGTATTCCATTCAGGATCCGCGGAAAGCTAGGTTGCGGCGATTGAGCCCGTCAGTGCCACGTTACACTGACAAGCTTCTCCCTGGAATTTAGCTCTTATAAGAGCTGTTGGTTGTCTTCTCCTTCCTATCCTAGCCTGTCCCTGCCTACCCAGAATCTAACCCCTAGCTAACTGGACGGAAACCTCCGTCCCCGGTGAATTGCAAGCTCAGAATGACGCGAAGCTGGGCGTCGCTGTTCTTTTAAATTAGAGGTCACATGTTTTCGGCAGCCAATGGGTTTTGCCTACTTTTTTCAACGTCACCGGTGTCGTAGTTCCTGTCCCACCTACCCTGCGCTGTTATTGGAGCAAAAAAGGCACCAGGGAAGGTGGGAGGGGAATCGAGTAATGGCGCACTTTACCACGCGGTGTTCGATTCGATTCGAACATGCCGAACAGCCTAATATCAGATCGAACATGAGTTCGATAGAACACTGTTCGCTCATCTCTAGTTAGAACATGATGACACAAATTTTTTTTTCTATTTTGCAAAGTTTATCATTTTTTTAAAAGTATCAAAACATTTCAAATACTATATAAATTTGGTATCACCGCGTTCGTACTGACACGTAGAACACAGGTAACATGTCATTTGTACCAAACAGTGAACGCTGTAAAAATTAAACCCATAAGAAAATGGCACAAATGCATTTTTTCTCCAATTGCACCTCATTCTGAATTTTTTTCCAGCTTCCCAGTACATTGCACAGCATATTGAATGGTGCCAATACAAAGTACAATTTGTCCCGCAAACAATAAGCCATCATGTGACTCTGTGAACTGAAAAATGAAAAAGTTATGGCTCTTGAAATGTGAGGAGGGTAAAACAAAAATGTGAAACCAAAAAATGGCCTGGTCCTTAAGGGGTTAAGGGGGACTATTATAAGGCAGTACACTTCTACTGTTGTTTATAATGGGGGCTATTATAAGGCGGAATTATTATTTGTAATGGTGCTTTTATAAGGGAGGAGCTATAATATATAAGGCGACTAATATAAGGAGGGAATAGTTATATACAAAAGCTCCTCCTTTGTAATCTCTTATAATAACCCCCTTATTTAAAACAGTTCCCAATTATATATAGTATCCCCCTTATATATAGCAGTTACAACTTATAAATAATACTTCACCCTTACAATAGCCCCCTTTATATTTAATAGTTCCGCCACTATAAATATTAGCCACCTAGAAATAATATTTGCCCCCTTAGCAAGTAATCTATTTCCCTTACCAAAAAAAACAATAAATCTTGTACTCACCTTACCACACTCCCACGATGAGCGGAGCAGCCGAAGATTCTTCCTGCGGTAGTGGCACAAGTGGCGTGATGCTGTGACGTCATTACAGAACCTGCGCCACGACGTTCTGTGCATTTCCATAGGTCCTCTACGGCTATAGCAGGGAGCTCCACCCCGCTCTGTCATAGTATTACACAGTATCGGTGTGCACAGCGCGCCGACACAGTGGGAGCTCGTGGGATTCAAGCCATCATGCTGAAAAGTCAGGTGCCCTGGGCAATTGCCCAGTTTCCTCCTCCTCTAACACCGGCCCTGAGTATATTGTATGAAAGATCTAATTTCCCTGGATCATATATAAAAATAAACAAAAAAATAAACATATTAGATGTCGCCACATCGAAAAATGGCCAACCAATGAAAATATAAAAGGATAAATCCTGAACAGTTAATTCTGTAAAGAAACAAAAATGGCTGATCTTCAGTTAGTTCTCCACCCACTAAAAAAGTGATCCAAAAGGCGTATTGTACCCTATAGTAAAATGTTAGCATGGCCCACAAAAATGCCCCTACACAGCTTTCTAGATGGAAACACAAAAAGTTATGAGAGTCAGAGAAAGGCAATGCAAAGAAAATGCTGTTTTGTAAAATAGATCCTAAATTAGGCTGAGGCCCCACGTTGCAGAAACACGGCCTTTTTTGTTGCAGATTTTGCTGCGGTTTTTTTGAGCCAAAATCAGGAGTCGATTGAGCAGAAGGTAGAAGTATAAGAACTTCCAATATATTTCCCATTCCTTTTGTATCCATTCCAATAAGAAAGACCAGTGGGAAGGTACAAATAATTTCCTGCAACCTTATAAAACATTTTTTCCATTGACAGCACATGGGCCTATTGGTTTTCAGAAACGTCTTATTTTGGCCTGTGATTCAGTTAAATCAATGTCCATTAAAGTCTACCATCTGAGTGTTCTCTGCTTCATGGACCCTAAACAATACAAAGGATAGCAAACCTTTTTTTCTGTAGAAAACAGATGAATGGATAAAACATATCCATGAAAACAATAGTTCCATAAGCTGACAGCACCTGTCTGTGAATCACTAGGTGTGAATAAGGCCTGAGGGAGAGATTCTGATAAACTAAAGGGTTTTTTTTTCCAGCAAAGACATTTTTAGAATGTATTTTTACCATATACTATAAGTGTCTGATTGTAAGTTACCCTCCTCATATTTCCAGGGAAAACAGTCACTCACCATTACAGGAAATCTGTCAGCAGAAAAATCAGTATGTACACTTTCCAAGATGTTTTCTGTTATTCTGCATTGCAGCTCCATTTTCACGAACATCAGTGTTTTATTGCCTTATGTGACATCTTCCCCTTTGTAATGTGAGGTAGTTATCTGGATCAGAGGGGAAAGTTCCTATAAGACTCCCTTTAGCCCGTTCCTGACATCTGCTGTACTATTATGGTGGATATCAGGTGTTTAAATATGGCACCTGCACGTGAACAATTTCGTAGTGCATTATATTAGTGATCAGACCTCCTAGCGTTCAAGATCCCCTAGAGGGGCTTAAAGATAGAAGTAAACAAAAAATACAAAATAAATAAAAAGAGCTAAAAATTCAAATCACCCCCTTTCCCTAGAACACATACAAAAGTATATAAATGCGTTAGGTACCCCGGTCTACAACCATATGGTGAACACTGTTGCAGGAGAAAAAAATAAAAAAGTTCAAATTGCCATTTTTTTTACTTCACGTACAGATTTGAAAAAAAAAAAAAGTGATTGAAGCAATAGATATTCCCCAACATAGGAAAAATAAAAAGTACATCTGACCATGCAAAAAAAGATGCCTTATGTATCTTCATACATGAAAATATAGAACAATTTACCAGTGTCAGAATATGCCAACTCCAACGTAAAAATACTATATAAATATGGTATTAACATAGTTGCACCAAATCACAGGATACAGGTCACATGTCATTCTGGCTGCAAAGTAAAAGCTGAAAACACAAAATAGATTGCACAAATGCAGTTTTTATCTAATTTCAACCCCGTTCTGAATTTTTTTCCAGCTTCCCAGTACATACTATAGAATATTAAATAGCACCATTATGAAGAAAAAAATTCTCCAGCAAAAACAAAGCCCCGATATGTTTCTGTGAACAGAAAAATAAAAAAAAAAATATAGAAGGGGTAGTACAAATGATAATTGAAAAATGACGCAAAGGAGTTAAACACAATAATATTTCTGTAGTCACATTCATTAAAATACAGAGCATGTAAAAACAGCCACTCTGAAGAGGAGCAGGACTCCCACTTTTGGGTTCAATGATGTTCCTATACGTCAAATCTACATTGAGTGTCTTTTGAAAGAAAAACTCACTGACATACAAGTTATTATGAGTGACATTTATTAATATGACTCTATATTCTACAATGTCAGTCATAGAGTTGGAGGAAGGAGACCCGCAGTGTGGTTGTACTCACTATGCCATCCAGTACCAAGAAGTCATGTTCTCTCACCAAGAAACTCCATACAAGTCCTTACAAGCAGACTGCACACAACCAGGAAACGTTAGACTAAGAGGTGAGGCATGTTGTCTCATGGGCAAGGTATGTGAGTTAATAGTACCGCCACTTATTAGTTCAACCCTTTAAGGTGGCCTTATTCACACCCTCCATAGCTGCTGGTACATTAATTCTGCCCTGAAGGTATGTTAGGATAAATTAAGAATTCAAGGAGAATTATGGGATATTTCACCAAATTATTAGATGTGTGATAAAAAGATTTTCAACTTGCTACCATAATTTTATTTTATTTTTTTGTATAGAACCAAAATATTCTGTAGCTGTCAATCACTGCTCCTTATAGGGCTCATAAGCTACATTCCTTATCAGTATGTCTTTGGTGTCTGGAATGTAACCCACATAAACACCAGGAGAACACGCAAACTCCTTGCAGATGTCTTTGGTCATATTCAACCCTAGGTCTCCAACGCTGCAATGTCACAATAACCCGTGAGCCACAATTTATGTTATAAGTGTCATTCAGTAGAAACTTTCATTTTATACTTCCGGTGGATGAAATATGTCCTGGTCATGTGATGTACACACCGGTACATGACTTGTTAACAGTGGTGAACCTAGCCCGTATGTGGGAGGGGTCAACGATATGGTTTTTCTTTTGATCGTCCACATCAGGCAGTGGGGGGCCTGATGCAGGCCTGAAGCCTGCTAGAATTAACACCGGGTCCAGGTGAGGTGAGTAACATGGTTTATTATGTTCCCTCACGTCCCCTGGGGCTCCAATTATTATACTCAGGGATCTGAAAAGACTCCTTAGTTTAATAATAGTGGTCGTTGGGGACCGTGGCCCCCAAGGCGGGGGGCGGGGGGCATCCATGAGCAGGCCCGTGGAGGTAGGTTAATAGTCCACTACCTGCTGGGGATACTAGCAGGAAGCAACCTATTAAATAAAAAAACAAAATTATTTAGTTACCTACCTTGCGATCCCTTGCTGCTGCTCCTCCCACACTGCCTCCTCTTCACCGGCAAAAGATGTCTGCGTCTGAGTGCAGGGGGCGTGATGATGCCGCCTGCGTTCAGACACAGAGGTCCAAACTAGTGGAGGATAGGGTTGCTCGGTTTGTTTTCAGAGCGGCCCTGTCCTGGACTAGTTTAGATAAAAAATAAAATTAAAAAATAAAAGTCCCGTGACCACCGGCCTCTCCAAAAGTGCCGCCTGAGGTGGCTGCTTCACCTCGCCTCATTAGAGATGCGGCCCTGCTTGTTACTGTGTAGTTATCAAAAGCTTGGTCATATAATCAGTAGTGTACCCGTGTATCTATCACATGTGGCTATATCACCATGAGAAACTGATACAGAATTATTGTAAACTTATGTAACTTTTTATTATATAATGGAGAACCTTTATTTGCTGAAAGCTTTATTTGCTTTATTTGCTGGAAGTCAAATACCTCTTTCTGTTTGAAGACTCAACATATGTAACTGTCAGGCTGGTTCTCATAGGGCCCCTTCACACAGCGTAAGCGCTTGGCTCATTCCGAGCCGTACACACAAGCGCTTCTATACACTTCCCATTCACTTCAATGGGAGCACGCGTAAAGCCGGCTTTACGCGCGCTCGCATTGAAGTGAATTGGAAGTGTTTAGAAGCGCTAGCGTGTACGGCTCGGAGTGAGCCGAGCGCTTACGCCGTGTGAACATTTCTGCAGAGTTTGCAATCAGATATTGTTCAGCTGCTATCTAAGAGACTAAGAGACTGCCAGACTCTGCAAGGAGAAAGCAACGAAGATTGTCTATGAGTAATTGTCTATTGTCTATGAGTAATATTGCACTCGTATATGTGGATACAGTTCAGTTATCATAAATCTCGCTTATTGCTAGAGTTACAATGGTCCTGTGAATAGCAGGTACCAGGTAGACCCAGATCATAGACCCAGATCAGCTTTGTAGTGCCTGTGAAGAAGACACATTCCCCCTATTTTTAGTGCTGACATATCAGACCCAGACCCAAAGGAAATGAGCATTTAAGAAAATAATGTAATGGTAAAATCCCCTCTTAGGCTACGGACCCGCATTGTGGAAACACAGCTTTTTTGTCTTGTGTGGAGACACAAAGGAAAAAAAAAACCCACTGCGTTTTAGAGTACCGGTGTCGTGAATAATATTCTGGATAAAAATAACTATGGAAAAGCTGTGTTTTTCAAAAACAGCATGTCAATTTTAGCTGTGGAAACACAAGAACACAGATCTGCTGATTCACTGCCTCCAGAACTACAGCAGTGGAAGGGGAATAGCAGGTTTGGTCTTATTCATCTAATAGAAGTAGTACTGCAATTCCCTTGCACCACTGCTATATACACTAGACAGGACTGCATTGCCCCTATTATCTCAGTATGTAGATATGACTTTAACAGAAAGGGCAATTCACTTTTTATAAAGTGCATGGCCGTGGAAATCTCAGCATGTCAAACCTACGGAAACATCAGCAGTTTCCCTATAGGTATAATGGAAGTAGAAAGTCCCCATTGTAAACCGCTTTCTGTTAAAAGTAAGAGGAAAAAAACGCAATGCATAGTTGTCATGGTTTTTCCTGCAGCACTTTTTTTTCTGTGACCCACTACTTGGGGCCTTAATCTTAGCGCCTTTGTGTTGTTTAATAGAAAATAAAAAACTATCCCACACTCCAAAGACATACTGCGAGGGAATGTAGATCGGGAGCTCTATATGAATCAGTGAGTGTCAATGGCTGTAAAGCGCTGCGGAATATGATTACGCTATATAAGTAAGCATTCCCCAGGGGAATCATCACCATCATCATCTCCATCAGTGCATCCCCTCACCACCGTACCAAAAAATCAGAGTACTGGTGAGAAAGCACAGTAACAAGACTGCGAAAGTACCAGAGAGTCCGCCATTTTAAACCTACTCCTGCTTTTCTTGAGTTACATAAATGCTAATGATTACGGCAGACTGCCGAACACTTCCCATTCACTTCAATGGGAGCGCTCGTAACAGCGGCGTTTACGAGCGCTCCCATTGAAGTGAATGGGAAGTGTTCGGCAGCCCTGCTGTAACGCCGGCGTGTACGGCTCTCATACACGCCCGGCGTTACTCAGTGTGCATGCACCCTAAAACTGTTTTATTTCATAATATATTCTATTAGATCAGTAACAGTCCACAATTACCTGATGTCAGATGTCAGGATGCAGAAAGGCCCAAATGGAATATGGTGGGGATAGCACGGGTGCAAGATAGTGCTAATGATAACAGCCTATTAGTGGCACCCATACTGTTAGATCAGTCAGGGTGCCCAGCACCTATATACATGCACCCTACTAATACCAGCACCCCAATAACCACAAATAACTAAAGGGGTTTGGTTGCATCCTGCAAAAAAGGAGTTACTATATGAGTGGGACTGCACTAACACATCCACAATCCATAAACTCTCCACAAACTTTGAGAGGGGTTTTGGTGCCTGTGGCTTCCGAAACATAAGTCCTAACACAAATGTAGACTTTAGCAATCTTTGTAGCTACTTATTGTAATTGTGGTTCCTGACAAGCATTTACACAAGTGTATTATCTCAATAGTCTTTCTAAATCCAGTATTTGCCTGAGATCGATCAAAATACATACTATAATGTCATAATAATTCATTATTTTATTTTTGCTGTTATTTTTATGCATAAATGATTATTCACATGATCAACAAGCATTTTATCCTCAATAAATCAATTGCTTGTCGACTTCTATTCATTCCCGTCTTAACTCTCCAATTTGACCAATGCTCTTACAAGAAATGACACATTAAGTCTGGCCACTAGGTGTCACTACTACTCTAATCTTATAGTAGGAGCATGTTATTGGTCTGGCAGTTGCTTTTTGTTCTACTGAGGATGTGATTCTACAGTGTTATTATCAATATTATTATCAATATAAAATATCCAGCACTTTTACCCCATAAGAACCAGACCTATTTTAGCCCGAACGACGAAGTCTTTTTGTGTTTTTTAGTCATTGCCTTCTTAGGGATAAAACTTTTTCATTTTCTGTTGACATAACTGATTGAGGGCTTGTTTTTTGCAGAATGAGTTGTATTTTTCAGTGGTAGCATTGTGGGGTACATATAACTAATTGATTTATATTAATTCATTATGGGGAGGATTCAAATAAAATTGCCATTGTTTTTCTGCATTATAAATCTTGCACCACTGGCCTTGGAAGATATATAATATATTAACTTTTTCTGCTGATTAGCTTATTCTGCACATCTGTAAAATTATGCTGATTCAAAATGTATATATACCTCTTTATTATTTTAATACTTTAGCTCCGAAAACCCCCTTTTTTTAAAACTTATTTGGTTCTACACCGCCATCTTCTAAGAGTCATAACTTTTAATTTTTTTCTATGGATGAGACTGTGTGTGGGCTTTAGTTCTGCAGAATGAGTTGACATTTCTATTGGTTCCATTTTGGGTTTTTGGGTTAAATGTGACTTTTTGATTGCTTTTTATTACGTTTTTTGAAAGGTGGGATGAGAAAAAATCTGATTTAGTTTTTTTAAAAACATTTTTCCAAAACTTACTATATATGTTAACCACTTCAGTACCGGGTCAATTTGTGGTCCAGGACCAGACACATTTTAGGTTTATTATGTATGTGCGGTTTTGAGGTCTGTAAAATTTTTCTCGTATGTATTTTTGCATCTTTTTTCGGGGACACATAGGGCTTTATTTTTATGTTATTTTTATTTTCAAATGAGTTTTAATTTTTTTTTATATCCAGGAAAATATAAACAAAATAGGAGGGAAATTGTGTCTGGTTTTCAATGTATAATTTTTTATACTTTTGGAGCGATTCACTGTTGAAAACGCTAGTTGGCATTGAGATCCAACTGCAGATCTCAATTCCTGACAGCATTTTAACAGTAAATTGCTCCAAAACTATAAGTTTTATCATCAAGTGCTTGGTATCATTTTAAAGATGAGATTCTTCTCTATATCTTCACGCAAAATCACGGCCGCAAAATAACACGGCGTATACAATCCTAGCTCCCATTGAAATCAATGGGAGCTTTTATAGCATGCAAAGTCTCACACGCCGTATACTTGCCACATCACGCAGCACGTTACTCCATGTGAACTTACCCCAATATTGCAATTTATTGCTGAAAATTGCTCTGGCTACTGGAGGAGCAAAATTTCCAGAGACCCTTGGCAGTGAAAGGGTTAATGCCCCCTTCATCTTCCCCAGTTCCCAGTTTATTAACCCCTTCATCTGCCCCCAGTTTAATGTCCCCCTTCATTTAACCCTAGTTTGATGTCCCCCTTCATCTGCCTACAGTTTAATGTACCCTTTTCATCTGCCCCAATTTACTGCCCCATTTTCATCTGCCCAAGTGGTATGTTCCCCCTCCATTTGCCCCCAAAGATAATAAAAACACTGATCCTTATCTCCCCTTGTTCCCCTGCTGCTCTGTCGGTGGTCCCTCTGCTAAATTGATAACACAGCAGAGGTATAAATATACAGAAAGAACTGGGGTCTTGGCCAGAGTGCAGCACTGTCCTCACTGTTTGTGGCTTTGAACAGAGACTGCTTCAAAGCAGGTTGGACTTTCCAGATCAAGGATCCAGGTTGCACCTCAGAACTTGTGTCATAAAACAGGTGTACGTGTGAACTAATGACCATATCAGCTATCCTACAGCAGAGTTTGACTGGTAGACATAGCAACCTTAAAACGACAGACCCCCAGAGTATAATAAGTAAAGGCCCAGGGGAGGTGCAGCAATATAATAAAGAGTGATACTTCGCCTTACCTTTCTGGGGCATCTTCATGGCATACAGTGGTACCTCGGTGTCTTTTTCCAGCATCTTGGCTAACATCACATGCCCCAGGGACTTTGATGGTTTACATACAAAACTGACCATTACAATAGCCAAGTATCATAGTAACAGCTAATAAATCTTATCTAAAATAGCTTGTGATATTCATATCTTAATTGGAAACATGTCATCTGACTGATTTCTGCCTTCCAGTTATTTGACTGAAGAATGTTCTGCCATAACACAGAGAATTAATTAAACCTGCTTTTAATTACCAATATCCTTGTGTCCTCAAGTCCCAAACCACATCAAAGCCTCCTGGTGTTCAATATTACAAGAACTCTGTTTATATGGAGATATGACACTAGATTGTAACAAAGCGGAAGGAACGGAGCAGTGGCCCTATGTATATACAGTATTTTCACACAGATACAAAGTCTCACTTAGCTCTGTAGCTTTAGAATGTATTCATGTATTAAAATGAGAGATCATTACAAACAACCAATCTTTTACAGAGGTGTAAAACTTTAGTGTAGATTCATATTGAGGCTTTTCTTGTATGAAAGTGTAGTGCATTGGGCTTGCCCCGCAATCCATTAGACAGCAGCGGTCCTACATGTCTTGTCAATCGAGCAAGTGCTTGGGCTTAGGAATGAGAGGCCAGAGGACTCACCATGATCAGACAGCAGAAAATAAGGACATGCTGCAAGGCCAGGGAGCCAGGACAGAGATAGACCTAGCTCAAGCTTCCAGAGATGTGCCCAGACACAGGGGCAAGGAAAGGGGTAGCGGAACCAGATTCAATGGCAGATCAAAGACAGAATAGAGGAAGATGGCACTTGAATACTTGATCACTGGAGAAGTGCACAGATGGTGATATCTCCTTTTGGTAAGGTATTTATTTTCCTTTGTAGAAGCCTGGTGTATAATAGACCAGATGGGGCAAACATGGTATAAAACATGGGAAATAATAGTAAGCGAGTTGCTATTGAACATCCGTCTCAACTTACATAGACATATGTCTTCCTCTGCATCTGCTCCTTCCTTCTTCGGCTTGACGTCGGACACCTACGCAGTACGCTTTGTTCGGCGAAGTTCGCCGAACGTACTGCGTATGCCCGCTGCCATAGTGCCGACATCGCAATTTCGCGCATTCGCAGTACGTTCGGCGAACTTCACCGAACACAGTGTACTGCGTAGGCGTCTGACGTCAAGCCGAAGAAGAAAGGAGCGGATGCAGAAGAAGACAGAGGCGGCGCTGGAGTTGGTTTTCGAGCAGCAATGGGGATGCCCCCATCGCATCTCCTGCGCTGGGGGCCGCCCCCATCGCTGCAATATAACTAATTAGCATACCGGTACAAACTGGTATTTCGAACTAACGGCGTGGCGGAGAGCACTTCCAAAGGTAGGAGATGAATAGCCTTTCTAAAGGCTATTCCGAAGTGTTACCTAGAAAAAAAAGTTTTTTAATGGTAGAATCCCTTTAAAACTTCCTGGATTCCTGGCCAGGAAGTTTATTTTCTGACGCAAATAGCCATGTTCCAAAAATTTGCCCCAGAAAACTGGCAGGAAAAGATTAGTGAATTTGCCACTTTACCTATTGTGTGCTCTACGTAAGATTTTGTAGATTTTTAACCCATAACAGCTGCAACATCTTCTTTAGCGTATTTAAGTACAACAAAGATGAATTCAGATTAATATGGTAACTTTTCCTATTTTCGATGTCTTCATTTGCTTTTTTACTAGTTTGAACCACTAGACCGTTCACTGTTGTCATATGAAATCTTTTATAGACTATTTACTGTGCCATCTATAATATATGGGGCTATTACATTTATCCAACATGACTGCACCACATCCTGGCTTCACAATGGGAATTGTAAAAGCAGCACTGAAAGAGAAAGAGGTTCAGTAGCTCAAGAAAATGGAAGAAGAGCAATTTATGGGGCAATATATGAAGACAATGGTGTAAAAATATATTCAGACAGAAACTATGCATATTTTTGTTAGTTGAGCTAAGAACACACCTATCTGAGCATATAGTAAGCTCCGTCACCTGAACCCCGAGGAACTGGCTCATCATGGTCATCAAATAGTTTCTAAACAAAACTGGGGCTCCTGGAGGTAGAAAGTAGTGGAAAAATATACATTTTTCACAATCCATAAGTGCACAAATAACCACCATTTTACACCTATTTAAAGGGATTCTATCATTAAAATCACAAGGCTATTCCTCTCCTACCTTTAGATGTCTTCTCCACGCCGCTGTTCGGTAGACATCCTGTTTTTTGTCTGTATGCAAATGAGTTCTCTTGCAGCACTGGGGGCAGGCCCCAACGCTCAAACAGCACTGAGGGCGTCCCCAATGCTGTGAGAGAACTCTCCAGCGCCGCCTCCATCTTCTTCAGGAATGGCCTCTCTGTGCGTCTTCTTTCGGAGCTGGGTTAAAACTTCTAGGCCTTGGGCAGAGCAGACTGTATGTGCCCACAGCCACAAGAAAAATGGCTGCTTACACATTAAGCTGTGTAAGCGGCTATTTTCTTGTGGCCGCTTACACAGTAAGCTGGTGTAAACAGTCATTTTCTTGTGGCCTGTGGGCATGCGCAGTCGGCTCTGCCTGAGGTCTAGAAGTTTGAACTCAGATCTGGAAGAAGATGCACAGAGAGGCCATTCCTGAAGAAAATGGAGGTGGTGCTGGAGCTTTCTCTCACAGCATTGGGGACGTCCCCCAGTGCTGCAAGAGAACTCATTTGCATACAGACAAAAAACGGGATTTCTACCGAACGGCAGCACGGAGAAGACATCTACTGTAAAGGTAGGAGAAGGCTATTCCTACATGTGATTGAGTAAAAAATGTGGTTTAAATGATAGAACCCCTTTAAATTATAACTACCTACAGCTCCATGGTACATCAAGCTGTTCCTCAAAATATCCCTGGTCAATCGTGCTCCATTTTCTTTCTCATCTTCTAACATACCATACAACTTCTACATAAACATGTACTGTATATACTGACCCTACAGCCTGTGTCCACTAAATGGACTTTCTGCAGGGGCAGAGTGGCCTACCATGGTACTAGTAAGTAGAGATGAGCGAGTACTATTCGAAACTCCAGTTTCAAAGAGCATGCACCCATAGGAATGAACGGACGTAGCTGGCATGCAGGGGGTTATGCGGCCGGCCGCCGGCAAAGTCTGTGTGCCGGCCGCTTCCATTCATTCCTATGGGTGCATGCTATTCAAAAGGGCCATTCATATCTACTAGTAAGTCCAGAGTTTTGCTCAGTTTCTCACACAGGGGTATAGCCATGTAATAGCAGTCACTCTCCGGGCCTGGAATCTGAAGGAGCCCAAAGGCCCTTCTGCTGTATAAAAGGATTCTAGTGTTATAAGTGAAATATGGTAGCTAAGGGTACTGTAAAAGATTTTGTATGGGAGCTACACCTCCGGCATTAAAGATATCAGGGCCTCAGAGGTCCAGAAGAAATTATATATATATATATATATATATATATATATATATATATATATATATATATATGTGTGTGTGTTAGAAAAAGAAATAAATAATAATAAATAAATAAAGATAAATCCTATTAATATTATAAATGTGAAAGTTTGTGAGTTTGTGGGTTTGTGGGTTTGTGTGTTTGGATGTTTGCATGTTCGGATGTTTGTTCCTCAATCACGGAAAAACCGCTCCACGGATTTGGCTGAAATTTTCCACAAACATAGTTAATACACCCGATTAAACAATAGGCTACTTTTCGTCAAAATAGCGCACATACGTTTGTGCCAGGACCCCCACAAAACCCAAACTCACACCACCATCTCTGCAATCTCACACACTTTGGACCATAGCAAGCCACAAAATTCATATTGCCCTCTACAGCCTAGCCCCTAACCCCACACAATCACATATACATATACTTTACCACTTTGCCCCTCACCTTAACGATACTCCAGGAGGCTCTCTGTAATGCTCTGGAGCAGCCATGTTTGCCGACCCCCACCGCTCTGACAATCCGCGACACCCCCCACCCATGTCAATACCCCTAGGAGGTCTAATAAATGCAAAAAAAAAAGTTTAAAAAAAGTAAAAAAATATAAAAAAATAAATAAAAAGGATTAAAAATTCAAATCACCCCCCTTTCCCTAGAACACATATAAAAGTAGTTAAAAACTGTGAAACATATACATGTTAGGTATCCCCACGTCCGAAATCGCCCGCTATACAAAGCTATACAAATATTTCTCCTGTTCGGTAAACGCCGTAGCGGGAAAAATGGTCAAAAGTGCCAAACCGCCATTTTTTCACTGTTTTGATTCTGATAAAAATTTGAATAAAAAGTGATCAAAGCAATAACATTTCCCAAAAATGGTAGAACTACAAAGTACACCCGGTCCCGCAAAAAAAGACGCCCTATACATCCCCGTACACGCATGTATAAAAAAGTTACAGCTGTCGGAATATGGCGACTTTTCAAAAAATAATTTTTTTCAACAGTTTTGGATTTTTTTAAGGGGTCAAAATGTAAATAAAACCATATAAATTTGGTATCCCCAGAATCGTAACGAAACACAGAATACAGGGGACATGTCATTTTGGTTGCACAGTGAACGCCGTAAAACCAAAGCCCGTAAGAAAGTCGCAGAATTGCATTTTTTCTTCACATCCACCCCATTCAGAATTTTTTCCCTGCTTCCCAGTACATTATATACAATAAATAATGGCGGCATCATGAAGTAAAATTTGTCCCAGGAAAAATTAAGACCTCATATAGCTCTGGGAGCGGAGAAATAAAAAAGTTATGGAGTTTAGAAGGAGGGGAGTCAAAAACGAAAATCAAAAAATGCCATCGGCGGGAAAGGGTTAACTTCAAATACCTCTGTCCCAAAGTCACTATGTAAAGTTTCTCACAACACCGTCTAGCAGCTCACATACAAATCAACTTCAACACAAAAGTCTCACGTATTCTCTGAATTACAGCAAAAACAAGATACAAACTTACATTTCATATCCCATACCTTATACACAGTACGAAAACCTTACCCACGCCTGTATATACCCACTTCTACAATCACCGCAGACGAAGTCGCGGGTACCAGCTAGTAAATTATATAGCTGGATATACATATATGTGCAATGGTCACAAGGAAGTGCTTGCATTAATGAAGATATTACATTTTATTCCTTTGAGGACCGTGTATATTAAGACGCTAATTAGAAAGACTGCACAATCTGTGCATCAGTTCTCTGGTAAACAACAGACGTCCCAATAACCTTCACAGTTACAATCATATGGCGCGTAGATCGCATGATCTCCTTGATTTACAGTTGTTTACGAAATTAGCGACATTTTGTTCATTATAACCCAATTTAACCTTTACTAAATCAAAGATACCATTTATAGAATATGATAATGAATTTTATGCCCTTCTTTCATGTGAACAGATCCTCTTCAAGCTACGCTGCAATAAGATATGATAATCCTTCAATAGTCCCACCATGGGGAAATTCAGTGTGTTATAGCAGCGTGAATAATACAGTAATATATTACAAGAGAGAACACATACAAGCTCATAGCAGATAGAAAAGTTACTAGGAGTCATAGCAACTAAAAAGAAAAGAAGACTTCAGGATCATTTAGTTCTCTATCTGAAGTGATCTTCGCTTAGCCTGATGTTGATTATACAGCCTGACTGTGGTTGGGAGGAGGATCTCTGATAGCGCTCCTTCTCACACTTGGGGTGAAGCAGTCGGTCACTGCCCAGTGCTGTCATGGTCTCATACATGGGATGGGAGTTGTTCTCCAGCATGGAACTCACCATGGACAGTATCCTTCTGTCACCCACCAACTGTACTGGGTCCAGGGTCTCCCCAGGACAGAGCTGGCTCTTCTAAATGCCTGTCAAGTCTATTTCTGTCCCTGGCTGGTATGCTACTCCCCCCAGCAGGCCAATCCAAAGAATATGGCTGATGCTACCACAGAGTTGAAAAAGGCCCTAAGACCTGGCCCCTGGACTTCAAAGGCCCTCAACCTCCTGAGCAGGTAGAGCCTGCTGTGACCCTTTCTGTTCAGTGTATCCAGGTGATCAGCACAATCCAGCTTATTATTGAGGAGCACACCCAGGTACTTATAGGTCTTGACTACCTCAATGCCTGTCCCCTGGATCTCCACCAGATTTGGAGAATTTCTCCGCTTACTAAAGTCCACCACCATCTCCTTTGTCTTCCCAGCATTAATCCTGAGGAGGTTCTGCTGGCACCATTCCACAAAGTCCTGGTTTGAGTCTCTGTATTCCCTGTCGTCTCCGTCAGTGATGAGGCTACTATTGCAGAGTCATCGGAGTACTTCTGTAAGTAATAGCTAAATGAGTTGTAACTAAAGTCAGCAGTGTACAGTGTAAAGAGGAAAGGAGCAAGAACTGTACCTTGTGGTGCCCCCGTACTACAGATCACAGTGTCAGACACACAGCCCCAATATGCCAATACGATATCACTGTATAGTTAGGCGGAGTATTAGAAATATCTAGTTATAATATTGAAAAAACAATCTGGTCTGCCAGCAACTTGCATGGATGGAAAAATGTCCTTTTATTGGAAAAAACAGTACAAAGTTATTAGTAGTAGTTATTATATTGGTTAATATAGCAAAATAAAGAGCTTTCTAGAACAGCTTTGCCATCTGGAATGTAATCTGTATGTTGGAGAGACTGGTCAGAAACTCAGAATGAGAATTAATTCACATCGCCATACAATCAAACAACAGAGAACTGATCTTCCCGTGCCAAATCATTTTTGCCAGGAAGACCACAACATCATCAATGACATGAAAATCTTGATCTTAAAAGGGAACTTTAAATCAAGGAAACAGCAACTGATTTATGAGTACAAGGCCATGACCCTATTCCAGACGTTGGACAATGGGATGAACATCTCACGTGGGTTTATGTCTTTTTATACAAATCATTAAGACAGCCATTAAGATAAGAACTGGGGGATCTGGCAATTGATTGTTTGTTGTTATAAGTATATAGTAATATGCCTCTTCCCCCCTCCCTCCTGTAATCCTACCTTGTGCCCAGTCATAAATATGCAGCCTCTACAGAGTGTTTTTTTAGTTATATCTGAAGAAGAAGCTCAGAGGAAGCTTCGAAACGTCATATTCTGTCATCATTATGAGTTAGCCATTAAAAAAGGTATCACCTACTGAAGACTTGCAAAGTTTTTTTGTTTTTTTTACATCTGGAATGTGGCATCATGTGATCAGCACACGAAGAAGTTCTCATGTAGATATACACATGTAGTTGTACTTTGCTTTTCCTACATACGGTATGCTAACCTTTTGAGCTTTTACATTTCCTAGTGCATAAACTGCAGACATTTTCAGTGTCATATATAGAACCCTAAGTTTCTGTTTTATTTCTATTCTATTCATGCAGTGATTAAAACCTGTGTAGAATTAACATCCTTAGTGTGCTACATGACCGTAGTAGATCTATTTGTACAAATTATGTAAATTTGACAGTGGTTTTCCTCTGATCTCGCTCTGCCATTTTCCCTTTTTTTCAGAAGACTAATTGCCAGTCAAGTATAAGAAGTTTCTATAAATATACACTCATTGACAAAAAAAAAACCTCAGCATGCAGTTATATCTCAGGCAGGTATGTAAATAATTACAGGTCTAGTCTAATTACACACTGGGTCTTGCCACAGAGAGCGAGCAACAAAATATTTGCTCTAAAAGACTTTCAGAGGCTACTTTTGAGTAGTATACTGTACAGACCAAAAGTCATTCAAAGAGTTTTCTTTATTTTCATGACTATGACAATTGTAGATTCACACTGAAGGCATCAAAACTATGAATTAACACATGTGGAATTATACTGTATACAGAAGTGTGAAACAACTGAAATAAGTCTTATATTCTAGGTTCTTCAAAGTAGCCACCTTTTGCTTTGATTACTGCTTTGCACACTCTTGGCATTCTCTTGATGAGGTAGCCATTGGAAATGGTTTTCACTTCACAGGTGTGCCCTGTCAGGTTTAATAAGTGGGATTTCTTGCCTTATAAATGGGGTTGGGATCATCAGTTGTGTTGTGCAGAAGTCAGGTGGATACACAGCTGATAATCCTACTGAATAGACTGTTAGAATTTGTATTATGGCAAGAAAAAAGCAGCTAAGTAATGAAATACAAGTGGCCATCAGTACTTCAAGAAATGGAGGTCAGTCAGTCTGAAAAATGCTGCTAAGGACAGGCAACAAGCAGAAGAGACTTGTTTGGGCTAAAGAACACAAGGAATGGACATTAGACCAGTGGAAATCTGTGCTTTGGTCTGATGAGTCCAAATTTGAGATCTTTGGTTCCAACCACCGTGTCTTTGTGCGATGTAGAAAAGGTAAACAGATGGACTCTACATGCCTGGTTCCCACTGTGAAGCATGGAGGAGGAGGTGTGATGGTGTGGGGGTGATTTGCTGGTGACACTGTTGGGGATTTATTCAAAATTGAAGGCATAATGAACCAGCATGGCTACCACAGCATCTTGTAGCAGCATGCTATTCCATCTAGTTTGCATTTAGTTGGACTATGATTTATTTTTCAACAGGACAATGACCCCAAACACACCTCCAGGCTGTGTAAGGGCTATTTAACCAAGAAGGAGAGTGCTACGTCAGATGACCTGGCCTCCACAGTCACCAGACCTGAACACAATTGAGATGGTTTGGGTTGAGCTGGACCGCAGAGTGAAGACAAAAGGGCCAACAAGTGCTAAGCATCTCTGGGAACTCCTTCAAGATTGTTGGAAGACCATTTCAGGTGACTACCTCTTGAAGCTCATCAAGAGAATGCCAAGAGTGTGAAAAGCAGTAATCAAAGCAAAAGGTGGCTACTTTGAAGAACCTAGAATATAAGACATATTTTCAGTTGTTTCACACTTTTTTGTTAAGTATATAATTCCACATGTGTTCATTCATAGTTTTGATGCCTTCAGTGTGAATCTACAATTCTCATAGTCATGAAAATACAGAAAACTCTTTGAATGAGAAGGTGTGTCCAAACTTTTGGTCTGTACTGTACCTCTTGGTGAGAGATCATTGACTGATAGGTGTGCCTCTACAATGTACTCAAAGACATTTTTCTTAGATGACAGACTTTACGGAAGTGTTGGGAGGGCATGCACACATGCTGAACAGGCTCCATATGCATACCTCCTAATCGTCCCGGATTCTGCAGGACAATGGGTCATGTCCTGCAGTCCTGGTCGGCGGGAGGTGTGTTTGCATTCAATAATGAATGAAGCAACAGCTATCTGCAAACAACTCCTGCTTCACTGCTGTGCTCCCCGTGCACTTTGGCCCCGAGAGTTATAGGCGCGATGTGATGACGTCACTCACATTAAGCCTACAGCTCCCAGAACACTCCAGGAGGAGATTGCTGACACAGCAGCAGGGGAGCGAGGAAAGGTGGGTATCAATATCAGTATCAGTGTTTTTTTATGTTAAACTGTCAGTGAAAATTGAGGGGGAACATGAAACTAGGGGCAAATTAAACTGGAGGCTAATGAAGAGGGGGCGTGAAACTGGGGACAGATGTAGGGGGACATGAAACTGGTGGCAGTGATGGAGGGGGAACATTAAACTGGGGGCAGGTGAAGGGAGGATATGAAATTGGGAGCAGATGGAGGGGAACATTTAAATGGTGGCAGATGAAGGGGGTTAATAAACTAGGGACAGATGAAGGGAGGTATTAAGCTGGTGGCAGTGATGGAGAGGAAATATTAAACTGGGGGCAGATGAAGGGAGGATATGAAACTGGGGGCAGATGAAGGGGGAACATTTAAATGGTAGCAGATAAAGGGGGGGTATTAAACTGGGGACAGATGAAGGGGAAATATTAAGCTGATGGCAGATGAAAGGGGGGACATTAAACTGGTGGAAGATGAAGGAGGTATTAAACTGGTGGAAAATGGAGGGGGTGTAGACATTAAATAGGGAGAGATTAAGAGGGACATTAAATTGGCGACAGTTGGAGGGGAGCACGAAAAAATGGGGGTGACTGGATGGAGACATTAAAGAAGAGAGCTTCACACAAATATGTGCCACCAAATAAATGTGTTTTATTGGTAGAGCGTGATGGAGCAAACGTTTTCGGCCACAATAGGCCTTTTTCAAGCTCTACATAGAAAATATAGTAACAACCAAAATCAGTATGTACAACACCAGCACACTTCCAATATACAATTTCACCAATATATACATATGGACATTTATATACATAGGAGAACCATGTGAATGTTGTTATAATAATGCTCCAGGTGGTTCCAACAGGAGTAACTTAGAGAGACATAATATATAGTAAGCTGAGTTAGGGTAGATGAACATGCCAAAAAAGATACTAAAACATAAAGACACCCAGCTATCCTGGACTCCTATATATGTCAATCAGTATAAAAAACCAAAAAACGAAGATATGGGATGGCACTGCTGAATATACAAATAGAATCCAAATAAACTGGAGGTAAATGTGTGGACTACACTTTGTGTATCAAGAGCCGTGGGGGTGCTCAACAACCAGAAAAAGCAACATGAAAATAGTACAATTGTAGAGAAATTTGGAAGGGCACTCACCCATATCTAGGCTCGTCTTCGTAAAAAACTTCTTTTATTAAGGTAACATGTTTGTAAAAACAAATAGTGCAGGGAGGGAAGGTAGCATAAATAGGCAAGTAGGCAACAGCCGTTTCGCGCAGCTATGTGCGCTTTCTCAAGCCTCAAAAATGCAATTACCTTTCCATGTCTTGGCTGCCATCAATGCTCCAATATACTTAAAGGCGACAAAATTTACCACCCTCACTCTGGTCAGACTTTCCCCATCCATGATTTTTTCACTTGTAACACCAATTTTGTAGTATATCTTATCAAATGTCCGTGCGGTCTCGCATACGTTGGGGAGACCACCCAACGTGTGCGAGACCGCATCAAACAACACAAATCAAACATCCGTTGTCGCAATCTACTTTTACCCATACCAGCACACTTTATTCAGGCAGGGCACAGTGTCTCCCAACTTAGATTTCAAGTTCTGGAACACGTGGAAAATCCACGTAGAGGCGGTAACAGGATCACTCTCCTCAAAAAACGTGAGGCTCACTGGATCCATAGATTACAGACTATGGAGCCACGTGGCCTGAACCGCGAATACGAAATTCATGCGTATTTGTAAACCAATGTTCTATCTACTTTGTTGACAATTGTTTATTATATTCATTGATTAACATGCCATAATTTAATTATACTTACCTGTATGTATTTTATCCCACAGGCTCGCTAGGTCTACCTCTGACTGACCCTACTGGGCCCGCCTTCAACAGTATCCTTGCCGAAACTTTGCACTTTTTCTTTTTTTTTTTTTTTTTTTTTTCTTTTTCTCTTTATTTTTTCATTTATTAATTAATTATTTTTTATTTTTTTAAATTTCATTAATTTTTTTATTTTTTATTTTTTTAGCAATTTTCTTTTCTCATTTTTCAGTTTATTTTTATTATCTGTTTATTTTTTATTTTTCATTTTTTTCATTTTTCATTGTGCACTTAATTCTTTTCTCTAATCCATTTTGTTTTTCTTTATTTTTTCTTTATTTTTTATTTTTTATTTTTTTATTTTTTACTTTTTTTCGTTTTTGTCTAGTTGTAGTTTTAGTTGCATTCTCTTTCCTCACTCTTTCCTTTCTTTTTGTTCCATTCTCTTTCTTTCTGTCTTCTTTTCACTCTTGTCATTCATGCCTTTTTCCTTTTTATCATAATCTTGGTGTATCCCCTTGGACTCTTATCTATTTTCTCTTACCCCTTTAGGATGTGTACTAGTTCACTTGTTATTATTACATTACGCTGCTTACAATCACCTTTATCCCTCCTCTTGTTTATGACCGGACGAGCTGGGCGCACGCATGCGCCGTCCGTCCAGTTTTTCTGCCCTTTTTTTTACTAAGTTTCATTTTTTAGTCACTGCGCATGCGCGGGTCGGCTTCGACACGCGCACGCGCATTTCAACTACACCCGCACTTCCGGGTACACGCGCAGGCACTACGGATCACATGTGATCCTGTGCTCTATTTAAAGCAGGGGAGACGCCACTATTGTAGCGCTTTCCTGTGGGAGTTAACCCCTTTATTCTTGTGCGCATATTGTCATTTACTCATTTTCATTTTCCCCACCTGGGGAGCGGGTTTCCGGATAGCGGCAGCAGAGGTAAGGACCCCTAGAGACGAGCTCTCATGGTACATACATTCATGGTATTTGCTTGGTTCTAACTAGAACCTTATGGTACTCCTAGGAAATTGGACCCCTCTTGACCTGCTGGACTTTGTCTTTATTGATTTTTTGCATCAAACATACAGGTATATATGTATTCTTTGTTCATTGTTTCTTTACTCTTTGCTTTATTCTGGCCTCTGCTCCCTATACTATTTGATATGATATAATCCTGTCATGACCCAGTTTTATGGTGGGCTTATACTGATTGACATATATAGGAGTCCAGGATAGCTGGGTGTCTTTATGTTTTAGTATCTTTTTTGGCATGTTCATCTACCCTAACTCAGCTTACTATATATTATGTCTCTCTAAGTTACTCCTGTTGGAACCACCTGGAGCATTATTATAACAACATTCACATGGTTCTCCTATGTATATAAATGTCCATATGTATATATTGGTGAAATTGTATATTGGAAGTGTGCTGGTGTTGTACATACTGATTTTGGTTGTTACTATCTTTTCTATGTAGAGCTTGAAAAAGGCCTATTGTGGCCGAAAACGTTTGCTCCATCACGCTCTACCAATAAAACACATTTATTTGGTGGCACATATTTGTGTGAAGCTCTCTTCTTTAATGTCTCCATCCAGTCACCCCCATTTTTTCGTGCTCCCCTCCAACTGTCGCCAATTTAATGTCCCTCTTAATCTCTCCCTATTTAATGTCTACACCCCCTCCATTTTCCACCAGTTTAATACCTCCTTCATCTTCCACCAGTTTAATGTCCCCCCTTTCATCTGCCATCAGCTTAATATTTCCCCTTCATCTGTCCCCAGTTTAATACCCCCGAAAACGTTTGCTCCATCACGCTCTACCAATAAAACACGTTTATTTGGTGGCACATATTTGCGTGAAGCTCTCTTCTTTAATATTGAATACGGGGTGGGACCCTAGCTTCAAACACTGGGACATCGACCGTATCCCTGCGAAACTGGATGGAGACATTAATCTGGGGGCAATTGGAAAGCAACATGAAACTGGGGACAACATGTCGGCCTCTAGTTGCCCCCAGTTTAATGTCACCCTCCAGCTACCCCTACTTTTTAATGTTTCCTTCCATCTGCCCCAGTTTATCAGTCATTAATTTATTGTCCCCCTTCAACTACCCCCACTGTTAATGTCCCACTCCAGCTGCCCCAGTTTTATACCCCCCCCCCCCTTTTTGCCCTCAGTTTAAACTGGGGCACGAGGAGAGGGACTTCATACTGTGGGGAAATTGGCAGGGAACATTATAATGCGGGGGCGTATAATGTACAGGTGACTTTAGGAGCATTATACTGTGTGGGGGCACAAAGAAAGTGGATGAGAATTGGTGGAGTCAACATAGAAGTGGGTGGAGCTAAATTTGCTACAGCGCACATTTAGTCCCTCTTTCTGTTCTTTGAAAGTGTGTATTTGGACTAGACTTGCTACCAGTAGAGAAGACTGTTTGATCCACAAGCATGAACAGCTCCCACAGTTTCCTTGTCCACTATCCAAACACAGGTAACACATTCATTACACACCCCTGTCTATGCACAGAGCCTTTCTAAGCACTTAACAGAAGCTTCCCTTTACATGTCCTGCTATTGACAGCCAGCACCGATACGTTCTTTTGCATCGGTGTTGTGAACAAGAAACCAGGACTATGAACTGTAATCGTACTGTCTTTAGTGACAAATCCAGACACAGTCGTGTTCAAGTTTGGAGGCTTTGTGGTGGACAGTTCAGTTCTGCCTTTGCTGTGGGGCAACACATTGCCCCAACTGCCCACCTGCTGGTGGGATGATCCGGGGAACCATCACATATGGCACCTCCAGCTGGCACTTTTTTCAGCAGGATAATGCTTGGTCATACACTTCAAGGGTTTCCTATAAACGTCTCTGCTAATTTGCAACACTCGTTTGGCTTGTTTGGCTTGTCCAGTTAGCAGAGTTATAGCCAGCCAAGCATTTATGAGGCCAGCTGGGACGCCAGCTTTGGAAAGCTACGAGTGAACAGACCCATATGCAACATCTATGGACGATTGTCTTGCAGTATTCCATACAGAACCTTTATACCTCCATGCCCAACCATATCTCATCTTGTGAATACGAAGATAGGGAATATAGGAAATATGTTGGGTATGGGATGTGGATATAAGGATATATGGGTACTAGAGCCTCCTTTCATTCCAATATTCTAATCACTTACATATATCATTATATTCACACATAAAAGTTTCATTCGATTCTAAAAATTGACGTTTGTTGCTTTATTTTTTTGTCAATTAGTGTCGCTTTCAGATGCATGTATTGGATCTATGTGTGTTGTTTCCATCTCTACACATTTTCAGATTTTTTATCCTGTTATCCTGTTTCCATTTGGCAGAGATGCTACTTCAAGTGTGGCAGCTGCCATGAAAACACACAAGTAAAGAACCTTGGTTGTTTGCACTATGAATATTGTGCATCTCAAATATGTTAAATGAGACTGAAAAGACTTCTCTTTTATGTATGTATTGTGAGCAATAGGCAGAATAATATCTAAAGGGAGCTTGAGATGAGAATAAAATTGAAAAAATGTATGTATTTTGTCATTTTTATTCCTCTTCGGTGTAATACTTACTTATCTGATCAATCTGTCTAAGGTAGTTACGTAAATGCATGGATAAGTGCCGGATAATACGGATTCTAATGGCCATCACTGTGCTCAGGTGAAGATGTGTAAGTTTTTTAGATGTAAAAGTATCCCCTTTCAAATGATTGAGATTATTAAATGAAGAACTATTCATAAAAGAAGATTCTTTTCTGTGGGCTCCATAAAAAAAAAAAAAATTAAAAAGAAAAAACAAATCTCTAGCACCACCACCTGGAGAAACAAGTTAAATGCATGCACAAAACTATAAAAAAGATGGGTTTCTTGTAACCAAACTAAATTAGCGATCCCCATCAGTGTTGGACTGGGATGTCTGGGGCCCACTGGTGAAATTGGATGTAGGGGCTCAAGCCGTAAAAAAAAATCCACTCCACTTTTCTGACCCGTCAGATTTTTCATCATTTACGCCAATTTTCTGTCATAAATGAGGCCATAATTCTAAGTCAGCAATGGAGTTGGTGTAGACTTATCTTTAGGTGCACAATCCTAGAAGATTAATTCATTGTGTGCCCTTCATTATAAATTAGATATGAACTATGACAGGTGAAAAACATTGTTCTTGAGTTAGCCCGTATATTTTCTATATTACTCAGAGGTGTCGCAATCTGTATTGACAACAATATCTCAGTGGTTATATGGTTGAGATTGGCATTACAGCATGAAGCTGCTTTTACTGTCATGGTATAAAGCCCCTTTACAAGCCTCCAAATGACACAACGCCCCTTATAATGGCTACCACATGCTGTGAAGCCCCTTTTACCAGCCCCCACATGGTATAATACCCCATTTCCTGGTCTCCCCACATGATATAATGCCCCCCATTACTGACCCCCACAGTATATTGGTCCATGCACAGTCATTTTCCCCTTTGCAGGCCCCCACACCATATACTGCCCCATTATTGGCCTATGCACTAAGTGCCCACCATTATGCTAAATGCCCACTTTATAGACACCCATACAGTAAGGCCCCCCCTCCATACAATGGCTTTAGGCCGCTACCTGCTACATTACTCCAGCTGGTAACAGACGCTATTAAAGGGGCTCTATCAGCAAAATCATGCTGATAGAGCCCCACATATGCTTTAAAAAGGCTATTCAGGCACCGTAAAAGTTATATTAAACTACCCCCCCAGTTTTAAAAGAAAACCCTAAAAAAGAATGTTATCTACTTACGTATCGTGCACGCTGGGCGGGAATTCAAGGTGCGCCGTTTTCTTCATCCACGCCTCCTCTTACTGCGATGTCCTCCGGTCCCCTCCTCCTCCGGCGCTCGCGAACTGACACTGATAAAAAAAATGGCCTGGGCGCATGCGCAGTAGCTGTAGTAAAAGCCGCATGCTACTGCGCATGCGCCCAGGCCATTTTTTTTATATCAGTGTCAGTTCACGAGCGCCGGAGGAGGACGGGACTGGAGGACATCGGAGGAAGAAGAGGCGTGGAGGGAGAAGAAGACACACCCTGAATGCACGATGGGTAAGTAGATAACATTCTTTTTTAGGGTTTTAATTTAAAACTGGAGGGTAGTTTAATATAACATTTACGGTGCCTGAATAGCCTTATTAAAGGCTATTCACGCATATGTGGGGCTCTATCAGCATGATTTTGCTGATAGAGCCCCTTTAACTTTCAAATCATTGATTCTGCCCTCCTCTACTCCCCCTTTATCCTTATGCCTTCAGCTTCCAAGGAGCTCTCTCCACTGTAATCACGTTGCAACACTGAACAGTGCCAACAATGCCCTGATGCTGCTTAGCATTGTGACCTAATATGCTGTGCTCAGAGCCCTCTCCAGGCTAAGGGTGCATTCACATGGAGTAACGTGCCACGTGACCTGGCACGTATACGCCGTGTGAGATTTTGAGCGTCGTATACGCTCCCATTGATTTCAATGGGAGCCTGGATCGTATACGCCACGTTATTTTGCGGCCGTGATTTTGCGTCACAGTCCATTGGCTCAGAGGTGAATGGGCACTGGGCAGCAATATGTCCCCGCTCATGGCATCTCCAGCACTGTACCAGCCCTGGTTTCTCCAGCAGAGAGTCCCTTCTTGGACTGGTGGACTGCCTAGAAAACATAGCTTGAGCTCTTTTTCTTCCGCTCTCAAATAACGGAACAGTCTTACCGGGAGGTGCCCTCCGCCGGGTGTTCCTGGGGGATGGTCGCGCTGTAGGGTCATCACGGAGTTCCACCTCAGTCGCCAGGTACATCTCCAGAAGGCTGACGAGCTGGTTGGCATCTTTGGGGTCTCCATGTCCAATCCAGCGCTGCAACGCAGGAGGAAGAGCTCTGGTGAACAGGTCTAGGACCACCTTCTCCACCATCTTTGCAGGGGTACAGGTGTCTGGTTCCAGCCAATTTTTCACCAGGTGAGTCAGGTCGTACATCTGAGATCTAGCTGGCTTGTCCATATGGTAGCTCCAGGTATGTACCCGCCGGGCACGGACAGCAGTGGTTACCCCCAGCCGAGCAAGAATTTCCGCCTTTAGTTTATCATAGTCCTGGACATCTTGCTGGCAGAGGTCATAATAGTCCTTCTGGGGTTCACTGGTCAAATAGGGGGCAATGACGTCTGCCCAGTCAGCAGCTAGCAGTGTCTCTGGTTCGGCCACTCTCTCAAACATAGTCAGGAAGGCCTCCACGTCATCATCTGGGGTCATCTTTTGCAAAGCTCTTTGCACAGCCCGCTTCTCATCTCTGTGCTCCACAGGTCTCTGCGGGCTAGTGACAACAGTCTCTTTAAGGAGCGCAATTTGCTCCATCAGCAAACGATTTGTTTGTTGTTGCTGCACATTGGACTGTACAAGATGCTTCAGTATCTCCTCCATAGTCTGGGTCTGTATAGCGGCAGCAGCCTTCACCCAGGACATAATTATTTTTTTTTCTCAAGAAAGGAGTGAACGTGTCGTTGCCCCTAGCAACCGCTGTATGCCCACATCCTCCACCAATTGTCAGGGTCTGGGGTTGCTAGGTGGGGTGGCATAGACACACAAGTCCAGTTTCTTTAGTCCAAAACAAAGGTAGAGTTTTATTTTCAATCAAAAATATAGTGCAGCAACAAAAGGAAACAATACAAAAATAAATACCTGCCCGGCTAGGCTCTAACTAAACACAGAATAGGTTACCTCACCTAGAATAATAGAAATCCAAAAGCCAGTTGAATCACTCAGTACACAGATCCAAAAATATGACCTCTCAGTTGGCTCTCCAGCCAAGTTCTGCCCCAAAGTCTGCTGCTGGAGCTGGCTTCTTAAGCTCCCTTGATGAGCAGACTCTCTGCAGCTGAGTCACTGCTGGAACATCCCCAAAGTGTGGACTGGAGGGGGGTAGAATGACAGGTCCCCCTACCAACCTACCTGCCATTCCTAAAAATCCAGCCCAATACTGAGCATTTACCAAAATGCTCAGCAGACGAAAGTTGTCTGCTGAGAACAAACATTCCTTCTGGAGTTTTCTCATCTCACCCACCTTAGTAGTTTGGGTGAGATGTACACCCCCTCCATTACCTGACCAGCCATCGGCTTACACCATATACATTGCTTTATCTATTTGCTACTTTTTCCAAATACTGCTAAAATCCCCTTCTCAGTGTTTACAGCTGGTTGTGTAGATTATAGACCATCTCTCAGGTCGGGTCGATGAATCAGTACCTGGTCCTGGATACATACAGTCTATTTTATACCTTTCCCTGCAAATTGCTTTCAGTTACAGAGCCCTGATAAGGGCTTGTAAAGTTTCTTGATCAGTGCCTCTTATCTCTGTATCTATATCCAGAGATGACTATGCAGTTTACAACAAACACAAGCATGCTGCTTGACTGAGATGAAAACCAGAAAATGGTGGGGATAGGAGACAGCAGGGCTCCTGAAACCATGAGGTGGAAACATCCTGTGGAAATGCAGCATTTTTTGTTGCAGATTTTGGTGCGTTTTTTTTTAAAGTGAAGTCATGAGTGGATTTAACAGAAGGGAAACATCTAAGAGCTTGCTTTATATTTTACATTCTTTTTCAAACCTCTCCTAATTTTTGTACAAAAGTGGCAGCAAAATGTGCAAAAAAAAAAGCTGCATTTCTGCAACATGGGGCCTCAGCTTAAGGCTGCTTTCACACGGCAGTGTTTGGTCAGTCATATTGTTCAGTGATTGTGAGCCAAAATTAGTTCTGTAGACTACACAGAAATTCTAAATTCAGAATATTGATGGCCTATTCTCAGGAAAGGCTATCAATATCAGTTCAGTGGGATATTAATTCTCAACATAACACCGATCAGCTGTTTAAAGACTTCAAGGTTGTTATGCAAGTGCCACAGCTTGTTTTTTGTTTTCTGGTCATCCAGAAACACTCCTTCTAGAATAGTGAAAGTGCAGGGAATTGTGGACCTTTGAAACAGCTGATCAGTGAAGATGCAGTTACTCAGATTCCAATGCCAAAATTCAAAACCTGAAAAACCCCTTTAGGCAGTGGTGTAAATAGGAATGGCGGGGCCCCATGGCGAACTTTTGACATGGCCCCCATCCTGACTAACGCTGAAGCCCTGACCGACCACAGAGTATAACAATCGAAGACCATGGGGAGGATACAAACATAAAAAATGCTGTTACTTACCTCTGTATGGCTCCGATGCGGTCCCTGCTGATGTCGGCCATCTTCAAAGACGTATGGAGCGTCACATGACCTGGGCCAGAAGCGAAGCATAAGGACGCAGGCCCCGGCTATGTGACGTCAGGGACACCACTCAAGTAGGCCTGCAGCCTGCCTGCAGCCCGGAGAGGTAAGTAACACTGTTTTTTATGTTCCCTCACCTCCCCTGGGCCTCAGATCATTATACTCGGGGGTCTGAAAAGAAGTATAATAATAGCATTTGTGGTGCCTTACTTACAGATCCCGGCTCCTGCTCACAGCAGCCTCCACAGAAGAAGAAGCGCAGGCAGCTGTGGGCGGGAACCAGGATGTAAATAGGGCCCATTACCGGCTGGAGTTACTCCAGCCAGTAACAGCCTATTTAAAAAAAAAAAAAAAACCCGCAGTGGTAGCAGCTATTGCTGGGCCCCCTAATGTCCCGGGCCCTGTGGCAGCCACTACGCTGCTACCCCGGTAGTTACGCTCCTGCTTTTAAGCTAAGGCCCCATGGCGGAAACACATTGCGGTTTCTCCCACAGCTCTTTTCATAGAAAGTCTGCAGAGGTTTCCTGATCTCCCTGATCGCCTGCTGGTCCAATGAAGAATCTCCCCAGGCATTGTTTACATACTGTACAACCATCATGTGATCACTGCAGTCATTCAGTAACCTCTGCAGTCACATGCCGTATGTATAAAGTCACCACTCAACATCAGGAGCCATAATGAGATTTCATGCTAGGTCGATAGGAGATTGGAGAGGCATTTTGTAGGAGATGCATAGATCTGACAGACTCCGTTTTAGGATCTTTTACAAGAATTATTAATTGATTACCAATACTTACATCAGTTCAAGATTAGCGGGGGTCCAACACCTTGGTCAGCTGTTTGAAGCAGTGCACCTTGATTCAAGTGTAGCTATATAAGTATATGGTGCTATGTAAGTAGTGAAGAGGCCATAGCGCTCATATGAAAGCTGTGGCTCTTATAACTGTGGATCTGTGAGGCCAATATTCAATTGATGACCTATTCTAAGGATAGGACATCAATTATTAAGCCTGAAAAAACCCTTTAAAGTCTTATGAAGCTTTTAGCTGAAATCGTGTCTATGTGTACAAAATGTTAATCTACTGTTTCTTTAGTTTCCTGCCAGTATGCACTAAAATTATTTAGCCATAACCACAAAAATGTCAAAAACAAATTAAAACATGATGCAAGCACAACGCTCATGCTTTCACTTACCAACATCACAGCTCCTCATTTCTGTATGTTTTCATGAATAAGTAAAAATGGACATTAACACTTTGGATATCCAAGTTTTTATAGCATATACTATATTGGTATCCAAATAGATACATTTACTGTTACTGTAATGCAAATAGAATATGCAATATAATTGTAATTAACATAGAAATAACAAGAAATTAAGTCATAACTCATCTATATAGTTTTATATGCACACTGCTGTATGTCTGTATTCCGTTCCTTCTGTTTGATGGTATAGTGGTAATGAATGGCAGTATTGTTAGCACTCTGTATAGTGAGCTTAAAGGGGTTTGGACGCATTCAGACCAATATGGGAGACAAATGTTACTGGTTTTTATGATAATAAGATATACAATTTTCCAAAGTCTTTTATGTATCAATTCCTCACAGTTTTCTAGAGCTCCCTGTCATTCATTCTGCTAAATCCAGTGGATAAAAATCAGTCCAGGGGAATATTACAATCGCAGCACAGCACTTAGGCCTCGTTCACACGGGGCATGGAATGGCGTATTTTGGTCCTGATTCTGATGTCAGCAACAGTCGCTGCTTCCCCCTCTGGAGTAGGCTGAAATGAATGGGCCTAGTCCGGAGGGTGTTGTTGTGAGACGGGTGTCAGGGCTGACTCAGCTGTGGAATCTGCCTGAAGGAAGGACAGTTCGTTTCTTTTTTCCATGAGCAGGAACATACCGCTCACGGAAAAAAGTAGCCTGGCGGTCTCCATAGACCACCATTGTGAGGGGGCGGATTCTGAGGTGGATTCGGCATCAGAATCTGCCCCCTCTTGCCCTGTGTGAACGAGCCCTTAGACATCTGCCTCATAACAACCTGTATGTATAGGTGTTCATCACATGACCATAGACAGTATATAACATGACCCTGGACTGTCCCATCTGATGACCATGGACTGTCTCTTACATGATCATGCACTGTACATCACATGACCCTGGCCTGTCCATCCGATGACCATGATTTTTATCAGAATGAATGAAAACAAGCAGAGCGCTAGAAAACCGTGAATAATTTCTACAGAAATATATTATATATATATATATATAAGTATATTGCAAAATTGTATAACTTTTTATTAATTTCTCTTTTCTTTTATTATTATTATTATTATTATTATTATTATTTTCTCTTTATGTAAGGCTACATTCAGATAACCAAGGTGCAAAACAGCTGTGAAAAACATCCATTTTTCTTGAACTCAAGGCACACCCATTTTCACAGACCCCACAAATTTCAGTGCATGGAAGAATCCGTGAACATGGACAAAAATAGGAAATGATTAGAGATGAGTGAACTCTAAGGGCTCGTTCACACGTGAGCCCAGGGGAGGTTTTTGACAGCGGATTTCGCGTCAAAAACCTCCCCTTACAATGGTGGTCTATGCAGACCGCCAGGCTTCTTTTTTCCTCTAACGGCGGGCTGCTGCTAGCGGAGAAAAGAAGCGACATGCATCTCTCTCGGTGTCAAAACCCGCGCAGGCAGTTCACGTGTGAACTGCCCCTAATCGGGATCGAAATCCTGTTCGGCTGTTCGAACGGATTTCGAACCCCATTATAGTCTATGGGGGGAAATGCTCGTTTCAGGGGTATGCAAAATTCGATAAAATTATACTTACCAAGTCCACGAGTGACAGTCGGGCTGGATTCCCCTTGAAGTCTTCTCCCGGCGCAGCGTCCCCGCGGCGTCTTCCTGCTGGAATTCACTCTGCCTAGGCATCGGGGCCTAGGCAGAGCCCACTGCGCATGTGCGGTTGGCTCTGCCTAGGCCGGATGCCTAGGCAGAGTGAATTCCAGCCGGAAGACGCTGCGGGGACGCTGCGCGGAGAAGACTTCTAAAGGTAAGAGAAGAACCAGCGTTGATTGGCAGAATGTATAGCATTCTGCCAATCAACGCTGGTTCTGCATCGAACCTTAAACTTTGAACAGCTAGTAGTGTTTGATCGAGTACGAGTATTTCGAATACCGTAGTATTCGATCGAACACTACTTGCTCATCTCTAGAAATGATTAGAGATGAGCAAATAATGTTAGATCGAGTAGGTATTCGATCAAATATTACAGTATTTGAGATATTCAATTCCAATTGAATACCACACAGTAAACACAGTAAAAATTCATATCTAGAGATGAGCGAACACTAAAATGTTCGAGGTTCGAAATTCGATTCGAACAGCCGCTCAATGTTCGTGTGTTCGAACGGGTTTCGAACCCCATTATAGTCTATGGGGAACAGATACTCGTTAAGGGGGAAACCCAAATCCGTGTCTGGAGGGTCACCAAGTCCACTATGACACCCCAGGAAATGATGCCAACACCTCTGGAATGACACTGGGACAGCAGGGGAAGCATGTCTGGGGGCATCTAACACACCAAAGACCCTCTATTACCCCAACATCACAGCCTAACAACTACACACTTTACACACTCAATACCACCTCTCTGACAGTAGGAAAACACCTTGAAACATGTGTATTTGGCACTTGCAGTGAGGAGAGCTTGTCACCAGCAGTGAATTTGGCCCTTGTAGTAAGTTGAGGTTGGCACCAACATTTGTTTTGAAAATCAGGGTGGATTGAGCCTCTAACAAGCAGAGTTTGGGCAAATTCATGGTGGAGGGACCCTCTAAAAACCCCAGTTTGGACCAATTCATGGTGGAGGGAGCCTCTAAAAACCCCAGTTTGGACCAATTCATGGTGGAGGGAGCCTCTAACCAGCCCAGTTTGGACCAATTCATGGTGGAGGGAGCCTCTAAAAAACCCAGTTTGGACCAATTCATGGTGGAGGGAGCCTCTAAAAAACCCAGTTTGGACCAATTCATGGTGGAGGGAGCCTCTAACCAGCCCAGTTTGGACCAATTAATGGTGGAGGGAGCCTCTAACCAGCCCAGTTTGGACCAATTCATGGTGGAGGGAGCCTCTAACCAGCCCAGTTTGGACCAATTCATGGTGGAGGGAGCCTCTAAACAGCCCAGTTTGGGCAAATTCATGGTGGAGGGAGCCTCTAAAAAACCCAGTTTGGACCAATTCATGGTGGAGGGAGCCTCTAATTAGCCCAGTTTGGACCAATTAATTGTGGAGGGAGCCTCTAACCAGCCCAGTTTGGACCAATTAATGGTGGAGGGAGCCTCTAACCACCCCAGTTTGGGCAAATTCATGGTGGAGGGAGCCTCTAACCAGCCCAGTTTGGACCAATTAATGGTGGAGGGAGCCTCTAAACAGCCCAGTTTGGGCAAATTCATGGTGGAGGGAGCCTCTAAAAAACCCAGTTTGGACCAATTCATGGTGGAGGGAGCCTCTAATTAGCCCAGTTTGGACCAATTAATTGTGGAGGGAGCCTCTAACCAGCCCAGTTTGGACCAATTAATGGTGGAGGGAGCCTCTAACCACCCCAGTTTGGGCAAATTCATGGTGGAGGGAGCCTCTAACCAGCCCAGTTTGGACCAATTAATGGTGGAGGGAGCCTCTAAACAGCCAAGTTTTGGGAAATTCATGGTGGAGGGAGCCTCTAAACAGCCAAGTTTTGGGAAATTCATGGTGGAGGGAGCCTCTAACCAGCCCAGTTTGGACCAATTCATGGTGGAGGGAGCCTCTAAACAGCCCAGTTTGGGCAAATTCATGGTGGAGGGAGCCTCTAAACAGCCCAGTTTGGGCAAATTCATGGTGGAGGGAGCCTCTAACCAGCCCAGTTTGGACCAATTAATGGTGGAGGGAGCCTCTAAACAGCCAAGTTTTGGGAAATTCATGGTGGAGGGAGCCTCTAACCAGCCCAGTTTGGACCAATTAATGGTGGAGGGAGCCTCTAACCAGCCCAGTTTGGACCAATTAATGGTGGAGGGAGCCTCTAACCAGCCCAGTTTGGACCAATTAATGGTGGAGGGAGCCTCTAAACAGCCAAGTTTTGGGAAATTCATGGTGGAGGGAGCCTCTAACCAGCCCAGTTTGGACCAATTCATGGTGGAGGGAGCCTCTAAACAGCCCAGTTTGGGCAAATTCATGGTGGAGGGAGCCTCTAAAAAACCCAGTTTGGACCAATTCATGGTGGAGGGAGCCTCTAAACAGCCCAGTTTGGGCAAATTCATGGTGGAGGGAGCCTCTAAAAAACCCAGTTTGGACCAATTCATGGTGGAGGGAGCCTCTAAACAGCCCAGTTTGGGCAAATTCATGGTGGAGGGAGCCTCTAACCAGCCCAGTTTGGACCAATTAATGGTGGAGGGAGCCTCTAAACAGCCAAGTTTTGGGAAATTCATGGTGGAGGGAGCCTCTAACCAGCCCAGTTTGGACCAATTCATGGTGGAGGGAGCCTCTAAACAGCCCAGTTTGGGCAAATTCATGGTGGAGGGAGCCTCTAACCAGCCCAGTTTGGACCAATTAATGGTGGAGGGAGCCTCTAAACAGCCAAGTTTTGGGAAATTCATGGTGGAGGGAGCCTCTAACCAGCCCAGTTTGGACCAATTAATGGTGGAGGGAGCCTCTAACCAGCCCAGTTTGGACCAATTAATGGTGGAGGGAGCCTCTAACCAGCCCAGTTTGGACCAATTAATGGTGGAGGGAGCCTCTAAACAGCCAAGTTTTGGGAAATTCATGGTGGAGGGAGCCTCTAACCAGCCCAGTTTGGACCAATTCATGGTGGAGGGAGCCTCTAAACAGCCCAGTTTGGGCAAATTCATGGTGGAGGGAGCCTCTAAAAAACCCAGTTTGGACCAATTCATGGTGGAGGGAGCCTCTAATTAGCCCAGTTTGGACCAATTAATTGTGGAGGGAGCCTCTAACCAGCCCAGTTTGGACCAATTAATGGTGGAGGGAGCCTCTAACCACCCCAGTTTGGGCAAATTCATGGTGGAGGGAGCCTCTAACCAGCCCAGTTTGGACCAATTAATGGTGGAGGGAGCCTCTAAACAGCCAAGTTTTGGGAAATTCATGGTGGAGGGAGCCTCTAACCAGCCCAGTTTGGGCAAATTCATGGTGGAGGGAGCCTCTAACCAGCCCAGTTTGGACCAATTAATGGTGGAGGGAGCCTCTAACCAGCCCAGTTTGGACCAATTAATGGTGGAGGGAGCCTCTAAACAGCCAAGTTTTGGGAAATTCATGGTGGAGGGAGCCTCTAACCAGCCCAGTTTGGACCAATTCATGGTGGAGGGAGCCTCTAAACAGCCCAGTTTGGGCAAATTCATGGTGGAGGGAGCCTCTAAAAAACCCAGTTTGGACCAATTCATGGTGGAGGGAGCCTCTAATTAGCCCAGTTTGGACCAATTAATTGTGGAGGGAGCCTCTAACCAGCCCAGTTTGGACCAATTAATGGTGGAGGGAGCCTCTAAAAAACCCAGTTTGGACCAATTCATGGTGGAGGGAGCCTCTAATTAGCCCAGTTTGGACCAATTAATTGTGGAGGGAGCCTCTAAACAGCCAAGTTTTGGGAAATTCATGGTGGAGGGAGCCTCTAACCAGCCCAGTTTGGACCAATTAATGGTGGAGGGAGCCTCTAACCACCCCAGTTTGGACCAATTCATGGTGGAGGGAGCCTCTAATTAGCCCAGTTTGGACCAATTAATTGTGGAGGGAGCCTCTAACCAGCCCAGTTTGGACCAATTAATGGTGGAGGGAGCCTCTAACCACCCCAGTTTGGACCAATTCATGGTGGAGGGAGCCTCTAATTAGCCCAGTTTGGACCAATTAATTGTGGAGGGAGCCTCTAACCAGCCCAGTTTGGACCAATTAATGGTGGAGGGAGCCTCTAACCACCCCAGTTTGGGCAAATTCATGGTGGAGGGAGCCTCTAACCAGCCCAGTTTGGACCAATTAATGGTGGAGGGAGCCTCTAAACAGCCAAGTTTTGGGAAATTCATGGTGGAGGGAGCCTCTAACCAGCCCAGTTTGGACCAATTCATGGTGGAGGGAGCCTCTAAACAGCCCAGTTTGGGCAAATTCATGGTGGAGGGAGCCTCTAAACAGCCCAGTTTGGGCAAATTCATGGTGGAGGGAGCCTCTAACCAGCCCAGTTTGGACCAATTAATGGTGGAGGGAGCCTCTAAACAGCCAAGTTTTGGGAAATTCATGGTGGAGGGAGCCTCTAACCAGCCCAGTTTGGACCAATTAATGGTGGAGGGAGCCTCTAACCAGCCCAGTTTGGACCAATTAATGGTGGAGGGAGCCTCTAACCAGCCCAGTTTGGACCAATTAATGGTGGAGGGAGCCTCTAAACAGCCAAGTTTTGGGAAATTCATGGTGGAGGGAGCCTCTAACCAGCCCAGTTTGGACCAATTCATGGTGGAGGGAGCCTCTAAACAGCCCAGTTTGGGCAAATTCATGGTGGAGGGAGCCTCTAACCAGCAGAGTTGGTGGAAATCAGGGTGGAGGGAGCCTCTAACCAGCAGAGTTGGGGGAAATCAGGGTGGAGGGAGCCTAGTATTAGCAGAATTGTGCAACGCTTATGGTGGATGAGTATGAGGATGCGGAGGAATTGGAGAGGTTGAGTACAGACATGGAGTTTCATGTTGGGGTGCTTTACACAGGTGGGCACAAAAATGACGGCTCTACCCAGTGGTGGTTCATTTTTATCAAAGTGAGCCGGTCGGCACTCTCAGCTGACAGACGGGTGCGCTTGTCAGTGATGATGCCACCGGCTGCACTGAACACCCTCTCAGATAGGACGCTGGCGGCAGGACAGGACAGCACCTCCAAGGCATATAGGGCAAGTTCAAGCCACAGGTCCAACTTCGACACCCAATACGTGTAGGGCGCAGAGGGGTCGGAGAGGACAGGGCTGTGGTCGGAAAGGTATTCCCGCAACATGCGCCTATACTTCTCACGCCTGGTGACACTAGGACCCTCCGTGGCGGCACTTTGGCGAGGGGGTGCCATCAAGGTGTCCCAGACCTTAGACAGTGTGCCCCTCGTTTGTGTGGACCAGTGAGAACTTGGTTGCCTACTGGAGGAACTGCCCTCCCTGCCGCCAACGTCACATGCTGGAAACATCTCCATCATATTCTGCACCAATTGCCTGTGGCAAGCATTGATGCGATTGGCCCTCCCCTCTACCGGAATAAAAGACGAGATGTTGTTTTTATACCGGGGGTCAAGGATAGCAAAGATCCAGTACTGGTTGTCCTCCATGATTTTGACAATACGCTTGTCGGTTGTAAAGCACCCCAACATGAACTCAGCCATGTCTGCCACAGTGTTAGTTGGCATGACTCCTCTGGCCCCACCGGAAAGTTCAATCTCCATTTCCTCCTCATCCTCCATGTCTACCCATCCGCGCTGCAACAATGGGACGATTCGAAGTTGCCCGGAAGCCTCCTGTATCACCATCACATCATCGGACAACTCTTCTTCCTCCTCCTCCTCCTCCTCCTCCTCCATTAAACGCAGTGAAGCGGACAGATGTGTGGACCTACTCTCCAGCTGTGACGGATCGGATGCTATCCCTAACTCCTCTGTGTGATCTGAGTTATCCCTGATGTCAATCAGGGATTCTCTCAGAACACACAAGAGCGGGATTGTAAGGCTCACCATCGCATCCTCAGAGCTCACCCTCCTTGTGGACTCCTCAAAGACCCGTAGGATGTCACAAAGGTCTCTCATCCATGGCCACTCATGGATGTGAAACTGAGGCAGCTGACTTTGTGGCACCCTAGGGTTTTGTAGCTGGTATTCCATCAAAGGTCTCTGCTGCTCAACCACTCTATTCAACATCTGAAACGTTGAGTTCCAGCGTGTGGGGACGTCGCACAAAAGCCGGTGTTGTGGCACATGCAGGCGTTGCTGGAGAGATTTTAAGCTAGCAGCGGCTACTGTCGACTTGCGAAAGTGGGCGCACATGCGCCGCACTTTCACCAGTAGCTCTGGAACATTGGGGTAGCTCTTTAGGAAACGTTGCACCACTAGGTTGAAGACGTGGGCCAGGCATGGAACATGTTGGAGTCCGGCAAGCTCCAGAGCTGCTACCAGGTTCCGGCCGTTATCACAAACGACCATGCCTGGGCCCAGGTGCAGCGGCTCAAACCATATTGCCGTCTCATCGAGGAGGGCATCCCTCACCTCGGAGGCAGTGTGCTGTCTGTCCCCCAAGCTGATCAGCTTCAGCACAGCCTGCTGACGTCTACCAACGCCAGTGCTGCAACGTTTCCAACTCGTAGCTGGGGTCAATCTAACAGCGGAGGAGGAGGCGGTGGCGGAGGAGGAGGCGGTGGCGGAGGAGGAGGCGGTAGAGGAGGAGGAGGAGGGGGGTGTTCTTCTCGTGTCCCTGCCAGGAATGTTAGGCGGGGAGACGAGGTACACCGGGCCAGTTTGGGAAGCAGTCCCAGCCTCAACTACATTCACCCAGTGTGCCGTCAGTGAAATGTAGCGTCCCTGTCCGCATGCACTTGTCCACGCGTCGGTGGTCAAGTGGACCTTTGTGCAAAGCGCGGAACTAAGGGCCCGCCTGATGTTGAGTGACACGTGCTGGTGCAAGGCGGGGACGGCACACCGGGAGAAGTAGTGACGGCTAGGGACGGCATAGCGAGGTGCCGCAGTTGCCATCAGGTCCAGGAAGGCGGGAGTTTCAACAAGCCGGAACGCCAACATCTCCTGGGCCAGCAGTTTAGCGATGTTGGCGTTCAAGGCTTGCGCGTGTGGGTGGTTAGCAGTGTATTTCTGCCGCCGCTCCAATGTCTGAGAGATGGTGGGTTGTTGTAAAGAAACGCCTGATGGTGCCTTTGATGGTGCAGGAGAAGGAGATAAGACAGGACCAGGGGAGGATGAGGTAGAAGTCAACAAAGTGGCGGAGGCAGATGAAGTGGTGTCCTGGCTCGTCCTCTGGAGTGCATCGCCAGCACAGTCAGCAGTGGCAGTGGCAGAGGCAGAGGCAGAGGCAGTGGCAGTGGCGTGAACGGCAGGCGGCCTTTGTCCTGCCGTTGCTGCCTGCCACTGATTCCAGTGCTTGGATTCCAAATGACGGCGCATTGAAGTGGTGGACAGGTTGCTCTTCTCAGAGCCCCTAATCAATTTCGAGAGGCAAATTGTGCAGACAACACTATATCTGTCCTCGGCGCATTCCTTGAAAAAACTCCACACCTTCGAGAAACGTGCCCTCGAGGTGGGAGTTTTTCGGGGCTGGGTACGAACTGGAACATCTTGGGAGATTCCGGGTGTGGCCTGGCTTCGCCTAAGCTGCTGACCTCTGCCTCTGCCTCTAGCTACCCTTTTTGGTGCTGCACCTGCCTCAACATCCACACTACTTTCCCCGCTTGACATCCCCCCTGTCCAGGTCGGGTCAGTGTCCTCATCATCCACCACTTCCTCTTCCAACTCCTGTCTCATCTCCTCCTCCCGCACAATGCGCCGGTCAACTGGATGCCCTGACGGCAACTGCGTCACATCATCGTCGATGAGGGTGGGTTGCTGGTCATCCACCACCAAATCGAACGGAGATGGAGGAGACTCTAGTGTTTGAGCATCTGGATACAGATGCTCCTCTGTTAGGTTCGTGGAATCGTGACGTGGAGAGGCAGGTTGAGGGACAATGAAAGGAGCGGAGAACAGCTCTGGGGAGCAGGGACAGTTTGGGTTATTGTTCTGTAAAGCTTCGGAATTTTGGGAGGAAGGAAGACAAGACTGTTGGGTAATAGGAGGAGAGGAGGCAGAGTCTGACTGGCTGCTGGACAATGTGCTGTAAGCGTTCTCTGACAGCCATTGCAAGACCTGTTCCTGGTTCTCGGGCCTACTAAGGTTTGTACCCTGCAGTTTAGTTAATGTGGCAAGCAACCCTGGCACTGTGGAGTGGCGCAATGCTTGCTGCCCCACAGGAGTAGGCACGGGACGCCCTGTGGCTTCACTGCTACCTTGCTCCCCAGAACCATTCCCCCGACCTCGCCCACGGCCTCGTCCACGTCCCTTTCCGGGAGCCTTGCGCATTTTGAATTCCTAGTTAGAAATTGGCACTGTATACCAGTAGTAAAAATTGTGGGTGCACGTAACCCCAATATATTCTTTGAATTACCAGTCAGAAACTGGCACTATATGGCAGTAGCAAGAAATGAGGGTATTTGTATTCCCAATATACTCTTTGAATTCCCAGTCAGACAATGGCACTGTATACCAGTAGTAAAAATTGTGGGTGCACGTAACCCCAATATATTCTTTGAATTACCAGTCAGAAACTGGCACTATATGGCAGTAGCAAGAAATGAGGGTATTTATAACCCCAATATATTCTTTGAATTCCCAGTCAGACAATGGCACTGTATACCAGTAGTAAAAATTGTGGGTGCACGTAACCCCAATATATTCTTTGAATTACCAGTCAGAAACTGGCACTATATGGCAGTAGCAAGAAATGAGGGTATTTATAACCCCAATATATTCTTTGAATTCCCAGTCAGACAATGGCACTGTATACCAGTAGTAAAAATTGTGGGTGCACGTAACCCCAATATATTCTTTGAATTCCCAGTCAGAAACTGGCACTATATGGCAGTAGCAAGAAATGAGGGTATTTGTATTCCCAATATACTCTTTGAATTCCCAGTCAGACAATGGCACTGTATACCAGTAGTAAAAATTGTGGGTGCACGTAACCCCAATATATTCTTTGAATTCCCAGTCAGAAACTGGCACTATATGGCAGTAGCAAGAAATGAGGGTATTTATAACCCCAATATATTCTTTGAATTCCCAGTCAGACAATGGCACTGTATACCAGTAGTAAAAATTGTGGGTGCACGTAACCCCAATATATTCTTTGAATTCCCAGTCAGAAACTGGCACTATATGGCAGTAGCAAGAAATGAGGGTATTTGTATTCCCAATATACTCTTTGAATTCCCAGTCAGACAATGGCACTGTATACCAGTAGTAAAAATTGTGGGTGCACGTAACCCCAATATATTCTTTGAATTACCAGTCAGAAACTGGCACTATATGGCAGTAGCAAGAAATGAGGGTATTTATAACCCCAATATATTCTTTGAATTCCCAGTCAGACAATGGCACTGTATACCAGTAGTAAAAATTGTGGGTGCACGTAACCCCAATATATTCTTTGAATTCCCAGTCAGAAACTGGCACTATATGGCAGTAGCAAGAAATGAGGGTATTTGTATTCCCAATATACTCTTTGAATTCCCAGTCAGACAATGGCACTGTATACCAGTAGTAAAAATTGTGGGTGCACGTAACCCCAATATATTCTTTGAATTCCCAGTCAGAAACTGGCACTATATGGCAGTAGCAAGAAATGAGGGTATTTATAACCCCAATATATTCTTTGAATTCCCAGTCAGACAATGGCACTGTATACCAGTAGTAAAAATTGTGGGTGCACGTAACCCCAATATATTCTTTGAATTCCCAGTCAGAAACTGGCACTATATGGCAGTAGCAAGAAATGAGGGTATTTGTATTCCCAATATACTCTTTGAATTCCCAGTCAGACAATGGCACTGTATACCAGTAGTAAAAATTGTGGGTGCACGTAACCCCAATATATTCTTTGAATTACCAGTCAGAAACTGGCACTATATGGCAGTAGCAAGAAATGAGGGTATTTATAACCCCAATATATTCTTTGAATTCCCAGTCAGACAATGGCACTGTATACCAGTAGTAAAAATTGTGGGTGCACGTAACCCCAATATATTCTTTGAATTCCCAGTCAGAAACTGGCACTATATGGCAGTAGCAAGAAATGAGGGTATTTGTATTCCCAATATACTCTTTGAATTCCCAGTCAGACAATGGCACTGTATACCAGTAGTAAAAATTGTGGGTGCACGTAACCCCAATATATTCTTTGAATTCCCAGTCAGAAACTGGCACTATATGGCAGTAGCAAGAAATGAGGGTATTTGTATTCCCAATATACTCTTTGAATTCCCAGTCAGACAATGGCACTGTATACCAGTAGTAAAAATTGTGGGTGCACGTAACCCCAATATATTCTTTGAATTACCAGTCAGAAACTGGCACTATATGGCAGTAGCAAGAAATGAGGGTATTTATAACCCCAATATATTCTTTGAATTCCCAGTCAGACAATGGCACTGTATACCAGTAGTAAAAATTGTGGGTGCACGTAACCCCAATATATTCTTTGAATTACCAGTCAGAAACTGGCACTATATGGCAGTAGCAAGAAATGAGGGTATTTATAACCCCAATATATTCTTTGAATTCCCAGTCAGACAATGGCACTGTATACCAGTAGTAAAAATTGTGGGTGCACGTAACCCCAATATATTCTTTGAATTCCCAGTCAGAAACTGGCACTATATGGCAGTAGCAAGAAATGAGGGTATTTGTATTCCCAATATACTCTTTGAATTCCCAGTCAGACAATGGCACTGTATACCAGTAGTAAAAATTGTGGGTGCACGTAACCCCAATATATTCTTTGAATTCCCAGTCAGAAACTGGCACTATATGGCAGTAGCAAGAAATGAGGGTATTTATAACCCCAATATATTCTTTGAATTCCCAGTCAGACAATGGCACTGTATACCAGTAGTAAAAATTGTGGGTGCACGTAACCCCAATATATTCTTTGAATTCCCAGTCAGAAACTGGCACTATATGGCAGTAGCAAGAAATGAGGGTATTTGTATTCCCAATATACTCTTTGAATTCCCAGTCAGACAATGGCACTGTATACCAGTAGTAAAAATTGTGGGTGCACGTAACCCCAATATATTCTTTGAATTCCCAGTCAGAAACTGGCACTATATGGCAGTAGCAAGAAATGAGGGTATTTGTATTCCCAATATACTCTTTGAATTCCCAGTCAGACAATGGCACTGTATACCAGTAGTAAAAATTGTGGGTGCACGTAACCCCAATATATTCTTTGAATTCCCAGTCAGACACTGGCACTATATGGCAGTAGCAAGAAATGAGGGTATTTGTATTCCCAATATATTCTTTGAATTCCCAGTCAGACAATGGCACTGTATACCAGTAGTAAAAATTGTGGGTGCACGTAACCCCAATATATTCTTTGAATTACCAGTCAGAAACTGGCACTATATGGCAGTAGCAAGAAATGAGGGTATTTGTATTCCCAATATATTCTTTGAATTCCCAGTCAGACAATGGCACTGTATACCAGTAGTAAAAATTGTGGGTGCACGTAACCCCAATATATTCTTTGAATTCCCAGTCAGACACTGGCACTATATGGCAGTAGCAAGAAATGAGGGTATTTGTATTCCCAATATATTCTTTGAATTCCCAGTCAGACAATGGCACTGTATACCAGTAGTAAAAATTGTGGGTGCACGTAACCCCAATATATTCTTTGAATTACCAGTCAGAAACTGGCACTATATGGCAGTAGCAAGAAATGAGGGTATTTGTATTCCCAATATATTCTTTGAATTCCCAGTCAGACAATGGCACTGTATACCAGTAGTAAAAATTGTGGGTGTATATAGCCCCAATTCTATTGCTAGGGGACTTGCAGGGTATTTCTGGGGTGAAGGTGGGGGGGCACACCGTTGGAACGGGTATCGGGGGTATATATCGGGTATACGGGAATACACTGACAGTGTATTCCATTCAGGATCCTGGGAAAGCTGGGTTGCGGCGATTGAGCCCGTCAGTGCCACGTTACACTGACAAGCTTCTCCCTGGAATTTAGCTCTTATAAGAGCTGTTGGTTGTCTTCTCCTTCCTATCCTAGCCTGTCCCTGCCTACCCAGAATCTAACCCCTAGCTAACTGGACGGAAACCTCCGTCCTCGGTGAATTGCAAGCTCAGAATGACGCGAAGCTGGGCGGCGCTGTTCTTTTAAATTAGAGGTCACATGTTTTCGGCAGCCAATGGGTTTTGCCTACTTTTTTCAACGTCACCGGTGTCGTAGTTCCTGTCCCACCTACCCTGCGCTGTTATTGGAGCAAAAAAGGCGCCAGGGAAGGTGGGAGGGGAATCGAGTAATGGCGCACTTTACCACGCGGTGTTCGATTCGATTCGAACATGCCGAACAGCCTAATATCCGATCGAACATGAGTTCGATAGAACACTGTTCGCTCATCTCTATTCATATCCCCTCCCACCTCCCCTGGTGTTTTTTTTGTACCAATAACTGTGCAGGAAAGGTGGAACAGGAAGCAGGAATACGTTAGGCATTGAAAAAAATAGGAAAAAGTCATTGGCTGGCTAAATCAGGTGACCTCGGATTTATAAGAATAGTGTCAGCCATATTCGTGTCAGATGCGGTTTGGAGTTAGATAGGGAGAGACGTTGTGTTGAGGGCGAGAGAGGATTTAGGTTTGGATAGGCAGGAAAAATTAAAACCAACAGCTCTATTCAGAGCTAAACTACTTCAACAGTGTATATACACCACTAGTATACACTAATCTCCAGAAGTTTCACAAAAGCCCTTTTTAGGGCTCAAATTCTCCACCACTGGTATACACTATATACCTGTCCCATAGGGGGTGAGAAGAAAGCTGTATACTGTCATCCAGTATATACGGCAGTATATATGCCTAATATATCTATCCTCTGTGTATACAAAAAATAAATAAATTTGTATACAATCCATCAGTTTGTGAACTCACTCACTCACTCACTCACTTATTCCTGTATACTGTCATCCGGTAAATACGGCAGTATATACGCCCAATATATCTACCCTCTGTATACAAAAAAAATAAAATTTGTATACAATCCATCAGTTTGTGAACTCACTCACTCATTCCTGTATACTGTCATCTGGTATATACAGCAGTATATACCCTCAATATATCTACCCTCTGTGTATACAAAAAAAATTTTTGTATACAATCCATCAGTTCGCGAACGCACTCACTCTCACATAAAAAATTAACATTTATATACATCTCAAAATGCGCAAGGCTAGCACAAAGGGACGTGGACTGGGACGGGGACGAGGCCAGGGGCGTGGAAATGCAGCTGTGGAGCAAGGTTGCGGTCAAGCTACAGTGCATCCAATGGCTACTGGTGAGGGGCAGCCAGCATCGTGCTTCTCCACAATCCCTGGCTTGATGGCTACATTAAGCAGGGTGCAGGGTACAACATTGACCAGGCCCGAGCACCAGGAACAGGTGTGGCAGAGGCTAGCGGATAATGCTTCCAGCAGCTTTTGCACCAGCCAGTCAGCCACTATCTCCAGTTGTCTTCCCAGCAGAGTCATCCCACCTTTTCCCCCAACCAGGAGCTGTTTTCGGGTCCTTTAACTGTCCCTCACTCTGTCCCACCACTTCAAGAATCCCAGGAGCTACCAGATGACTTTGTGTGTCCTGATGCCCAAACACTGGAGCATCCACCATCTCCTGGCAATTTTGTGGTTGTGGACCCGCAACGCATCATCGGTGATGACGATGAGACACAGTTGCCTTAAGGGCAGGCTGTTGTCATGTGCGGTGTGCAGGAGGAGGAGCAGATTGAGGAATTGGAAGAGGATGTGGTGGAAGACGAGGCGACTGACCAGACCTGGGCAGGGGTGATGTCTAGCGATGAAAGCAGCGTAGATCTGGAGGCAAGCGCAGCACCAAAAATGGTGGCTACAGGCAGAGGCATGCCCAGAGGCAGAGGACAGCTGCTTCACAGAAGCCAGGGCAGACCCAGCAAGGCCCAAGATGTTCCCTGTCCTAACCACTCGAGAAAAACTCCCCCATCCAGGCCACATTCCTCGACGGTGTGGAGATTTTTCAATGTATGCGCGGAGGACACTGTGCAACTCCAAATTGAGTAGGGGCTCTGAAAAGAGCCGTCATTTGAAAGGCAAGCACTGGGCTCAGTGGGAGAGAGCAAACGCAGGACAATCGTCGTCCAGCGTTGCCGCAACTGCCTCTTCCACTGTGTCCAGTGCTGTCGCTGCAGTCCAGACCACCAGCCAGGACACCTCCACATCTGCCTCTACCACTTTGGGGACTTCACCCTCATCCTCCCATTTTCCTGCCTCCGCTCCTTCTCCTACATCATGTGCCTCTTCCCAGCAACCCACCATCTCCCAGGCGTTTGAGCGCAGGCAAAAATATAATGCAACCCACCCATATGCCCAAGCCTTAAACGGGCACATCTCCAAACTGCTGGCCCTGGAGATGTTGACTTTTTCGGTGTGCCGTCCCCGCCTTGCACCAGCACGCGTCGTGGAACATCAGGCAAGCCCTTAGTTCCGCACTTTGCACTAAAGTCCACTTGACCACCAACGCGTGGACAAGTGCATGCGGACAGGGACACTTCATATCACTCACGGCACACTCGGTGAATGTAATGTAGGCTGGGACCGGGTCGCAAAGTGGGGCGGCCTACCTCCTCTCCCCGCCCAAAATTCCTGGCAGGGGTTCTGAACCACCCTCCCCCTCCTCCTCCTCCTCCGCCGTAACATCAACCCTAGCTGCCAGCTGGAAACGCTGCAGTACTGGCATGGGGAAACGTCAGCAAGCCATGCTGAAGCTCATCAGCTTGGGGGACAGACAGTACACTGCCTCCGAGGTGCGGGATGCCATCCTCGATGAGACGGCAATGGTTTGCACCGCTGCACCTGGGCCCAGGCATAGTCGTGTGCGATAATGGCCAGAACCTGGTAGCGGCTCTGGAGCTTGCCAGCCTCCAACACGTTCCATGCTCGCCCCAACGTTCATGAGCTACTGGTAAAAGTAAGTCGACAGTAGCCGCTGCTAGCCTCCGAACTCTCCAGCAACGCCTACATCTGCCCGAACACTGGCTGTTGTGCAACATCCCCACATACTGGAACTCGACGTACCACATGTTGAGCAGGTGCAAGGCTCAACTCATTTTAAGGGCCTAAATCTCTGCCACTACATGACTCAACTCACCCCAAGGGCCTAAAACTCTGCTGGTGCAAGGCTCAACTGACTTCAAAGGCCTAACACTCTGCTGGTACAAGGCTCAACTCACCCCAAGGGCCTGAAAAGTAAATTTTTGTATGGCTCAGCTTAAGGGCCTCCAACTTAATTTGGAAGGGCTCACGTGAAGGGCCAGAAAAGTGATTTTTGAAGGTCTCACCACATCACACACATAAACAATGACAGTTAACAGTGGGGGTTGTTGAATTTCCCATTGCCTATGCCATTTGTGGTTGTCATGGGCAACGTGATTTAAAGGGGTACATGGTAATTAGCTTAAAATTTGTGTTTCTGTCCATACTAATGTAGAGGAAAGAAGGTTTCCAACTATTTTTCCACTTTCCATATTGAGTTTGGAGTGTCTAGTTGATAGGCTGTGATAGTGGGGTAATACAGGGACTTGGGCATGTTAGATGCCCCCAGGCATACTTCCCCTGCTGTCCCAGTTGCATTCCAGAGGTGCTGGCATAATTTCCTGGGGTGTCATTGTGGACTTGGTGACTCTCCTTAGTTGAATTGTGGTTTCCCTTGAAACAAGCATTTTTTCCCCATAGACTATAATGGGATTCGATAGTCGGTGGAATAGTCGAATATTGAGGGTCTACTCGAAACGAATATTGAATATTTCACTACTCGCTCATCTCTAGACATGATAACGTCAAAATAACAACCATGTAAATAACTCCCATTCACTAACACTGAATTTAATGCTGCTGCGTGACATCCATCACTGTCGTGTGAATGTAGCCTTAGGCAGCATTATTTGAGAATGATATGGCAGTATTATTTTTGCATTCTATACCCTATTTATTTATTTATTTATTTTATGTAGGCATGTTATTTGCCAACTGTAAAAATGTTATTTGGCTACTGACACTTTACACTTTTTTTTCATGCTTAAAAACTTCTCACTATTTATATTATAAGTTTGTGCACCAGTGTCTTATAGATCATAAGCTCTTGTCTTTGAGACTTTACATGTGTTCTTCCCTATTAGGCGATAATGCCAATAGACTGCAACTATAATGGAAACATTTGATGCATTAACATACAGTATGCAAGCATTGTTTTCACTAACTGAGATATCCAGAATGCTACTATTACAAATGCTCTGTCTTTTGTGAAATATACCAATAATTGAACTTATTTCAATAGTGATATATTAAAGGATCGGTCTTGGCCAGAAGGAGAAATCAGAGACTCTGTGCTTTATGTCAAAAAGGACCCATGTAACACTCAGACTCAAAAACTCTACATTTCTTTATGTACCAATATATGTAATTCTCTGTTTAGCAATATTGGATATAAAGAAAACAGCCACATAGTGCTTATTATCTTGAGCATACATACAGTCATTCCCTGTGGGTAGGTTATGCGACTAAGAAGGCTCGGTAGTCATTATTATGCCATTCTGAAACTGGCTAATGAATAAAATGCCTGAGGGAAGAAGTGTGCAAAGTATGAATATCCTAAAATATACAATCATTTCAGGATCTTTACCTTATATATCTAGAGCCTAAGGCCTCCTCCACGTGACCGTAGTGATTTTTATTGTCCGCAAATTCTGATCTACAATCCGCAAAAGATATGCCCCCATGTCATTGGCAATAACGGATCCACAAAAAGACTTGTATAATCCCCTACACTTCTGTGCCACAAATGCAGGCATAAATGGCGGATAAAAACTATGGTCATGTACTTGAGGCTTTACGCTGTGTTTTACTCCGAGCATAAATAAAAATGTGAATAATGAAAGTTTGACCGCTGTGGCCCCACTAATTCTGAAAACATAAGGTAACTCTCTATAAAAATGAGTCCATAGTGTGAAAAATGAGTTTTCACAAATCAAAGATATTCACAAAAAAGGTGCTTGAATCAAAAAACGCAATGTATCACAATAGCATCTAATTCTAAGGCTCCGTTCACATGATGTAACGCGGCGTTGATTCTGACACGATAACTCGTGTCAGAGTCAGTGTTGCAAAACAGAATCCCATTGACTTCAATTTGTTACGTTTAGCGTACGTAATACATTGAAATTAATGGTACAATTTTGTAAACTAGCCACTTTTATCATATGCAGATCAAATTTATGTATTTTTTATTTACAGGAAAGACCTGCCTAAAAAAGATTTCTGAAGTTCATGTATTTTCGGAAATAGTGCCCTTGTCACTTTCCAGATACATGAGACGCTTACACAGGGACCAAGCAACCAAGGATTGTTGGTAGAATGAGTACAGAAAACGACAAAAAAAAATTCCGGTAATAAAAAATGCAGTGCTGTAAGTTTCAATTCTTTATTAGATCAATGGCAACGCATTTCGACACCCAGTCTGGTGTTTTCATCAGGCCAAATGTATAACATAACAACATATGAAATACAAACAGTGAATAAACATGATAAATAAGGAAATGGAAATAGATAAAAACATCACCATCTAAAAAACGTATATACGGTGTAATATTCTAAAAGTAAAAAGATTTATATTATGTCCTTCTATTGAGTCCTAACCATCGACAAGACATTGTAGGGGATATTATGATGGGCATCATCATACCTTTAGATAGTCCAATAGATGAACCATATCCGCAAAAACTCATTTGTATAACGATTCAGATGAGGCTAAAGCGCAGTGAGGGTGTCAAAGCCTCAGGTTTTCAAACCTGAATCCAGAGACCATGGAGGCCAAGTTTCCTGATGATAGACCCACTTTAAATGACCTCCTATGAGTTATTATGGATATGTCCTGTGTATTTAAAGGGATTGTCCGGCTTTGGAATTATTTTTCATACTGTAGACTAATCCTAAGGATAAATTTTCAATATGTGATCTGAAGCAGTTCCACACCCAGATCCCAAATAAACCAACTGTTCTGGCAGCCTCTAGGCTGTAGAAGCTACAGCAGTATATGGGTAGTGCTTGTAACAACTTATATCCAAGTACTAGGAATGGCGCAGCAGCCCTATCCACTGTATAGCGATGGCCGAGGGAACTGCAGCACTGCCCCTAACTTCAAGTGTCTAGAGGCCGCTAAAACATCTGATCTGAGAAGGGTACAGATGCCAAACCCTAAAGATCACATACTGATGGATAGGTCATCAGTGTAAAAATTCATTTGGGGCCAGACAACCCCTTTAATATAAAAATGAAGTTACATTAAAGTTTAATTCTCAGATATTATCTATTAAAAATAATGTGCTATCTATAATTTATATGCCTAATAAATCTCTATTGCAGTGTATGTGTTAAAGGTTACAGATAATATTTGCATGTGCTTGTGTGAACTGCTAAACCTGGACAGAAAGTGATGAGTTGGTCCTAAGAGAACCAAAGCTCAGACATCAAAAGATAAAGTCATTGTTATAGAGAGTTTTGAACACTTGCCAGAACTTCCCATCATGGGACAGTGCATCTAGAAAAACTATTCCCAAGCCAAAAGTCTTTTGAAATATCTATTAGCCTCACTAGTTTACCCTCCATAGACTGAGTGGCCTGATTTGCTCCCCTCCCCTTTTCCTCAACTCATGGGCCAGTTCCCAAACCCCTTGTTTGTTCCCAAAGCCCTTTCCCTGAGAGTAGGGCTCAGTACAGGTTCTCACCAGAGGATAGAACAGGCTGGGCTCGCACCTTCTAAGTGCCCTTAGCAATTGTATGGTCTTCTTCTATGGAATCAATTATGAAACATTCAAAAAAAGAATGAAATAATAACATAAAATATTACTATTTCTGCAAACTACATATCATGTATGCTGAATGGAAGGGGTCTCAAACTACAACTCATTGTCGGAGGAAAATTCTGCAAACTTTCTGTGAAAAATGCTGCAGAAAAAAACGCCAGGCTTTTCCACCGTTAACTGGACATCGTCTTTTAATACAAGTCTTCAGGACTATCTTCCTCCCAACAGCGGTCACGCTGTATAATCAACATCAGGGTAAAGCGGAGTTCACTCCGCACAGAGAACTAAATGAACCTGAGTCTTTCTTTTCTTTTTAGTTGCTATGACTCCTACTATCTTTCTATCTTTTATTCTGAGCTTTTATGTGTTCTTTCTTGCAATATATTACTGTATTATCCATGCTGCTGTAACACACTGAATTTCCCCATGGTGGGACTATTAAAGGATTATCTTATCTTATCAAGTTGCACAGTATAAACAGCAATAAGAGTGCCTACTAATGAGCATTGTGCTTACTGTGGAGCGCAGTCCACTTTTTTTTCCTATAACAGATAAAGTGATCATTGTACTTCCTGCCCTATTACTACAATGATGTCATAGTAGCCTGTTACGTTTATCGGTACTGTCACATAAATTACTGCCTGAAGAAGACAACGGTCCACTTTTGACACTCCAAGCATTTCCATTGTATTTTCTATAATTTTAGGTTTTGGAATAAATTACTGAATGGCACACCTTTTCGATTTCCATTTTTTTATTTTTTTTTTACACACCATTTGGACTGATTTGAACAAATACCATAGGTCCTAGTATTATAGAAGACAGTGACGGACACTCGGAATCTAAGAGGTGCATGTAATTCTCCTGGTAATTCTGCATTACAGCTGTTAGTATGAATAGAGTTCAGCATTAAAATAAGCACACCACAAGAACTAGTTCAATTTACTGCTAAAGGTAAAATTCAGGAAGTATAAATGGAAGATTTTGTGCACACACACTACAGCACAGAGTAAATCCAACCTCAGAGGGTAACATAGACTTGCCTTGTAAATGTGCGTGCTCTATATTTGGGTCTCGGTTTTAATAAGTTGGTTTTCTTAGGCATATTTAGTTCCTTTTAGAATAGGTTTCATACTGTTATATCGTCTTCAGACTAGCACTTTACCTTTCCATTTACCAGTATAGGAGCTATGTTCTTACCAGGTCATTTTACTATTGAAATGTAAGACACTTGTCAGCACAATACTGGTAAGTATATATTCAGCAGGGAACCAGTAATTTCCTAACCTCCACTGATTTCTAATGCAGTCTATAAATCCTGATGGGTGAAAGCTTTGTCTGATGGCCACCAATATCAGATTGTGTCGTATGTCTGACTACAAATAGTACAGCTCAGAGGGAGACATGAATTTATTTTGAATGATCAAAAGTTTTGTAGCATTTTGAAAAGTTACAGTCTACTATGGGTCTTGGCTGAGGCCCCACATTGCAAAAATGCAGCTTTTTTTGTTGCAGGTTTTGCTGCGTTTTTTTGAGCCAAATCCAAATCTTGCTGTCACTGAGTAAGTGATGTCACTTGTCCTATCTCACAGGTCTTTGGTTATAGCAATGCTGTGTAAACAATGAGAGGAATAAGTTCACATAGCAGGCAAACAAAGCAGCATTTCTAAAGGCAAATTCTTCAATTTATATAAGCTACCAGTATAGATAGGATCCTTAAGATGAGACATCCCCTTTAAATCTGTCTAAACAATAAGTTTCACCAACCTTGTGACTATTCTTTTGCAAATTGACATGCACTGTGTGCAAATTACTCTAATTTCTGTTGCAAATGGCTAATAAACAAGATTAGATGAGGCTTCATTCACATCCATAAGAGACTCAGTCACAGATCCTGCCGAAAATCAGAAGAGAGAAAAGTTCTGCACGGCGTAAATCTGGTGGACACCTGGCAGACTCCATTATAGTGTATGGGGTCTGTAAGTATCCAGGGATAACTGCTGTTTTAGGAGGCAGTTCAGGCCCCATGGTAGATACGAATGAAGGAGAGCACAGCGTGAACCTAGCTTACGATTAGTCACTATTTTGGAGTAAAATATGCCACAAATGACGGCGAAAACTATCAATAAATGTGTCCCTCAGTGTTTATTAAATCCAGCAGTTTTTATTAGGTTTAATGAGTTCCTTGTTGGATTACCTGAAATATGACTTCATCGGCATTCCTCCTACGTGTCCAATAATCCTAAGTAAACATTCTTCACCCCAAGGCCTTCCAATGGTATATCCTGAGCATTAATGTCTATCTCAATAAGTATCATTAAACACCATGTAAACTATAGTTTAAAACGTGTGAAATGTTTCCATGAATCCATTCCACTGAAGTATAAAACAGAAAGCTCAGCAATTCCCACATGGCCAATGTATTTCCTAGACAAAATAACCTCGCTATGTGAATATTTAGCTCATAAAATGCCGTAAAATCCCCATATGAACTGAATGAAAATGAAAAGGCTTTCGCTCCCTAGTAAAGAATGAATAATGGACAGGTTACAGCCTCCTGCTGTCTTGTATAGTCTTAAGTAGTTGGAATAGAAAACATCTGCCATTTTTTGTATATAACCATGTGTGCACGCAGTTGTGAAATAATGGGGTCCACTGGTCTCCATGTGCATCTGCTGTTTTGCCTCTAATAAAAATTTCAATTAAAATGTGAGCAAATAAATAGACATTCCCCAAAGTGGTATAACTATAAAGTACACCTGGCCCCACAAAAAAATACACCCTATACATTCCCGTACACAGAAATATTAAAAAAAAATGGACATTATGGACATCAGAATATGGTGACTTTAAGAAAAAAATTTTTGCAAAGCTATATAAGTAAGCAAAGTAAATAAATAACATATTGGACTTAAGAGGTTAAAATACAAATAAAACAATATAAATATGATATCCCCAAAATTGTACCTAAACATAGAATACAGGTGACATGTCATCTCTGAAACAATGGATATGGAAACATCATAATGGTGTTCATGTTTCATCAACTTGATTGGATTTTATACAGTGTACAATAAATGTTAAGTTTTATTTAAAGACCTTTGGAGTGGAGCTGGATTTTCTTCACAGATTTTCTGCATTTGTGTCCCAAGCCGATGGGTCGTATCCGGGCTTCCTCCAGTCTTCAGTGTTGAAACTACATCACCGTGGAAATATCTTTCGAGTGATTAAAGGTCAAGTAAGTGGGCTGTGTTTCCCCCTTTCCATTTCCCTGTTTATGACATATCATCTCGGCGGCACAGTGAACGCTGTAAAAACAAAGTCCATAAGAAAGTTGTGCACTGGTGTTACTAAGTATGTTCCAAGTATGGCCCCCACACAGTATAATATGCTCCACAATGGTCCCACACAATATGCTCCCCAGAGATTCCTCCAGGCTATTGCTCCACAGTGGACCCCTACAATATAATGTGTGACCCAGATGCCCCCCCAGTATAATATGCTCCCCACACTGGCTCCACACAGTACAGTGGCCCCACACTGTATAATATGCTCCCCAGAGGGTCCCCTTAGTATAACTCTCCACTTTGACCCTCAGTATAATTCTCCACACAATACAATATGCCCTCAAGAGTGTCCTCCACAGCATAATGCTCCACAGTGGTCCTGCACAGTATAACATACTCCCCAGAGTCACTAAGTGCTATTATGATACTCTATTCAGACCCCAGGTTATAATAATCAGAGGCCCAAAGGAGGTGTAGTAACAAACACTTATACTCACTTTGCCTTACCTCTCCTGGACAGCCTCACGTTACTCCGTTGTCAGGGGACAAGCTAAAGGAGGGGAAGGCAGAAACACTTCTGCTATCATCACACCATCCACAATTTCAAGTACTAATAATAAGAATTTGGGTGGCAATAGCAATAATTCATCTGGTCTTTGTGGGTCTACGAGTAGCTGCAGGATTGTTGTACTTCCTGAGAATGAACATGAGTTTTTGGTTGCTTGGTTATCTCATCTTAGACACCAGAGTATATTACAGCCAAGAGTGATGCTGCGAGTGTGACCTTGAGTCAGAATTCTGGGTGTTCCTTCTCCTCCTCTACTATTGCAAAACATAATTTAATGAATGTCCTTTTTACGTTGTCAACCATGTCTTCTTCATATTCACAGATACAGATCTCTATTAGTGATATCTTTATAGTATTTTGATGAGCTGAATGAGGACAGTCAACATTTTTTGGGGAAATGGAGGAGGCAGAGATGGAAGAGAAAGACATGACTGTTGCTGGTGGAGGAAGTAGTGGCAAGAGGTTTAGTGCTACTAGAGGCACTAGGGGATTATCTCGAGATGGGAAATATGAGGATGTGCAAGAATTCCCTAGCCACTATGAATAAGAAAAAAGTGGGTAAGACAATGACATTGCCGATGATGATTTTGTTTCAGATAGGACCTGGCAGCAGGGTCACGATTAAAACAAGATATCAGAGGAAGAGAGTGGCGGCAGTGTTGAAAGAAAGACATGATTCAAGCCAAGTTGGAGCACCAACATCCAAAAAGCCTGCCTCCCAGGATGGTGATGTCAGTAGCAGACATGTTTCCAGCGCCTTCTGAAGTTCTTTTAGTAGGTTACCAAATTTGTCAGCAGGGACACGTGCAACATCAGTATTGCCAACCCTTTAAAATATATCTTACAGGAAAAACATTCATGCAACAAGGGATGGAAGAACAAGAAAAACTTCCACCTTTTGGTTAACGTCATCAATCTGGTGTGAACAACTGGGTCTTCATAGTGAAGGACCTGGAAGGAAGGATCCTTAGACTGGGATCCTAGCAAACTTATCTATCTATTTTCTAGATGCCAATGTTATATCAATGTGATAGTGGCATTATTATACTCTGGGGTCTTCTGAGAACCCAGACTCTAATAGGTGGTGGCTCAGGGGAGGTTTAAAAAAAAAAAAAAAAAAATCATACTCACCATCTATTACCTCTTTTGGGTCTCCTCATGGCTTCCAGCACTCTTTGACATCATTGGCCTGTGGGTTACCTCCCCTAGGGCTCCACATATTATACTCTGGGATCTGAAGAGAGTAGCTGTTACTTCATGTATTTTTACATTGTGATCAGATCTTCCCAAAACCATTTTTTTCTAAATTGGAATAACCCTAAATTTATTAATGGAACGCACAAGAGAAAAAGTGGCACTATCACTATATCATAGAGGCATATTCACACTGCATTGCTATATACTGCTGTGCATTAATGGTCACATATAAACTTCCTGAGTGGTGCTCTTCTTCCCACAAAAAATATATAGCATAGAAAAAGAAAAATAGAAATACGGGGGGCACTCACCCAGACAAAGTGTTTATGCTAACATTTTTTTAGGTTTTTATGAAGATCATTATGTTTATACTCATCAACATTCTTTTACCCCATTTATACACCTTTACATCAGGTACGTGGGTGGTATCTTCATCCTGTGGTCAGGCTCTGAAGATGTCTTCTTTGGTTTTGTAGAATACCTTAACCATAACTCTATGAATTTGAGCTTTACTGCTAAAATCCACAATACCACCTTAGAATTCCTTGATGCGTTGGTTAGGAATACCGATCGAGGCTTTGAGACAGAGGTCTTTAGAAAGAATACGGCGACAAACTCATTGCTACACTATAAAAGTTACCATCCAGAATACATCAAAAACGCTATGCAATATAGTCCATTTTTAAGGTTAAAACGAATCAATAGTAATAATGACACTTTTAAAAAACAAGCTTCCGACTTAAAAAAGCGTTTACATTTGAGAGGGTACCCGCCATCCACTATTCAGCAGGTATATTTTAAAGCATGTTCAGTGGATAGAGCGACATCTTTACGGCAAAACCAAACCAAATGATATAATTTTGGCGGTCTGACTATCTGTATGCAATGCACATCATTTCAAACTTTATAAAATGCATATTTTTCAAAATTTCCACCAAATTTCCTATTTTTTTCATAATTAAACACAAAACATAGCAACCAAAATTTACCACTAACTTGAAGTACAATGTGTTACGAAAAAACAATCTCAAAATCACTTTGGTAAGTTAAAGCGTTCCAAAGTTATTGCCACATAAAGCAACACATGTCAGTTTTGAAAAATTGAGCTTGGTCAGCAAGTCAAAAAGTGCCATCGGCGGGAAGGGGTTAAAAACTAATGCTCTGGGTCCCCTAGGGCTGAACGATAGAAATGATATGAGTGTTTTTCTTTAAATGCTCTTCCTTCTCTTCTCCTCCATTGAGAGTTACTTTTTACTTTTTATACTTTATCGTTACTCTAATATTTTTTGTAGGTGTGTTCACACAGTGCATTCTTACATAGTGAGTTTTTTGATAGAAAAAGGCAGTCATCTACTTCATCGTTTAAATATCGGCCCTTTGTTGCCGGTTTTCAATAAAGAATAAATATGTATTTTGTAGCAATGGGTGCCTACTTGATTTAGGTAAAAAAATAAAAAAACAAAAAATTAAAATAAAAAATTGAAATAAAAAGATATGCACAGTTTGACTCACCGATAATTAAATATATTTTTGTATTTTTTTTTAATTTAGTCTATTTTTAGGTCTAATTGACATTGCTTTTTCTTTTTTCTCTTGGAGGAGAAGGGTTAAAACCCATCTATGTACGTGTTTCTAGTTCTAAGCAGTTGGCCATATGAGTAGAGGCACTCAGGTGTTAATGATCTGTTCTAAGTATGACTTGGCTATATAACCTGTTTATGTTCGCCTTCTTTTTGTCACACTTTTGACTTGAGAAAGCGCCCACCGGATGTGAAACGGCTGTTGCCTTGCCGTGTGTGCCGTCGCTCCCTCCCCATTTGTTTTACTAATGTTTTCCAAATAAAGGATCAAGATTTTTTTTGTAAATTTATTAATGTGTCATTGTACTCTAATCCACCTATTCCCTAAATTGTCTTGGTTGCCCTTCTCTGCTCTCTCTCTAGTTCACTTATGTCATTCTTGAAAACTGAGACCCACAATTGATCTTTGTTAGAGATGAGCAAACAGTAAAATGTTCGATATTCGTTTCGAGTAGCCCCTCAATATTCGACTACTCGAATCGAATATCGAACCCTATTATAGTCTGTGGGGGAAAATGCTCGTTTCAGGGGTAGGCAACGTTCGATCAAATTACACTTACCAAGTCCATGAGTGAGGGTCGGGCTGGATCCTCCGAGAAGTCTTCTCCTTGCAGCATCCCCGCTGCGTCATCCGGCTCTTCATTCACTCTGCCAGGCATCGGGCCTGGACAGAGCTGACTGCACATGCCCGCACTACAAGTGGACATGCGCAGTCGGCTCTGCCCAGGCCCGATGCCTGGCAGAGTGAATGAAGTGCCAGAAGACGCCGCGGGGAAGCTGCACGGAGAAGACTTCTAAAGGTAGGAGAAGAACCAGCGTTGATTGGCCAACTGTATAGCATTCGGCCAATCAATGCTGGTTCTGCCTCAAACTTTTACATTCGAACAGCGAGTGGTACTTGATCGAGTACGAGTATTTCGAATACCGTAGTATCGAATACCTACTCGATCGAGTACTACTCGCTCATCTCTAATCTTTGTGTGTCCATATTAGTGATTTGTATAGAAGCATAACTACTTACATTTTTTTTTTCTATCAGTATGTCTTTGGAGCATGGGAGGAAATCCACGCAAACACGGATGTTGTCCTTACAGATGTTATCCTTGGCAGAATTTGAACCCAAGACTCCAGTGCTGCAAGGCTGCAGTGCTAACCACTGAGCCACTGTGTTGCCCCTGCATAACTATGCTCTTCTATGTTTCTTTGGTTACATTCCATAATTTTATTTGCCTTGGCAGCAGCTGCCTGGCACTGGTCAATAAAAGTAAGCTTACTGTCCACCAAAATCCTCAAGTCTTTTTCAGCAGCATTCATCTTATTTCAGTGTGAAAAGCCTTTGAAAAGTCAAAAAAAACCATGTTCACCCCATTACCCCATAATCTGTCAGCCAAATCTGCGATATGTTGAACCCGAGCACACAGAAGACAACAAACTGTTTGGTATTCTCAGTCTTTGAGACATAAAAACTGATTCTTGCTATCCAGTGTAAATGAAGCCATGGAAGAAATCTATCCAGTGTCAGTTACCTGCTTTATCAGAAGAGGGATTCCTTTCATGGTTTACAATTTCCCACCACCATGCTTACAATACAGTTCCTCTGAAGAGGGGAGTTCTGCCTACGTCGTTGTCACTCAGTACAAAAGAGAATGGGACTAATGAAGACTGGATCCACATGTGTTCATGTGGTATGTATGTCTTTGGGAGTTTCCAGGTTACATGTATGGCATGTATACGTCTGTGAGTTTTCCTTTCATATATACAAATCTGCGGTGCTCCTTTCTTGGTGATGATGGGTAAATGTTTGGCATTACAAGCAATGAAGGAGGTATCATGTTCCTTTCAAGTCAAATAAAATACAGTATTTGTTACACATTACCTTCACAATAAAGCATGTGGAGGTCCTACTTTTCTTCAAGAATAACTGGCAATCATCAGTTTAGACTCCGGCCTCAAGAAGTAATACATTCACCAATTCAAGTTTTCAGCAAGAAGAATAAATGAATGGAAAGTCCAATGAAGTAATGTATTATACTCATAAGTAGAGCACCTCAAACACAAAACATCATAAAACATCAGTAACATCTCTGAACTTTTCTGAGCTTGAGTTTCCTCAAGTTGATACTCATGACTTCTATAGTGACCAAGCTGGCTGATGACTGAAGTCGTTTTTTGTGTTTTTATCTCATATAGTAGTTATAGTATCTATATAATTCTTATATACTGTATTCACGTTCTTGTCTAAGGGGACATTGCATTTTATAGTCCAAAGAATCAGTTTATTATTTCATCAAGCTATCACACTGGACATGGGATCACCGTAATTCAAATTCCAAATACAAAAGGGTGCCCTCATAGAATTAAAACATAACTTTTACTAAAATATTGATGTCAAACTTGTGGTTTAAAAATACTAAGTGGTGATGTTCAGTGACTTTACCTTCACCACTACCAGTCATTCATCACAGCAACATATCGATAAATTAGGAGATCTGTCTTATTATAATACCCTAGCCAAACTAATAGTCTACAGTCTTCAAAGTTGCTGTGGATTAGGGCTCATAGAACTAGGGTGTTCCTGTTCACAGTTCACACTCCTCAATCGGGGTGGAAGCAATGTGCTACCTCCAACTTCACCCTTGAGGTGAATGTGATGCAGGCAGATAGCGTGTAGCAGCCAAATGTCTCAAACGCACATCATACAGTATATAAGGATCTAAGTAGGTTAGTTATAGTGCTTTTAGCCCTTAATATGCTGGTGCACTAGCACTATCATCTAATAGACCAAGATATAGGGAGACAATATAACTAAAACCAATAGACTCCCTTTTTCTATGTCTCAAACACAGCAACTGTGAAAACTGTAGGGGTTTCTGGACAAACAGACTATTAGTTTGGCTAGGGTATTATAATAAGACAGATCCCATAATTTATCGATATGTTGCTGTGATGAATGACTGTTAGTGGTGAAAGTAAAGTCACTGAACATCACCACTTAGTGTTTTTAAACCACAAATTTGACGTCAATATTTTAGTAAAACCAATTAAAAGTTACGTTTTAATTCTATGAGGGCACCCTTTTGTGTTTGGAATTATTATTTCATCACTACTGCTGAGTGTTTTATAACAAAACTCACAGCTAAAGAATCGACACATGAGCTGCAATGGCCTTCCATTTGTATTTCAATGACAATTTTGTACATAATATGACTGAATGAATCAATGGAACATTTAGAGTTATCCTAGATCTCTGCAGATACAGGTCATTTTATCTGTACAATGTACCATAAGTATGTCTACAAGACTTGTCTTATATTTACAGGGGTTGTCGCTAACACTTTACTGTTATTGATGACCATCTAATGCAAGTCATTGTACCGGGTGGTAGAACTATTCTTGAGAAGATGATTAGGGTCCTAGAGTGGAATGACTGACACTTCCATTGTGTCCATATGCCGTATTAAGGTTGTACTGAGGTGACAATCCCCTAAAATAATATTAAAGGAAGTCTGCCAGCACTTTTAATCCCTGAAAACAGCTAGCAAGACTATGTGGAAAGTGAGGACAGCAGTTTAAACATATACAGAGTAATTGTCATGCAGGATGTATGGCTGAAGGAGAGATACATGGAGGTAACCCATTCATCTACAGGGCCTCAGGCTTTCATAATGATGCGTTACGCACCCTTCTATCTGCTGTGAGTGATGGCTCCAGTCATTCAGTAAACCAATATTCAGAGCAGAGGAGAAAATTTCGGGAATTTCCAATTCAGAGAGTCCAGACACTATACATGTTGGAGCCGCTGCCATGGCACTTGCAATTGTAATGGGGAGGAGTTGCACAGTTTCTGAGCTATTCATCCCTACGGTGGTACTCCAATTTGCAAGCACCCCTTATACTCTACTACTATCCATTTACTACCAAATGGCACACATTTGCACCAACAAATATACCCTACAGGATGTCTAAGCCCTTAAACATAAAGGTACAAACTACCTATTAGGAACATATACACATATTCACAATGGGAGATTCAATTCAGATGGGGCAGGGGCAGTTTCTATACTGCTCTTCCCATTTCTACATACAGTAGCACTGTCAAGAAGTTTGTGAGTTTGTGGGTTTGTGTGTTTGGATATTTGGATGTTTGTTCCTCAATCACGCAAAACCCGCTTGACCGATTTGGCTGAAAGTTTCCACAAACATAGTTAATACACCCATTTGCGCAATAGGCTACTTTTTGTCACAATAGCGCACATACGTTTGTGCCAGGACCCCCACAAAACCCAAACTCACACCACCATCTCTGCAATCTCACACACTTTGGACCATAGCAAGCCACAAAATTCATATTGCCCTCTACAGCCTAGCCCCTAACCCCACACAATCTCATATACATATACTTTACCACTTTGCCCCTCACCTTAACGATACTCCAGGAGGCTCTCTTTAACCCTCCGGAGCAGCCATGTTTGCCGACCCCCACCGCTCTGACAATCCGCGACACCGCCCACCCATGTCAATACCCCTAGGCGGTCTAATAAATGCAAAAAAAAGTTTAAAAAAAGTAAAAAAATATAAAAAAAAAATAAAAAGGATTAAAAATTCAAATCACCCCCCCTTTTCCTAGAACACATATAAAAATAGTTACAAACTGTGAAACACATACATGTTAGGTATCCCATGTCCGAAATCGCCCTACAAAGCTATACAAATATTTTTCCTGTTCGGTAAACGCCGTAGCGGGAAAAATGGTCAAAAGTGCCAAACTGCCGTTTTTTCACTGTTTTGATTCTGATAAAAATTTGAATAAAAAGTGATCAAAGCAATAACATTTCCCGAAAATGGTAGAACTACAAAGTACACCCGGTCCCGCAAAAAAAAAGCCCTATACATCCCCGTACACGCACGTATAAAAAAGTTACGGCTGTTGGAATATGGCGACTTTTCCAAAAAAAATTTTTTTAACACAGTTTTGGATTTTTTTTAAGGGGTCAAAATGTAAATAAAACCATATAAATTTGGTATCCCCGGAATCGTAACGAAACACAGAATACAGGGGACATGTCATTTTGGTTGCACAATGAACGCCGTAAAACCAAAGCCCGTAAGAAAGTCGCAGAAATGCATTTTTTCTTCAAATCCACCCCATTCTGAATTTTTTCCCTGCTTCCCAGTACATTATATAGAATAAATAATGGTGGCATCATGAAGAAAAATTTGTCCCAGGAAAAATTAAGACCTCATATGGCTCTGGGAGCCGAGAAATAAAAAAGTTATGGGGTTTAGAAGGAGGGGAGTCAAAAACGAAAAACGAAAATCAAAAAATGCCATCGGCGGGAAAGGGTTAACTTCAAATACTTCTGTCCCAAAGTTACTATGTAAAGTTTCTCACAACACCGTATAGCAGCTCAAATACAAATTAACTTCAACACAAAAGTCTCACGTATTCTCTGAATTACAGCAAAAACAAGATACAAAGTTACATTTCATATCCCATACCTTATACATACTACGAAAACCTTACCCACGCCTGTATATACCCACTTCTACAATCACCGCAGACGAAGTCGCGGGTACCAGCTAGTTAACCATATATTCTATATGCACATAGATAGATAGATAGATAGATAGATAGATAGATAGATAGATAGATAGACATAGATAGATAGATAGATAGATAGATAGATAGATGATAGATAGATAGATAGATAGATAGATAGATAGATAGATAGATAGATAGATAGAGAGAGAGAGATAGATAGACATAGATAGATAGATAGATAGATAGATAGATAGATAGATAGATAGATGATAGATAGATAGAGAGAGAGAGAGAGAGAGAGATAGATAGATAGATAGATAGATAGATAGATAGATAGATAGATAGATGCATACTAAACTAGCTTCTGCCCACGACTTCGTCTGCAGGTTGTTGGCGCTGATGATCTGCCTATATTCAGCAAATTGCTGCCGTCGATGGTTTGCCTGCTCCGGCATTTTGGCAGGTCGCAAGCTGTCCTGCTGCTGACCTTGTTCCTCGCACTGTGCCTGTGATTGTTCCGGCATCTCAGCAGCTTGCTGGGATGCCATATAATTAGCATGTTGTTGATGATGATGATCCGCCTGCTCCGGTGTTTCGGCAGCTGTCAAGCTGGCCTGCTGCTGAACTCGTTCCTCGCGCTGTGCCCGTGATTGTTCTGGTATGTAAGCAGCTCGCTGGGACGCCATATAATAAGCATGTTGTTGGCATTGATGTTCTGCATACTTCGGCGTTTCGGCAGCTGTCAAGCTGGCCTGCCACTGAACTCATTCCTCGAGCTGTGCTCATGAGTGTTCTGGTATCTCAGCAACTCGCTGGGACACCATATAATGAGCATGTTGTTCGTGTCGATGATCCCCCTCAGCACTGCTTCAGGAGAACTCTGACTTCTGGCTTCCTTCATAGCTCTCGTTGTTTGAGACAAATTAGATTTTCTTTTTCCAGGCATGTTGAAAATTGGCAAACTGCCAATTTGGATTAAAGGTGTCAGTTTGTCATCAGTGCCTGAAGCAGATCAGATAATATGCAAATGTGTGAACACTGAGGGTTAGCGTGTGTTTACACAGAGCGATAACAGCCCTGGCTTTCTCAGAAACTGAGATAAGAGCAGTGTAATATAGTATGTGAACAAAAATTCATAACAGTCGTGAAGCCATGTAATTTACCGGAATAAAAAGTCGCCTATGTGTTAATCGAGGTTACAATCTATGTGCTGAATTTCCCTTCAAATCCATTCAGCCGTTTTTGCGTGATTGAGGTACAAACATACAAATTTTCGCATTTATAATATTAGTAGGAAGGATTAGTAGGATAAGATGTACAGACCAAAATCAGTGAAATTCCAAAGTGGATCCATGGAATACTTAGTTATTCATAGAAAGAAAGTCCAAGAGAATGGCATTGTTATTTTCCTAAAATCCTTCTATTTATGAATGCAATAATTGGCTAAATAAATCGTGAGATTAGAGAGAACAGTAGATCTGAATTTATTACAGAATTTGGGCAGCTCTTGTGCTACTCAGAAACTCATAGTATTGCAGTAAGTATGTTCTCTAGAATGTTCCAAGCTTGAAAAAACAACAAATGAAATAAAACTTTAAAAAGTTTATAAAGTCTTGTTATTCATAAAGTTCTTAAATGTGAATGCAAAAGTTATACTTAGCACAGGCGCAAGGTTTCCACTTATTCCCTTTAAGTGTATCATAAACATTTCATATCACATTGTATGAGAATTGATTCATGCAAAATTGTTTTATGTAAAATTGCAATAATTTTCACTGCTAGGTCAAGCTGTACAGAAATGTTTTTAATGTTCTGTTATTTCATCAAATCATATAGCAACCACTCTGTTTTACAGCCTGAGATAGCTGCTGTCAGCTCTGAAGACTGTTATCAGGGAATTTGACCACAATAACCACAAAGCTTTACTGTTCCTAGAAATGGGCCCCAAGTAAATGCTGCATTCACCTTTTTATGCCATGTTTCCATTATTCATTAAAAGTTTGTAGCGCACAGAAAATTCTAGCTAAAGTAGCTGGTGTAGCAAGTCATATAATTACCGTATATACTCGCGTATAAGCTGAGTTTTTCAGCACAGTTTTTGTGCTGAAAAAGTGCGCCTCGGCTTATACTCGCGTCAATACGGTAATTGAAAATGTCACATGACTGGTCCGCAGTGAAAGACCTCTGTGAGAGGCCGCTGGAGCAGCGATAGGTGAGTGGTGAGGCAGTGCCTCCAGGACCACCCCAAGATGTTTTCAGAGCATCTTCTCTGCCTTGGAAACATGTTAAGGCTGCCCTGGAGACAGCGCTGCCTCACCAACCACCTATCGGCAGCAGCGACCTCCCACAGATGTCTTTTACTGCGGACCAGTGAAATTACCAGTGTAATTGACTTGACCATATTGACTCGCTGCAGCGGGCCTCTGCTCCAGTCCCGGCCCCCTCCCCCGGCTAAAACACACGCTGGGTGACGTGGCCACGTTATCTCAGGCCCGCACCCGGCGTATGTCGATGAAGTCTTACTGCATCTCAGCACAGGCGGCCTCATCACACCCCCTACACTGAGACGCAGCAGCAGCTGTGGGAGAAGACAAGCAGCCATAGGAGAAGATGAGCAGTAGTGACAGCGGGAGCAGCAGCGCGAGTTCTGTAAGTATGAGAACTTAATGTTTGTTTGTCCCCAGGCCTGCTCACTGCCGACCCCCGCGTCACCTTATACTATAGGCCGCGGAGGCCGGCAGTGAGTAGGCCCGACCAACCGGCCGCGATCCTACTGCCGCTATTATTATACTCAGGGGTCAGGGGCCCAGGGGAGGTGAGAGAAAATAATAAACAGTTTTACTCAACTCTCCGGGATTCGATGTTAGTCTTAGCCGGCTTCAGGCCTATGTGGTAAAATCCCAGATGTCATGTGGTCTGGGATATTACCATATAGGCCCAAAGCCTGTGGTAGTAGTAATAGCCTATTACTGCTAGCACAGGCTTTGGGCCTGTACTGCAACAGGCTGCTACTGCTACCATAATGCTTTGGGCCTGTATGATAATGCCCCAAACAGGAATGACCTTATCAAAGAACTCAGGGAAACGAGAAAAGTCCTGGCAAATAACAGTGATCAAATCCCCCAGCCTCGTCTTGCCAATATCATTGTCCCCGGCATGAACAACCAAAATCACCATGCCGAATACAACGCAACTTACTTTGGCAACTTCAGCTAAAACCCTAAGCCACCGGATTCCTCTGAACCCGTACCAGCATACTTTGACATCAGCCAAACCTAATGAAAGATCTTCAGTACGAATGGTGGCCCCCTCTTGACCCAGAAAACAAAGGAATGCCCAACGATCAACACATTCACTGGAGAGGAACCTAGAATGAGAAGAAAAGGAGAACACAACAAGCAAACACTAAAAAGACCACACTCTATTAAACGGTTAAGACTGTACAACTTAGGAGGTTAACAAATCAGGGCATATGTAAGACCTGAAACATTCTGAACACCAATGGCCGCCCTCTTGACACCCTCCACATCCATACCACACACATCTGCAGTAGTCATGGCCCCAATATGAAAAGGGTATGTCCTGAAATCTTTTGTATTCAGCCCAAGATTAACTAGGCTCAACCAGAAAAACAGACGAAAACTTAAATCTGGTCAAGGATCGACCAGATGTATGAGACAAAAATCTATCCCCAGACCCTTTAATGCTCAAAAAGTCACCCACGACTTTTACAGGAGCAAAAAGCAGATAAAAAACAATAAAAACTCCGATTCATCCCGACAAACAACTATAAGAACTGACATCAAGCGCTCTAACAAAGGAAAACACACCAGACGCCAGCCATCATGAGAAACACACTCTTTCCTCCAACCTTTTAAAATATGCTTTACCAGGAAATGTTTGATGACATCATGGAATCCGTACAGCTTGAGCATGAAGGCTACTCCTCACAGTCCTCTGGCAGCTGCTGCTGCCGATGTCCCCTTCATTCTCAACTATTCCAGACTATTCAATGTAACACCACGTATCTGATCATCCTCTCTGGGTATAGAACCACCAGAACAGGACAACCAGATGGTCCAAGCGCGCACATGACCTTGCCAGCTAGAATCAGCCACTGAACCAAACCCAAGGGACACCAGACCACAACAACCAGCCTCCACAATAATCCCAGGCATGATGCCGCCTCTGGATCCACCGTTGGATGTAATGACCGAAAAAGCTGAAATTTGGAACAGGACAATGCATCAGCAACAGTATTCTGCACACCGGAAACATGCCTGGCCCTCCGGCCCTATGCCAGCTCGCAGATACTGATATTGGCCCCATATCGTGGTCTGATCATGCCCCGGTAGTTATCACTCTTTCCTCTGACCCGCGAGCAGTTTGTCGCTGCCACTGGCGTTTAAATGAGACTTCGCTCAAATCCCCTTCTTTGCTAGAAGTTTTGCGTTCTCATCTGATTGATTATTTTAATGATAATTTAAGTTCGGTACATTCTCCAACAGTTCTTTGGGAAGCCCATAAGGCTGTGATGAGGGGCCATTGTATTGCGCTGGCGTCCAAACTTAAGAAAGACCGACGGGCCCAGGAGCGTCTCCTCCGCAATCAGATTACTTCTTTAATGGCTTCTATGACAACCTGCCCATCCCTGGGGGTCCTTCGCCGATTGACTCTTGCTAGAGCTGATCTCTGCTCCTTAGAGACCTGCCATGTGCAACGCCTCCTACTTTATTCATGTCAACGTTATTTTGAGGGGGCAATAAACCCCATACATTATTGGGTAAGACTCTCAGGGATCAGCGGCTATCCTCTAAATCCCATTCTGTATTCGATTCTGCGGGCATCCTCCAACATCACCCTGACGCTGTGGCCCGAGCCTTCCAATGCTATTATTCTAAACTTTGTAATTTGACCCTCCCGAGGGAGCTTGGACAGGTGGACGGTCTTCTTCCTGCTACCTACCTTGCGGATTGTCACCTACCGCGTCTTTCTTCTTCTGCATTAGATTCCCTAAATTCCCCTGTCACGATAGAGGAGTTGATAGGTGTTTTAAAGGAACTTCCTAATGGTAAGTCCCCAGGTCCAGTTGAAGGTCCTAGAGAGACTGGTCCTGACACACCTACGCCCCCTAGTGAGCTCCGCTCTGGACCCCCTCCAGTTTGCCTATCGGCCAGGCATTGGGGTACATGACGCCATCATCCACCTTCTTCACAGAGCTTTCTCTCACCTGGAGAAACCCGGGAACACTGTGAGAATAATGTTCTTTGATTTCTCCAGTGCTTTCAACACCATTCAGCCAGAGCTACTGAGGGAGAAGCTGAACCTTGGTGGTGTGGACCATCACCTGTCCAACTGGATCCTAGACTACCTCACAGACTGCCCTCAGTATGAGAGAGCCCGGGACTGTGTGTCTGACACTGTGATCTGTAGTACAGGGGCACCACAAGGTACAGTTCTTGCCCCATTCCTCTTCACACTGTACACAGCTGACTTTAGGCACAACTCATCCAGCTGTTACTTACAGAAGTACTCCAATGTCTCTGCTATAGTAGGCCTTATCACTGATGGCGATGATAGGGAATACAGAGACTTAAACCGGGATTTTGTTGAATGGTGCCAGCAGAACCATCTCAGGATTAATGCTGGGAAGACCAAAGAGATGGTGGTGGACTTTGGGAAACGGAGGAGTGCTCTGACCCCGGTGGTGATCCAGGGGACATGCATTGAGATAGTCAGGACCTATAAGTATCTGAGTGTGCTCCTCAACAATAAACTAGACTGGGCTGATCACCTGGAGGCGCTGCACAGAAAGGGTCACAGCAGACTCTACTTGCTCAAGAGGCTGAGGGCCTTTGGAGTACAGGGGCCACTTCTTAGGGTCTTTTTCAACTCAGTAGTTGCTTCAGCTATCTTTTTTGGTGTAGCCTGCTGGGGGAGCAGCATATCAACCAGGGACAGAAATAGACTTGACAGGCTGATCAGAAGGGCCAGCTCTGTCCTGGGGAGCCCCCTGGACCCAGTACAGGTGGTGGGTGACAGACGGATACTGCCTGTGGTGACCTCCATGCAGGAGAACAAATCCCACCCCATGTATGAGACCTTGATGGCACTTGGCAGCACTGTAAGTGACCGTCTGCTTCACCCCAAGTGTGAGAAGGAGCGCTATCGCAAGTCCTTCCTTCCAACCGCGATCAGGCTGCATAATCTACATCAGACCAAGCGAAGATCACTCCGCACAGAGAACTAAATGACTATGAATGTCCTCCTTCTTTCTTCTCTGTTCCTTAGCTGCTATGGACTCCTAGTATATCTTTCTCAGCATATGTGTGTCTACTTCTATAATATATTACTGTGTATTATCATGTATCTGTATTACTATGCAGCTGTAACTTACTGAAATTTCCCCACTGTGGGACTATTAAAGGATTTTCTTTACTTACTATTATTATAAGTCCTTCTGCAACGAACTCTGCACTCATCTTTTGACTTGCTCGGCCCCATGCGTTTTACTCAATCTATCTGGTCTACGTGTAATGCTAAGTTTTCCCTGATGTCCCCGTGCTTGTCTCTGGTGTCTGTTTTATATAACCCTCTTCTCCCTGATAGTTTGACGCCCGCTATGGTCAGAGTGTGGTCGGCGACAGGCCTACTCCGTATTGCCGATCTGATTGACCCTACGACGTTGGAGCTTAGGCCCTTTGATTACTTTGCAGCTAATCTAAGGCCTCCCTCAGACAGAATGGCTTCATTATTTCCAGGTAGTTCATTTTGTTCGCTCCCTCTATGGCCCTTGGGACACCTACTGTGCGCTAGGTGGTCTTTAATCTTGGAACCTCCCTTCCCTTCCCCCACCCTCCTTCCTATTCTGTTTTTGTAAGTTTGTTGTTACCCCTTATTTTGTTTTGCTTTTAAGTTGTATGCCTATTTTGCAGTTGAGATTATGCAGTATTGCTTCTTTTTGCTATTTTGGGTATTTGTTTTGCCTTGTCTCCTTCTCTGCGTATTGATAAATGTTTTTGAAAAATTTCAATAAAAATTACAGTTAAAAAAAAAAAAAAGGAAACATGCCTGGCCTGAAACCTGATGTTGGCCTGAAGACAATGAATGACCGAGTGGCGCAACAAGGCCAACACCTCTACAGACGATGAAGATTGACTGTTCACCGCCTGTACCATTGCCTTGTTATTGGTCCAAAGACATATACGACTGTTGCTGAAACACTGTCCCCAGAGCAGTCTAAACCACCAGGAACCATAAAATGCACCAAAACCGCCCCCCCTAGCTGTGTCGGTATATAGGGACAGCTCGTCGCTGGAGTGTTCAGCCGACTGGCAAAGCAACTCCAGCTGTTGTGAAACTACACCTCCCAACATGCTCCATTCACTTCCATGGGAGTTCCAAGAACAGCAAAGCAAGTATGCATGCTGGGAATTGTAGTTTTACCACAGTTGGAGTGTCAAAAATTACATAACCCTGCTGTAGGGTGTGTGATCACTGCTTGGATCTTACAGGCCCGTTGCATGAACTCTATCGTTTTTTGGGGGGGTTTACAACACACCTAGGTTATTAGGAATTGCTCTTCAGCTTTCTCCTGAAAGAAATTACCGTATTTTTCAGACTATAAGACGCACTTTTTTTCCTCCAAATATAGTAGGAAAATATGGGTGCGTCTTATAGTCCGAATGAAGTGTCTGTTTCCCGTCTGTGTGAAGCAAAAGGAGGTTCCGTAATAGCAGAGAAAGGCTACAGATAGAGGGTACAGGCAATGCAGACAAGTTAGAAGAAAGCCTGCGGCGCCTGTACTTGTTCATGATGCCCCTACACTCCAGCCACTTCCTGACATTTGCCGTTTCAATACGGTAGATGTGCAGTCTTAAAGATGGCAGCCACTCCTGCAGAGCGGTTGCCATAGCTACTGGGTCTCCGTTGTACAGGAGACCCGATAGCTATAAATTTAAGAAACCGCCCCTGGTACCTGTACTGTTGCAGGTCAGCTCCCACAGGGCGAGATTGCAGGAGTCAACCTATTCTTGTGCCACGCGGGAGCCTTATGAAGGCTCCCCTGGCTTGTCATAGGGTTATTAGTATTGAGGCTTGTCTATGTCCAGCATATAGATCATCTGTCATAGACTACAATACAGCTGTACTGCAATCTATGGGACTTGCAATCAAATGATTGCAAGTTCAAACCCCCTAGGAGGGGGTAAATAAAATGTAAAGAAAAAAATAAAATATATATATATATATATATATATATATATATATGTGTGTGTGTGTGTGTGTGTGTGTGTGTGTGTGTGTGTGTGTGTGTTCAAATCACCCCCATATCCCTAGAATACATATAAAGCAAAAAATTACACATACACATTAGGTATCCCTGTGTACCCCTGTTCTATTTACATTGGTGAAATATTATATTATTATGTTAATAAATATTTTACAAATATTTGCTTCAACATTTTTTTTTCCCTATTTTCCTCCTCTAAAACCTTAGTGCGTCTTATGGTCCGAAAAATACGGTAAAAATACTTATATAATTCTGTACACTGCCTCATGTAACTGTCTCCTCCTCCCCCTCCCCTCTAAATAGACTTTATTGTCAACTGACGCGGATTGCATGCAGAGTGCAGACTGAAATCACTCAGACAGGACTAATTGTTAAAGACACAGGGACCTTAATTAGTGAAATATAGTGCAAAGTTTGCATTAGACAGCTATGAAAGCTATGAAAAAAATAAATAAAAATTCACTTACATTTTAACTCCTCTTTGACTCTCGTATTTCTGAGTGTTCCATTCTTAAGGGAGCTTTCACATGATGTAACGCTGCACTCATTCTGATCGTAAAAACACGTTCAGAATGAGCACGTAAAAAGCAGCTCCCATTGACTTGAATGGGAGCCGACATACGTGCGCTCCCCATTGAAATCAATGGGAGGCTTTTTTCCCTATGCTTTCCCCATGCACAGACATTAGCAGCGGACACTAGCTGTGTCCGTGACATTTTTCATTCATTTAAATGGCGATCGGGTGCGTTCTTTTGCACTCCGTGCTTAAGTGTCCATTCCTAAAGATGTCCGACTTTTTAAGCGGACAGAAAAACCAGACATGTAGGTTTTTTCTGTCCGCTTGAAAAGTCGGACATCTTTAGGAACGGACACTTAAGGACACTGGGTAGAGAGCAAGACAAGACTAAAAGAAAACAGATTTACATACAAAATCATGACCTTTTAAAACGAACTAGTTTATATCAAGTTTTTGATGGAAAAGTTTAGGAATGTCTAACATGCGTCAGGGCTAAATAAAACCGTAGCAGTTCAAGGACTGTTATGTACTCCCCTTATTGGTCGAAAGGTAAGGTCTGCTTCAATCCAGAAGAAAGTCAACAAACAAACAAGAACTATTTGATGTAAAATAAAGTAGGTAAATGAACCAGCAGTGAACTGGAAAACATTATGTGTTTTTATAGGGAATCAGATGTTGTTTTTCTAAAGAGTCTGTGCTGCTATGTTTTTTCCTTCTACACATCTGGCCTATTTGAATTGGAACAAAGAAAATAAATAGGTATCACAATACATTTCAGGACCAAAATGGCTAAAAAAGAAAATGGGGCTATCTAAGACTAAAAATGAATGATCTATCCATATGATGAGATTCGTGGAGGTCTGAAACATGGTCCCTATTCTGATCAGCTGTTCTTCACATCGTGTACGGAGATGGAAGCAGATGGCTCTGCACACTGTGTAGTGGCCCTATAGCAGCTCAACTTCCATATAATAGTGTGTAATAATGTGGCTTAGCCACTGTATAGTGTATATGGCCATCTGCTTCCGACTCCAAGCACTATGCGAAGAACAGGGGTGGGACACCCACCAGGACATCCACCATTCTCAATTAATCCTAATTAATCCTAAGAATAGGACATTAATATTTAGACAGTCTTAAGTCTCCCTAGTAGCGGTAGTTTCCTGGGCTATAGGGGAAGCTAAAACAAAAAAATTATTAATATGAATTTTTCCTCTAGAAGTTACATTGTGAGATAAAACACATCATATACTACCTAAGGGAAAAGAAATCTTGTGATCAACACAAAAAACTGACTTGTCTGATAATCAGATCATCCCGTAACAGCTAGAATGTCTAGATAGACAAAGAGAGCTTGATAGTTCTGTAGAGTAGCCTGCAGGTGCCAATATCACTAACATATGACTCAATCTGTATAGTAGGACAGGTTTGGCGCCCTGCTGTGGTTCTAAATACTGTGTACTGTAAATAAGGAATGGCTTCAGCAATACTGTGTAAAGTCTTAGTTCTAGCTCACTGGCTCGTTTCATCCCACAGATGAAAGAAACATTACATTGGAACTAGTCATTGACATTACTTTGACTGGCAAATTGTTTAATGGAATGTAAGACATGACAGTATACCTTCTTATAATTGCTCCTTTCCTCGGGCTACAAAGTTTGATTTTTGGCTTATTTTTAGTTTATGGGTCAAAGATTGCAAAGGATTGTAATAGGTGGGACAAAAATGCACTAACTAGGTCATATCCAAAAATGTCAGGGCAAATGTCGAGGTTCACACACAGAATGTTAAAAACCAGTGATTGGCTGTTGTGATCACATGACCACAAACAGGATCTCATGGCTTCTGGGCCAGCAAGGATCAGAAAAGGCGAGGACTGTTCTACCGACACTAAAATAACAAGGCATTTAAAAGGTGAGTTATGTTATTTTGATTTACATAATATAATTTCTTGCATTCTTTCAAGTTTTTAAATAAGTCAGACAACTCCTTTAAGAATTGAACTTGAGTTTATATAGGTTGAGGAAGAAACCAGTTTTAACTCATTCAGAAATTGTGCGTAGTGCCAGAATTATTATATCTTTATTTCTGCAACCTGTTGTTACATTTTATGTAAAGTATTTCATCAAATATAGTTTAGTGAAGAGTTTAGTGAGCAGTGTCTGTGCCTTGAGTTGTCGTAACGCAATACACACATTACAATACATACACTGTCTACCAATAAGAATTTGGACACCCATACAAATGAAGATATCTGCAGTTGTGATGTACGTCACGCCTTCCGCCATTAAATAGGAAACAGCATTGGCATTAGTGCATTGACATTAGTCGCATGCAAGATGCCATGAAGTGCAGAGTTGTCTGATTTCAAGAAAGAGGTAATTGTGGGGTACCACAGAAATGGTTGATCCATAAGGGACATAACAAGCGAACTGAATTACCCAAAACCGACAGTGGCCTATGTGATTACAAAGTGGAAGGTGAACGGCGATTGTCGGCAGACCCCCGAAACTGGGAGATAGAGACTGAGGAGTGCTGGCCAGAGAAACCGCACCCAACCGATGGCTCACATACACCAGGAGTTTCATCAGGCATCCGGGAGTATTGTGCTGATCAATCCCATCCGTAAGCATCTGCTGGGTTCTACCAACTGTTCAATATGAAGAAATTATGTTTTTCTATTCTACCACAGGTGTCCAAGTACTTATTGGTAGACAGCATATGCCCTAATAGGTGGGCAACCCTTGTGAGTTTTTCATTGTCTTATAATGTATAAATGAGCAAGTACTATCCTATTTGTTATATGTCATAAAATGGCGTATATTATTAGTTATTCAATAATAATCGTTGATTGGCAGAATGCTATACATTTTGCCAATCAACGCTGGTTCTTCTCTTACCTTTAGAAGTCTTCTCCGTGCAGCGTCCCTGCAGCGTCTTCCGGCTGGATTTCACTCTGCCTAGGCATCCGGCCTAGGCAGAGTCGACTGCGCATGCGCAAGCATGCCCTCGCATGCGCAGTCAGCTCTGCTCAGGCGCCGGGCCGGGCAGAGCCAACCGCGCATGCGCAGTCGGCTCTGCCTAGGCCCCGATGCCTAGGCAGAATGAATTCCAGCCGGAAGACACCGCTGGGGCGCTGCGCCGGGAGAAGACTTCAAGGGGAATCCAGCCCGACCGTCACTCGTGGACTTGGTAAGTATAATGTTATCGAATTTTGCGTACCCCTGAAACGAGCATTTCCACCCATAGACTATAATGGGGTTCGAAATCTGTTCGAACAGCTGAACAGTGTGCGGCTGTTCGAATCGGATTTCGAACCTCGGACATTTTAGTGTTCGCTCATCTCTATTGTTGACCTATCTATAGTGTTGGATCCCCTGGTGTGAAACTGGCCATTCTATTAATGATGACCTATACTAAAGATCGGCCACCAGTATCAAATCTTGGACAACCCCTTTTAAAAGGGGGATTCAATTTACCTTTAATAGGGTGTTTTCGATTCTGTAAGCAGAACATCTTTTCAGAGCCAAGTTTTGTACGAACAAGTGGTCTTGTTTATATAGTTTTCATTTGACCGCAGTTTAATCTTATTAAGTCAATGCCAAGAGTTACTGTAGGAATGCCATTTACTTCTATTTACTGAACTAAGTAATGTTCAGTTGTAAAGATAGAAATGAAACGTGCATATAATCCTGTCTATAACAGCCATGTATCATGCACTAACTTTAGTTCATATTTAGTATGTGATATTTATTGGCCTTTATATCAAGAGGCAAGAGCAGGGTAATAGCTGAATATGCAAAAAACTCGCATTTCACCTCCGGTTTTACTAACATTTTATTTGGCTTAGTCATTTAGAAGGCGCTGTGAAGATTTCTACTATACATGAGCATGGGAATTATAGAGCCTTGTTCTTTGTATTGAGATTTTTCCTCTTCTGACTATAACATTATTCCTTTATTATATTAGTTATACCCCAGTGCTTTGTCACATGACAACTTTCGAAATGATCAAGTGATCAAGGAATACTAAGCTAGCAGAATGACAATTACATTATTCATTAAAGGGGTTTTCCAGGATTTTTATATTGATGACCCATGCTCAAAGCCCTGCTCCGAATACTAAGCACAGCGCCATACTTATACTAGGGGCTGTGCTTGGTATTGCATCTCAGACTCATTCACTCATTCCACCTCAAGTTCCGATCCAAAAACCGGGTGGCCGCGACTGAAAGCCGGTGAATCCGGCACTGCACTCCGGATTAGGCCCAATGAATTAGGATGTTGTTCATGGCAAAGTACTTATCTAGTCTAGTCTAGGTTGCTATCCATGTATTAAAGGAATTCTCCAGCTTTTTTTTTTTTTATTATTATTCATGACCTATCGTATCCTACTCTATTCTATCCAACACCCAGCACCCCCACTGACCAGCTACAACTATGTAGTCAAAGCAGCCAGAATCAGATGGCTGTGTCCATTATGCAGTGACTTCTATTCCAGTGAATGACATGAGATAACCCCTTTAAACTAGTAAAACAATGCTGGCATTTATTTCTCATCCAGTCCTGCCTTTCACATTTCTATTTCTCACATTTAGATACAAGTATTCTGAACTCCATATGATTTTAAGAAGCTTAATATTTAGGTTGCCTAGAAACAGGCTCCCTGAATTATTCATGATATGGAGAGAGCTATAGAGAACAGATGTAATAATAATCATGTTGATAAAGGTAATTATTTAAAAGCTCATTACTGCTAAATGAGAGAATGACAACAGATAATGAGCTGCATGTACTTAACAGAAATCACTTTATAATGTAATGCTGGCACCGTGCCAGCGCCTATTACATCTACAGTGGATGAGCAATACCGAGCAGTGAGTAGGCCACTTTCTGAGACCGTGTACACACTACAGATTCAATTAGGTACATACTGTATACTTATTAGGATAAGCAGGTTATAACTTAATTTAAACAGAATTTATCATGAGGACAATAAGGAGATGCACTTCCCTGTACTTAAAGAGACATGTTATACAAATACTGAGATGTCAACCTGGAAGAGCCCTTCACACGGTGATTCGCAAAAGGCAGACTGCGGCAAAAGTAGGAATTGCCATTTCATGGAACATGGCCTTTATAAAAGGATACGGTTAAATGTATTCAGACCCTATATCGTATTATCATAGTTCAGACCATAACTTACTTGTTAATGGGTAAATAAAGAAAAAGAAAAATTGCAACATTTTAATTTGCTATTTAGCAAATACTATAATATTTTCTTTACTTTATGGTGAGGGGATATAATGGTTACAGCAATATCAAATATGTATGCATTATGTATTATGCATTGTGACCATCATTACTAAGGTCCGGTTCACATCTATGTTCATGTCATTCCATTCCCTTCTCCGCATGAAAAATGTGGAGAGAAAAGTCCTGCAAGTAACCCTTTTCTCTCAGCATTTTTTGTGCGGAAACTGAGTGGAAACCACGCAGACCCCATTATAGTCTAGGGGGTCCGCGGGTGTTTTAAGGTAACCACTTTTTTATGTAGATAGTCCCTAAGCATCATCTTTTGTAGATAGATGGTCCCTAAGCATCATCTTCTGGCTTGTAGATGACTTCATGTATTCCAGACATCACCACTAAGGCCCCACATTGACCATTGAGGTCCAATCAATGGTGGCGTCAGGAACATTTGATGTCAGCCGTAGACCTGAATAAGAAGCCAGTGGAGACAATGGTGAGGATGCCCAAAAGAGGTAAAGCAAGGTGAGTATAAAAGTTTGTTATTTTCCCTCACCTCTCTTGGTCTTCCAATTATTATATTCTGGTGTCTGAAGAGACCCCAGAGTATAATAATAGCACTGAAACAAAAAGGTAACCCTTACGAATATTTGTCAAAATGAATTTTGAAGGGTTCTCCTGAAGTGGCTTGAGGCTCTGAGGTGTATGTTATACTGTGTGAGTCAACTGTGGAGCATTATACAGTCCTATGAAAAAGTTTGGGCACCCCTATTAATCTTAATCATTTTTAGTTCTAAATATTTTGGTATTTGCAACAGCCATTTCAGTTTGATATATCTAATAACTGATGGACACAGTAATATTTCAGGATTGAAATGAGGTTTATTGTACTAACAGAAAATGTGCAATATGCATTAAACCAAAATTTGACCGGTGCAAAAGTATGGGCACCTCAACAGAAAAGTGACATTAATATTTAGTAGATCCTCCTTTTGCAAAGATAACAGCCTCTAGTCGCTTCCTGTAGCTTTTAATCAGTTCCTGGATCCTGGATGAAGGTATTTTGGACAAACAATTCAAGTTCAGTTAAGTTAGATGGTCGCCGAGCATGGACAGCCCGCTTCAAATCATCCCACAGATGTTCAATGATATTCAGGTCTGGGGACTGGGATGGCCATTCCAGAACATTGTAATTGTTCCTCTGCATGAATGCCTGAGTTGATTTGGAGCAGTGTTTTGGATCATTGTCTTGCTGAAATATCCATCCCCGGCGTAACTTCAACTTCGTCACTGATTCTTGAACATTATTCTCAAGAATCTGCTGATACTGAGTGGAATCCATGCGACCCTCAACTTTAACAAGATTCCCGGTGCCGGCATTGGCCACACAGCCCCAAAGCATGATGGAACCTCCACCAAATTTTACAGTGGGTAGCAAGTGTTTTTCTTGGAATGCTGTTTCTTTTTGGACGCCATGCATAACGCCTTTTTTAATAACCAAACAACTCAATCTTTGTTTCCAAAATGAAGTTGGCCTCTCCAAATGTGCTTTTGCATACCTCAGGCGACTCTGTTTGTGGCGTGCTTGTAGAAACGGCTTCTTTCTCATCACTCTCCCATACAGCTTCTCCTTGTGCAAAGTGCGCTGTATTGCTGACTGATGCACAGTGACACCATCTGCAGCAAGATGATGCTGCAGCTCTTTGGAGGTGGTCTGTGGATTGTCGTTGACTGTTCTCACCATTCTTCTTCTCTGCCTTTCTGATATTTTTCTTGGCCTGCCACTTCTGGGCTTAACAAGAACTGTCCCTGTGCTCTTCCATTTCCTTACTATGTTCCTCACAGTGGAAACAGAGAAGATATACTAGGAGTCCATGGCAGCTAAGGAAAAACAGAAGAGAAAGAGGAAGACCTCATGGTCATCCTCATAATCATTAGTTCTCTGTGCGGAGAGCTCTTCGTTTGGTCTGATGTAGATTATACAGCCTGGTCGCGGTTGGAAGGAAGGACCTGCGATAGCGCTCCTTCTCACACTTGGGGTGAAGCAGACGGTCGCTTACAGTGCTGCCAAGTCCCATCAGGGTCCCATACATGGGGTGGGATTTGTTCTCCCGCATGGAGGTCACCACAGACAGTATCCTTCTGTCACCCACCACCTGTACTGGGTCCAAGGGGCTCCCCAGGACAGAGCTGGCCCTCCTGATCAGCCTGTCAAGTCTATTTCTGTCCCTGGTTGATATACTGCTTCCCCAGCAGGCCACACCGAAAAAGATGGCTGAGGCAACCACAGAGTTGAAGAAGGCCCTAAGAAGTGTCCCCCGGACTCCGAAGGCCCTCAGCCTCCTGAGCAGGTAGAGTCTGCTGTGGCCCTTTCTGTGCAGCGCCTCCAGGTGATCAGCCCAGTCTAGTTTATTATTGAGGAGCACATCCAGGTACTTATAGGTCCTGACTATCTCAATACATGTTCCTTGGATCTCCACCGGGGTCGGAGCACCTCTCCGTTTACTAAAGTCCACCACCATCTCCTTGGTCTTCCCAGCATTAATCCTGAGCTGGTTCTGCTGGCACCATTCAACAAAATCCCGGATAGCCAGGATAGCTTTCATTTTTTTGGTCCCCAAGCGGGCCTGAAGAACAGAAAGCCAAACGCTAACATGAACCTAGCGTAAATAAAGTATTGAAAAGACCTCAACAAGCCCTCTGTTTCTTAAAGGCATAGATAAATCCAAAGTTCCTACCCTAGGCCACTATATTGAAATAGCTGTTAAAAGTATGGGTCAGGCATATACCGTGTTTCCCCGAAAGTATGACGCCCCCTGAAAGTAAGGCATGCGGGGGTTTCTGTTGAATTGCCTAATATAAGGCATCCCCCGAAAATAAGGCATGCCGGGAAGTGGTGTGCGGGGTTTCGGGGGGCGGGGCTTAGCGGAGGTTTCGGGGGGCGGGGCTTAGCGAGCTCCACTTCACTGACACAGCAGCCGTGCCCTGTGCTCCGTGTGCACAGCAAAGCCGGCTGCTGCCTCTGCTGCTGTAGGATGAGCTCTCCCAGCTCATCCCAGAGGCAGAGACAGCAGCTGCCATACAGAAGAGGCAGCAGCCGGCTTTCCTGTGCACACGGAGCACAGAGCACGGCTGCTGTGTCAGTGAAGTGGAGCTTGCAAAGCTCTGCTAAGCCCCGCCCCCCCAAAACATCGCTAAGCTCCGCCCCCCGAAGCCTAGCTAAGCCCCGCTCACCACTTCCAGGACGAACAGCAGCACCAGCACTGCTAGGAAGAAGGGAAAGGTAAGTATGATACCTTCCCCCCTACCCTACACTACACTACCTACAACTGGCAGTCATGCTGACGCTCCACTAAGGAAGTGCCGGCATGACTGCCGGTTGTAATAAGGCACCCCCCGAAAATAAGACAGGTCCTATATTTAGAGTGACAATTTAATATAAGACACTGTCTTATTTTCGGGGAAACACGGTATCAGCATATTTACGGGGCACACAATAAATCGGTGTACAGTACATCACCTCTCATGCTTTTTATTTAGAAAGATGTTTCCTCAGAAAGAAAATTTGCTGTGGGATCTCAATAAAAAGCAGAAGGTCAAGTGGTTTAGGAATCCATTGCTTGCCTTGCAAGCTGCAAACCATGTGCGTACACCAGTGGGGTGTACAGGGCTTTCCTAACTCCCTACCTTGGATGTCCCTACGTTGTAGATTAAACAGTCTCCATAAAATGCTGCCTGCCATCTAGTAAAAGGTGGCTATTAACCGAGAGATAATAGTGTTACACTACATACAGACAGCATTTGGAAAGAATACAAAAAGCCCTGTGTTACTGTGCCCACTTCTACCTTCATGAAAGAAACGGAGCAGTTTATATATGTATGCATGTGTGGATATGTGTGTGGATACATGTGACAGCATGTATTTGTACATGAATGCGGCCAACTGCTGTTTTTTGCGCACACTCTTACAAATGTATGGGTAGAATGTTAATACACTTGCACTTACACTTGAGAAACATAGTGGCATGCGCAGTGCGTATCTGGCTGGCATCAGCCAGGTTGTGGCACTGCAGCCACATCATTCTCAGCATCAATAGGGGTCCCAGAAGTAATAAAGTTATGACATATATATTAATATGCTATTGTACTGGTCCTAGGAAGCGCTGGTCCTATCACTAGTGTTCTCGAATTCCATTGTTATTTTAACATGCTTTACAATTGTAAACTTTAGTGAATACAGCTCTGCATCTGACTCCAATGATGTGTCAACTGGTTCTGTACTAATGTCAATGGCTCTCAGGCATTGGTAAGGAATGCATGACTTATATACTCACTTGGGCTGGAACAGATTAGCTGTTGAAATTGTTTTAGCATAAAGAAATACTGGAAAAAGTCATCAGGTTATAAAGCACATGGGATAATGTGAATTACATTCACATTAATTCTAAGGTCTGTTTCATTTAATGCAGTATACTCCATCCCAGTGATCTTTTTATATATATATATATATATATATATATATATATATATATATATATGATCTTTTATATACACTTAGCCTTAATTCACAATGTACAGTCCTATGAAAAAGTTTGGGCACCCCTATTAATCTTAATCATTTTTAGTTCTAAATATTTTGGTGTTTGCAACAGCCATTTCAGTTTGATATATCTAATAACTGATGGACACAGTAATATTTCAGGATTGAAATGAGGTTTATTGTACTAACAGAAAATGTGCAATATGCATTAAACCAAAATTTGACCGGTGCAAAAGTATGGGCACCTCAACAGAAAAGTGACATTAATATTTAGTAGATCCTCCTTTTGCAAAGATAACAGCCTCTAGTCGCTTCCTGTAGCTTTTAATCAGTTCCTGGATCCTGGATGAAGGTATTTTGGACAAACAATTCAAGTTCAGTTAAGTTAGATGGTCGCCGAGCATGGACAGCCCGCTTCAAATCATCCCACAGATGTTCAATGATATTCAGGTCTGGGGACTGGGATGGCCATTCCAGAACATTGTAATTGTTCCTCTGCATGAATGCCTGAGTTGATTTGGAGCAGTGTTTTGGATCATTGTCTTGCTGAAATATCCATCCCCGGCGTAACTTCAACTTCGTCACTGATTCTTGAACATTATTCTCAAGAATCTGCTGATACTGAGTGGAATCCATGCGACCCTCAACTTTAACAAGATTCCCGGTGCCGGCATTGGCCACACAGCCCCAAAGCATGATGGAACCTCCACCAAATTTTACAGTGGGTAGCAAGTGTTTTTCTTGGAATGCTGTTTCTTTTTGGACGCCATGCATAACGCCTTTTTTAATAACCAAACAACTCAATCTTTGTTTCCAAAATGAAGTTGGCCTCTCCAAATGTGCTTTTGCATACCTCAGGCGACTCTGTTTGTGGCGTGCTTGTAGAAACGGCTTCTTTCTCATCACTCTCCCATACAGCTTCTCCTTGTGCAAAGTGCGCTGTATTGCTGACTGATGCACAGTGACACCATCTGCAGCAAGATGATGCTGCAGCTCTTTGGAGGTGGTCTGTGGATTGTCGTTGACTGTTCTCACCATTCTTCTTCTCTGCCTTTCTGATATTTTTCTTGGCCTGCCACTTCTGGGCTTAACAAGAACTGTCCCTGTGCTCTTCCATTTCCTTACTATGTTCCTCACAGTGGAAACAGAGAAGATATACTAGGAGTCCAACAGAAAAGTGACATTAATATTTAGTACATCCTCCTTTTGCCTCTAGTCGCTTCCTGTAGCTTTTAATCAGTTCCTGGATCCTGGATGAAGGTATTTTGGACCATTTCTTTCTACAAAACAATTCAAGTTCAGTTAAGTTTGATGGTCGCCGAGCATGGACAGCCCGCTCTCAAATGATCTGAAAACAAAGATTGTTCAACATAGTTGTTCAGGGGAAGGATACAAAACATTGTCTCAGAGATTTAACCTGTCAGTTTCCACTGTGAGGAACATAGTAAGGAGATGGAAGAGCACAGGGACAGTTCTTGTTAAGCCCAGAAGTGGCAGGCCAAGAAAAATATCAGAAAGGCAGAGAAGAAGAATGGTGAGAACAGTCAAGGACAATCCACAGACCACCTCCAAAGAGCTGCAGCATCATCTTGCTGCAGATGGTGTCACTGTGCATCAGTCAGCAATACAGTGCACTTTGCACAAGGAGAAGCTGTATGGGAGAGTGATGAGAAAGAAGCCGTTTCTGCACGTACACCACAAATAGAGTTGCCTGAGGTATGCAAAAGCACATTTGGACAAGCCAACTTCATTTTGGAAACAAAGATTGAGTTGTTTGGTTATAAAAAAAGGCGTTATGCATGGCATCCAAAAAGAAACAGCATTCCAAGAAAAACACTTGCTACCCACTGTAAAATTTGGTGGAGGTTCCATCATGCTTTGGGGCTGTGTGGCCAATGCCGGCACAGGGAATCTTGTTAAAGTTGAGGGTCGCATGGATTCCACTCAGTATCAGCTGATTCTTGAGAATAATGTTCAAGAATCAGTGATGAAGTTGAAGTTACGCCGGGGATGGATATTTCAGCAAGACAATGATCCAAAACACTGCTCCAAATCGACTCAGGCATTCATGCAGAGGAACAATTACAATGTTCTGGAATGGCCATCCCAGTCCCCAGACCTGAATATCATTGAACATCTGTGGGATGATTTGAAGCGGGCTGTCCATGCTCGGCGACCATCTAACTTAACTGAACTTGAATTGTTTGTCCAAAATACCTTTATCCAGGATCCAGGAACTGATTAAAAGCTACAGGAAGCGACTAGAGGCTGTTATCTTTGCAAAAGGAGGATCTACTAAATATTAATGTCACTTTTCTGTTGAGGTGCCCATACTTTTGCACCGGTCAAATTTTGGTTTAATGCATATTGCACATTTTCTGTTAGTACAATAAACCTCATTTCAATCCTGAAATATTACTGTGTCCATCAGTTATTAGATATATCAAACTGAAATGGCTGTTGCAAATACCAAAATATTTAGAACTAAAAATGATTAAGATTAATAGGGGTGCCCAAACTTTTTCATAGGACTGTATATGCTCTTACAAATAGCAGTACACTTCTGAACCAATAAAAGTACCAGATGTATACCCAACAGTATCCATAGACCTTTAATATTTGCAGAAAAGTATCTTTTCATTATACACCTGGCAGGTTTATATCTTTAGACCATTTTACACTATAAAAAAGTTTCTACCACTCATTACAAATGAAGTATACAATACTACTATGCATCAAAGGACTAGCACAGTATCAATAAGTAAAGTGTAATAATAATAATAATAATAATAATAATAATAATAATAATAATACATTTTATTTATATAGCGCCAATATATTCCACAGCACTGTACAATCTGTAGGGTTCAAGTACAGAAAAAAAGATACATTACAAAAGAAATGGTCACTTCACACAATGGGACTGAGGGCCCTGCTCACAAGAGCTTACAATCTATGAGGTAGAGGGGGTGACACAAGAGGTAGCAGGGGTGGCATTGCTTATGCAGAGGTCAGACAATTTTGTAATAGAGGTGACTGTCATTACACAAACATAAAACTGTATGAGCCATCACCAGTCATGTCCTTTAACATGTCGATAGTGCCTGGACATATAAAGCTAGCCAGAAATTGCATCATATCGTGTGGGGTAATGTGGGAGCGGGGACAGAGGAGGGTTCATTTTAGAGATTCTAATTACAGTACACAAGGGTTTACATTAGGACTTGTGATAGGCCTGTCTGAAAAGATGTGTCTTTAGTTTGCACTTGCAGCTGTAGAAATTGGAGTTAATCTGATTGTCCAGGATAGAGCATTCCAGAGAAGTGGTGCAACTCGGGAGAAGTCTTGTATACGAGCGTGGGAGGTTCTAATAGAGGATGTAAGTGTTAGGTTATTGAGTGAACAGAGAGCATGGGTTGGGCAGTAGACATTGATGAGGGAGGAAATGTAGGGAGGTGCGGCATTATGGTGAGCCTTGTGGATGAGAGTGATAAGTTAATATTGTATTCTGTAATGAATAGGCAGACAATGTAGTGACTGACTCAGACTGAAGGCAACACTGTAGAGTCTAGACTGATAGATGAGCCTGGCCACTGCATTCAGAATAGATTGTAGAGGGGAGAGTTTAGTAAGGGAAGACAGATTAAAAGGGAGTTGCAGTAGTCAAGGCGAGAATGAATCAGAGAGACAATAAGTGTCTTTAGTGTATCTCTGGTAAGGAAAATGCATATTCTGGAGATGTTTTTTGATGTGGAGATAACATGAGCGTGTCAGTGATTGGATATGGGGGGGTGAAAGAAAGGTCTGAGTCAAACACAGCCTTGAGGCAACGGTCATGCTGCCTAGAAGTTATAGTAAGGCCGAAGACTGCAATGGATATATCAGGGATAAATCTATTACATGGTGGAAAGAGCAGTAGTTCAGTATTTGACAGATTCAGTTTCAGGTAGAGCGAAGACATGATATTTGAGACAGCAGAGAGACAGTCACTGGTGTTCTGTATTAGTGATGTGTATAATCGGGTGTCATCAGCATAAAGATGATACCAGAAGCCAAATCTGGTGATGGTTTGTCCAATGGGGGCTGAGTAGAGAGAGAAGAGCAGGGGGCCTAGGACCGAGCCCTGAGAAAACCCAATGGCAAGGGGAAAAGGGGAAGAAACAGAGTCTGCAAATGATACACTGAAAGTGCGGTCTGAAAGAGGTGAAACAGGAGAGCGGAGTGTCCTTGAGGCTGACTGAGCGGAGCATAGTGAGGAGTTGATGGTCAATAGTATTAAATGCTGGTGAGAGATCCACAAGAATAAGAAAAGAATAGTCACCATTAAATTTAGCCATTGGGAGAAGAGGGAAGAAACAGAGTCCACAAATGATACACTGAAAGTGCGGTCCGAAAGATAAGAGGTGAACCAGGAGAGCGCAGTGTCATTGAGGCTGACTGAGCGGAGCATAGTGAGGCAGAGTTGATGGTCAACAGTATCAAATGCTGCTGAGAGATCCAGAAGAATAAGAAGAGAGAAGTCACCATTGCATTTAGTTGCCACGAGATCATTGGAGTCTTTTGTGAGGGCCGTTTCAGTAGAGTGCAGAGGGCAGAAGCCAGATTGTAAGGGGTCAAGAAGAGAGGTAGCAGAGAGATACTGGATAAAATGAGAATAGACCAAGTGTTCTAAGATTTTAGAGATGAAGGGGAGGTTAGAGATGGGTCGATAGTAGCACAGGATGGGTCCAGCGAGGATTTTTTCAATAGCGGGGTTATGACAGCATGCTTGAAAGAGGATGGGAAAATTCCAGAAGAGAGTGAAAGAGATTAAATATTTTAGTAAGGTAAATTGTGACAGTAGGAGATAGTATGTGACTGGAGAAGGTGTGTGGGGAAGGGATCTGTACTGCAGGTCCTAGGTCGAGACGAAGAAAGTAGCTGGGAGATGAGAATGGACAGTCTGAAGTGCAGTTGATGAGGGTATCAGAACTATGGTAGGTGTGGGAATCAATGTCACCTGGGGATTGGGCAGTTATTTGTTAATGGATCTTATGGAAATAAGTGTCCAGGTCATCAGCACTAAGGTCTGTGAATGGCGTCTGCACCTTGGGTGTTAGTAAGGAGTGAAAAGTTTCAAAGAACCTTTTAGGGTTACAGGAGAGAGAAGAGATGAGGGCGGTGAAATAGACTTTTTTGGTGAGGTAAAGGGCAGAACTATAAATTTTAAGCATAAATTTGAAGTGGAGAAAATCTGCAGGTGAACGTGATTTTCTCCACAGACGTTCAAGCACACATAGAGCCCGGCCAGCCAGATTTCATGGGGGGACAGGAACTGTATGAGCAGACTGGCTCTTCAGTTCATTTTAGGAGGCCGTATTTCTGTAACTGGAGTTTATACATTCAAAACCCAGGTTCTAGCCACCCCCCTGGTGGCACAACACAAGGTGTTACCTACCTAAAAATTACCATAAGGGAAGACTATTAAAATATTTTTGTAGCACTTTGTACTGTAACAATAAAAATCTGGAAAAAATGTGGAAAACAAACACATTTTGCCTCGTTTGTTTATAGTTTCCCAGAAAAAAATATCCAAAAATAAAAATTACAGAAAAATAATTATTTATCACCAAAAATTATTTAAATAAACCAAATGAAAAAAAAAATGTTATAGCCCTCCAAATCAAATGTCCAACAAGCAAAAATATGTTTGTCCTGAACCATACAAATGGCTTGATCCTTGAATTAAACAATAAAATGGATCCATCTGATGGTGGACAACAATTGAGCCTGTGTCCAAATTCACTATCTATTATTTTTTTATCTCTGACATTGGGGAACAAAAAAGTTGGGCTCGAAGGACTTTTTCAACTTCAATTTCATTTGAGCCAGACAGACTCTGATGCAGATGTGAACATAACCTCAGTTTTTTGGGAAAGAAAGCATATTGTTGACTCGCCCATGACTCGCCCATGTGTCTCCAAGTCAAACGTTGCTTGAACTCGAAACACACTGGTGAATCATATTCAACAATAATGCTTTCGATCCATAAGTACTTACTAATACCTGGAACAGGCCACATCATCATCGCTGCACCATGTGGCTGTCCCTTTAATCCCAATACCACTAACTTTCCTTCTTCCACCTGAATAAAGGCATCCTTTGTGAACAGCTTGAAAACGGAGGTTCCAGCCATGTGTTCTGCCTTCAGAATGAAGTACTGATCAGGCACAGTCAATGGCACAATAAACAACAATTAAGTCCAATGACTCACGGTTGACGTCTTTTATGGAGTCAGTTACTTTTGACTCCATCTGGACCAGTCTTGAATGTTTCTTTCAGCTTTGGAACTTGTCACATGGAAATTTTTGTCTACTTACTTTTACACCATAGCTCTCCTTTTTTCTGTGGTAATATATTCACATGCAAATATAATGTGCCATAAAATGAAACGCCATCTGGAGGGCCCCATATTCTCTGCCTTCCATATTTACTTAACAATGCCTTTCAAAGACTATCCTTATATACCAGATCAGCTTTACACTACTCCCATATACAGTGCTAACAAGATTTCCATCACAATAGTAGAGGTAACATGACTGAAGAGGCTATCCAGACGATATTTCCTTTAGAAAACACAAGGTTTAGAATATTATAAAATCACCAATCGTCAATCTGACACCACTTCCATTTGACATGTGAAAAACTAAATGCACCTCCATTACTTTATTGGGACATTGTAATGCCTACATGTTACATTTTTTAAATTACTTTCTTAGAATGCTGTGTTGTCACACTGTACACTGTAATTTATTTGTGTGTGCATTATTCCTGTACTACAATATCATAGTGGGTATTATGCCTGTATTGTGACATTACTGTGTGTATCTTCCTGGTACCGGAACATCACTATGTATATTATCTCTGTACTGTGACATCACTGTATGTATTATCTCTGTACTGTGACATAAATGGGTGCATTATTCCTGTATTGTAGTATTACCAGGCATGTCAAACTCAGGGTACCCCGAGGGCCACAGGAGTAACAAGAGGTTGTTGCGAGGGCCGCACACAGCAGCTAATGTCACACACGTATTTTAACAGCAGTCATGAAAGCAAAATATGAAGTAGTAATATGTAACAGCAACATATATTTGCAGTGCGCAACAGCAACTAATATATTTAACAAAAATACAGCAATTAAAAACTAAACATTTATTTGCTATCATTTTTTTCAATCTTTTTTAGTGTTTTGTCCTGAGGCTTGACACCTCTTTGTGCTAACAATTGTTGGTATATCAGGCTGAAATGACAACGCAGTGCCTACTTTGATCAAAGATGATAAGTGGTGATCAGTCAGCCTTGTTCTCTGAGAAGATTTTGTTAGTTTCATAAAAGAAAATTATCTGTTTACATATACACCCTTCATCTGCCCCCAGTTTCATGTCCCCTCCATCTCTGCCCCCAGTTTCATGTCCCCTCCATCTCTGTCCCCAGATTCATGTCCCCCTCCATCTCTGCCCCAGATTCATGTCCCTCCCATCTCTGCCCCCCAGATTCATGTCCCCCCATCTCTGCTCCCATATTCATGTCCCTTCTCCATCTCTGCCCCCAGATACATGTCCCCTCCATCTCTGCCCCCAGATTCATGTCCCTCCATCTCTGCCCCCAGATTCATGTCCCTCCATCTCTGCCCCCAGATTCATGTCCCTCCATCTCTGCCCCCAGATTCATGTCCCTCCATCTCTGCCCCCAGATTCATGTCCTCTCCATCTCTGCTCCCAGTGTCATGCCGTCCCCTCCTTCATCTGCCCCCAGTTTCACGTTCCACCTCTATGTGTACACACAAACTTACCTTCTCCGACGACTTTGAGTCCTCGCTCCCCCGCCGCACTCTCTCTCTCTCGCACGCGCTAACAGTTGTAGACACGATGTGACGTCTTCACGTCACATCATATCTACACATCTAAACTTTAGAGACAAAATTTGAGACTTTTGTGCGGGCCGCAGATATGCCTGTAAAGGGCCGCATGTTTGACATGCCTGGTATTACTGTATGGATTATATCTGTCCTATGACATCAACATGTGCATTATCCCTGTACTGTGACATCACTGTGTGCATTATCCCTGTACTGTGGTACCACTTAGTATAGTATCCCTGTACTGGTACATCACTGTGTGCATCACCTCTGTTTGTGAATATAACCGTGTGCATTATTCCTGTACTGTAACATTGCTGTATGCATTATCTCTGTACTGTGACATCACTGTGTGCATTATCCCTGTACTGTAGCATTACTGTGTGGATTATATCTGTCCTATGACATCACCATGTGCATTATCCCTGTACTGTGTCATCACTGTGTGCATTATCCCTTTACTGTAACATCGCTGTGTTCAGTATATCTGTTCTTTGACATCACCATGTGCATTATCCCTGTACTTTGTCATCACTGTATGCATTATCTCTATACTGTGACATAAATGTGTGCATTATCCCTGTACTGTAAAATCACTGTACACATTATCCCTGTACTGTGATATCACCATATGTTTATCCTAGTACTGTGATACCACTGTGTGCATTATCCACCGTGTTTTACAGTCCTTTCAAAGTGGATGGGATTCTAGCAAATCCAATCCACGCATTTCAGAAAAATACGAGCAGTGGTTTCCCTATAGGTAAAATAGGGACAGAAATCCCATTCACTTTGCTGATACTGTAAAATGCCATGGTTTTTGCCATGGTGTTTCCACTGCAGCCAAACCGTGGTGATTAGACAACATGGGACCCAGCCTAAGGTAGTCAAGGTAGAACATGGCCCAACCAGTTTTTCTATGGGGCCCCTTATTACATGTTACACCCCTGATGACCCACTTGTAAACAATGAGTGGGAAGACAGCTGGAGTATCTGTGCTGTATTGGTGGATGATTTGTGAGCTGAGTAGTCTGTTTTTTTCTTATTTTATAATATTTGATTTTTTTTTCTAAAATTCGGATGACCCTTGTAATATAACAAGGAACGAATAGTCAGAATATTTTTAGATCCAATCCTAGTTAAGAGGATTGCATCAAAAATTGCATCATAACTGCCATGTGTAAACAAGGCCTAAGTGTTAAAAAATTAGAAAACTGAAAAAACATCTAATAAATTCTACATTCTGCGCTGTATATTATATTTTTTGCTGGATTTTACTAGGTTTATTATGCTCGTCCTTTCTGTTCATTTAGATTGATCAAAAGATATTAAAGTACTAAATGTCCAACCAATCCAGACTCATGTAATGTAGTGTATGCAGCTAACATCCTTCCTTACTTGATGATGTGTAATGTTACAGCCCCATAAGTAAATCTCAGTCCTTAGCCCTCCCTCATTGCTTCCATTGGGCAGGAGGCGGTGTTCTGCTGATCAGTTAAATTCTTCCCAAATTTTTTCTCTGGCTTGCAGAGACTGCAGATCTTGTGTGAATGTGTTCTATGGTGGAGTAGACGTTTCCTCTCTAAACTCTTTTCACTGAAACTAAATAGTAAAAGTGCACAGGAAACAGGAGTCGAGGAGAAGAATAAACACTGGTTAAAGAAAACTTGTGTCATTTCCTTCAGTCAGGAGTGCACGTCTATCAATCTGTACTCATCACTCCTTCAAACAAAGGACCAAGAAGAAAATGAGGAAGAAAACTATGAACATCTGATCCAGCAGATGCTTTAGGAGGACAACTCATTCCAACACATAGAAATGGAGGTGTAAATTTTAGCAGAAGAGACAAGGTAATAACTAAGTTGTCCCCAAGCCTTTCAATGTCCCTACTGTACTGAATGTATAGACTCCCATATGGACCGGAATCCCATATACTGCACATACATGTGTAACTATTATAGGTATTTGGCATGGGCTGAGGTTTGGGCGTGTGTTGCTGCACTATGTTCTGGTACTAGAAAGTTTGGCAGGAAAACTTTGTTCTTTTTGCAGGAAACTTTGGATGAGTTTGCTCCAGTTTCTGCTGCATTTTCCCACCAGTACGGTTTACTTTACTTACAATGTGTTGCTTAGAGGGAAAGTTTAACCCTTCAAGTGCTGAACTGTGTTGCTGATGTTTTTAATTCCCACAAAAAGCAGCAAATCTACTTTGTTTCCCTATTAACCTGCATTGATACAGCTGAGTACATGAATTTAGGGAGTAACATTGAAGCATTTGTTCAAAGAGCCAAAACAGACTACCAAAAGATTTCAGGAAACCAAATGTTCAGCTCTGCGACGAAAGAAATGTTGGGGAGTGGGGGAGGGTTCAGACATACATGACTCAGAGGGATGTTATATCTAGGGAGATAATAAAAACCCTGTGGTCTATATTTACTGTAATGTACTTGTAATGTTAATACATAAATATTTAATGTATGCTTTTTTGGCAGATATTAGACATATTACAAATCTATATCATATATAGGGCATAGTTACATGAGCTTTATTTTTAGGAAACTTTTTATCTCCTTTTAGCCTATTCTGCAGCTCTGAGCAAGGCTACATATCTGAACAAGAACGTAAGCAACATCACATCCTGGCATAGCCAAATCATTGTATCTCATCCTTCTACCAGCAGGTGAGATGTGATGTGACCATGACTGGAGATTGTAGTCTTGCTTCAGTGCCCCAGTGGTAATATTAGGACATATATAAGAATAAGTAGTCTGCCCCCACTTCCATGCTGCAGCATTGATATTGCTACAAAGGCAACTAACATTACTGCATAGCCAAGTTCATGGACATCAATGGAAGCTACTAAGGGGTTACTGAAGAGAGATGGTCCAATCCTGGTTGGTTCCATCATCTTTGCTATGGAGGACTCCCCTCTCCATAGGAACTGCATTGTTGAAAAATAAGGGGGTGGAGATTTGGCCAAGGATTCATACAAGAGCCTTTCTGGTATGGGTGGCAAATCCCAGCATTGTAATGTAATTCTTCTGTGTACGCCACTATCTATGGCCCTTATCAAAATACTATTTGTCCCTTCTAGAGTGAACTATCTCTCTATGTATTTCTTTGTAGGGACTAGATTTCCAGGCCGTAACATATCATAGGCTATGAATGTATGATCCTGGGGGTTCAATCACTGCAGTACCCAACAAAGCATCGATCTTGTCCACACCTTGAGGCTGTGTCTGTTTCTGAAACTTTGACTTATTCACTTCCACAAAGTGGAATCAGGCCTAATATATCATATGCAATAGAGAAGAGACTGACCTAGTAGTCGGCCTACAACCGGAGGAAACACAGATTAGTCGCTGGTTTTATGAGACGAGTTTTGTAGACTTTTCTTCCATCCCTTTTTGTATTTCGGAGTGCAACCTACCGTACACTGGCCACCATCTGTATGTACAGCTGTATAGTACTACAGATAACAACTGTGTCAGTACTTCACGTGATTTTCCTCAGATTCTGATTCGTAAACCTGGGCTCGAAATATAAGCAATATGGAAGACTTGTAAAATAGTATTTCACTAGCTGACCGTGTACTTGTCCTATTGGTTGGTTAATAGTGAATTTATGATTAGATTTTAATTGGTATTGTATTGTTTTTAATGTCAGTGACTTCAAGTTCTGGAAATACCCGACCACTGCTCGCGATGATGATATTGCATTATAGTGAGGGCTAATACTGTCGAGTCCTCATGAATGTTATTTTCTGACATGTCTCTTATGGTAGAATTCCTTAGTTATAAATCATGAAGTTAGTTATCATGTTGCCGTCAGGTTACGCGTACATTTTTGGAAACATGTGCATGTTAGCATATTATTACTTTTTGTACATAAATCACACATGAATCGGCCCATTACTTATTTTACAAGACTGAAGTTTAGCAGTAGCAGCTGTCACTAGGGCCCCATTCCCACAACCCTCTTACACTAGGAGACAGCAGTCCTCAAGCTATTCTACCATACATATGAATACGTGTGCTTAAATTGTACATGGATTCTATACAATATGATGTAATATAATTAATGGCACATGATGTTAAGTGTTGAACCTAGGTATAATATTAGCAGTGGGGCAATAGAGCTGAATATGCTTGATACATTAAGAGGAGAGAAGCAGAGAAAAATATTTTGAGCAATGATATTGCTTTAAGGCAACCTACCATGATGAACATGCTACTGAATCTGCAGGCAAATGTTAGTAAAGATTCTTTAAAATTGTAATCTGGTAATGACACCAGTCTGACACCAGTGACATTTCCTAAAGCAGCTGTTATGGCAGTTTTTGAAAAAATGAAGGAAATCGTCATCATTTTGCATCAGATTTCCAACGCTCACTGACCACTCACCTAAATATGGTAGTTTATCTATTGGTCCCACATAGTTAATAGGATCTGTCGACCTTATACCTACAATGACATCTCATGTAAATGTTCACATAAACAAACTACAGTCCAATGTCCAAAGATATTTCCCAGTCCCCACCGGACCATCAGTAAAGGGGTTTGTGATAAATTAAAGTTGCTCCTGGGGCTCTCATCCTTGAGGAAATCTCTAGAAATGGCAGCCTCCAAGAGCTACGTTTTCCATCCTCTAAAGTTGACTCTGCCAAGACCTTATGTATTGAAAGCATGATGATTTGTGAAAATGAATATAAGTTACAAAAAGTATTTCAGGCTAAAGTGGAAGTTTATGTCACAATACCGCCAAAGGCTTTACAGGCTCTATTATACTAGTTCATCATGTGCAGATTTCTTTGGGCCAGTACAATTTATTTACCAATGCCCCCATTATCTTTGTGTTATCACTATGATTATGCTTCTTATCGCTATGTACTATCACACTTGTTGTTTCTGTCTATTGCAGATAATAGCGCAATGAATAGGACTATAATATTACGTCTGGCAATCTTGCTGGCAGTGTGGTTAATATGTGCTTCTGACCAATCTCAGAAGAGAGCGCCTCAGAGGGACAGTGGAACTAGTGCTACATCTCACAATGGAAGAACTGTACCTTCCCATAGACAGAACGGCCATATACTTATAAATCAAAATAAATCTGTAAATAGGGGGTTATTGAAAAGAAATTTATCCCAAGCTATGCAGCAAGATGAAGGGCAAATTCAGGTTAAAAGGGCCAACACACAACAAAGGCCTGGTGTTCGGCAACCACAAGCTCGGATGCTGAAAGATGACAGTGCAACATCTGCACGCTCTAGAACAGCACGTTTTCCATCTACTGCAAGCTCACCTAATATTCTTGCTAGCTTTGCTGGGAAAAACAGAGTATGGATTATCTCTGCCCCTCATGCATCTGATGGCTATTACCGACTTATGATGAGCCTCCTGAAAAATGATGTGTATTGTGAACTTGCAGAAAGACATGTTCAACAGATTGTCATATTCCATGAGGAAGGAGAAGAAGGGGGTAAAATAAGACGAATTACAAATGAAGGAAAGATCGTAGAACAGCCGCTTGATCCAGCAATAGTACCAAAAATGATGGCTTCTTTAAAACTAGAAAAAGGAAAGTTTGGTATGGTTCTTCTTAAGAAGACTTTGCAAGTAGAGGAAAGGTATCCTTATCCTGTTCGTCTAGAAGCAATGTATGAAGTTGTGGATCAAAGTCCAATTAGGAGAATAGAAAAACTCAGGCAAAAAGGATTTGTACAAAAATGTAAAGCAGCTGGCGTGGAAGGACAAGTGTCTGAAGAAGGCGATAGTGGTGGTACAAGTGGGAGCAGTAGTACAAGAGGTACAAAACCTACGCAAGAAACTGTTCAAGTATCGGCGAAGAAGGAGGAGCCAAAAAGAAATGTAGTTCCTACAAGGATAACTAGGGTTAAAAGTACAAGAAAGCCGTTCATAGCACCGTCAACACCTTCAACCACAATCAAAACAACAACCATTGCTCCTTCCACAAAGGCCACTACACGCATCTTAACTACACCTTCAAGGCCTCCAACGACAGTGCCAACAACAGTTCCTACCACAACTCCAAAACCATGGACTACTAAGTCCTTTACCACATCAGAGTCTCACAGATTGCCTGTGGAAGCTGAAGTAACAACTCGAGATCCAGAAACAGCAGGGCGCTATTTTCCTGTGAGAACTGATAAACATAGAGATAGACAGCATGTGCAGACAGGAAAGCACTTTGCTACTACAAGCAAAACAAACAAACCAATGGTCCATGAGTCCCACACAGATGCTCCCGTTGTTTCAACAACCACTACAGAGCATTACACAAAAGAAAACACAGGGCGGTTTGGGGATAACCGCACAGATAGAAAGGACCACAGTTCTCATGATGTCACACCAAATCAAAGAAGACCTCAGAAGACTAAAACATCTAAAAAGAAAGGCATTGAGAAAATATTTACCAATGAATATGATGATAAACTTGATCCTGGCAAACCCACAACATCACAGGTCGAGGAGACCATAGAAGAAGTCAACATTCCACCCAAAAGAGGAAAAGAGACAAAAAAAGAGGAAAAACCTGAGAAGATTGATAAGAAGAAAAAGAAAGCTGATAAGTCAGATAAAACTCCGAAGAAAGAAAAAGCTGCTAAAAAAGACAAGTCTGATAAAAAAGTTAAGCCAGAGAAAGAACGGAACAAAAAGAATAAGAAGACATCGAAAGGTGATGAGGAATCCTATATAAAACCAGTGAAAAAAACATTCACAGAGCCCCCGAAAAGATCATTGGCAACATTTTTGGAAAATTTTGAAGGGAAACGAAGACTATTGGTAAGTCATTGCATTATTTACCAGAGAAATAAGCATTTATCATATTATCATATTTAGCATATTATCAGTCCTGTTGTTTAATGTAAATTGCTGAGTTTGTAAGATAAGATAAAATAAGATAATCCTTTAATAGTCTCACAGTGGGAAAATTTCAGTATGATACAGCAGCATAGTGATACAGATACAGGATAATAAAAACAGTAATATATTACAGATGTAGACACACATATACTGAGGAAAAGAAGATATACTAGGAGTCCATAGCAGCTAAGTAAGAGAAGAAAAAAGGAAGACTTCAGGGTCACTTAATTCTCTGTGCGGAGTGATCTTCGCTTGGTCTGATGTAGATTATACAGCCTGATCGCGGTTGGGGGGGAGGACCTACGATAGCGCTGCTTCTCACACTTGGAGTGAAGCAGACAGTCACTTACAGTGCTGCCAAGTGCCATCAAGTTCTCATACATGGGGTGGGATTTATTCTCCCACATGGAGCTCACCACGGACAATATCCTTAGGACAGGCTTTTAGTATTTTCTGAAATTAAAGAGTTTTTAGGGATTAGTTAAACATGGCTGCTTATATCCATAGACAATCCTGGTCCACAGGTTATGTGTGCAGCTTAGACCAATTTATTTCAAAAGAGCCAAACCGCGATACAAGATGTAACCCAGTAACAGGTGCAACATTTTTTGAAAGCCGGCATGTTTTTTATCTTAAACAACTCTTTGATAGGGTTACATGTAGATAGTTGGATGTAGATCTTTCATCATTTTGGGATGCATTGTATGTAAACAAACATAGACCTAATGCTTGCCATATGAGAACAAGTAGATATATTAGGCTTCCAATACAATACAATCAAAAACAGCAGATGAAATATATAAATATATATTACGAAATGTTTTGCTTTATATTCCACATATTTTTTTCAGATGTGTCAGGGAATCTGAGGGCAACTGAAAGGAGTTTTCTGTATTGATAAGTTATGCCATAAATATCTGATTTTTGAAGTCTAACCACTAGGGCTCCAATTGCTCACAATAATATACAGGCCACGTCACTCTTCTAAGCATTGTATCCCTTCGACATTGCATGACTTTACAAAGTAGACACACAATAACGTTCTGTCCTGAATTTATTCTATGTTTCCCTAGTGAAGTAAATGTAAACAATAGAGATGAGCGAGTAGTATTCGATCGAGTAGGTATTCGATCAAATACTACGGTATTCGAAATACTCGTACTCGATCGAGTATCACTCGCTATTCGTATGGAAAAATTCGATGCAGAACCAGCATTGATTGGCCGAATGCTATACAGTCGGCCAATCAACGCTGGTTCTTCTCCTACCTTTAGAAGTCTTCTCCGTGCAGCTTCCCCGCGGCGTCTTCCGGCTCTGAATTCACTCTGCCAGGCATCGGGCCTGGGCAGAACCGACTGCGCATGCCTGCTTGTAGTGCGGGCATGTGCAGTCAGCTCTGCCCAGGCCCGATGCATGGCAGAGTGAATTCAGAGCCAGAAGACGCTGCACGGAGAAGACTTCTCGGAGGATCCAGCCCGACCCTCACTCGAGGACTTGGTAAGTGTAATTTGATCGAACGTTGCCTACCCCTGAAACGAGCATTTTGCCCCCATAGAGTATAATAGGACTCGATATTTGAGTAGTCGAATATTGAGGGGCTACTCGAAACGAATTTTACATTTTACTGTTCGCTCATCTCTAGTAAGCAACTCTAAAAAATTCAGTAGCCCTGTTATTTCAGACCAATTGAGATCTAGTAGCCAATTGTACACCTATCAGTAGTCATAATTTTACCGATGAGCCGCAAAATTAAGCACCCCTGTACAATAAGTCAAGGAAAAAATTTGAAGTTTTGGTCATATTTTACAAAGTTATTCAAAACTACTTCAGAACGGGGCCCCACGGGACGGAAACGCTGCAATATGCCGGGACATCCCATGGGGCCTTAGCCTTAAAATGGTTTGCTAGTTTAGAAATAAATTTTGTAGAATAATAAAGACCATATTTCATAACAAGCAGATTATTTTTAGACCATATCTAATATTGCATATTTCCATAGTATAGTATAGTTCCACAGACTCTAATGGTAACAAATATACAGTATTATTAACTCATCTGGAGACTCTTTCATGTGAACCTATACTGAGAATTGTGTACAGATGCTTTTGTAAAATGATGTGCGAGATGTCCCACATACTGATGCCAAGAGTTATAGAGGCCACTAAGGCAAAGACTAGCTTAATATATACCATAGTGTATGCTTGAACATCTCATGTGTGTCACACAGCTTATCACAACTCCAAAGGAGGACAACAACATGTATTCCCAGCAACGTGATGAGTATCTGGAGACAGTTTGTGAGATGGCCATAAGAAAAATATCAATTATCACAATTTTTGGAACATTAACCAACAGCACAATGAAAATTGATCACTTCCAGCTAGGTAAGTCATTTTTCATATAGCCAATCAATACTTGGCCGTCAGAGAGGTAATAAGACAGCTAAAAACTTTTAATGGTTTTCTTGTTACTGTCACACAATGTCTAACTGAACAATTAAAGGTACATATTGGATTACCACCAGCCAACTATCTGATATGTATGGAGGTTTTGACTCTCCCCTGACAGAAGATTTAAGAGGAAAGGCGGGTCAGACATGTTACATAGTTACATAGTAGATGATGTTGGATGAAGACATCAGTCCATCAAGTCCAACCTATAACCCTACAATCCCTACAGTGTTGATCCAGGGGAAGGTAAAAAAGCCAATGAGGCTCATGCCAATTGCCCCATTTCAGGGAAAAAATTCCTTCCCGACTCCAATCTGGCAGTCAGTATAAAACCCTGAATTCAACTTACCTGATCATAATGTTTTCAGGGAGCTGCACTGCTGCCAGACACTCCTTGTTTTTTCCAGGAGCTGATATTTGGCCAAACAAGAGTTCATAGGAATGCTTCATTCTAATCACTTTCCCATCCCGGCAGAAAAATTATTGATGTCAGCAGTAACCTCGTATATACAGAAGTCATATTCAAGTCATATTGCTGACAATCAATATGACTTCTCTGAATATATACAGCTCAATTCAGGACCCATGTTGCAGTAACGCAGCTTTTTGTTGTTACAGGTTTTGTTGCTTTTTTTGAGCCTAAGCCAAATACTTATACTTCTATCTTCTGCTCAATCCATTGTTGGCTACGGCACAAAAAGATGCCACAAAATCTGCAACAAAAAATAGCTGTCTTTCCACAATCTAGGGCCTCAGCCTTAGGCCAGAGGCCGCACATGAAGTAAATACCGCAGCTTGGCTGTGGCAGAACTGCCGTGGAAAGAAAATGCAGTGTTTTTAGTCCCTGCAAAGTGGATGGGATTCTAGCAAATCCCAACCAGACATTGCGGAAATATACGCACGGCAGGAATGTTGCGATTTCCATTTTGGAAATCACAGCATGTCAAATATACCTACGAAAACTCTAGCGGTTTTCCTATAGGTATAATGGAAGCGGTTTCCTCTGCTGACTTTCTGTGTCTCCCCCAGCTCTTTTTTTGCTGTGGCCTGCTCCATGGGGCCTTAGCCTTAGGCAGTATTAATAAATCTGCCCCACTGTGTCCATCTCTGGAGACCTCACCCACAAAACAACATAGATTAAAAAAAAATGTAAAAAAAAATGGTGCAAAGGTGGGCTACAAAAATGGTGGAGGATTAGGCTATACTTAATAATTTCATGACTGGGTTATTTTCTCTTCTTCACAGCCAGACATAAGTTCAGGGTTTTTCATACATGTGGTTTAATAACTTATTTTTTCAGTAACACAAAGAGCTTTATTTTTATACTGTTTTTATTTTTGCATGCTTTTTCTTCATTTTAATATCAAAGAAGATGTAAACAATAAAGGAGATGAAATACGTACATTTTTCGTTACTGACAAATATTTGAAATAGTTTTCCGTACCGTAATTTCTAATTTTTACAAATGGTTTACCTATTGTTGTGTCACCAGGAGTGGGGCTAGGTCCTATGGCATAGGCAAGGTGGTGGCCAATGTAGTGACATTTGAGGGGCATTTTAATATTACTTTCTTCTACTGATTTCCCCTGATGCATTAGCCCCAGATACAGGAGGAACGCAGTCTCCTAGACTATGACTATACTACAGATCTGATCTGGGTCCACTAGGCAGGAGGGAGGTGTTTTTCATTAAAAAACAAAGCATAAGACCAAGCAAGCAGTATCTGATGTTATGTGAGGTGGGAGATCTGAAGCAATGTCAGTAAATATTATTTCACTAAAAGACTAGTTGAGTCTTAGAAAAAACTTCCAGCAGATGTGGTTGGGAAACCTTCAGAAAGTGAAGCTAAGCATGTCTGGGATAAACACATGGCTTTCCTAAAATAAAATAGTAGTAATATAAAAGACAGACTAGAAGGACCTTGTGTTCTTTTTCCGCCATCAATCTTCCAGGTATTTCTGTATTAACAATCATTGATCGCCATACATTTTCCATGGGGCTGTGTACAAGGCCCTTTAAGCCAGGTTCACACATGTTTTTTCGGGCCGGATTTTGACATGAAATCTGCGTCAGAATCTGGCTCAAAAAACCGCCTCCCATTGAATTCAACGGGTTTCTTTTTGCGCAAGCGGTTTGTTTCTGTTTGCGGAAAAAAGAAGTGGCATGCCCTTTCTTGATGCGGAATCCATGGATCAGCTACAGACATCCGCAGTGCGACACTCCCTCCCAACTAGGCCCATTCGTTTGGGCCTAATCCGGAGCTGAATGCCGCAACTGGATGCCAGTGCACCGTATGCATGCCTCCGCCTCAAAGTCCGGTCCAAAAAACCCCCGTGTGAACCTGACCTAAAACAGCATACAGAACACATGCACTCTCAACCAACCAAGCATACATGCATATAGGAGGGATAAGAAGGAACAACTGTCAGACAATTTTAGAACATAAGGCTTTTACTTGCTCACAGGTGCATCGTAAATACAACGGATACATAACTGAGATCTATAGTCTCCATAAACAACAGAATCTTATATATATTCCTATATCTTATGTGTACGGGAATATAAAGTTTCTATATGTTTTGGTTTTTTGTTGGAGGGGGGGGATTTACTCAGTATATAAAGTTATAATCTCCGATTTGGTGTATAATCTACCAACACATACAATAGGAGAAAATCAAGAACATATACCGTAGCTTCCATAAGCTTCTATGTAGTGGTACAGATATAACAAAGTTTATCACACTTTGATATAATATATAATATACATAATTTGCACATATCATCTAGTTTTAGCATTCTGATATTGCTTTTTATGCTTTCCCTATGCTTGTCTAGCTTCTACGATGGCAATGAATGAATGCCACACTCTGTAGTACAGCAATCTTTCTGATTTAGAGGAAGTGTTGTCTCGTACATTGTAGATGACTTATACAGTGCGTCTCTGTGAGTGCTGCAAGAGTTAAGGGAGGAAAATATTTCTCCTAACATCCTGTTTAAAAAAAAAATCCTGGATCTTAGGTGTGGTTTCTGTTGCTCAGGTCCACCCTACAGGATTCCTGTGTATCTCCCACAGTGACAGTAAAGGTGTTGAGTTGTTCTAGGTAAGAGAATAGGAGGAGGTGAATTAGAGAGTAACAGGTTCTACTTAGTGTTATGTGTCTTTATCTTTACTGTTGCAGCCCCTAAATACCCCTAAAAGGTCTAAAAATAAAGCATTACATCCTTCAAAGCCAATGTATGTGTTCATTATCATATGTATATTTATATTACTCAATTTTCTGTCCCTGACCCATCAGTACTGTTCAGCAGGGGATATATAACGTATACAATTGCGTACTCTATTCCAGAGCTGATAGCTGATATTATGTTCACTAAGTGATCCTGTAAGGAAGTTGTTCAGAAGGAAAGTTTATTGGGGACATGTCTATGAAGGGCTGCATTTACAATCGGCATGATTTTCCATAGCAAATTCGATTTTAACACTGTCACTTCCAGACTACTTGGTAGTAGTAGCTCCAAAGAAGACATCTGCTGAGCAGCTTTCATACAGCTCTTCTGCTTTACCACACAAGAAGATGGGACTTGAAGCTAAGATTTACCTCTAGTGACCCTTACTTGTATATAAAGGACTTGCTTGTATAGCAATTCCTATCTGAATCGCTCTCTTTATATGTGGCAGCAATTCAGGTAAGAGGGCACAATGCAGAAATTAAAATCTATTGGCTTCCAGTCTACAGGCACTGTGATGTGAAGAATAGGGCAGATGCATTGTGGAAAACCTTTACATTTTGGATGTTGGCCAAAGTGAGCATCCATTTTTATAGACCAGGGCATTGCTAAAATACATTTTATTGATGTGGCGATATGCGTGGAAGTTTCAAGGCATGAACAAATAAAGCTGGACAGTCACAAAATCTGCGGGATTAATGTGTATCCTCCCTATTCACAGCTATTTTTCCTGCTCAGCTAAACAGAGTGAAATTATTTCCTGTCTGTTGCTGCACATAGTCCCGATTTAGCTGAAACCGTCATCATGGTTATTTCTTCTTATGAAAGGACCAGATTAGCTTCTGCCAGATGTGACTTTACCGCCACAATGTTCTTTGTAGGTGAATTGTTTCAATAGTCTTTTGGAAGGGAACCAGATATTGACACAGAATAAAATATTACTATGTATAAAAAGTGAAGCAAAATATCTGAATCAAACTTTGTTTCATGATGATGTTCAGAACACAATGTTGTATGAAATGCAACTTTGTCCATCAGAATTGTGGAGTGCAGGGCTTGATAACCCCCCCAATAGTACAGTTGACTACACTGACTACATAAGGCTATGGTAACCCACCACTGCTTGAACTGTCTTTGGACTGTATACTGTCCGACTATCAATATTTCTGACATTCTGGGACTTATTATACTACTGCTGGATTTTGAGTCCGCTGTCTGTGACCATGATATTAGTTTTCCTTTGCCGTGATAAGTTTGATATTATTTACCCCGATCTTGTTATATCCAGTTACTCTCTCTTTTATTAGTTCAGATCAGTCAGCGACTACTGTACTTCATACTGATTGTATTTTATGTGACACCAGGAGACTACATCATGTAACACAGTCCCAGTGCCTAAATGCACATTCATGAGTATGGACAGCACAAGGTAAAGCGGGCCCGGATCACCCAAAGGTTTTCACCACAATCTTATACTTGCCAATTTCCAGTTAGTCTCTGAGGCTCCTGGAAATATTAGAGAACCCCCCAAACCCTAGAAACAGTTATCAAATCTCCATAAGGTGACACACCAACTGTAATAGGTGTTATATATGTGGCAATGGGAGACTAATGTTATGTAAATCAGTCCCAGGGACCAAACTCACATTCAGGGAGAGGGACTGCAGGAGATAAAGTGGGTATATTTCCCCAACAGGGGTCTGTCCTGCAGTAAATGGGGTATGAGTATATCACTATCCTCTACCTCCAAAAGAGAGATCCAAAAATGTTGGCAAGTATGGATTCTAAAGAAGTAACTTGAGGATTCGCAGCATAGAGATTCCTATATTGCAGTCATGGATGGTAAATGCCCAGCCCAGGTCTGACCGACTGAATAGGTTTCTATGGAGTTTTGGTATATGAGATCCACTCTATATTATCCTTCTACTCAAATATTAAATAAGATCATGATAAATCGAACAGAGCTAACAAAGTTACGCTATGTGTTATGTACCTGCTTTGTGTCTAGTATAACCACGTGATGTTTTGTTTAGGCTGGAATCACACGTGCAATTTTTTTGTGTTATTTTTTAAATAGTGTTTTAAGCCAAAAAAATAAGTGGATGAAAAAATAATAATAGTTTTTGTAGATCTACTCCTTACTTTGGTGAAAAAAATTGCATCGAAAACTGCAACAAATAATAAGATACCACAATTATGCAACGTACCAAAATGCTTTCTGAGTGGAATCTTTTATGCTGTATTTGAAATTTAAGACATACACGTCTTTTTTTTTTCCCAAATCTTTTGTAATGGACCGTAAAAAAAAACCGGTAATGTCCAATTTTCATACGTTTTTACAGACAGACGGACCAATACAAGTTAATTGATCCATTTCTAACAACTGTCAAAATGGATTTGCATCCATTTCATAAATGATAAAAGCAGATGAGTGGATTGGTCTCAAAAAATAGGCCAATGAAGTTCATTGATTGATTTTTAATTGACTGTATTTAAAGTCCTGTGTGGCCTTAGCCTTGCTGACGAAGGCATAATAGGTGCATATACAGCATTACATCATGATAACCACATGTGAAATATAAAGAACCACTCCAGCATCATTGAATCTTTGACAAGTTAGGACCGGTTCATATCTGCATTCAGCAAATCTGGTTGAAATCGTTATTTGCAATCTTCAAAAACTGATTTTGAACTGTCTGGATTAAAACCCATTGCTTTCAATGAATTTTAAAAGTAAGGTTCACATCTGTTTTTGGTATTCTATTCAGGAAGTCCGCTTGGGGATCCCTCAAATGGAATACCAAAGGCATTAAAAGGCGGTGAGCTAAGAAACCACATGGACCGCATAGACTATAATGGGGTCCGTGTGGTTTCTGCTCGGTTCCCGCTGTTTGCAGGACTTCCCTCTCCACTTGATTCATGCGGAAACTGAGTGGAAATCACACGGACCCCATTATAGTCTAAGGGTTACATGGGGTTATTTAGATAACTTTTAATGCATTCAGTATTCCATTGGGGGGGCCCCCAAGAGGACTCCCCGGACAGAATACTGAACGCAGATGTGAACCGGGCCCAAATTCATCTAAAAAAACTGATTTGGGTATCAGCTGCATAACCGTTTGGAATCCATTTTGTACCAAACCGTTTTTCTATTAAAACTGTTTGCAGCCGGACGGATTTGGTTTCAGAGATTTACTTTAGGACATACTGTCTGATAAGTAAGGAGATGCCTGCAGAGGAACTTCCCCCAAAGCCATCTACAAAGTAATACTAGACACAGATGACATTTAAGATAAGATAATCCTTTAATAGTCCCACCAGGGGAAATTCAGTGTGATACAGCATGGATAATACAATAATAATAATAAAACAGGCATTACAGTGACAGTAGGTACAGATAAAAAGATAAAGGAGAAAAGATAGTAGGAGGGATATCACAACTTCAGGATCTTACAGTTCTCTATCATGGAGTGATCTACACTTAGCCCAATGTTGATTGTACAGCCTTTCACATACAAAAAGAAAAACCCTCTGACTAATACATTTTTTACTAGAATATTGTTAAACCTCAGTCTGATTTTCATCTTGAAGGAGAGCTAGAGGATGTTCCAGGTTAGGTATGGTGCATGCAATGATCTGATGTCTGATACATAACAGAAGGGAAATCCTTGAAATCACCAGGTACTGTACACACAGCAAGTTTGAGATTAGCCAGGAAAGACAAAGTAACACCACCAAGAAAAGCCTAAATAAACGGCTCCAAAATTAAAAAAGTAATTTGAGCAAACTTGTAACCCAGCAGATGCTGTAAAGTGAGCAGCTGTGTCAACACAAATCGGTAATAATCCCATGTATAAATGGCATCGAAGGGTCTGTAAAGAAACCATGACAATATGAAGTGCATATGAGTAGACACTTTCATTAGGAACAGCTAACATGGAAAACTTTCCTTCCAACTCCCAAAGTACAAGAAAGAACAGCTGGGAGCAATTAACTGGTCGGACAGAATCTGCAAGGTTCAGCAAAGCTACGACCAAGAATCGGACAAATACTACTGTGTACGCACAACTACAATTCTGCTCCAGCTCCTTCCAGAAACTCAGACTAGAAGGTGTTGACTAAATGTATTACAATAAATAAAAAAAACAATACCTGGACCTGCAAATCAAAATGGGCAGAGGGACAGTGCACAAAACGCAGCATGGCTCTCAACTACACTATCAGGGTGAGGGTGATATATTAGGTATGGACGAGTACTATCAGGAGTGGGGAGTCGTTCCTCACCATTGAGCGTCATCACTGGGTGGTAAGGAACGCTCCTCCTCTCAAAGAACAGCGCTATGGACACTACTGTGAGCCCTTCTGACAGTGAAGAGCTACGATAACTGCACCGATAGCTCTTCTCCGGGGGCACAAAACGAGAAAGCCGAATTCAGCTTGTATTACACTGTATGTGCCCCATGAGGTGAAAGTCCTCTTTAAATTGCAATTGGGATTAAAATAAATCCATAGATCTCAGACCTTCATAAAGCTCTCCCTTCTATCATATCTGATGGCTTCTATTTTTTCACCTTATAAAATATTATCGAAACGCTATAATACTGTTGTATTAATAAAATACTTTTCCTCCAATTTTTTTTGCTAAATACATCTTGGCAGCCATTAGTACAAATTGCAGCAGTTTATGGATATTTAATGACCATCCTGTTACAGAAATTGTACCGTCTTCCTGAGAACACTACTTTTGTGTATCTTAGACCCAGTTTCTCTACATCCTCTAAAACATTTCCCTTCATGGTCTGGATATAATCTACTTAAATAATTTGAAGGTGTCAGACATGCACTATATAACATATTCAATGAGATTTCTAGTACAGAGGTTTGTCTATTACTCCAACCTAAATCTGTTGCAAATTTCTGCCAAGATTTTAATGAAAGTTCTTCCCCTAATTCCATCTTCTATTTAATCATATGCCGTAATTTTCTGTACCCAGTCTACTATATCACAAATATATCAAATGTTTTTGTATTTATAAAAAATATTTCCAAAAAAAATGTATAACCAGTAACATTAGATTCATATTTTCTTCAAAAAATTTACAATTTCTCACTAGCAAGAACCTCAAATGTATCAATATCATTTTCCCACTTTAGTAATTTTCCATCAATTAAAAATTGTTAACTGAAGTGAGATCTTTGGAGATCCACCATCTGAATCCCACCCTGTCCAGACCTGGTTTAAAACCTGGATATTCAAGAATATTGAACGGTCTAAAGAATTCCGTTTTCAATTTTACTTTCCTGTATACTTCTTCCTAGATATGCAGCAAGTATTACATATTAACAGCTTCACAGAATACAACTTCAGATTATTTCCCAAGCTCCCTAAGACTGTATATATTTATGGTGGTACTGGCATAGCTGTATGGGCAACTCTGTAACAATAACTATTGTGTGGGCACTGATACGTTACTATAATATTTTATAGATGCTACTGTGTATCTGACACAGTATCATAAGTAAATCTGTGTGATTGATACAACTGCATGATCATTTATGTTCTAGGCTAATGTTTTTATTGTAGGGTCATTGCCATTTGGTAACTTCAGCAGGTAACAGGCCCTATTTAGTTACTGATCCTGGCTTCTGCTCATGGCTGCTGGCGCTTGCCCTTCTGCGGAGGTGTCTTTTCAGACCCTGGGGGTGTAATGATCAGAATCCTGGGAAGGGGGGAACATAAAAAACACTGTTATTTACCTCTCTTGGGCTAAAGCAGTCTTCAGGCCTACTTGGGTGATGTCTTCGGGGTCTTCGGATGGGGGGGAAGTCTGTTGTGGGGGCGCCATGTCAAAAGTTTCCCCACGGGGCCCCACCATTCCTAGTTACGCCACTGAATTAGGGGCATAGCTATAGGGGGTACAGAGTTAGCAGTTTCTACCTGGCCCTGAAGGCTTCTCTGCAGTATATAAAGACACTGGTATTATATAAGCAGGTATTATTATTATTAGGGGCCCTGTTACAGCTTTTGCATTACGGCACAGGAGTTAGTTAGTTGGGAAGGGCTATTAGTAGGCAGGCTAGCTAGGCAGACATGGAGGTGGAGTAAGGGGGTGAGAGAGGGAGGTGGAGTGAGCAAAGCATTATGCTAGTTGTAGGATATTAGTACAGGAAGCTACACCAAGTAAACAAATGCAGGAGATGTCTGAAGATCCCAGAGAAACACAGAAATCACTTAAAACAATGCTAAAGTTATTTGGGTGTACTTATTAACCAATTAATAGCACTAATAGATCTAAAAAAAAGAATTTTCGCCAGGAAAACTCTTTTAAGGGAAGTCAGTTGTGTTTCTACTGTAGTTCTTATTAGTTGGGTGACAGTACTGTAATGAGGTTACAGTTATGGTTAGTTTTCCATGTGTGACCTTAGTGATACATAAAATTGTTCAGATCGGAAGTGGACATGCCATATGTGAAATCTGTGTGACTACACAAGAACCCAGCAGAGAATGGGGCTCAGTAGAAAGCAGCTTTCTATTTGTCTATCAAATTACATCTATGGGATTGAGCAAATAAACGTTGCGGATTACAGTTGCTGCCATAAAATCATATAGGGGTACTTTATACCGAGTTATTGGAGCCCAAGGAGTCCCTATACTTTTGTGGCAGTTTATTGCTTCCTTGGTATGAGTGAAGTCACAATGAATAGACTTATTACCATCTGACTGAGGTTTTTCAAAGTAAGAATAAAGGGGAGTCATGGGAGAACCCCTTTTACGTGATCAGTTTGCATATACGGCAGCAAAAAATCCATAAATGACATCTCAGGGTCTGCACTAGTCCTGATGTAGAAATCTAGCGGTTGACTCTAAGGAGGTTTCATATGAAGAGAGGGTTGATCTGTGGTAACCAATTCCCTGTAATATATTTTCCAGAAATGCTGACAGAAATATTTAAACCAAACGTTTCTATTATAAAATCAGTAAGGTTAGCGCCCGCCGGTCCTTTTCTTTTGATCTGTTCAACAGCCGCATAAATATCGAATTTCTTTATTTTCTCTATTTGTCAGTTTAACCGCAGACATCTGAAAAGACTGGAGGCCACATCACTAACTCCAAGGCAAATACACATCACTCACTAGGGAATCCATTACTAGGGTCTATATATCTTACTATGGGCCTGTAATGTTATATTGTGCACGAGTCATAGGTTAGATAATATAGTAAGATTCAGGTAATTTCAGGGAACTAGCATCATTTCTTACATCTCACAGCACAAAATGTTCTATTAGGGAAAGAATATTCTATGCAAAAATATTTCATAATAACTCAACCACCTGGCAGAGCGTGTCTGTACCAAACCTCCAGCCATTTCTGTATAATGTCTTCACATCCCAGAATAGAGATGAATATGTGTTCTGTGTTTACCTGTGAACACTGCGCGTTTTGTTTTACAGTTCTAGCGGGATACCAGTAAACCCCTCATTTATGGTGCTGTACAAACAGAGAGGCGTGCGAAGTGTTTATTGAGGGAAAATGTCATTTCTGCTGATCTTGTCAATAATTATGGCTGGCTATCTATGGATCTCATTCAGCGGCTAGAATTTACCATATATAAAATCTTTTTAGCATACATACTTACTTTGTACTAGGAAATATTATTAAAATGGAGCTGCATATTATATATCCAACGCTGGACATATACATCAGATCCACTGATCTACTTCCTGACTCACTCAAAGGTCGTGGTGGGTTGGCCCACTGTCCCAGGTAGGGCCAGGCCTGGCCACATCACTAATGGAAAGAGGCCCCTTTCCAATAGAAGCTGGCCCAGGGAAGGTGAGTAAAAATATCAAACTTTTATAGTCACCTCTCCTGGTAATCTAGTGGTCTCTGGCATTCTATTCTGGCCTAAGGCTGACATCATGTGTCTCAGGGTCACCGTGAAGCCCAATCACACTGTGGATTGAGGCCTTAGACCTTATTCATATGTGAAAATACAGCAATGCACAGACTGTTTTTTTTAATAGTACATGGTGCAGGCTCTATCTTTGTTGGTTTGACCTAAAATAAATTAATGGATCCATTTTCAACAAATGTAAAATAGATTGATATCTAAGGTACAGCAAATAAAAATGAATCAGTTAGTTGGGGAAGATCAATGAAATGGCCTATTAAAAATTGGATACAAGATGACACTCGGCTATTAGAAACCGGAACTGAGAAGGATGCAAAATTAATACACAATGGCCTTCAAAAATAGACGTGTGTCCATTTTTTTACCGACATTAGATCCTTCAAAAATGGCAAAGTGGTGAGAATCTGGACTTATTTAGATCATATCTAAAGAAGCTGTCCTGCTGTAGTGTCAGAAGGTGCCAGATTATATAAGGGTGCATTCACACAATGTCTTTTGGCTTGTAATTTGGCACGTAGACGCCCTGGGAGCTTTTGCGGGCCGTATATGCTCCCATTGATTTCAATGGGAGCATGGATCGTATACGCAGTGCTATTTTGCGGCCGTGATTTTGCGGCTGTAAAATCACGGCCGCAAAATAGCACCGCATATACGATCCATGCTCCCATTGAAATCAATGTAAGCGTATACGGCCCGCAAAAGCTCCCGCGGTGTCTACGTGCCAAATTACGAGCCAAAAGACATCGTGTGAATGCACCTTAACATATACATGCCATTCCTGGTAGCAGCCTTTAACCTATAAAATACTGAAGGTCAGACATGGTGCTAGCCTGACTCACTTCCAGTCTTGTGGGTAAAGTACATTAAAAGGGTTGTCCAGGAAAAAAAAACATGGCTGCTTTTGTTTTCAAACACAGTACCATATCTGTCCACAGGCTGTAACTGGTAATGATAATAAGCCTCATTTACTTCAATGAAGATAAACTGCAATTCAAATCACAACCCATGGACAGATGTGGTGCTGTTTTCGAGAAGAAATGTTCTAATCCTGGACAACTTCTTTAATAATTACGGTAATGATAATTGATATCGTTGTTGTTGTTGTAGTTATTACTATGTTGCTTCAGATCAGGAAATCATTCGCTTTTTCATATTACATATGCCTTCTCATTTTGGAGATTTTCTTCCTGACCTTTGTAAAGCAAATGTTTGATAGCTGAGCTTGCATAGCATTTGTAGTACCCTAGAGACCCAACCTTTCTCTTGATTCCTGTACTTTCACCCCATTCAGTGAGATTAAATTACACTCATTTTCTGTATCCCCTGGTGAGTTGTTGTTTCAAAGAGACTAAATCAGCATATGCTTTATTAAATTACAATGAACAGAGATACATTAAAAAGACACAGCATGTTCCTATTCATTAGCATTCCACCCAGTCTGTATACTTCTATATACCAAGCAGAGAAAGATAATGATTGTCATCTCTTCCTATATCATATGGGAAGAATATGCAACTCTGACTTCCATGATGTAATTAGGATGCCAGTGCCTCAAGTATGCACACCAATAGAGGGCGCTGACTGAGAGTGTGCAAGTCTATCTTCCATGATGTAATTAGGAAGACAGAGTCTTAGTCAAGACATCCTATAGAGGGCGCTCCCTTTAACATCATGCCAACCTTCTCAGGTTGTTTGCAATGATGTTGGGATTTAATCAGATACAGTCTTCTCATCCAAGGATAGCTGTTTCGATGTACTTGCATCTCGTCAGCTTGGTGCAGAGAGGACTGACCTGGCAGAGGTGAGAGGCTTAGACAGGGTCAAGGGGATATCGTCACTCCATAAGGAGAGAACACCATATAGGTGTGTGGAGTCTTATTAAGCCATGAGCGCTCCACTGCAAAGGTACATGGGAAGAATATGCAAATCTGACTTCCATGATGTAATTAGGATGCCAGTGCCTCAAGTGTGCAGACCAATAGAGGGCGCTGACTGAGAATGTGCAAGTCTATCTTCCATGATGTAATTAGGAAGACGGAGTCTCAGTCAAGCAAGCCTATAGAGGGCGCTCCCTTTAACATCATGCCGACCTATTTAGATCTGTATTTCCTAATACTTGTGCAAGGTATAGTGTGAGAACATCTCCCCTCTATGGAATGAATGGAAACTATGCATTAACAATCAAGGATAACAGTGCAACAGTGTTTAGGAATGTGTCAGTGTCTCAGGGGAAAATTCCACAGTAGATGATGGGTAGATGAACTCAGTCATGGCTTAGACAATGACCTCATAGTCTCATATGTTGTTGAGTCATTTAAATGAAGCATGGCTGATTTTTGTGAACTTCTGATACTTACTTAAAATTTGCTTCCTTGCAAAAGGATGTAGATATGATGACTGGAAAAATATGGCGGGTCTCAAAAGTAAAGCATCACTAATAACACAAAGAAATTCCTGTATATACAATGGCAGCGACAAACATTAGGAAATATATTACTATGCACACCAGAATCTGCAACAGACTAAAGTGGAGTTCACATCTACATCAGGTTTTCCATTTTACTGTTCTGTTATAATAACAGAAAATTAGAAAGTTAGACAGGGATCTATCATATGACACTAACAGACTGGTGGAAAAGGCACGGTATGCCCCTGAGGTTCCAACGCAGTTGTGAACATCACCTTAAGATGTCAGGCAGGAAAATGCTGGAAAATGTTTAAAAATAACAACTTGCGCACAGCACAACTCGAAAGATCTTTCAAATTTTCAGACAGTCTCAAAATACTCTACATTTACCACAGTGGCCAATGGTGAATGATAAATATTCTGTAGCTTTAGATTACATACCTCCCAACTGTTGAAGAACCGAAAGAGGGACAAAATGTGCGGCGCGTGTAGCGCGCCGCGGCAAATTTAGCCCCGCCCACTTTTGTGTTGACTCCACCCACTCGTTAATTTTTCATGTGCCCGCACACAGTATAATCCTCCTACAGTCACCCGTAAATTATATGTCCCCCCTCTATCTCTCCCCCAGTTTCATATACACTCTTCATCTGCCCCCAGATTCATGTTCCTCCATCTCTGCCCCCAGTTTCATGTCCCCCCATCTCTGCCCCCAGTTTCATGTCCCCCCATCTCTGCCCACAGCTTCCTGTCCCTCCATCTCTGCCCCCAGATTCATGCCCCCCCATCTCTGCCCCCAGATTCATGTCCCCCATCTCTTCCCCCAGATTCATGTCCCTCTATCTCTGCCCCCAGTGTCATGCCGTCCTCTCCATCTCTGCCCCCACTGTCATACCGTCCTCTCCTTCATCTGCCCCCAGATTCACATTCCACCTCCACATTAAACTTACCTTCTCCTCCGCTCCCTCGCCGATCTCTCTGCCCGCCTCTCTCGCTGACACATGCGGCTGAAGGAAGGAGCTGACACAGGTCAGCTCCTCGCTTCCCCGCTGCCCGCGTCTCTCCCTGACACATGCGGCTGAAGCTGCTCGCGTGCTCGCTTCGCCGCTGCGTCTCTCTCTCACTGACACATGCGGCTGAAGCGAGGAGCTGACCTGTGTCAGCTCCTCACTTCGCCGCTGCCGCCGGCTCCTGGCTTGTCACATCGCGTCTACAAGCCAGGAGCCGGCAGCAGCAGCGAAGCGAGATGCTGACACAGGTCAGCTCCTCGCTTCAGCCGCATGTGTCAGCGAGAGAGACACGCAGCGGCGAAGCGAGCACACGAGCCGCTTCAGCCGCATGTGTCAGGGAGAGACGCGGGCAGCGGCGAAGCGAGGAGCTGACCTGTTTCAGCTCCTTCCTTCAGCCGCATATGTGTTCAACTCAGATCTGCGTCCTCTGGACGCAGATCTGAGTTGAAATCGGGACATACCTCCCTCCAACCGGGACCGCGGGACATGTCACCCAAATCGTGACTGTCCCGCGGAAATCGGGACGGTTGGGAGGTATGAGATTATCTAGTCTAAATTCATACTACCACTGGATTATTTTGCACCAGAATTTTGCTGTGATTTTTGTGCACATTGTTTCGTGTTACTTCATGCTCCCTTTTTATTGAAAGGTCACACCCCTTTCCAGCCATGTCCCACCCCTTGTTGGGCTAAAACAGTGAAAGCCTGTGAAAGATGAGTATTTTTAATAGTAAGCATGGTGAACTTTTCTCTCAACTGATTTGAGTATAAAAACAGTGAAAACTCAATGACCACCCAGCAGATCCCTTTATAGTCTATGGCAGTGATGGTGAACCTTTTTGAGACCAAGTTCCCAAACTGCAACCTAAAACCTACTAATTTATTGCAAAGTGCCAACACAGCAATTTAACCTTAATATTGTGTGGATCCACAACTGCGGATAGTTATGGACCTGCAAAATACAGTCCTGTGAGTGGGCCTTTACAGAGTTTTCAATGATACAAAACAACTTTGTACTGAAAGGTATTAGTCTGTATTTGGTACTTTTGAACAATTAATGTTCACTATTTACATTGTACAGAATCAGTTTTATAGTAACCGTGCAATATTATTATAGCTTGTAATATCAGTGCTATAAAACAGATCCTGTGTGACTTAAATAGTAAAGGGCCGCCAGACAGTACAATGTGCTCCACACTGGCCCCCACACAGTATTATATGCTCCACAGCGGCCCCTCATACAGTATAACATGCTCCTGTGCTTACTTGCACTCCCACACAGAGCAGCCGGGTGGCCTTCTTCCACAGTAAAGCAGGCGCTGATGAATGATGTCATCATACCTGCATCAGGGCAGAAGTACAATCTTCTGACAGTGTAAGCCGTGGTCCCACAGCGTACACTGATAGTTTTCAGGTGTATGTGCGTTTACATAAATATGTGTAAAGAAGCACAGCTTTCCCAGATTCCCCATTAGTGAGCGATCAAGGACCCTGGCTGGGGCAACGGCACACATGCCCAAAGAGAGGGCTTTGAGTGTTCCCTCTGGCACGTGTACCATAGGTTCATCATCACGGATCTATGGAGTCCACAGGTGTCCATGGGTAATGTCACGGGATGGTTAGAGTCTATACTATAGGCAATGTGTAATATATATTTCATGTGGAATGTATTCTCTAACCTGTTATATACATCAATGTGTAGTTGGCTGATTGGGGTCTAGTGTGTGAGCACATTGTATGCAAATACCTCTAACTAGTGAGGAACAGTGAGGACAATGGGTGGAGATAATCTGATCAGTGTCTCCAAGAAGATGTTGGATGGTGCATTGTCCATAGTAGACAGGGAGTCTGCTCTCCTTGGCATAGGTGAGGGGGGAAGGATCTGTGACTCAGCCCTTCCCACCCACAGATATAGGTGTAACAGTCTTAGTATATAGTTGTAGCTTGCAGTTAGTATGTGTTAGCCGGCCTGTGCACAGCTCTGCAGAGAGCCAGGATTTAGTTACAGGACCAAGGAACCAAAGTTATCATTGGATTGTGACTTCTGTGGACTTATTGTTATTACGGTTGATGTGACCGCCGCCGGCTACTAACTTTGTGGATTACAATAAATTGCTGTTGTCTCCCGACCTCTTGCGTCCGTGTTGATTCAAAAGACCATCCGGAGGAAGACGTATACCTTTGCTCCGTGACAACTGGTTGGCAGCAGTGGGATCAACAGCGGACAGCGAGATGGACTACAGCAGCCCAGCGATTAATGGAGCCACAACCTCAGAATACAGGAACTGGACTATGGCAAGTCTACAAGTAAGGGCCCGGGAACTAAACCTGAGTTATCAGGGAAGAACGAAAGAGCAACTGATCGAGGCACTGGAGGAGATGACCCTGCAAAGCGACCATGAGGAGGGCTGCCCCCAGGAGACAGTAGAGATACGGGAGTGGCAGGTACAGACCCAAAAGAGTAGATGGGTTGTTTTGTATGAGGAGGAGTTGGCAGTGCTGGGGCTAGGAGCAACTGCGGAGCAAAGGAGTAGAGCATTACAGAGGGCTCAGGAAACGGAGAAGGAGGAACAGAGAATGGCGCATGAAAAGGAAAGAATGGCGCATGAAATGCGAATGGCTGAGATAACTATGCGGAATTATAATCAAACGTCGACCCCCAGCCCAACAGTGAGAGAACCACCATATGTCTCCCATAAACACTTCAAGACCTTTGATGAAGCGGCTGGGGATGTTGATGGATATTTTCAGGACTTCGAACACCAGTGCCGCCTGATGGAAGTCCCAGAGAAGGATTGGGTCCGGTATCTGGTGGGGCACCTACGAGATGGGGCTGCGGAAGCTCTCAGAGCCATGGACCCTAGTGATCAGCGGGACTATGAGGCCATTAAAAGAGCGGTGCAGAAGTATTATGCAGTCACTCCAGAGACCTACCGAGTTCAGTTCCGCTCTTTGTCTTACAATGGGGGAAGCTCCTTCCACATGTTCGCCCACAAGTTGAAGCAAGCATGCAAGCGCTGGCTAGAAGGAGAGGAGGCTGTCACAGTCAATAAGATCCTCCAAGTCATACTTAAGGAACAGTTCTTTTCCCAGTGCCCCGCTGAGATCCGTGAGTGGGTGCTGGAACGGAACCCAGCCACAGTGGAGCAAGCTGCTTCCCTTGCAGATGAGGGCCTGACCATCAAGCCGCAGTGGAAGAGGTTGTTTGCAGAGGAGCGGAAAACTACCACAGTCCGCCAGACACCCTTCATCCAGCCACCCACCTTTCGTGCCCGGCCTCAGGATTACAATTCCCCCTCTACCCCTGCCCCAGCCCATCGGCCTCCAGCTATGAACAACCCTGTCCCTAGACAACGACCTACTGGAAGAATGCTAGAGCGCAGATGTTTTGGGTGCGGGCGGCCTGGACATTTGCAAGCTAGTTGCCCTGTTAACATGGGGGCACGGGCCACCGTGGCATCCCGGCCTATTCACTACCTGGGAACCACCCCTAGGACTGAAAGTTTGGCCCCATTTCCAGATGACTCCATGAATGACCCATCTGTTCCACCTCCAGGGGTCTATGGGATTCAGCCTTCCGCCACACATCCCGCAAACCTTCAGCGGAAGCACTTGCAGGAGGTCCTACTGGATGGCCGAACAGTTGTTGGATTCCGGGACTCGGGAGCTTTCCTAACATTAGCGGACCCCCGAGTGGTTCGACCCGAGGCCCTAGAGGAGGGCCCTGGCCTTTCTATCGAGTTGGCAGGAGGTACTCGGAAACGTATTCCTAAAGCTACCGTGGAACTCGACTATGGTTATGGACCAAAACGATGCACAATTGGTGTGATGAGCGGGCTGCCGGCCGATGTTCTGTTAGGCAACGATGTTGGAAATCTACAGTGCCACTTTGTGGGAGCAGTGACCCGAAGCCAAGCTCAGAGAGACGCCAACATGGATCGACCGGATTTTCTGCCAGATGCCAGCCCTTCAACTCTACAACTTTACCATTCAGTACCGCCGAGGGAACCAACACCAGAACGCAGATGGGTTATCCCGGCAGGAGGACATATGAGCTATAGAGACTGATGTGCATTCCCCAATTTACCTGTGTAGGCCAATTGTGTCATGCACATGTTTTGAGAGGGGGAGGGGTTGTCACGGGATGGTTAGAGTCTATACTATAGGCAATGTGTAATATATATTTCATGTGGAATGTATTCTCTAACCTGTTATATACATCAATGTGTAGTTGGCTGATTGGGGTCTAGTGTGTGAGCACATTGTATGCAAATACCTCTAACTAGTGAGGAACAGTGAGGACAATGGGTGGAGATAATCTGATCAGTGTCTCCAAGAAGATGTTGGATGGTGCATTGTCCATAGTAGACAGGGAGTCTGCTCTCCTTGGCATAGGTGAGGGGGGAAGGATCTGTGACTCAGCCCTTCCCACCCACAGATATAGGTGTAACAGTCTTAGTATATAGTTGTAGCTTGCAGTTAGTATGTGTTAGCCGGCCTGTGCACAGCTCTGCAGAGAGCCAGGATTTAGTTACAGGACCAAGGAACCAAAGTTATCATTGGATTGTGACTTCTGTGGACTTATTGTTATTACGGTTGATGTGACCGCCGCCGGCTACTAACTTTGTGGATTACAATAAATTGCTGTTGTCTCCCGACCTCTTGCGTCCGTGTTGATTCAAAAGACCATCCGGAGGAAGACGTATACCTTTGCTCCGTGACAGGTAACTTCTATTTTAATGCACAGGCTCTCCATTTTAGGTGCCCCCCAGCGGACCCGAATGATGGAAAGCTTGGAGCTAGTGTGAACCTAGCCATACCCATTACTTTCTTTTGGAAGGTGGGGTTTTCAGTGGTGGGGCATGGTTGGGGTGATACCTCCCTTAATGAAAGTATGGGTAGGACAAGGCCCTCGCTCAATTAGGGATGATATGGAGAGAGCTCCTGTATAAAGTATAGGTAGGGCAGAGGGGGACCATCACTCAGTTATAAGCCATAACTGCAATACCTATACTTTTATTAAGGGAGCTCTCTCAATATCCCAAACTGAATTTATGGAGATGGGAAGGGTGCCCTTACTGTGTATGTATTATATATAGTGGCAATAGTGCCCCCCACAGAAAACAGTCTCCCACACACACGTCCACTAGCAATGTCATTAACTTTGGGGGGAACTATAACTGTAACACTCCCTAAAAGTGCCCCCACACACACACACACACACACACACACACACACACTAGGTAATAGTCTCCCTCCATACACACCAGATAATGTTATTAACTGTGGGGGGGGGCACTTAACTTCTACCTTCTGCTCAATCCACTCCTGGCTTTGGCTCAGAAAACTACAGCAAAATGTGCAACAAAAAAGGTACTTTTCCGCAACGTGGAAGCATTAGCCCACTTTCACCAGCCTGAATGGTACAACAGCAGTCTAGATTCATAAGGTTTCTCCACTGTTCAGTAAAACAATATTTGCTCTTTTGCTTGATGGAACCTTGTTTTTCTGTTTCCCTTACACAGCAATGGCACTATCACAATCTACTGTCCTTTGACCCAGCCATACAGAGACAAGTTAGGCTTTTGGAGATCTGAACACTAGAGATGAGCGAACAGTGTTCTATCGAACACATGTTCGATCGGATATCAGGGTGTTCGCCATGTTCGAATCGAATCGAACACCGCGTGGTAAAGTGCGCCAAAATTCGATTCCCCTCCCACCTTCCCTGGCGCCTTTTTTGCACCAATAACAGCGCAGGGGAGGTGGGACAGGAACTACGACACCGGGGGCATTGAAAAAAATTGGAAAAAGTCATTGGCTGCCGAAATCAGGTGACCTCCATTTTAGACAAATAGTGGATTTCAAATCCGGGTCATATGAGAATGTGAACTTTGTGACTATGAGACAGGGATAGCTGTACAGGCAGGGATAGCTAGGGATAACCTTTATTTAGGGGGGAATGTTATTAAAAATAACTTTTTGGGGCTCTATCGGGTGTGTAATTGTGATTTTTGTGAGATAAACTTTTTCCCATAGGGATGCATTGGCCAGCGCTGATTGGCCGAATTCCGTACTCTGGGCAATCAGTGCTGGCCAATGCATTCTATTAGCTTGATGAAGCAGAGTGTGCACAAGGGTTCAAGCGCACCCTCGGCTCTGATGTAGCAGAGCCGAGGCTGCACAAGGGTTCAAGCGCACTTGAACCCTTGTGCACCCTCAGCTCTGCTACATCAGAGCCGAGGGTGCGCTTGAACCCTTGTGCACACTCTGCTTCATCAAGCTAATAGAATGCATTGGCCAGCGCTGATTGGCCAATGTATTCTATTAGCCTGATGAAGTAGAGCTGAATGTGTGTGCTAAGCACACACATTCAGCTCTACTTCATCGGGCTAATAGAATGCATTGGCCAGCGCTGATTGGCCAGAGTACGGAACTCGACCAATCAGCGCTGGCTCTGCTGGAGGAGGCGGAGTCTAAGATCGCTCCACACCAGTCTCCATTCAGGTCCGACCTTAGACTCCGCCTCCTCCGGCAGAGCCAGCGCTGATTGGCCGAAGGCTGGCCAATGCATTCCTATGCGAATGCAGAGACTTAGCAGTGCTGAGTCAGTTTTGCTCAACTACACATCTGATGCACACTCGGCACTGCTACATCAGATGTAGCAATCTGATGTGGCAGAGCCGAGGGTGCACTAGAACCCCTGTGCAAACTCAGTTCACGCTAATAGAATGCATTGGCCAGCGCTGATTGGCCAATGCATTCTATTAGCCCGATGAAGTAGAGCTGAATGTGTGTGCTAAGCACACACATTCAGCACTGCTTCATCACGCCAATACAATGCATTAGCCAGTGCTGATTGGCCAGAGTACGGAATTCGGCCAATCAGCGCTGGCTCTGCTGGAGGAGGCGGAGTCTAAGATCGCTCCACACCAGTCTCCATTCAGGTCCGACCTTAGACTCCGCCTCCTCCAGCAGAGCCAGCGCTGATTGGCCGAATTCCGTACTCTGGCCAATCAGCACTGGCTAATGCATTGTATTGGCGTGATGAAGCAGTGCTGAATGTGTGTGCTTAGCACACACATTCAGCTCTACTTCATCGGGCTAATAGAATGCATTGGCCAGCGCTGATTGGCCAGAGTACGGAATTCGGCCAATCAGCGCTGGCTCTGCTGGAGGAGGCGGAGTCTAAGATCGCTCCACACCAGTCTCCATTCAGGTCCGACCTTAGACTCCGCCTCCTCCAGCAGAGCCAGCGCTGATTGGCCGAATTCCGTACTCTGGCCAATCAGCACTGGCTAATGCATTGTATTGGCGTGATGAAGCAGTGCTGAATGTGTGTGCTTAGCACACACATTCAGCTCTACTTCATCGGGCTAATAGAATACATTGGCCAGCGCTGATTGGCCGAATTCCGTACTCTGGCCAATCAGCACTGGCTAATGCATTGTATTGGCGTGATGAAGCAGTGCTGAATGTGTGTGCTTAGCACACACATTCAGCTCTACTTCATCGGGCTAATAGAATGCATTGGCCAGCGCTGATTGGCCGAATTCCGTACTCTGGCCAATCAGCACTGGCTAATGCATTGTATTGGCGTGATGAAGCAGTGCTGAATGTGTGTGCTTAGCACACACATTCAGCTCTACTTCATCGGGCTAATAGAATGCATTGGCCAATCAGCGCTGGCCAATGCATTCTATTAGCGTGAACTGAGTTTGCACAGGGGTTCTAGTGCACCCTCGGCTCTGCTACATCAGATTGCTACATCTGATGTAGCAGTGCCGAGTGTGCATCAGATGTGTAGTTGAGCAAAACTGACTCAGCACTGCTAAGTCTCTGCATTCGCATAGGAATGCATTGGCCAGCCTTCGGCCAATCAGCGCTGGCTCTGCCGGAGGAGGCGGAGTCTAAGGTCGGACCTGAATGGAGACTGGTGTGGAGCGATCTTAGACTCCGCCTCCTCCAGCAGAGCCAGCGCTGATTGGTCGAGTTCCGTACTCTGGCCAATCAGCACTGGCCAATGCATTTCTATGGGGAAAAGTTAGCTTGCGAAAATCGCAAACTGACAGGGATTTCCATGAAATAAAGTGACTTTTATGCCCCCAGACATGCTTCCCCTGCTGTCCCAGTGTCATTCCAGGGTGTTGGTATCATTTCCTGGGGTGTCATAGTGGACTTGGTGACCCTCCAGGCACGAATTTGGGTTTCCCCCTTAACGAGTTTATGTTCCCCATAGACTATAATGGGGTTCGAAACCCATTCGAACACTCGAACAGTGAGCGGCTGTTCGAATCGAATTTCGAACCTCGAACATTTTAGTGTTCGCTCATCTCTACTGAACACCAGTGTTGAATTCGGTGGACATTTGCTTGACTGTGAATGGCCTGTTCATCAGAATGATTCTCGATAAACTATTCTGACTCCTTTAGTAGACAAGTTACTAATGTCCACATTATCGCATTTCACTGTATTATTATTTGATAAAAGAGGAATCTTAATATTTTTATACATTTATTGTTGTAGATAATGAAAAACCAATGAAGGTAATCGGAGATGATGATCTGCTGGACCATGAACTGATCACAGAATTAAGAAAAGATTATGGCATGACCTACAATGATTTCTTCATGGTACTGACTGATTTAGACATGAGGGTTAAGGTAAGTAGTAGTTTATGTTTGATAACCAGAATTTATTTTGTAATGATGTGACTACTCGGAAATTGTCATTGTCAATTCAAATGAATGCACAAATGTACACAAAAAATCCACCACATGTATATACTGTACCTTTATATTACATCCATTAGATGTATCAGAATTTCGTATAATGGTTTTCAAGTAGATCTTCAAGTGTACTTTACCCAGCTGCAGGAGGTATGTTTTAACATAACCTGTACCATGTCATAGATGGCATACCACCTCCGTAATAAAAGACGTACTGTTTAACATTCCACAGTGTGCAAAGATAAAAATTCGCTGGTGGGTAAAAGGAAATTCTTGTCAAAAGGCCAAAACTGCTAGTTATTTACAAGGTCAAAACCAGCAAATCGCAAGGAATAGTATTCCATATATTCCAATACCAGGCTATAACACCAAGGTGTAACACAATAACAAGTGGACCATTTTAGTGTTTAGGCGCTGAGTGCCCTTTTGTTGTATTTTACAGCATCATATTAATGGAACAATAAAAGGGTTTTTTTTTCTAAAGTACTTAGACATCTAAAGTGATTTGTAACATTTTATAAAAGTAGTTTTTTTTGTCTGCCTAGTTTTCAAAGCCCTAGTGAATCTCTTTAGAAAAATAAAACTTTTACCATTGACTTTGCAATTGTAGTTCATAGACTTAAACTGGCATTTTTCCTATTCCATAGCAATTCAGTGGAAATGTGTCCAGCTCTAAATCAGCCAGTGGTGTTGTAAGTAGTCCCGTGCCCCTTTTATATAGGGCCACTTCTGGCAGTCTAAGATGGCAAAGTTTCTCTCAGTAACGGTGGTGGCTTTCTGACATCTAATTCTACTATATAGGTGCTTCTTTGACATGACACTACTGCTGGTCATTTCAGGCTATTCTATTAGAAATTGTTGTACTGATGTTTGCATTATTACAGTTCACTTTACTATAGGAAGAATGTGCAAATCTGTCTTCCATGATGTAATTAGGAAGTCAGGTGCCTCAGTGTTGCAAACCAATAGAGGGCGCTCACTGGAATGTGCAAGCCTGTCTTCCCTAATGTAATTAGGAAGACAGTATCTCAGTGAAAATAGCCCAATAACTGTCAACTAATTGAGGAGGGGGAAGTCACATTCCTGACATTGCAGTGGGTTGTATGGATTCTAGCGTTGCCCCGTAGACCTATTACTCAGTCACTTCCAGTCCATAGAGTGATAGTACCAATATTGTCTTGGAGGTTGTTTGTGATGGTTTAGTGATAAATTATCAGAATTATTTGGGCAGGCAATCTCACAAGAGATGTGTTCCCCATTTCTCCAGGAGAAGCTCAAATGTGATCACACAGACTAAACCAGTTCAGCCCCTTCGTTTTCTGCACTAGCAAAAGAGATAATGGAGTGACTGTTAGATGAAAGTCGCTCTATTCTCCTTAAATGCAGCACTGCTCAGCATACATTGGTACTTCTGCCAAATTACTGACCCGAGAAGACTGCTTTTACCAAGCGATTCCAGCCATCACCAACAATGAGCCAAGCCGCAACTCTGCCTTCTTTGATCCTGACAAGAATACTTGTTCTATCAGCATTGTTGACTGACACTGATACAGGGCTCCTATGCCTACATTAATATGGCAGCGTAAAAGCTCAGAAAAGAATACCAGTATAGGGATGTGGGAATACAGTTTGTAAGATCTGGTTTTTAACAACGAAAGCAAAGTAGCTGTACCAGAGATGCACGGATGAGAGTCTACAACACTGGTATTGATGGTTTAGGTAGACCATGAAATAACTATATGCTGTGGCTAGTAATACTATAATTAAATATGCTGCAAGGTTGGCGATACTGTAGCTTCCGCTCTAACAAATCCATTTTCCTGTGGTATTTCAATTGTAGAAATAAATTTGTCATGTTTCTGATATATATATATATATATATATATATATATATAAATATATATTTATATGTAGTGCCTTCATTTGCATTTTTATTCATGCAGCAATACTATGAAGTTCCTATTGCAATGAAGTCCGTGTTTGATATCGTCGATACATTCCAATCCAGAATTAAAGAGATGGAAAAGCAGAAAAGGGATGGGATTACATGTAAAAGGGAAGACAAGACAAGGTCACTGGAAAGTTTCCTCTCAAGGTAAAGCCTCTCTAAACTATGAAGAGAATATAGATGAGTGACTTACTATGGCTTTTTTATATTCATTTATAGAATACTATGAGAGAACATGAAGTCTCAAAACGAATAACTTATTTCACTAGTATATCCTAATGGAATGCAAATACTCAAAACATAAATCGTTCAACGAAAAATTGCTCATTTATAAAGAACTTTTCTTTAGCTATTTAAAACTGCAATATCAATTTTAATGTATTTTATGAATAATATCATGCAGTACATTGTTAGAGATCTAGTATTTCCTAGAGAGTTATTAGTGACAATCCCAAGGTCAGCATGGCAAAATATAATTTTCAATGAAATACAGAATATTTTTCTGTATTAGCTTTTATAAACTGACTAATCCATTCAAACAATGCATACCAGGACTCTACATAAAATGGTATTTTCACTTCATATATAAAGATTGGGAAATGATGATTCTGTATAATGAGCAGAAAACTTGCAATGGAAAAGTGTCAGTCCTCGGCTGAAGTATTTAGGCCCATACTACATAGTAACATAATAAGTAAGGTTAGATAAAGAAAAATGTCCAACAAGATCAAGCTATAAACCTACCAAATTGATCCAGGGTAAGGCAAAAAAAAAAAAAAAGACAGATGCCAATTGCTCCATCAGAAGAAAAAATCTGACCCAACTCTGTGATTTGTATAGAGGCAAAATTCTATTTTTCTTGTGAGCGCCCATTCTTCTCTTAATGCGGTCCATGATTTTATTTGCTTTGGGAGCAGCAGCATGGCACTGGTTGCTGACAATACGCTTACTGTCCATCAATATGACAAAGTCTTTTTCAGTATTAACAGGTACCCAGCAGCACTCAGTAGAGACATGATAGGTGGGTGCACATTCCTGATAGGAACCAACCAAACCCTTGAAATAAACAAACATAAGAGAAGAGGCACTGTACTTCATATGAATATTAGCGAGTCACATCAGGGATGTCACCAAAATTCAAGTATATCCAATAATATCGCTTCGGTTACATAGCTGACCCCAACCTTCACATTTGACAATCTGTTAGGTCTGTTAAAATTTGGTCTAAAAGTGCCTCACCTCATGTTGGGTCCTGCATTAGTTGTGAAAGGCAATTGTCCCAATTTATTTGTGAATAGTTGAAATCCACTATAATAATGACTTTATTATGTTTAGCCCTATCCTATGTCGTCCCTCCCATTCCCTGTCTAGACTTTAGAATGATCAAGGTCCTAAAATTTGTTAAATTGAGATGATGGGGCCCAGTAGTGTATGGGGCTTGAACCTATAGGCTGCCCGTTAAAAGTTGGAAAAGCGATCAAAGTCCATGTTTATATTAGGCTTGCAAATATAGCGTAAGATGGAAAAGCGATCAGAGTCCGCACTTCCTACAATGGTCCTACAATGGTCTACAACAAGTTCTGTTCTAGCAAAAAAGAGAGCAGGCCTTAAGAAAACTACAAGAGGAAGAAAGTCAATTGCATGCATAGGCACAAGCTTGGGGCAAAAATACAATTCCTTTTTGCCCATTAGCAAAGCCAAATATGCTGATGTGCAAGTTTTGAAGAAATTCTGTGGTCAGGCTGCACAGGACTTCTTCAGCAAAGTTCCCTCTGGTGACAAGGTTAAGGATAGCAGTTCTGAGGATGAAGCCTAGAAACTTTAAAAACAACATTTTTGAATGTTTTGTGACAATATATAAAAGTTTAAAAAAGAAGTTTTGATAAGAAGTAGAGTTATAAGTCTCCAAATATTAAAACGGACATTACTTAAAATTTACGTTTTTGGACCTTGATAGTGAAACACACTATCAAAAAGACCCTGGCAGGTTAGTGGAGTACCCTGCCCAAACCTATAAAGAACCATCGCACTTTGTCTTGTATAGCAGTAGTATTTGTCTAAAAATCTACTTTGATAATAACTAATAATATCATTCGTTATATAGCACCAAAATATTCCGAAGCACTTTACAAAAAAAAAACAGTACATCACCAGCCGATATCTGTTATTTGACTTGACAAAAGTTATATATTTATGTCAATGTAAAATTTTCATCTTGCAAATTGCATCTGACAATGATAAATGTTCAGCAGTTATTTTACTTCAAACAGAAGGTTATCCACTTCACAATTCTTTGACTTTCCTTAATCCGTCTTCTCAGAATGTTCTGAACAGGAACATTTCCGTGTAAGAACAAATATGTGCCTTCCCTTCCAATACTAAAACTCACATATGTTGTCAGTCTGGAAGTTTGACATCCACTAGAGATAAGAAAAAACAAACAAACATCTGACTTCTATTGATATTTGGACCTCCCACTAAGTAGGAGGTGCAGTTCTGGTTGTTCTGCAAGAAGAAGCTTCCAAGAAGTAGAGAGCAATGCAATAAAGCTGGAGGCAGGAAAGCACCATTCCGACTAATCTACATAAATCTATATGAGAGACTCATGCAATGCCAAGCACTATAGATAGAGGCCATAATAGATTTCACCCACCAGCAACAGAACCTATAAAGCAGTTGCAGAGTTTCAAAATGACCCCCTTCAAAAAGTTTTTTCTGACTACAATAGTGATTGATGGGGTAAGACCCCGACATCCCCACTAGTCAGATGAGTAAAGGGGCTCTGGTCTTCACTTGCAACAGCATTTATAGGAAAACACATCTAATGCTATAGAAAGGTTCTTGTGTAACTTACCTCTGTACTGTACTAGGGTATATATTGTGCTGAAAAAGAAATCGACTCCCAGTTTGCAGTTCTCATGAAAAATGCAGTCTGCCTTCTATTTTTCAGAGTTCATTCTATAAATTCTCTTATTTATTGAGAACAAGCATCAGCTACATACAGGATATCATTTTTCAGTTTTCAATATATCAAAATTGCATATAAGTATAGGAGAGGAATGATACACTGAAATGGTAATATGGCACCATGGTGATAAATGAAATGTAGAGTCATGCTAGGTGGCTTCTCATACGGTAGAAATTCAAATCAAGTACTTTAAAACTTCTAAAAAAAAAACCAGGAGGTAAAAAGGGAGTAGTATGAAGTCGATCTTGTGGTGGTTCTTAAATAGGCAAGTATAAGGTAGTGGGCTGAGGTGATACTGACCGGGCAGTTTGGTTGACGGCCCATCACTGTTGAACACAACAGACAACAGTTCTTGGTCAAGGAGTGAGTCCTCATTCCCCTAGAGCAGGGGTAGGGAACGTACGGCTCTCCAGCTGTTGCAAAACTACAACTCCCAGCATGCATACTTGCTCTGCTGTTCTTGGAACTCCCATGGAAGTGAATGGAGCATGTTGGGAGTTGTAGTTTCACAGCAGCTGGAGAGCCGAAGGTTCCCTACCCCTGCCCTAGAGTATAAGGTTGGAGAGACGAGCTTTGTTATTAAGGGATTATGCCACAACAGTAGGAGTCTGACCACTGAGACCCCATCTATCCTGAGAATGGGGGGCCTAAACACTCGCTGCCCATTCAGCCTGATAGTGGCCAGGCTAAATGTAGGAATGACTGATAGTGGATGGCACTCCCAATCACCTTAATGGGAGTGCTGGAGATAGATGTGACAGGTGACGTATGTGAGTGACGCCCCATAGCGGTCATGTGCAAGAAGGACATTTTTCCTGTACAACCTGTTTAATAGGCTGCAGCATATACTCCTTGATATGCTTTATGGTATTTGTATATTTCATTGAAAAATTAAACATGAAGGTCAAAATTAACTAATAGTGGGACTGTGTAAACTGAGAGAACTGAGACCGCACAAAATTTATCACTGTGGCAGATGCTGGATGATAAATCTGCTGCACCTTTGGAGTGTCTAATTTTATACCACCTATCAGTTGGCTAACTTTATGTCAGAATTTTATGACAAAATTTTGGTACAATTGTAGCACTCATTGTTGCATCTAGTTATGCCATTGCTGAGTTAGGGCCAGTTCACACGGAGTTAAAGCACTCGCATTCTGGCACGTATACATGTGTCAGAATGTGAGTACTCAAAACAGATCACATTCATTTCAACAGGTAGTTATGGGCGTATAACGCGTGTTATTTTGCCTGCGCAATTTTGCGACCGCAAAATTATGGGCTTTATACGCCCGTAACGACCCATTGAAATGAATGTGATCTGTTTTGAGCGATCACATTCTGACACGTGTATATGTGCCAGAATGTGAGCGAGTTAACTCCGTGTGAACTGGCCCTTAGTCAGAAAAAATGGCCTATACCTAGATGTGACATTATGTGCCTAAAATACAATAATTCAGGCTCACACTTGTGATCATCATGATTGACATAATATTTAGTCTGCGGCCTACAGTCTCCATACTTAGAATATTAACTTTGGTAAGAAGTAAAAAAAAAAAACAGACATAACTGAAATTAATTCTGACCAATGTTATTAAAAAAGTAATAAAACGCTACAAAAATACCAACATTTTGTTTTACATAATCATTTGCAGTAAGGTCATAAAAAGCGACTACAATTCACATCTGTGTTTTTTAGCTCTAGATTTCAGTTCCAAATGAAGAATAAATTCAATAATCTCGGTACTGAAATAGTGCCAGCCAGCCACTTAACATATCTGCAAAAAATCTGTGTTCAATCACAACACAATTATCTTCTTGGAAACATTTCACTGGGTTTCCAAACATTTCATAAACTATATGTCATATTTTCCTAGGGTAGCAAAAGGGTTAGTGATTGATTCCTTGGAGGTCTAGGGTAGAGAAGGGGTTAATACCTGGTGTCACGTGGTTTACCAAAACTCTAGCAATGAGGAGTGCGTGGCAGGGACAGAGAGCACTGTGCAGTTGTGATATCCATGACTGCTTTTATGAGCTGTGACCTGAGTTATAACATTAGAGAGGACTTCTAAGCTCGAAGATTTCTTATATCTTTAGGCAGCCATCACTGTGTTGAGTTGTCAATGTTTTTATTTATTTGTTAGCACCTTCCATTCCCATTCCAATACAAGAGGGTGGTCTCAACTGCCCAGTGATGACACTGAAATAAACACTGGACAGAGGAGACCACCAATTTGTTAATACACTTGTAATGGTAGCCAAAAGTAATGGCAAATAGAGTAAGATAGATGTAGAGCAACTTGATAGCCATTTTATCACAGATTAAGGGGTCTGTAGATGTAAGATGCAGATACATCACTTTACCATTTAACATGTCATATAGAGACATGTGGGAAAAAGCAGTAACATTAGTGACCATTAAGACAGGTCTCGTCTCTGTATCAGTTGAGAGAGAAAGGGGCTTCCTAAGTGCACAAAATGGGGAAGAAAGCTCTCTGCTGTGCTGAAAAGCTGAAATGAAGGGTCTAGGACCACAAGAGGAGACCTGAAATTGGACCAATAGTACATAGTTACAATCCACATACCAATAGTATATAGAATTAATCCCTTCCTGACATTTTATGTTCAAGTACATCATAATGTCAGGTGGGATATATTGAAGGATCACGAACTGAGCCCACTCCCTACATGGCTGGTGCCAGCTGAATTATATAGCAGATATCCCATGCTAACAGTCGTGAACAATAACCACACTGATCACAGCTGTAGACCACTTAGATGCCGCAGTCATCTATGCTGTTGTATAAGCATATTGGGATGGATACACCATATTGGACAATACATAGCCATGACAGCAAGGAGGCTATCAAAGGTGATGATATAGCTTGTATTAAACAGGGTATAATATAATAATGCAGTATGGATAAATTATATTACAGTACAAAAGTATTGGAGTATAATGAATCACGCCCCTTAGGGGACAAAACAATTAAAGTTATAAAATTGAAAAGCTTTAAAAAAAAAAAAAAGCTTAAAAAACCCTAAAAATATAAAATCACATATCTCCCCACTTTATTTACCTCTTATGGAATATTTAATGGTACAAATAACAAGTACAATGTGTCCTGCAGAAAACAAGCTCTCATATGGCTATGATTAGAAATATATAAATATAATATGGCTTTTGGAAGGCAGGGAAGAAAAAACAAAAATGTACAATGAAAAATTTACTATGCCAGGAAAGGATTTAAAGTATACTAGCCTCTGCCCATGACTTTGTCTGCGTGTTGTTGGCGTTGATGATCCGCCTATATTCAGCAAATTGCTGCCGTCGATGGTTTGCCTGCTCTGGCATTTCAGCCTGCTGCTGAACTTATTCCTCACACCGTGCCTGTGATTGTTCTGGTATCTCAGCAGCTGGCTGGGACGCCATATAATGAGCGTGTTATTGGCGTTGATGATCCGCCTGCTCTGGCGTTTCGGCAGCTGTTAAGCTGGCCTGCCGCTGAACTCGTTCCTCGCACTGTGCCCGTGATTGTTCCGGCATCTCAGCAGCTCGCTGGGACGCCATATAATGAGCGTGTTGTTGGCTTTAATGATCCGCCTGCTCCGGCGTTTCAGCAGCTCTCAAGCTGGCCTGCCACTGAACTTATTCCTCACACCGTGCTTGTGATTATTCCAGCAGATACTGTATGCTTGATGCATATCTGTTTCCCACTAAATAATTCAAAACAGCAATCTTAGAAACCATGAAGAGTAAATAGAGAAAATTGTATAACTTTTTATAATACAAAAATTGGCATTTCATTGGTGGAAAGCGAAATGTCACTTTAGTTTACAAAAATCTCTTTTTTCCAAAGTCAAGTCAGTACAGGATGGTAAGATACTCAGTATTACATGGAAACTAAATCAACAATACAGTATACGGTGAGGAAAGAAGGCCCCATAACTAAATAAGTGAGAACCCTTTCTGACCCTTCATTGAATGCACAGTGTGCATTGGATTTTCTGAATTTCAATTTATAATACACCAATAGTTAATGGTTATAATAATTCCAATATATGACACATTTGTAAATGTTGCATAATACAGATAATCAGTGGATTATACTTTTTCTGTCATTGTGTAGAGACAGACCTGACTAGTGTAACAATGGCGCTGCACCAAGATTGTAATGAGTCAATCTGGAGAACTCTGCCTTTGTTCCAAACTGTGCTCACCTTCCAGTATCAACAACTAATATCTTGTTTTCTCTAATTATATGGTGATTAAATATTCTACTATTATACAGTATGAATCCCTATCCCCTTAATATTTGCCTAAAACAATAGACTCCTATTGTTTCGGATTATACGGCTGTCATTTCACTGTCACTCACACTCACATCAACATCTTAGTGTGTTAAACCCTTTTTCTTACAGTCTTAACCTTTGCAAGCGTTTACAAGCAAGTTACCAGACAAAGGCAGCTGTCAGTCAATGATTATAAGGAAGACGTGCCAAACTGAATTTCCATTTTTTTTAGGATGACAAGCACAAACAAGTTTCACTGCCTTAGGCCTTCTGAAGTGTATTTTGGATCTGTGTCAGATGGTGTTGAATTGTAATGGTGAACGCACATAGAGTCAAACTTATTAAGACTGGCATATGGTGTGCCAGCCTTAATAAGCAACCAAGGAAACGCAGGAAACCAACTGGCGCAGGCTGCACCATCTTCATAAACCTGTTGAACCTTCTGGTGCCAGGATGGAAATTTATGCAAAGTGTCGATTTCCATTCTAATAAATGCCAGAAACTGGCATGTGTTATGATAAATGAGTCAGGCCAAGGCAGGGACCCCTTCACCCGCCGCAATCTGTCTACAAAAATTTGCAAAAGGTGGCAGGCAAGACGTGGAAAATTCAATGGAAGATCACAGGGAACCAGGAGCTGCAATGTGCAAGTGAGTAGTTTGGAGCACTGAGGGCGGGTCCATTGCTTCATATTACTAAACCCCACTGCTCTAATATGCCAATTATAATGCAACAACACAGGACCAGATCTACATAGCTCACTGGCCCTATTTTTCAAAGAAGGAAGGGGGGAAGCAGGGTGTTTTAGAACAGTGTGGATCCTAGGAGTTTGGAGCAATGGAAGTACCCTCAGTGCTCCAAACTGTTCACTTACACATTTTCAAATAAATTAATATCTTGTGGAAGGAGGCATGAATGTTCAAAAAAATATATCATAAGGATAAGTTATTAATGTGTAAATAGCATGGGCCTGAATTTATATTTTCCATTCCTTTTTGAGCGACTCCTGACTGAAAAAGCAACAAAGTCTGCGACAAGAAATGTTGCATTTCCCCAACATGGGTCCGAGGCATTAGTTAGTTTTTTGACTAACAACTTCGTTTGGTTATGACTAGAGATGAGCGAACAGTAAAATGTTCGAGGTTCGATATTCGTTTCGAGTAGCCCCTCAATATTCGACTACTCGAATCGAATATCGAACCCTATTATAGTCTATGGGGGAAAATGCTCGTTTCAGGGGTAGGCAACGTTCGATCAAATTATACTTACCAAGTCCACGAGTGAGGGTCGGGCTGGATCCTCCGTGCAGTCTTCTCCTTGCAGCGTCCCCGCGGCGTCTTCCGGCTCTTCATTCACTCTGCCAGGCATCGGGCCTGGGCAGAGCCGACTGCGCGGCCCGCAATACAAGCGGACATGCGCAGTCGGCTCTGCCCAGGCCCGATGCCTGGCAGAGTGAATGAAGAGCCGGAAGAACCCACGGGGAAGCTGCACGGAGAAGACTTCTAAAGGTAGGAGAAGAACCAGCATTGATTGGCCGACTGTATAGCATTCGGCCAATCAATGCTGATTCTGCATCGAACTTTTACATTCGAACAGCAAGTGGTACTCGATCGAGTACGAGTATTTCGAATACCATAGTATTCGATCGAATACCTACTCGATCGAGTACTACTTGCTCATCTCTAGTTATGACTGATTTTTACTATTATGCAAATTGGGTAATAGTGAATTGGGGGACCTTGCCTCATACACCTCCAGCAGCAATAACATCACACTGGCCTTCCCTCACCTCCTCCCGAGTCTTCAAGCTTCAAACTGAAAGGTCCAATGTACTGCTTCATAGGCATCAGTACCTCATGCCTCTCACTTTGAAATGCGCACAGAAAGGCCAGAGTGATGTCATTTTTGCTGGAAGGGGGAATGAGGCAAGGGAAGGAATCGTGCTAATGCTTTCTGGCCAAGAAACGCGTTCCAAATGTATTGTCAGCTAATTTGCATATGAATAAAATGTAGTCTTACAGCTAAATGAAACGACAATTCAGAAAACTAACTTTAATACTGCATTAGGACCATGAACACTGACAGGTACTGTGGTTTCTTTCGGAACGTTTGCTGCTGACAAAGTGATTAAGTGGTCCTGTTAGCAACATTAAAGTAATTAGCAGAAAATATTGAATGGACACAAACATTCTAAAGTCTACTTGTCCGCTCACTGACATATTTACTTTATTTTGTACAATTTGTACAACAGCAATGCAAAGTATTTTATTTTTCTCTCCACAAAATCATGCACATAATAAAGCACATAATGAATTGTAGGTAGAGTCTCTAAGGCCAAAAACCGCAGCGTTTTACACTATCTGCAAAGTGGATGTGACTCTGGCTAATCTCATCCACACATTGCAGAAAAATAGCCACAGTGGAAATGCTGCGATTTCAAAAACCGTTTTTGTAAATCTCAGCATGTCAATAAGGGTCGTTGGATATGACCATGTAGAGGCTGCCGATTGTAATTGAATGACATGGCAGCCTGCAAACGTCTCCCCCGTACTCGTCTATGGACGAGCACTATCAGGAGGGAGGGGGCGTTCCTCCCAGTTTCACAGTACAGCACTATAGGCGCTGCTGTAAAAAAGGGCGTTCCTGACTGACTGTAAGGAACGCCTTTCTGACGATGAAAAGCTACGGTACCGGCACCGATAGCTCTTCACCTGGGCACAGATCGTGAAAGCCGACATTGCGTTGAATTCAGCGCACTGTCGGCTTTCCAGCGGTATATAAAACCACATGTGCCCCAACTCTTGAAAGGTCCTCTTTAAGTATAAATTTGGTGTACCGTATTATAGTCCACCTGTGAGTAACTGCTTTATAAGCAGACAGGGTTTCCATCTTTTAGATCCCCATGCAGACCCAAAGTCCGAAACCTGTACACTAGTGTGAACCTTGCTTGATCTACCTATTTACGTGTTCGCTTGAAATTGGAGGTCTATGGGGGTATATTAACGGTCATAATACAGATCTATACACTGATCAGTAATATGTTTACATGTTAAAGACATTAAAAAGATTTTTACTCTTTCCTTTTTATCTAACACCTTCTCTAATTCTGTAAAATAGCATTAAAGCCAATTACATTCCATGTTTGTTAATTACCAGAATTAACGGCCGGTCTGTGATTTTCTTTACAATATTTATACTTAGCAGCACTTTTATGCAATAAAGCATGTGGGGATTTTTCTGTGGGAGTCCTTTGGGTAAAGATAAAGTATTTTAATCGTTGTCGATGAACAGATTCCAAGTATGCAATGCAAGTCAAGTCTGTTACTTCAATACATTTTCCGATTCTCAGCCAAGCGGAATTATACTTTTCTCTATTCATCTTTTTTACAGAGGGAAAATTTAATTTGCAAATTAACGTCTTTCAAAAACGGTATTTAAAAAAAGAAATAAAGGTAGAACAAAGATTTCATTGGTTCAATCTGTGTTGGAAATCTAATCACACAGTGTATAAAAAAGCAATTTTCTCTTAGTAAAACACAAAGAAGGTAGCGTTACCCTCCAGAGGAGACAATTCTCTTTGCATGCATACTGCCAGATAGTTTCAAAGTGAACAGAAAATTCTTTTGAGAAAAAAAAAAATAAAAAAAGTCAAAGAAGCCATTTCTAAACTCTGTTTCTATGGGGATAGTCAATTGTAACCAGAGGACATGCTAAAAGTGGTATTTTATGGAAATTTAAGTAAGTCCTATGTGTAAAATTAAAAACAGGTTTTGTAGCCAGTTTAATTTAAAGTAGGGGCTTTCCAATAGAGGGCGTTATGGGAGCAGTTGTATCTAGGCCCTGGTATTTCATGGGGCCCAGAGGCTCCTTTTTCACATAAGAAAGTAATATTATAATAAAATGCACATGTTATATGTATTTACTGTTGTGTGAATTGGCAGGTCAGACTGCAATCACATGACCAGCCAGGTGACCTGTTCTGGGACTGGATAAAGTAGACAATGCATCTGATCAGTGGCATCAGTATTTACTTCACATTGTTATTAGAGATGAGCGAACACTAAAATGTTCGAGGTTCGAAATTCGATTCGAACAGCCGCTCAATGTTCGTGTGTTCGAACGGGTTTCGAACCCCATTATAGTCTATGGGGAACAGATACTCGTTAAGGGGGAAACCCAAATCCGTGTCTGGAGGGTCACCAAGTCCACTATGACACCCCAGGAAATGATGCCAACACCTCTGGAATGACACTGGGACAGCAGGGGAAGCATGTCTGGGGGCATCTAACACACCAAAGACCCTCTATTACCCCAACATCACAGCCTAACAACTACACACTTTACACACTCAATACCACCTCTCTGACAGTAGGAAAACACCTTGAAACATGTGTATTTGGCACTTGCAGTGAGGAGAGCTTGTCACCAGCAGTGAATTTGGCCCTTGTAGTAAGTTGAGGTTGGCACCAACATTTGTTTTGAAAATCAGGGTGGATTGAGCCTCTAACCAGCAGAGTTTGGGCAAATTCATGGTGGAGGGAGCCTCTAAAAACCCCAGTTTGGACCAATTCATGGTGGAGGGAGACTCTAAAAACCCCAGTTTGGACCAATTCATGGTGGAGGGAGCCTCTAAAAACCCCAGTTTGGACCAATTCATGGTGGAGGGAGCCTCTAACCAGCCCAGTTTGGGCAAATTCATGGTGGAGGGAGCCTCTAACCAGCCCAGTTTGGACCAATTAATGGTGGAGGGAGCCTCTAACCAGCCCAGTTTGGACCAATTAATGGTGGAGGGAGCCTCTAACCACCCCAGTTTGGACCAATTCATGGTGGAGGGAGCCTCTAACCAGCCCAGTTTGGACCAATTCATGGTGGAGGGAGCCTCTAAAAAACCCAGTTTGGACCAATTCATGGTGGAGGGAGCCTCTAAACAGCCCAGTTTGGGCAAATTCATGGTGGAGGGAGCCTCTAACCACCCCAGTTTGGACCAATTCATGGTGGAGGGAGCCTCTAAACAGCCAAGTTTGGACCAATTCATGGTGAAGGGAGCCTCTAAAAACCCGTTTGGACCAATTCATGGTGGAGGGAGCCTCTAACCAGCCCAGTTTGGGCAAATTCATGGTGGAGGGAGCCTCTAAACAGCCCAGTTTGGGCAAATTCATGGTGGAGGGAGCCTCTAACCAGCCCAGTTTGGACCAATTCATGGTGGAGGGAGCCTCTAACCAGCCCAGTTTGGGCAAATTCATGGTGGAGGGAGCCTCTAAACAGCCCAGTTTGGGCAAATTCATGGTGGAGGGAGCCTCTAAACAGCCAAGTTTGGACCAATTCATGGTGAAGGGAGCCTCTAAAAACCCGTTTGGACCAATTCATGGTGGAGGGAGCCTCTAACCAGCCCAGTTTGGGCAAATTCATGGTGGAGGGAGCCTCTAAACAGCCCAGTTTGGGCAAATTCATGGTGGAGGGAGCCTCTAACCAGCCCAGTTTGGACCAATTCATGGTGGAGGGAGCCTCTAACCAGCCCAGTTTGGGCAAATTCATGGTGGAGGGAGCCTCTAAACAGCCCAGTTTGGGCAAATTCATGGTGGAGGGAGCCTCTAACCAGCCCAGTTTGGACCAATTAATGGTGGAGGGAGCCTCTAAACAGCCAAGTTTTGGGAAATTCATGGTGGAGGGAGCCTCTAACCAGCCCAGTTTGGACCAATTCATGGTGGAGGGAGCCTCTAACCAGCCCAGTTTGGACCAATTCATGGTGGAGGGAGCCTCTAAACAGCCCAGTTTGGGCAAATTCATGGTGGAGGGAGCCTCTAAAAAACCCAGTTTGGACCAATTCATGGTGGAGGGAGCCTCTAATTAGCCCAGTTTGGACCAATTAATTGTGGAGGGAGCCTCTAACCAGCCCAGTTTGGACCAATTAATGGTGGAGGGAGCCTCTAACCACCCCAGTTTGGGCAAATTCATGGTGGAGGGAGCCTCTAACCAGCCCAGTTTGGACCAATTAATGGTGGAGGGAGCCTCTAAACAGCCAAGTTTTGGGAAATTCATGGTGGAGGGAGCCTCTAACCAGCCCAGTTTGGACCAATTCATGGTGGAGGGAGCCTCTAAACAGCCCAGTTTGGGCAAATTCATGGTGGAGGGAGCCTCTAAAAAACCCAGTTTGGACCAATTCATGGTGGAGGGAGCCTCTAATTAGCCCAGTTTGGACCAATTAATTGTGGAGGGAGCCTCTAACCAGCCCAGTTTGGGCAAATTCATGGTGGAGGGAGCCTCTAACCAGCCCAGTTTGGACCAATTCATGGTGGAGGGAGCCTCTAACCAGCCCAGTTTGGACCAATTCATGGTGGAGGGAGCCTCTAAAAAACCCAGTTTGGACCAATTCATGGTGGAGGGAGCCTCTAAACAGCCCAGTTTGGGCAAATTCATGGTGGAAGGAGCCTCTAACCAGCAGAGTTGTGGGAAAGCAGGGTGGAGGGAGCCTCTAACCAGCAGAGTTGGTGGAAATCAGGGTGGAGGGAGCCTCTAACCAGCAGAGTTGGGGGAAATCATGTTGGAGGGAGCCTAGTATTAGCAGAATTGTGCAACGCTTATGGTGGATGAGTATGAGGATGCGGAGGAATTGGAGAGGTTGAGTACGGACATGGAGTTTCATGTTGGGGTGCTTTACACAGGTGGGCACAAAAATGAAGGCTCTATCCAGTGGTGGTTCATTTTTATCAAAGTGAGCCGGTCGGCACTCTCAGCTGACAGACGGGTGCGCTTGTCAGTGATGATGCCACCGGCTGCACTGAACACCCTCTCAGATAGGACGCTGGCGGCAGGACAGGACAGCACCTCCAAGGCATATAGGGCAAGTTCAAGCCACAGGTCCAACTTCGACACCCAATACGTGTAGGGCGCAGAGGGGTCGGAGAGGACAGGGCTGTGGTCGGAAAGGTATTCCCGCAACATGCGCCTATACTTCTCACGCCTGGTGACACTAGGACCCTCCGTGGCGGCACTTTGGCGAGGGGGTGCCATCAAGGTGTCCCAGACCTTAGACAGTGTGCCCCTCGTTTGTGTGGACCCGTGAGAACTTGGTTGCCTACTGGAGGAACTGCCCTCCCTGCCGCCAACGTCACATGCTGGAAACATCTCCATCATATTCTGCACCAATTGCCTGTGGCAAGCATTGATGCGATTGGCCCTCCCCTCTACCGGAATAAAAGACGAGATGTTGTTTTTATACCGGGGGTCAAGGATAGCAAAGATCCAGTACTGGTTGTCCTCCATGATTTTGACAATACGCTTGTCGGTTGTAAAGCACCCCAACATGAACTCAGCCATGTCTGCCACAGTGTTAGTTGGCATGACTCCTCTGGCCCCACCGGAAAGTTCAATCTCCATTTCCTCCTCATCCTCCATGTCTACCCATCCGCGCTGCAACAATGGGACGATTCGAAGTTGCCCGGAAGCCTCCTGTATCACCATCACATCATCGGACAACTCTTCTTCCTCCTCCTCCTCCTCCTCCTCCTCCATTAAACGCAGTGAAGCGGACAGATGTGTGGACCTACTCTCCAGCTGTGACGGATCGGATGCTATCCCTAACTCCTCTGTGTGATCTGAGTTATCCCTGATGTCAATCAGGGATTCTCTCAGAACACACAAGAGCGGGATTGTAAGGCTCACCATCGCATCCTCAGAGCTCACCCTCCTTGTGGACTCCTCAAAGACCCGTAGGATGTCACAAAGGTCTCTCATCCATGGCCACTCATGGATGTGAAACTGAGGCAGCTGACTTTGTGGCACCCTAGGGTTTTGTAGCTGGTATTCCATCAAAGGTCTCTGCTGCTCAACCACTCTATTCAACATCTGAAACGTTGAGTTCCAGCGTGTGGGGACGTCGCACAAAAGCCGGTGTTGTGGCACATGCAGGCGTTGCTGGAGAGATTTTAAGCTAGCAGCGGCTACTGTCGACTTGCGAAAGTGGGCGCACATGCGCCGCACTTTCACCAGTAGCTCTGGAACATTGGGGTAGCTCTTTAGGAAACGTTGCACCACTAGGTTGAAGACGTGGGCCAGGCATGGAACATGTTGGAGTCCGGCAAGCTCCAGAGCTGCTACCAGGTTCCGGCCGTTATCACAAACGACCATGCCTGGGCCCAGGTGCAGCGGCTCAAACCATATTGCCGTCTCATCGAGGAGGGCATCCCTCACCTCGGAGGCAGTGTGCTGTCTGTCCCCCAAGCTGATCAGCTTCAGCACAGCCTGCTGACGTCTACCAACGCCAGTGCTGCAACGTTTCCAACTCGTAGCTGGGGTCAATCTAACAGCGGAGGAGGAGGCGGTGGCGGAGGAGGAGGCGGTGGCGGAGGAGGAGGCGGTAGAGGAGGAGGAGGAGGGGGGTGTTCTTCTCGTGTCCCTGCCAGGAATGTTAGGCGGGGAGACGAGGTACACCGGGCCAGTTTGGGAAGCAGTCCCAGCCTCAACTACATTCACCCAGTGTGCCGTCAGTGAAATGTAGCGTCCCTGTCCGCATGCACTTGTCCACGCGTCGGTGGTCAAGTGGACCTTTGTGCAAAGCGCGGAACTAAGGGCCCGCCTGATGTTGAGTGACACGTGCTGGTGCAAGGCGGGGACGGCACACCGGGAGAAGTAGTGACGGCTAGGGACGGCATAGCGAGGTGCCGCAGTTGCCATCAGGTCCAGGAAGGCGGGAGTTTCAACAAGCCGGAACGCCAACATCTCCTGGGCCAGCAGTTTAGCGATGTTGGCGTTCAAGGCTTGCGCGTGTGGGTGGTTAGCAGTGTATTTCTGCCGCCGCTCCAATGTCTGAGAGATGGTGGGTTGTTGTAAAGAAACGCCTGATGGTGCCTTTGATGGTGCAGGAGAAGGAGATAAGACAGGACCAGGGGAGGATGAGGTAGAAGTCAACAAAGTGGCGGAGGCAGATGAAGTGGTGTCCTGGCTCGTCCTCTGGAGTGCATCGCCAGCACAGTCAGCAGTGGCAGTGGCAGAGGCAGAGGCAGAGGCAGTGGCAGTGGCGTGAACGGCAGGCGGCCTTTGTCCTGCCGTTGCTGCCTGCCACTGATTCCAGTGCTTGGATTCCAAATGACGGCGCATTGAAGTGGTGGACAGGTTGCTCTTCTCAGAGCCCCTAATCAATTTCGAGAGGCAAATTGTGCAGACAACACTATATCTGTCCTCGGCGCATTCCTTGAAAAAACTCCACACCTTCGAGAAACGTGCCCTCGAGGTGGGAGTTTTTCGGGGCTGGGTACGAACTGGAACATCTTGGGAGATTCCGGGTGTGGCCTGGCTTCGCCTAAGCTGCTGACCTCTGCCTCTGCCTCTAGCTACCCTTTTTGGTGCTGCACCTGCCTCAACATCCACACTACTTTCCCCGCTTGACATCCCCCCTGTCCAGGTCGGGTCAGTGTCCTCATCATCCACCACTTCCTCTTCCAACTCCTGTCTCATCTCCTCCTCCCGCACAATGCGCCGGTCAACTGGATGCCCTGACGGCAACTGCGTCACATCATCGTCGATGAGGGTGGGTTGCTGGTCATCCACCACCAAATCGAACGGAGATGGAGGAGACTCTAGTGTTTGAGCATCTGGACACAGATGCTCCTCTGTTAGGTTCGTGGAATCGTGACGTGGAGAGGCAGGTTGAGGGACAATGAAAGGAGCGGAGAACAGCTCTGGGGAGCAGGGACAGTTTGGGTTATTGTTCTGTAAAGCTTCGGAATTTTGGGAGGAAGGAAGACAAGACTGTTGGGTAATAGGAGGAGAGGAGGCAGAGTCTGACTGGCTGCTGGACAATGTGCTGTAAGCGTTCTCTGACAGCCATTGCAAGACCTGTTCCTGGTTCTCGGGCCTACTAAGGTTTGTACCCTGCAGTTTAGTTAATGTGGCAAGCAACCCTGGCACTGTGGAGTGGCGCAATGCTTGCTGCCCCACAGGAGTAGGCACGGGACGCCCTGTGGCTTCACTGCTACCTTGCTCCCCAGAACCATTCCCCCGACCTCGCCCACGGCCTCGTCCACGTCCCTTTCCGGGAGCCTTGCGCATTTTGAATTCCTAGTTAGAAATTGGCACTGTATACCATTAGTAAAAATTGTGGGTGCACGTAACCCCAATATATTCTTTGAATTCCCAGTCAGAAACTGGCACTATATGGCAGTAGCAAGAAATGAGGGTATTTGTATTCCCAATATACTCTTTGAATTCCCAGTCAGACAATGGCACTGTATACCAGTAGTAAAAATTGTGGGTGCACGTAACCCCAATATATTCTTTGAATTCCCAGTCAGAAACTGGCACTATATGGCAGTAGCAAGAAATGAGGGTATTTGTATTCCCAATATACTCTTTGAATTCCCAGTCAGACAATGGCACTGTATACCAGTAGTAAAAATTGTGGGTGCACGTAACCCCAATATATTCTTTGAATTCCCAGTCAGAAACTGGCACTATATGGCAGTAGCAAGAAATGAGGGTATTTGTATTCCCAATATACTCTTTGAATTCCCAGTCAGACAATGGCACTGTATACCAGTAGTAAAAATTGTGGGTGCACGTAACCCCAATATATTCTTTGAATTCCCAGTCAGAAACTGGCACTATATGGCAGTAGCAAGAAATGAGGGTATTTGTATTCCCAATATACTCTTTGAATTCCCAGTCAGACAATGGCACTGTATACCAGTAGTAAAAATTGTGGGTGCACGTAACCCCAATATATTCTTTGAATTCCCAGTCAGAAACTGGCACTATATGGCAGTAGCAAGAAATGAGGGTATTTGTATTCCCAATATACTCTTTGAATTCCCAGTCAGACAATGGCACTGTATACCAGTAGTAAAAATTGTGGGTGCACGTAACCCCAATATATTCTTTGAATTACCAGTCAGAAACTGGCACTATATGGCAGTAGCAAGAAATGAGGGTATTTGTATTCCCAATATACTCTTTGAATTCCCAGTCAGACAATGGCACTGTATACCAGTAGTAAAAATTGTGGGTGCACGTAACCCCAATATATTCTTTGAATTCCCAGTCAGAAACTGGCACTATATGGCAGTAGCAAGAAATGAGGGTATTTGTATTCCCAATATACTCTTTGAATTCCCAGTCAGACAATGGCACTGTATACCAGTAGTAAAAATTGTGGGTGCACGTAACCCCAATATATTCTTTGAATTCCCAGTCAGAAACTGGCACTATATGGCAGTAGCAAGAAATGAGGGTATTTGTATTCCCAATATACTCTTTGAATTCCCAGTCAGACAATGGCACTGTATACCAGTAGTAAAAATTGTGGGTGCACGTAACCCCAATATATTCTTTGAATTACCAGTCAGAAACTGGCACTATATGGCAGTAGCAAGAAATGAGGGTATTTATAACCCCAATATATTCTTTGAATTCCCAGTCAGACAATGGCACTGTATACCAGTAGTAAAAATTGTGGGTGCACGTAACCCCAATATATTCTTTGAATTCCCAGTCAGAAACTGGCACTATATGGCAGTAGCAAGAAATGAGGGTATTTGTATTCCCAATATACTCTTTGAATTCCCAGTCAGACAATGGCACTGTATACCAGTAGTAAAAATTGTGGGTGCACGTAACCCCAATATATTCTTTGAATTCCCAGTCAGAAACTGGCACTATATGGCAGTAGCAAGAAATGAGGGTATTTGTATTCCCAATATACTCTTTGAATTCCCAGTCAGACAATGGCACTGTATACCAGTAGTAAAAATTGTGGGTGCACGTAACCCCAATATATTCTTTGAATTCCCAGTCAGAAACTGGCACTATATGGCAGTAGCAAGAAATGAGGGTATTTGTATTCCCAATATACTCTTTGAATTCCCAGTCAGACAATGGCACTGTATACCAGTAGTAAAAATTGTGGGTGCACGTAACCCCAATATATTCTTTGAATTCCCAGTCAGAAACTGGCACTATATGGCAGTAGCAAGAAATGAGGGTATTTGTATTCCCAATATACTCTTTGAATTCCCAGTCAGACAATGGCACTGTATACCAGTAGTAAAAATTGTGGGTGCACGTAACCCCAATATATTCTTTGAATTCCCAGTCAGAAACTGGCACTATATGGCAGTAGCAAGAAATGAGGGTATTTGTATTCCCAATATACTCTTTGAATTCCCAGTCAGACAATGGCACTGTATACCAGTAGTAAAAATTGTGGGTGCACGTAACCCCAATATATTCTTTGAATTCCCAGTCAGAAACTGGCACTATATGGCAGTAGCAAGAAATGAGGGTATTTGTATTCCCAATATACTCTTTGAATTCCCAGTCAGACAATGGCACTGTATACCAGTAGTAAAAATTGTGGGTGCACGTAACCCCAATATATTCTTTGAATTCCCAGTCAGAAACTGGCACTATATGGCAGTAGCAAGAAATGAGGGTATTTGTATTCCCAATATACTCTTTGAATTCCCAGTCAGACAATGGCACTGTATACCAGTAGTAAAAATTGTGGGTGCACGTAACCCCAATATATTCTTTGAATTCCCAGTCAGAAACTGGCACTATATGGCAGTAGCAAGAAATGAGGGTATTTGTATTCCCAATATACTCTTTGAATTCCCAGTCAGACAATGGCACTGTATACCAGTAGTAAAAATTGTGGGTGCACGTAACCCCAATATATTCTTTGAATTACCAGTCAGAAACTGGCACTATATGGCAGTAGCAAGAAATGAGGGTATTTATAACCCCAATATATTCTTTGAATTCCCAGTCAGACAATGGCACTGTATACCAGTAGTAAAAATTGTGGGTGCACGTAACCCCAATATATTCTTTGAATTCCCAGTCAGAAACTGGCACTATATGGCAGTAGCAAGAAATGAGGGTATTTGTATTCCCAATATACTCTTTGAATTCCCAGTCAGACAATGGCACTGTATACCAGTAGTAAAAATTGTGGGTGCACGTAACCCCAATATATTCTTTGAATTACCAGTCAGAAACTGGCACTATATGGCAGTAGCAAGAAATGAGGGTATTTATAACCCCAATATATTCTTTGAATTCCCAGTCAGACAATGGCACTGTATACCAGTAGTAAAAATTGTGGGTGCACGTAACCCCAATATATTCTTTGAATTCCCAGTCAGAAACTGGCACTATATGGCAGTAGCAAGAAATGAGGGTATTTGTATTCCCAATATATTCTTTGAATTCCCAGTCAGACAATGGCACTGTATACCAGTAGTAAAAATTGTGGGTGCACGTAACCCCAATATATTCTTTGAATTACCAGTCAGACACTGGCACTATATGGCAGTAGCAAGAAATGAGGGTATTTGTATTCCCAATATACTCTTTGAATTCCCAGTCAGACAATGGCACTGTATACCAGTAGTAAAAATTGTGGGTGCACGTAACCCCAATATATTCTTTGAATTCCCAGTCAGACACTGGCACTATATGGCAGTAGCAAGAAATGAGGGTATTTGTATTCCCAATATATTCTTTGAATTCCCAGTCAGACAATGGCACTGTATACCAGTAGTAAAAATTGTGGGTGCACGTAACCCCAATATATTCTTTGAATTACCAGTCAGAAACTGGCACTATATGGCAGTAGCAAGAAATGAGGGTATTTGTATTCCCAATATATTCTTTGAATTCCCAGTCAGACAATGGCACTGTATACCAGTAGTAAAAATTGTGGGTGTATATAGCCCCAATTCTATTGCTAGGGGACTTGCAGGGTATTTCTGGGGTGAAGGTGGGGGGGCACACCGTTGGAACGGGTATCGGGGTATATATCGGGTATACGGGAATACACTGACAGTGTATTCCATTCAGGATCCTGGGAAAGCTGGGTTGCGGCGATTGAGCCCGTCAGTGCCACGTTACACTGACAAGCTTCTCCCTGGAATTTAGCTCTTACAAGAGCTGTTGGTTGTCTTCTCCTTCCTATCCTAGCCTGTCCCTGCCTACCCAGAATCTAAGCCCTAGCTAGCTGGACGGAAACCTCCGTCCTCGGTGAATTGCAAGCTCAGAATGACGCGAAGCTGGGCGTCGCTGTTCTTTTAAATTAGAGGTCACATGTTTTCGGCAGCCAATGGGTTTTGCCTACTTTTTTCAACGTCACCGGTGTCGTAGTTCCTGTCCCACCTACCCTGCGCTGTTATTGGAGCAAAAAAGGCGCCAGGGAAGGTGGGAGGGGAATCGAGTAATGGCGCACTTTACCACGCGGTGTTCGATTCGATTCGAACATGCCGAACAGCCTAATATCCGATCGAACATGAGTTCGATAGAACACTGTTCGCTCATCTCTAATTGTTATGTCCTGTGCTACAAGGCTAGAGGTTAATAACATTTGCTGGAGCAGGGCTTTCATTGTATTGCATCATGCACATGGAAACGTTACACCTCTTTATAAGTTACAAGTTGTACGCAGCTGCATTACACTACCTAAAAAAGTCAATGGTGCTATACTGTTCTTCTATATCACCTCAGGATTAATGCTGGGAAGATCAAGGAGATGGTGGTGGACTTTAGTAAGCGGAGAAGTGCTCCGAATCTGGTAAACATCCAGGGGACAGGCATTGAGATAGTCAAGACCTATAAGTACCTGGATGTGCTCCTCAATAATAAACTGGACTAGGCTGATCACCTGGAGGCGCTGCACAGAAAGGGCCACAACAGACTCTACCTGCTCAAGAGGCTGAAGGCCTTTGGAGTCCATGAGGCACTTCTTAGGGCTTTTTTCAACCCTGTGGTGGCATCAGCCATCTTCTTCGGAGTGGCTGCTGGGGGAGTAGCATACCAGCCAGGGACAGAGATAGACTTGACAGACTGGTTAAAAGGGCCAGTTCTGTCCTGGGGAGCCCAATGGACCCAGTACAGGTGGTAGGTGACAGAAAGATACTGTCTCTGGTGAGCTCCATGCTGGAAAACAACTCCCATCCCATGTATGAGACCGTTACAGCACTGGGCTGTACTGTCAGTGACTGGCTGCTTCACCCCAAGTGTGAGAAGGAGCGCTATCGGAGGTCCTTTCTCCCAACCATGGTCACGCTGTATAATCAACATCAGGCAGAGCAAAGATCACTGCACAGAGAACTAAATGATCCTGAGTCTTTTAATTGCTATGACTCCTAGTATCTTTTCTATCTGCTACTCTGAGCTTGTATGTGTTCTTTTTTTGTAATATATTACTGTATTATCCATGCTGCTATAACACACTGAATTTCCCCATGGTGGGACTAGTAAAGGGTTATCTTAAACGGATCTTATCACTCACACACAATTTTTTCTAGGTACCACGAAGGAATAGCCTTAAGAAAGGATATTCTTCTCCTACCTTCCGTTGTCTTCTTCGTCTACAATCCCAATTTTTCTCGATATGCAAATGAGCTCAAACAGCACTGGGGGCGTCTCCAATGCTGCGAGAGAACTCTTTCCAGCACCACCTCCATGTTCGTCAGCAGTGTCATCTTCATCCTCTTATTCCGGCGGTGGCTTGTAACTTCTAGGCCTCGGGCCTTGGGCAGAGCAGACTGTGCATACCCACAGGCCACAAGAAAATGGCCGCAGTCTGCTCTGCCCAAGGCCCGAGGCCTAGAAGTTACAAGCCACCGCCGGAAGAAGAGGATGAAGATGACGCTGCTGCCGAAGATGGAGGCGACGCTGGAGAGCATTCTCTCGCAGCATTGGGGACGCCCCCAGTGCTGTTTGAGCGCTGGGGCCCACCCCCAGTGCTGTGAGAGAGCTCATTTGCATACCAAGAAAAACCGGGATTGTAGGCGAACGGCAGCGTGAAGAAGACGACGAAAGGTAGGAGAATAGCCTTTCTTAAGGCTATTCCGGCGTGGTACCTAGAAAAAATTGTGTGATAGGATCCCTTTAAATTCACTACATATAAATGTGTGAAATACAAAGGTCTCTCATGAAGTTACATACTGAACCATGCTAAAGATGACTGACCAAAAAGACCACATGTTCCATCTAGTCTACCCTTATATTATTACTATTTTATTTTAGGATAGACATGTATTTATCCCAGACAGGCTTACTGTAGATTTCCCAACCACATCTGTTGGACATTTGTTCAAATCCTCAACTACTCTTTCAGTGAAATAATATCAGTGACATTACTTCTAATCTTTACCCAAATTTGAGCAGAGTCCAACAGAAAAGAAATACGTAATTACATTGAATGCTGCAACATGGAAATATTCTCCCCTAGAACTACAGCTTGTGACACCATACATTGACGCATATATAGTGTAAGCTGTTGTACAAGGTCCATACACTCACCTTTGCCTAAGGACATGCCTACAACTGTGCAAATATGCATGAAGCCCAAACAGTATTGCACAGAAGATTACAGTCCTTTAGTATAGACTTGCGGGACCATCTTATGCTGCTGCCCATGGTCAGTTTCGTGGAATAGAGGAGATCACCTAGACACATCCAATAGAAAACCTCTGTATTACTCCATATGGAGTTATGGGCATACATACTGTAGCTATCGAAGTGACCCATGCTGAACTGTAGCTAGGTATTCTTTCACATGGGGCAAAGGTTTAGTTTGCTGCTCAACCACCAAATCCGACTTCAATGGAACAAAAATTTACAATGAAAAAATGGAGCCATAATACTTCTATGCTCATGAGCGTTAAAGTGTTTTCCATTTTCTAAAATTGAAGGCTTATCCTTAGGAAAGGCCATTAATATTAGATGTTCGAGACCCCTGCAGATCAGCTTCTGAGGGCTACTGCTGCTCACATGCCAAATAAAGTGTAGAGGAGGTTTTAGGTACTACAGCGATGCCCTATTGAAGCCTGTGGGACATCCCTGCAATACCTAAAGCTGCCACTACATATTGTATGACATGTGACCAGCATTAATATTAGAAAGTGGATATTCCCTTTAATTCATTCTCTATAAATGTCCACCACTATTTATTACTACTAAGTATATTGCCTGACTGTGTTGCATAGAATATTTACGTTAAATTCTCTATATTTCTAAAGGTTCCGCTGGAGAAGACGTTTGCTGATAATATCTTCTGCCAATGATGAAGAATGGGCTTATCAACAGCAGCTTTATGCACTGACTGGGCAAGCTTGTAATATGGGTAAGTCTACACGTGCTCTGGTCCCTGAAGTGGGGGACATATTCACTCCCCCTATAAGATCTTCTAAGTATAAAGTACATTCTCATTAGATAAGAGTCTTCTCATCCGTGAAAGGTTATATATAGTACACTTCATGACAACCCTAAAACTGGCTAAAACCCTAGAAAAAAAGGTGTTTGTAAAAGTAGCTGAAATCTTGGACTGCATAAAGACATGAGCTATTATGGTCAAGAAAAATGGAGATTTACTGTGAAGTGTGTATAGCCCCATTCACTACAGTGGTTCCCTGTGAGGCCGATAGCACCCCTTAGTGTAATATGTAGCACCCCTAATGTAACATGTAGATTATGATAAGAAACAAATGTAAAATACAAAAGAGTGTTCACAAGTGGATTTACACTTTCATTTTAACTTCAACTCTGATAACAATTTGAACTCCAGGGCCTAGTAGCGATTGTGACCTCTGAACCCATATAACTACACCCTGCACTGGACATCTAAGCCCAGTAGGAACAACGACAATTTCAATCCATAAAATACAAGCTATAGTGAATCTTTTCACATTAAACTATAAATCAATCTGCTCAGCTCCTCTGTTAAGTAACACGATGCCAATAGACAAGAAAACATTTCATCAAGTCCATTCCATTTCTTGTCAAGGAAGATAAGCTGGCAATAGAAGTATCTAGTGATATATTTCCCCGTCAGCAGTAAAAACACATGCATGCTCATCCAGAGTCAGGAGGAACAAGCATCCTGCTGACTGCTGTCTAGTGTATGGCCAGCTTTGGATATTAGTAATACCAATTAGTTTCCGCTGACGGTTCTTGTGCAGCAGTCAATGAAGCAGAGCTAAATTTGTCATATGGCGTAATGTTCTGTGAAATCCCAACCAACAATAGTGTTGTTCATAGGAAACATTTTCTTACCAAAGCCCCTGAGCCTGAAACACATTTATTAACCTACTATATTATGCGTCATAAATCTGTTACACGACCGCACTAGCCTCATGTGCACCCTTTACTGGAAAGAAATTGCTGCGCATATGTTCAAACATATGTCGCAATATAGTCACATTCCCTGTTAATAAAACTGTCAGCCTGTTTTTATGAGGTAAATAATGGCGTTCATGGATGCATATAATGTACTAACTGTCTGATATTTTATGCATGAAGTCTACTATATACAGTATATGCATGTATACAGTAAACCCCCTTCAATAGATCGCCTCTTTAAGAAGACCACCCATTATCCATAGGTATCCTGTCACAGATTTTCAGTTTCACTTTCACCATGTTACTGTTATCGTCTTTGAGAAGTCCACCCTGTGAAATAGGTGGTCATCTCAAAGAGCAATGACATAAATACTGGGGTAGCAGCGGTAGCGGCTGCCACAAGAATCAATACCTGAAGGGGCCTGGCAGGCCCCTGATGGGTCCCACCAACGCTTCCCCTTCTGCGTCCCATATCATGTCACTGGGCAGCCCTGGAGAGCATTAGGGGAAGCAGAGGTGGCTGTAATCAGGAACGGGGATTGGTAATTGAGGCCGCGGGCCCACGAACCCCAACAAACACTGCCATCATTATACTCTGGGGTCTTCTAAGAGTATAATAATTGGAGTATAATAATTGGAGAGTAAGGCGAGATGAGGGAACATAAAAAAACACTGTTACCTCTCATATTCTCCAACAGTCTCCGGGCCTATTTGGTGATGTCATAGATGTCACGTGGGTCAGGCCAGGATCATTATGTCTTGTGACGCCGGCCTGGCTCAAGTGACGTCTGTGCCAACACTGAAGTGAGGCTGAAAGCAGCGGGGAGTGCACCAGAGCCCGGGAAAGGTTACAGTGTTTTTTATGTTTGTCACCTACTCTTGGCTTCCGATCATTATACTCTAAGGTCCGAAAAGACCCCAGAGTATAATAATTGTTCATGTGTGGTCCCCAATGGGGCATAATACTGTATCCAATGGCCACTGTGGGGCATAATACTGTGTGCAAGGGCCACTATGGGGCATAATACTGTCTGCAGGGGCCATGGTGGGTCATAATACTGTATGGACGGGCTGCTATGAGACATTACACCGGTTGGAGAGGCTGCTATGGGACATTATACTGTCTGCAGGTCACTTTGGGCCACTATAGTGTGTGTAAATGGGGTGTTATACTGTGTGGGGGCCAGGAAAGGGAGCACTATGCTGTGGGTGAGGGACGGAATTCAAAAGTTTGCTAGTTACTCCACTGTCAAAGAGGTTTCTTCATAGATAGAGACATTCATAGATAAATATAGGCAGCACTCCAGAAATGGCAAAAATATTAGATGGTTGCTTGAAAAAGGTTCACACTGAAATGAAACGCTGCACGTGTGGAATTTAATATTTTTGTGCTGAAATTCCCTTATTTTATTGTTAGAGAGTTTCTGTTAGGAGTATTTAGGTTCATTGCTTTCTGTTTTTCTTACCTGGGGAGTTTTTGGCTGCGCGGTGTCTGGGGTGGCATCCTGGCGCTGCGGGGTTGTCCTGTCGTGGGTATTGGTGCACACCTTCTGACTTGCACGCGCGCACTGTTGGTAGGCAGCTTTATTTCCTGGTTGATTAGTCTGTCCTCCCATTTGCACCTGGGAGGAGTGGTCTCTACTCTGTATTTAAACCCATGCCTCCCATGGTTCTGTGCTGAGTGTCTCTTTTACACTGCTAGGCCTTAGCAGGAGGAGTAGGTGGTGTTCTGGGATAGAGGAAGTTCCGTGGTTGGTTTTTGGGAGGTTTGGGTGAACTAGTTGGTGTGTGAGTTTTCCCTTCTGTGTTCACCAATCCTCCCTCTGTGTATAATTGACTGTGTGAGTGAATTGCCTTATCCTTTGATTTCTACTCAGTTTCCCTGTGTTTGTTTCCTAGTGTAAGGTACCTTCCCATATTGGTTTGGGGAAATCCTTTCCCACATTTTTCCTGTGTGCTGCTTGTGTTGTTAGTCAGCGCACACCCTTGTCAGTCCCTGTCAGTAGCAGCTTCACTTGTTCGTTAGGGGTGACCCCCTTTAGTCTCCAGCCCCTAGAGATCTTATAGCATTCCTTCTCCCACTTCCCTCTAGGCCTACGGTGTCAGTGAGAGAGGAGCCGTCGGGGTCAGGCTTAGCCTGAGTACAGCCGACCCACACCCGTGAGGCAGGGACCGGGATAGCTAGTGGGAGTAGTGCAGGGCGAGATTTCCTACTGCTATTCCTTAGCCCCGTTGCAGCTACCTGGACTGACATAACAGTTTCTGGCTGGATCCTTGGGAGTTGCACCCATTGATTTCATTGATAGTGCTGCTTTGGACTTTTCTTATTAGATAAGTCAATCCTACTATTCCTACTAACCTTATAGCAACCGACAAGCATTATAATAAATAATACACAAATAGTTATCAACATATATAAAAGGCAGGAGGTCATAAAAAGCAGTTTCTATATGACCAAGACACCACGTATTGATACACAATGGAAAAAACACAGCGCATATGCAATGTGTAGTTTTTTTTGTAATGTTCTTCATAAGGTTTTTGCTGAGTTTTTCTCTGCATTTTGTTTTCCCTTATTAACACTTCAAGGAAAACACTTCTGATTATGGAGCTAAAATGTACCTATAGGGGTTAGTGCTGTACAGTTCCCACCACCCAACAGGAGATCAAATAGTACTAGGCCCGAATATTATCATTAATGTATATTATATATAATACCGTATACCGTATCCCCAGTAACAGTCGCATATAAAACAATTCTTGTTAACAGCTGATGACTTTGTTGCTTTCTCTTCTTGGCCGCCTGCCCGACAAACACTGATCTCAATAGACATGTGTTTTCCAGACACATACTACTGCCTGAAAGTTCTGGAAAATACAAGTCATTTCTTCTCAAACAAGGAGGTCCTTGGAACTGGTAACATAAAGGTCAGAAGTCCCGGGTACCAACATGAAAAGTGCAATTTCAGCAAAATGAACATATATATTAAACTGAAGTCTCTTGAAATATTTGAACCTTAATATATTATGAAAATTTAAGATAATCGCCATTGCTACAATTTTTACAATAAGATAAGAATATAGAATATTTTTTGGTCTTAAAGATCAACCAATTTGCCTCACATAATACAGATGGTCACTATAAGTGACTAAGATTTTTGCTTTGTGTTTTCTAATCCAAAGATTATGTTTATTGGTATAGATCGACTTTTGCGATTTGTCACAATGGTTGTCGTTTTCACTTCATACATAAATCTGATCTCTAGTGTTAAAAAACTGCCACAGTACGTCTTGGGCGCCACGTTGCAGAAATGTAGCTTTTTCTGTTTCTGATTTTGCAGATTGGATTGAGCAGAAGGTAGAAGTATAATGTAATTCATATATATTTCTTGGCTTTCGCTCAAAAAACTGCAACAAAACAAAGCTGCGTTTCCGAAACATAGGGCCTCAGCCTTACAGGGTTTTTCTGGCCATTTCTTATTGATCACCTCTCCTTAACATAAGTCATCATTTACAAATCAGTAGGGGTTCGAGCCCAACCATTAAGCTTCGAAAAACACATTAGATGAAATGTATGAGATGATAGATCTCTTAACACTGTAATTGTGCATGACTTGTTTGCTCTGGAATTCAGTAAAAGCGTGCGACTCATAACAAGGATATGGAGAGTATTGTGAAGTTCAAGAATAATTAAGGTTCCTACAAAAACTTGTTCTCTTTTAAGGGGACAAATCTCCTGTGTGCTACAGAAATACAACATCTGCTTGTGGTCAAATATGTAATAATAGTAATATGTGGGGGTATAAAATGGTCTTACATGGAATATGCCTTTGGTGAAGATTGCTAGGACCATGAGCCAGAATTAATCATAACATCAATTCATTAAGGGGGTTGTCTGGAATAAATGAGAATCCCTATACTAATCTAAACACCCTACTTTCTAAATAACCTCAGGGGTTGGGCTGAGTAGGTAGGGAAGGGTGGGAGAGCTAGAGAGACAGGGAGGGGATGTATGGGAGGGAGGGAGGGAGGGAGAGAGAAAGAGGAAGGAGGGGGAGGGGGAAGTAAGGTGAAAGGGGTTTCATAGCAGGAAGCTAAAGCATGTGAACAAATGCAGAAGATACAAGGAGACACCTGGAAATCACTCAAAACATTGCTAAAGGTTTACAGGTGCATTTATTAACCCATTAATAGCTCTAACAGACATTATTAAAAGAAGATGTTTTGCCTGGAAACCCCCTTTAAATATGACATGGATACTTCAGTCATGTTTTGTATGTACAATGAGAATAGTGTTTCCCATCTCTGTATTATCTGAGGGTATAACATACTGTATAGAATATGGACAAAATTGAATGAGCATACTCATATGTCTAATTTTCTTCACTATTTTGGACCGAATCTCATGCTAGATTCACACATTCAGATTCATGGGTCACTGTAAAAATGGAAAGTCTGTTTTGATGGATGGTCACTAGGAAATAAACCTTCTGTTCAGTGTTCTGGAAACTTTCATACAAAACAAGATAAACCGTTTCTCAAGCAGATAAAGCAGATACAAGTTTATTTAGAAGTGAGGTTATAGCAAAAAGAGTATTATGGATAGAGCTAATAAACAAGATTATAAACAGACCAAAGAGACGCAGCTACAGAGACCTCTGATAAGGCATAGAAGTCTGGCAATTTTCCCAAAACAGGGATTCTTAAAGAAGACCTTTCATGGCCTCGGGCACATGCGGTGTAATACACCGCTAGAAAGCAGAATGTGGTAAGGTCCATTTTGGATAGGTTGATATATAAAACTAGCATGTACGGTATATATAAATAAATTTAGGCAATACTTTATTAAGATATCATAGAAGTAACCAACATTTTCTTAAGAATCGGATAAATGTTTTGTAATGAGTTTTTCAGCCGGAATAATAATTCATGTTATACAGAAACACAACATCTCCATCTATCGGCAGATAGGAATATCAGTCATCTCAATAAATTGCAGTTAAAATGATATTCTATCTCGGTTCACACATTTTTGTTGTTTACAGTTAGGCCTACAATATACCAACTACATCAACTGATATAATGAGAAAGCATCATGGCCTTGGGTACAGTTCTAAGTTCTAAAAAAAAAAAAAAAAAAAAAAAAAAAAAAGGATAACTTTACTTCTGAAAGGGTTAAAAGAGGTTTCCCATTTTATCAAATGACAGCATATTGCTTGGATATGCCATGATGTTCTTACTAGGGGAAGGGGCATTTGACTGCTGGGATTACCCCCGAACTTCTGAGTGGATATGTTCTGCAGAGCTGGTGGTCGGGAGTAATGCTATCCAGGGTAAAACTTGAACGGGTGAAGTACTAAAGCAACGCAACAGTCCCTTATTCTCAAGAAAAATGGGAAGTAGGATCCACCATTGCTCATATATTAGCACTACTCCCTTAACACTACCAACTTACAAATGCTTTCCTTTTTTAATTCTTAAAATAAATATTTAGTATATTTACTATATTGGATAATTGTCAGGGCGTCTTTGCGCTATAGGTAGATATTAGTATGAATGTGTGAAAAAAAAAACACCTATAAATTAAGAAAGTCAATGTCCAATCCAATAAAGAGCCTAAAGGCGGCACTGGAGTGATAGTTTTCTTCCTTCAGTACTGTTGCTATTGTGCATGTTTTTGCCCAAGGAGCCTTGCCTGTAAGACAATACACTAGCTCCATCTCTGCAAGGGAACTAGAACCTTCCATGAACTAAGAGAAACATGGTTACATTGAACTATACCTGGTACAGTTGAAAAACATATGTATGTCCATCAAATTCAGTCAATGAGAGAAGGGAGCATGGGACTTGAAGAAAATGCCTAAATCATCACCAGTCATGATCTATGTTGAATTTACGGCAAACTAAGGAAGTGTAGCTCCCAGGATATGTTATAGATGACATTGTAGACTTGAGCCATGAAATGTCATCTGAACCAGTTATTGAATGGCATGAATATATGCTTGATGGATATCAAATAAAATGCAATATGGTTTCTTGATATATGAAACATTTCTGATAAGACGCTTGTAAATCCATGTCTAATCCATGTTTTATTTATTTTAAGGTTTAAGGCACATGGCCATTTTGAAAATGGTTGGCATTGGTGTGGACGGCGGTGGTGTTTTAGAACTGTACCCTATCAACGGTAAGCAAATGATAGATCCATTTATTGTTTGTTATTATTTTTGGCATATTATGAGTATTTGGGAAAATAATCAATAAGCATATCAGATATTAGTACTGGTCCTAACAGTTTTGCATATAGGGGTTTTCCCATCTCCCTGTTTCAGCAGCTTTGCCTAATGTCTCTTCTTCGAAACTTCCTCTATTCTATTTTAATCAACATTCAAAGCCGCCTCCCCCCCAGCTTGCTGAAAAGGATACTGTGAAGTTTCACAATACTTATTATGATTACTAGAAAGCTAATATAAATGCAGCTAAAACAATATGTGCATGCTTCTAGAAAACAACTCAGTGTTATCTGTGTGCTTACATAGAGAGATAAGAGACACTACTTTATCAGCAAACTGCAATTAGCTGACCTGCAGGGCTGTAGTGAGAGACAGGAGTGATATCATCTGTCCTGTCTTATCACACAGGTCTAGGGAAACACTGTGTAAACAATGGGAGGTATTATTTCACATAGCAGGAAAACAAAGCAGCATTGCTAAAGCCATATATCTAAGAAAACTATTCAATTTACATAAGCTAGCAGTATAGGTAAGATCCTTGAGATGGGTATATCCCTTTAATGAGAACCTGTCACAATTCTTGACTTGTCTATTTGAATAATAATTGCCTTTTAAATAAAATAATTCTGGACCATTTTTCTATTATTTCTCCTAGGAATTTATAAATAAATAGAAAACTGGGTGTTATCATTCCCCTTGTCCCCAACTGGTAACCCCCAATTTTCAATACATTTCTGAAAAGAATAACAAAAGGAACAACAAAATAGAGTTATATATTTAAAAAAATGTCCAGAATTATTATTATGTGGAGAATTGTGGTATTTGGGCCCCAAATAGACAAGGTCCGCCCAATTCAACACAGATTATAAACTAACACAAAAGCCAGCCCACGGGAGAAACCGTTGTCAACTGTCCGTAAAGAATGGGTCTGGGCTAAAGTCCAACTGGCTAGACGGAGAAAAAACAAATAAAAGAAAGTAACAAGTAATGGACAAAACCAGTCCGGACAATACCCATATTCTAAATAATGAATATATAAATAGTGTTCATGAAAAAAGAAGACAAATTATACCAAAATATTGAAAAGAGAAAACAAAAAGTGTACACAATAAACCATAAACAACCAGTGCACCCCCTCCCCCACCCACACAGGACCTTCCCTGGGAACTCCCCAGCAACAAGCATATATCCTCATACCCATCCAAACAGGACCATGGGACAAACACAAAGTGTTTAGCCAAAGCCCAGGCTAAACTGAGACAGGGTATGGGGGGAAGCTATCCATTTGTCCCAGGCAACATGAAATTTAGCCTTATTCCTTAGTACACTTTGACTTTACTGCGCATGCACCTATGTTAAGCTGAGCTATGCTTTCTTTGGCTTCACTGAACTGTGCAAGCAGCAGGAGTACAGAGATGAGTTAAAGGGGTATTCCCATCTCCAGGGACTCTATCTATGCTGCTAGCTTATGTAAGATTTTCCTTAAATATATTGCTTTAGCAATGCTGCTTTATTTTCCTGCTATGTGAAATTATTCCTCCCATTGTTTACATGGAGCCAGACCTGTGTGATAGGGCAGGACAGATGACGTCGCTCACTTCTCTCACTGTTATCTACAGCTCTGCAGTTAAGCTAATTGCAGTTTGCTGATAAAGCAGTGTCTGTTATCTCTCTAGAAGTATGTGCATATTATTTATATTACATTTCTAATAATCATGATAAGTATTAAAGAGTCTTAAAGAATTTTTCTGATGTTTAAGAGCTATTGATCATATAAGGGAACACACTTTGTATCTTTCTATCTACCATTTTCAAGATCTTTCCTGCAGTCAGTGAATGGATAGGTTTCCATGTACTGTTTATAAACAGAGATCTTCAAATTGGTGAGGAACTGAAACATAAATGATGTTTGAAAGTTGCTGAACTATTAAATATGCAAAGAGTAAGCTTTATTTATGCATAACATGTGGCAAGCAGATTGAATGACATCACTATTGGCATCAATGGAGTTCATGCATGTGGAAAGAAAATATACAAACACAGAGAGTTGGGCTGAAGTCCTAGTTAGTGAACCACTTGCACACACTGGGCCAGATTTATTATCAATTACGCCAGAAATCTGGCGTAAATGATGCTGGAAATATATGCATGGTTGACATGGGGGTCATAAACACTAGTGCTGATAATGCCAGTCTTCATAAATCTCCCCCGAACAGTTTTGTCGTGTTGTCCACAATAGTGAACTTTCAAGTCATACACAACAACCCATGATTTTCCTGACTTGAAACCTTAGGGGTTATTAAAGAGGATTTCCCATGAGAAGAATAATTTTTAAATCTATAAACAATTAAAAGTTAAACAATTTTTCAAACAAAATAATTTTAAAATTTGCAGAGTTTTAAAGATTTTCTCCATTCACATCAGTGGTTACAGTCTGTTATCTTGACTTGTAGGGTACGGCCATGAATGCTTGAACTTTTGTCAAACCCAGCCATGATTTCCCTATTGTGACCGGGTTATCTTCTCATGTATGTAGTATCCCTGTGTGATAATCTGTCTACAATAAGGAGATTATGGCTGGGTTTCTAATATATTTATATTTGTGTTTGCATAGAGAGATAGCAGACACTAGCCAAGCCTTTATAAGGAAACTGCAATTAGTAAAAGATAACTCAGCCCACCTCCCCTCTAGAGAGCAGTGAGTCATGCCACCCAGCCTATAAAACTAAACCAAGACCAAGTAAACAATGTGTATACAATAGGAGAAATGATATCACATAGCAGACAAAGCAATGAATTTAGGAAGACTCTTGAGTATAGATAGGATCTCTGAGATGGAAATACCCCTTTAAAAACCTATAAACTGGGTGTGACTAATCTTTTTGGGGCAGAGATTCAGGTTGTGACTGCCTGAATTTCTTTTTGCAAAAAATTAGGGTCTGTCTTGGCAAATTCATAACATTGTTCAACTCTGCATCAGCATATGACATTACTGGACACTGTTATCATTTATTTCCGAGCACTTGCAAAAATATCACATACAAGGTGCTTCTAAGGAACAGAGTTTGCCAGTAAGATATTATCAAACTTGCCAACATTTGGCTTAGGACTTTAGGGTGGATGGCTCACACATCATACTACAAATGTTTCTGTCAAAGTCATGTCCCCTATGGAAGTGACCATGCTCCTTCTTGTATACTAACCAATGCATCCTTTTCTGATGCCACTGGCACATAAAGTGCCCAAGTCAGATATAGTGTGACAGCTACGCTGCTGGCCCAGGAGTTATGCCGACTCTTCCTGGAGTCTGGGAGGTTACAACTTTATTCAGGAGCCACCATCATTGATTTTCATTGATTTCTTTGATTTTCTCATTGTCTTTACAGGGAGTTCCAGTGTTGAGAGAGAAGATCTTTCTTTCAACTTAGTGAAAGATATAAGAAACTATTTTCAAATCAGTCCAGAATATTTCTCCATGCTCCTCGTTGGCAAAGATGGCAATGTCAAGTCTTGGTACCCTTCACCAATGTGGTCTATGGCTATTGTATACGATTTGATTGACTCTATGCAGCTCAGAAGACAGGAAATGGCTATTCAACAATCCCTGGGAATGCGCTGCCCTGAAGATGAGTATGGAGGATATGGTTACCATGGTTATCCTCATGAAGGATATGAGGAGGGATATCAGGATGATTATCGACATCGTGAGGGATATTACCATAGATATCATGACTAAAAAAATGATCAATTACCAAAAATATTTGCAATAAGAATTTCAATATGTAAATGACATTTGTATTTTCCCAGAGCTATGATCATAGAGTATTTTTTTGTTCTCTGTGTGCGCTTTTAAGAAAATGGAATAGGCCAAAACCGCGATGTAATGATATGTTTCTGTCTGCCTGTGGCAAAAAAAAAAAAAAGAATGAGACGATAGGTTTCCATTCTCCTCTTTCTTTTCATGTGAAGATATTTTTTCTTATGTATTTATTGGACAAAATTATACAACACATTCTAGGGATCGGTACTTGTACTGATGCCAGGTTACTAATGTGTTACGGCCCCTTACCGTTAGCAGTTGTAATACATCCCCCCACCCCCATGATGTGCATGTATTTGTTTTCTTCTACGACTCAGTTTGCACATTAGTAAAGACAAAGATGATTTCATTGTATGGTAATAGCAGATTTGTAAGAGGATCCATTGGCTCTGTTTATATGTCCATCATAGTAAATACTTGGATTTCATTTTAAGTAATAATTCCGGAGAAAGTTTTCTTTAGAAATTTATTGAAAGCTTGCTGTTACCATTCACAAGGGCAAGTCCTTGCACCCTGTCTGATCCGTGCTGACAGTGTCAGACTCCATAGGAACATGGGGAATAGTAAATCACAATTTATTCATCTCCAGATGGAATATCACAGGAAAGGCACAAAACATAGTTCTAAGAAACACTGCTTTATAATCTTTATTTACTAAGACAGATATATTAGGAGTCTTAAGAGGTCCTGTCTGTGTATTAAGAGACCTAGGCTGAGAAAATGCACACATAGTGAGGCCATTCTTTTTGGACCATACCAATATCCAGGAGAATGATGCCAGTAAATGCTTTTAGACCATCATTCATGTCTTGATAGATTGCGACATTCCTTATTGAGCATCCATTTCTAGAATATTGACTCAGCCACAAATCGCTCCCCATATTGGGGCTTATTTATGAAACTAGTACCAAAGACAAGTGATTGGTGACCTAGAACAACCAAATAGGTTAGCGCATTCATCCATAAAGCAAGACAATAATTATAAGTTGTACTCTTTCTGTCATATATTCCCCGGCATATGTTGGTGATCCATCCCTGAACATTACTGTGTATAATAATTAGTATATCTGTATAGCAGTCAGGGCACAACTAGATGGAGTCTATGAGATTACTGCATACTGTTGTGCAGACAGTGAACTCAATAACGCTCCTTCTTGTGATGGATGTAGTCGGCCAATATTTAAGCAGTGGATTTGGAGCTTTACGTCTGATAAAATGAAGCTTCAACTACTATCAAGATATATTTAGGATTTAGCACCGACTGTTAACCCTAAGTAACATGGTGACATCCACTTTTAGATATTAGGCACTATGTCATCCTATGTCAAATCATTCCTCTTTTCTGTTTTTCTTGTAATTTAATAATCACAAGTGTTTAAAGGCTCATGTATTCTTCATGTGGCTACTTTTATGTATATTTTGTTTCAATGGTAGGTTTAGATTTTTTTTTTTTTTTTTTGAAGGTAGGTGTTTCCTGCATCGATGTCACATCACCTGCTGATGCAGACCATATGGATATTCATTATGCAGCAGTATTCTATTTAATTGTCTAATATTTAGCTAATAAATAGTATTAGACATTCCATCCAAGATTATGGTATATTGATATTTAATATATGTGGCTTTTTTTGGATTAGTGTTATCATGTGGTTACTTTAATGCAATTGGGAACTACAAAAATGTTTAAATGTCTATGTGGGTATATGAGGTTTTCTAGGCTGCCCAGAATCCCAAGGAACTAGTGAATTTTCGGTCAATGTAGATGGAATATTCTGTATGTTCAATGTGTTCACATTATGGGGCTTTTAGTAGAACATGCAACTGACCAACAAATATGATTTAGTCAGATACTTACAGCACAGGATGAGGTTTATAGTCTCCTCTCGTCCACCCTAAAATACCTACTCATATGTACCAGCTGACCCTAAGGCTGCATGCTTTTTCCTGTATGAGATCTTTATTACATAGATACTAAAACATGGCACCCCTAACTTGTCATAGGCTAATCTAGTATCACACATAGCGGGTCCATGCACACAACATTGTCTTGTACATGAGCCCTAAGGGTGGCCATATGCATTAGATGAATTACAGATTTTGGTGTGACTGGCTGACCATATAATGTATATGGTGGCATGTGAAATCTCACCCAACAAAAATCTAAAGCATACAGCCAGCTTGAGTGATCAGTTGACCTTTGACCAGTTAAATGAAAAGCTTTTATCAAATTTACCCATTAATCTACAAGTTCAACACAATCCCATAGAAAATAGGACATGCTATGGCACACATATAGCTCACTTCTTGCTTTTGTACATTTTGGGGAATTTATCATGACAGTCTTGATGTGCTGTGCGCCAGAGTGGAGATGTGTCTAAGTTATTGAAAGTTCCATACTTAATAAATCTGCATCTTCTGCCCTCCATTCGCCAAAAACTGGATTCTACACCATCTACGAGCGGACTTAGATTTCAACTATAATGTACACAATTTTTGGGGTAGAATATAGTAAATACATGGAGGCCACAACCTCTCCATTAAACCCAGACACACTCACTTTAAAACAAAGTGTCATGCAGGGTACAAAACGGTCCAGTTTTTTGGACAGAACTAGTGTTGCACCAATAATTGCAACAGTTATTTCCAAAAAACTAGTGTAACTACATACATTGATTTTTTTTTTTTATGTGATGCTACATCTTCTACATCTAGGTAGGTTGAAGATCTAGGTTTCTATGACCATTTCTGGTCAGTGAGATGTCTTTATAATTGTGGTTGCTTATAACTGCAAAAGGAACTGGAAAAAAAAAGCCTAAATTGATGTAAAAATGGGCAAGGCAAAAAAAAAAAAAAGGAAAATACTTTGGAGGCAGCTGGTAGAAAAATCATAACTGTAATGATTACCTACAAAAATTTCATACAAAGGGAATCTGTCACAAAAAAAGTGCAGAACAATCTGTAGCCAGCATGAGCTGAGCAAGCTGATAAACAGCTTTATGGGAAAAGATTCAATACAACTTCTCATTTAATTATTGAAATCTCTTCTCTTTCTATGTTGAGAAGTCAAGGAGGTGGTCCTATTAGTGACTGACAGTCTCCCCTCTAGGACTATGCGAACAATCACTGATAGGACCGCCTCCTGGACTACTCAACATAGAGTAGAGATTTCAATAGATAAATGACAGGTTATGCCGACTCTTTTCTCGCAAACATATATATCAATCCATTATACTACTCCTACTGTCTACTGCACAGGATTTTACACTTGACAGGTTCCCTTCAAAAGAGCTTAACAACCCCTTTAATTCACGAGCTTCACAAGTGGTCTAGGGACACAGCAGTTGCTCTAGGGATAATATAGTATTATATGGCGGCCAACCATGTAATATATGGATGACGACAGTTCAAGCAGCTCTAGACTCTGACTCTGAGAGTGGGATCATCACCTATATAGAGTCCTTTGTCCAAATATGTGATATGGACATGTTTTTCCTGGTGGACCTCCCCTTCAAGGGCAATAAACAGGTACATTTTCCTAAAACCATGGCTGTACATAAAATGAATAGGTATGGAGATATAAATGAGAAGGTATACGCTGTTCCGTTTTTATTCAACATATATGCTTATCTATGACAAATGTTTCTAATGAAGTGTTACAACCATTATTCAAAAGTAATATTTCAGAGATTGTAGTGCCAATTTGTGGAAAAAACATGGTTTAATGGATAAAATTTACATGCAATTAAATCATTTACGTGCAATGAAGGCTTAACAAAATTAATAAAGTTTTCGATAATTTCAACTCAGTATTTTTGTCTTTCAATGTACTAAATGGGGCAGAAGTTAGTTTATAGTTTGGGATTTTAAAGGGGTTTTTCTAGCAAGAAATACTTATCTCTGCCAAAAATGCATGAAGCACCAGCCCCCAATATGCCCACTCCCTAACCACTTTTTTAAGAAAATTAATAAATGTGTTTGAAACGTGAGGGAAAGTTAGTCCTTGTTCACATCTGCGTTGGTAATCCGTTCAGGGGAGTCTGCATGGGGACCCCCCTACCAAACGCATTGCCAAGAGGTGTGCAGTGAAAGCACACGGACCCCATAGACTATGATGGGTCCATGTGCTTTCCACACAGTCTCCGCACGGAACATGCGGACAAAAAAGTAGTTCCGATCTATTGCCAATGCGTTTGGTAGTCTGTTCGGGGGGTCCCCATGTGGACTCCCCCGAATGGATTACCAACGCAGATGTGAACAAGGAATTAGATAATTTGGCATTCCATGGTCCAAAACACAAGGTAGTACCTGGCTGTATTGCAACTGATCTATAATGTGTGGGATCATTGGTATGAATGATCCCACCACCAACATGCCAGAATAAACCGACTCTAAAAATACTTGCCATCTGCCATCCATATGTGTTAACAATGGTCAGTCGAAGTGGAAATTTATGGTAACTTTGTTTTATCCTGTGTATGAGACGTTTGGCACTAGCTTAGGCGTGTTCATAAAGATTGTACAATAGTTGTAGAAAAGAATGGATTCCATAGAATTAGGATAGACACATCTGTAGAAGCTCCTTGAAACTTGTGCAGATCACATTTCAGATCCAGTATATTTGGCATGTAAGCCTTTGCCTTTCACTAGCACTACATACGCTGAGCTTTTTAATGTTTTTGCCACTCTATTACCAGAGTCACTTGAGAGCGCCTATGCCAGGAGCCGAGCTTGAGTTACTTTGTGACTTCTGCGACTTTGTTTCAGAAATAAAATACATTGTGAGTGATTTTATGATATGTTGGACGTTGTCCCCCACTGGTTAAACATCTGGGAAAAGAATTTTGGATTTAAAACATGTGAACTCAGTTTATCTAAGTTACTGACCATTGGAACGTTCCTCTGTGGACTGATGCTGTTCCAGTATTCACTTTTTCCATTGGCTGTGTGGCGACTGGATGTGAAGCTGGACAGATATGTAAGCATTACCTCACTCTTTGATGTCTGCATCCTGAATACTTACCGTCTGCATTAACTGCAGTCAAAGAATTTAAGTCCTTGGTTAAAATGTCTACATCTAGGGCAAGGTCACACCTTCAGGTTTTGTTATGCAGACTTTAAAGCCAAAAACAGGTATGAAGGAAAGGTACTTCTCTATTTTTAATCCACCCCTGCTTTTGGCTTCCAAAACTGCATCAAAGAACCTAAATGTGTCTTATGTTGATTTTTTTGACTGAGGTTCACATAACTGTAATATCGCCACATTGTGGCTTACACATTCTGGATGCAACTCAAGCATCACCTGCACCTTTACTGCGTCAGATATTGGTCACTATATGCAGGGGCGGATCCAGGGCCGGGCGAGCCGGGCAACCGCCTGGGGCCCCGCGCTCCGCCAGGACCTAACAAAATGGTCCCGGTCGGCATGTCCCGATTTCAACACATTGGTGTCCTACGGATGCCGATGAGCTGAAAACATAGGCGTTTAAAGCAGGAGCTGTTACACAGGGGCGGATCCAGGGCCGGGCGAGCCGGGCAACCGCCCGGGGCCCTGCGCTTAGCGGGGCCCCGCGGCCCGGCCCTAACAAAATGGTCCCAGTCAGCTCGGCATAGTCGGGCAAGTGCCGGGGCCCATAGAGCCTCTAGGGGCCCCCCGGCACTTGCCTGTCACGATTTCAGCTCATCGGCGTCCGTCCGCCGATGAGCTGAATACATACGCGATTAAAGCAGGAGCTGTGAGATCAGCTCCTGCTTTAAAGCTCCGGCCCGGCTTGCGTGTGTAGGCGCGATGACGTCATCACATCGCGCCTACACACGCAAGCCGGGCCGGAGCTAAGCAGGAGCTGAGGTCACAGCTCCTGCTTTAATCGCGTATGTGACTGGAGAGAGGAGCGTCGGGGGAACGATGGAAGGTGAGTGATAGAAGGTGAGTGTAAGTGTTTGTTTTGTATTAAATATTAAGGTGGAACATAATGAAGGGGGCCCATGAAACTGGGGGGCAAATGAAGGGGAGGGGGGGAACGGCATGACACTGGGGAAGATGAAGGGGGTGGAGAGAGAACGGCATGAAACTGGGGACAGAGATGGAGGGGGCCCAATGAAATTGGGGGGCAAATGAAGGGAGGGGGGAACGGCATGACACTGGGGAAGATGAAGGGGGTGGGGAGAGAACGGCATGAAACTGAGGACAGAGGTGGAGGGGGCCCAATGAAACTGGGGGCAAATGAAGGGGAGGGGGAATGGCATGACACTGGGGCAGAGACAGGGGACATTAAACTGTGGGCAGATGAAGGGGGAGAACGTGATGAAACTGGGGACAGAGATGGAGGGGGGGACATGAAACTGGGGGAGAGATGGAGGGGGGCATATAATTTACGGGTGACTGTAGGAGGATTATACTGTGTGGGAGCACATGATAAATGAATGAGAATGGGTGGAATCAACATAAAAGTGGGTGGAGCCAAATTTGCCGCGGCGCGCAGAGCACATTTTACCCCTCTTTCTACTTTTTAAAAATTGGGAGGTATGGCGTTGGTGATGCCACACTCCTGCATGACGTCACTCACTTCATCTGCGACGCACAGTGTCTCGACTCCCCCGCCTCCTCCTACGGACGCCGATGAGCTGAATACATAGGCGTTTAAAGCAGGAGCTGTCACAGCTCAGCTCCTGTTTTAACGCTGAGCTCTGGCATTTGTAGTCGCGATGTGATGACGTCACATCGCGCCTACAATATGTGTATGAGGGAGAGAGCTGCGGGGGAACGAGGAAAGGTGAGCGCGTGTGTGTGTGTGTGTGTGTGTGTGTGTGTGTGAGAGAACAGCATGACACTGGGGCAGATGGAGGGGGAGAGAACAGCATGACACTGGGGCAGATGAAGGGGGGAGAACGGCATGACACTGGGGCAGATGAAGGGGGAGAAAACAGCATGACACTGGGGCAAATGAAGGGGGGGGAGAACGGCATGACCCTGGGGCAGATGAAGGGGGGAGAACGGCATGACACTGGGGCAGATGGAGGGGGAGAACAGCATGACACTAAGGTGGATGGAGGGGGGAGAACAGCATGACACTGGGGCAGATGAAGGGGCGAGAACGGCATGACACTGGGGCAAATGAAGGGGGAGAGAACGGCATGACACTGGGGCAAATGAAGGGGGGGAGAACGGCATGACACTGGGGCAGATGAAAGGGGGGAAAATGGCATGACATTGGGGCAGATGAAGGGGGGGAGAATGGCATGACATTGGGGAAGATGAAGGGGGGGAGAATGGCATGACATTAGGACAGATGAAGGGGGGAGAACAGCATGACACTGGGGCAGAGACGGGGGGGACATGAAACTGTGGGCAGATAAAGGGGTAGAATGGCATTAAACTGGGGACATAGATAGAGGGGGGGACATGAAACTAGGGGTAGATGAAGGTATATGAAAATGGGGGAGAGATGGAGGGGGGGGACATATCATTTACGGGTGACTGTAGGAGGATTATACTGTGTGGAATCACATGAAAAATGAATGAGAATGGGCGGAGTCAACATAAAAGTGGGCTGGGCCTAATTTGCTGCGGCGCGCTGCGCGTAGGGCCCCGCCAAAGTCAATTGCCCAGGGCCCCGCAAACCCTGGATCCGCCACTGCTGTTACAGCTCAGCTCCTGCTTTAACGCTGAGCTCCGGCATTTGTAGCCGCGATGTGATGACGTCACATCTAGTCTTCAACAGTTGGGAAGTACAGGTTAGAAGTGCAAGACCCCCCAGTAAGTAGGGCCCTGCCAAAATCAATTGCCCAGGGCCCCACAAACCCTGGATCCGCCACTGACTATATGGTTGTATAGCAATCTATATCTGGTATAATACTGTGGCCTCCTGAACTGGCCTTATGCATATGATACAAAACACATAAAATGCTGAACTTTATGCTTTATGCTGATTTTACAAGGACAAAATATTTCAATGAAATGGAGTCTACCACCCCCCACCCCCCGAGCATATTCACTCATCACCACCATGTTACAGAGCACATTACAGTGACAAACTATTTATAATAATAATAAAAAAAAAAAACTTGAAAGTCTTCAGTAGTTGATACCTTTTTTAATGGCTAACTCATAATGATGACAGATTATAACGAGTTAGCCATTAAAAAAGGTATCAACTACTGAAGACTTTCAAGTTTTTTGTTTTTTATATTTCCTACCCACTGGCTAACACGGTACAAAAACAAACATTTTCCTTATAGTGATAAACTAGGTATCATTGTTATGTATAATAACTTTTGTAGATTTGTTAAAAAGAACAACAAACAAAAACATTGAAGTCATATGCTTCTAGCTGCCCCCAGTTTAAAGGGATTCTACCATTTAAACACTTTTTTTTCTCATTCACATGTTGGAATAGCCTGAAGAAAAGATATTCGTCTCCTACCTTTATAAGTCGTCTCCAGCCCGGCGTTCGTTGAAAAATCAGTTTTTTGTTGGTATGCAAATTAGTTCTCTCGCAGCACTGGGGGCTGGCCCCAGTGCTCAAACAGCACTGGGGGCGTCCCCAATGCTGCCAGAGAACTCTCCAGCACCGCCTCCATCTTCTTCTGAAATGAGGTCTTCACCGCGTCTTCTTCCGGTGGTGTCTTCTAACTTCTAGGCCTCGGGCCTAGGGCAAGCCGACTGCACATGCTTGTGGCCACAAGAAAAATTGCCGCTTTCACATTATTGGAAGCGGCCGTTTTCTCGTGGTCGGCGGGCATGCGCAGTCGGCTCTACTAGTGTCTCACTGGCAGAGCCAACTGCGCAGGAGTCGGAGGTGACACCGCCGAAGATAGACGAGGAAAGAAGGGGAGAATCCAGCAGAAGATAGAGGCGTTGCAGGATCCTGTTCTCGAGCAGCAGTGGGGACGCCCTCATCGCATTTTCACCGCTGGGGCCCCCCCATCGCTGCGAGAGAACTAATTTTCATACTGGTAAAAACCGGTATTTCTAAGGAATGGCGCGGCAGAGATCTAAAGGTAAGAGACAAATAGCCTTTCTAAAGACTATTCCGATGTCTTATCCACAGAAAAAAGGTTTTTAATGGTAGAATCCCTTTAATTGGCTAATTAAAAATCCGCCTGTCCAGGGGCAGAAATACCTCATATTGTGCTGCTGGTAGGACGACAGGGAACAAATGTTATCTTATGTGATATACACTGTGTACTGTGAAGGTATAGTGAGATCCAGGCATCCTGTTAGCATACACAAAGTTCCATATCTCCTGCTGACTACAGAAGTAAACTGTAAGTGTTTGGTTAACCCCTTTCTGAACTGTATTCCTTCATTGCTCATCCCTCCTGTTACTTCTCCTGGAAATCACCCCATTCTCACCTATATCATCTGGCCCTGGGACCTGCCCTGGTTAGGAAGGGTATATCATCTGGCACTGCATCACCACCTATTCCCAGAGGCCCAGTCTACAGTGCCCGTCTTCACTCTAAGCCGAAACCCCAACTGGCATCGCGACAAACTTTTATTTTTTCTTTATTTTTCTTTAATCCATTTTTGCTTAAAACTCCCCTTTTTCAAGGCGCTGCCGCCCCTGGTGTTGGGCCTACTCGCACCGTGAATCCACAGAGGCCCGAGCCGGGGGCGACTCAAATGCATAACACATAGATAAAATAGCCGTGTCCTTACACTTCTTTTTTATCCACTAATTCAAGGGGATGGTGGAATCTGGACAGAAAAACTGAACATATTACAGTATATGGAAGTGTCTATAACTTTATATGTGGGGGGTGTGAATGTGTTTTAAAGGGTCTTCTTTCACAGAGCCCAACATTTCCAAAGAGCTTTTACTGTTCATACTGACAAAAACGGCGACATCTTGGCAATTCACAAGGGGAAACACTGGTTCAGGTGACCCTAACCCAGTCTTTCTCAAAGTGGGCAATAACGCCCCCTGGTGGGCGCTGGAGGCCTATAGGGGGGCAGTAAAGGGCACAGAGAAGATTGGGGGGCGTTGAAGCGGTTTAGGGGGGCGATGGCTAATTTAAAGGGGTGGTATCATAACAATGATTCTAGCTATACTGCTTGTTAATGTGGATGTAAGACTTTTCCTAAATACACTGCTTCAGCAAAGCTGCTTTGTTTGTCCACTATCTTACTTTATTCACTTCATTATGGACACTAGCACCTGGCCCCCTGCTCATTGCTGAGGGAGCCACATGACGTAGCTCCCTGCTGTGTGTGTGTGTGGGGGGGGGGGGGGCTGAGTGTACGGAGCCAGCCTGTGTCTGCACCACACATACACATCACCTAGCTCCCTGCTGTGAGATAGAGGGGGGGGGGGGTGGAATAAGTGCTGCTTTCTTATATAAAGCAGTCTAAATCCTACTGGGCTAAAGGACCTGGTCTCTCTGTTCACTAGGATAAAGCTTTATTATATAGAGCAGGCTGCTAGTGGGCAGAGGAGCCAGGTCCTTTAGGAAACTCCGTACAAGGTAAATCCAAGTCTACAGGACCTTTTGATGACATCACAGGCCCTTCAGTCATCCCATAGGATCACGCTATGTGGTGGGCGGAGCTACACACTAATGTGGGGGTGGGGCTAATTGACGCGAGCAAACAGGAAGAAAGAAGATTTTTAGGCAGCTTAGAAGGCAGATCAAGCTTCATGAGGCTACCCCTTTAAAATTGTTTTTTTTGCTTTTAACACAAACTTTACCGCTCCTTTACGCTTAACGCGCGTTTCCTCGTGTAACGCCATCTAGGGGACTAGACAGTAACTATTTCCTGTCCAAAAGTTGTCAAACTGTACCATAGATGGCGGTAAGCTCCATCGTATTTGTGTGAACGTGGATTTAGTGCTGTGGCAACGTTGCTAACTAAAAAGAGAAATCGGTTGCAGATTACCGAACGTGGTGATTTACGGCTGTTTTTGAGTAAATTCGAGCCTGATATTAACAAACTTATTAAAAATCATCAAATTCATCCTTCACATTAGATTAGTTTTAAAATTAAAATTGAAATGTTTGTTTTAATAACATGAATAAAAGTTTTCCTAATATTACAAAATGGTGTTTTACATTACCCTCATCAGAAAGTCTTATTTTCACATGACACACATAATTTAATTATTAACATAATGACTGCGATTGTGATTCTTAAGATGTAGTAAAGTAAAAAAATTTGAGGGGGGGGGGGGCGCTAGAAAATAATTAATTCTCGAAGTGGGTGGTAGACAAAATAAGTTTGAGAACCTCTGCCCTAACCTATCTATCTGCATGGATTGGGTTGGGTCTGGTAATGGACAACCCGTTAAAACATGTTCACACCTCTCATTGCTGCGGCCGTGACAATCCAATATGGATGAATATGGGGAGATGGGGCTACTAACCTAACCAGCATTGTATTGGGTTTCTGACAGGAGTATCCTGTGTCCTCCTCCAGTCTCCGATCTCCTGGACGTTGTTCGGCTCCTGCAATGAAAGACTATGGGGAAAGTGAGCAAAGATTTCAGTAAGTGTCTCTTGTATCCACAGACTAGTACATACCACTATGTCTCACGTCATTCGCCCTGAGCTCCGGGGACTGCGGCCTACGGCAATGAGGAGGGAAAACTCCAGATATGAAGAGCAGGAAGTGCTTCACTGAGAGCAGAGGGTGCCAACAGGTCCGAGCATCTTCCAAATCCCTAACCACATCGGAAACAAGTAATGTTAAACCTTAACCCGTTCCCCTGTAACAGTGTCCTCAGGCCATGACGCTACGTGGGTGATCCCTCCATCAGGGAGACAATATTTTCTACAAGCTTGAAAGAATGACATTAGAGACTCCAACTTCTTCAGGAAATTCCTACCCACCTTAATGTCTGATCTTTTCCTGGAATTCTAGTGTCTGTTCCAACATCCTCTTCAATGTCCCTTTTGACAATTTTGAGGGCACCTGTACCTGTCGTACCTGAACTATCCCTCAGAGTTCCAGTATCTACTTCAGAGGTCTCCTTGGTTTCTTCATAGCACTTACAAGACCTGCAAAGTTTTTGCTCCAATATTGTCTGAACTCCCTTTTCAAACTCCTGCCCCAACTAGTAAAGCACCTGGACCTGTTTCTTACCATCTTTTGGTGTCTCCTGGTTGTGCCCTCGGCCATCTCCGGGATCCTGTTGCTGGCATCTCCTGATAATACCACTTACCCATATGCTGTAGGTCCAAGGTTTGTGGCAATGTCTGTGCTTTTTACGCTTCCTCCATTGTACATGTACGTAGATATAGTCCAAAGATGGCTGCTTGTCATGGGTTATGTGACCCTATAGAAATACTCTGTGCACAGTTAGGGAGCATTCACACTACCGTCGGTGTCCGACAGCTAGTGTCCGCTGCTAATGTCCGTTCAAAATCTTGTGCGGACATTAGCATTGGACATTAGCTGTGTCCGTGACATTTTGCATTGATTTAAATGGACATCGGGTGAGTTCTTTTACAGTCCGTGTCTGTCCTTAACTGTCCGTTCCTAAAGATGTCCGACTTTTCAAGCGGACAGAAAAAACCTACATGTAGGTTTTTGCTGTCCACTTGAAAGGTCAGGTATATATATATTCAAATCACTGCCATAGGTCACGTATAAGAATTATTAAACAATAAGTTAGGTATCCCCATGTCTGAACAGGACTTTACTATGAAATTATATCAAATATTATCCCATATAGTAAACACTGTAGGGGGAAAAAAGCATCATAACAATAGTTGTTATTTTTGCAGTTTTGCCAACCAAAAAATTGAATCAAAAGGCCAAACACTCCCCAAAATGGTACCAACGAAAACGACATGCCATTTCCATACACAAAATATGCCTCTCTTGGGCATCATTTCATTGGTCCTCTCTCGGGCACCATTTATTTGGCCTCTCTTGGGCATTATTTATATGGTCCTCTCTCGGGCACCATTTCTTTGGCCTCTCTTGGGCATTATTTATATGGTCCTCTCTCGGGCACCATTTCTTTGGCCTCTCTTGGGCATCATTTCATTGGTCCTCACTCAGGCACCATTTCTATGGCCTCTCTTGGGCATCATTTATATGGTCCGCACTCGGGCACCATTTCTTTGGTCCTCACTTGGGCACCATTTCTTTGACCTCTTTTGGGCATCATTTATATGGTCCTCACTCGGACACCAATTCTTTGGCCTCTCTCGGGCCTTATGTTTGTTCCTCACTCGGGCACCATTTCTTTAGTCCTCATTCAGGCATCATTTCTTAGGCCTCTCTTGGGCATCATTTATATGGTCCTCACTCGGGCACCATTTCTTTGGTCCTCTCTCGGGCACCATTTCTTTGGTCCTCACTCGGGCACCATTTCTTTGGTCCTCTCTCAGGTACCATTTCTTTGGCCTCACTCGGGCACCATTTATTTGGACCACACTCGGACACCATTTCTTTGCCCTCTTTTGGGCATTATTTATATGGTCCTCACTTGGGCACCATTTCTTTGGCTTCACTCGTGTACCATTTCTTAGGCCTCTCTTGGGCATCATTTCTTTGGTCCTCTCTCGGGCACTATTTCTTTGGTCCTCATTCGGGCACCATGTCTTTGGCCTCTCTTGGGCATAATTTATCTGGTCCTCACTCAGGCACCATTTCTTTGGCCTCTCTTGGGCATCATTTCATTGGTCCTCACACGGGCACTATTTCTTTGGCCTCTCTTGGGCATTCTTTATATGGTCCTCACTCGGGCACCATTTCTTTGGCCTCTCTCGGGCCTTATATTTAGTCCTCACTTGGGCACCATTTCTTTGGCCTCTCTTGGGCATCATTTATATGGTCCTCACACGGGCACCATTTCTTTGGCCTCTCTTGGGCATTATTTATATGGTCCTCACTCGGGCACCATTTCTTTGGCCTCTCTTGGGCATCATTTATATGGTCCTCACTCGGGCACCATTTCTTTGGTCCTCACTTGGGCACCATTTCTTTGACCTCTTTTGGGCATCATTTATATGGTCCTCACTTGGGCACCATTTCTTTGGCCTCTCTCGGGCCTTACTTTTGGTCCTCACTCGGGCACCATTTCTTTGGCCTCTCTTGGGCATCATTTATATGGTCCTCACACGGGCACCATTTCTTTGGCCTCTCTTGGGCATTATTTATATGGTCCTCACTCGGGCACCATTTCTTTGGTCCTCTCTCGGGCACCATTTTATGGTCCTCACTTCCATTTCCTTAGACCTCTTATAGGTCTTACCTTTTAGGTTTCAACTTGTTTTGCCTCTCTAGGGCATCATCTAGGCCTCTCTTGGGCATAATTTTTTTTTTACCTTTCTATGGTCCACATTCTGGAACCATTTTTGTTCAATTGTAATTTTTATAAAAATTTTAACATAAAGCGAGATAACCAAACAGTTACAAAAAAAATTACAACATTGTGAAAGTTTACACAGTAAAAAATGAGAAACATCGAAACAGAGAGAGACAACAGACTAGAGATGAGCACAAGAAGGATGTCTTGTATAGCGGAGGAGACGCTAGGCCTTATGGGTTGCCAAGTCCCAAAAATCTGCTTGGGCCACCACTAATTAGTGGAGCACAGCTAAGGAGGGCCGATTCGCAAGACGAGTGGTAAGGGTTTGATTGTGGGTTAACAAAGCTTGGGCCCTATCTGTCCTGTTCTTTTTGAGTTGCAACACTAACACAATGCAGGGTCCCCACATGACTGTATTATAAGCCTCCTAATGCACTGTGTATGAGGGCGTTGACTCCCCACTCTCCTTAAAATAGTCAGGTGCATTTGTACTGTCGTTTGAGAAGTGGGTGTTTCAAGTAGAGCCTCATTGAGGCGCCAATGGTGGCATCTAGTTAGGATTGGGACAGGGGACAAGGATATAGAGACTGGGGTATGATTGGACCAGGATATAGGACCGAGCTGTACATCAGTAAGCAGGCGTAGGGCTGGGGCATTGCAAAATAAATAATTGGTTTTAGTGTGTGCGTTATGGGGGTGGGAGAAAAACGTATAAAATGAAATATACGGTTTGTAACACACCACGGCTCAAACAGAGCATGAGATGTGATGAGTCGGCAAAAGTCTCCAGCAAGACTGGATTGCGGACTCTGTGGAGGCCTATTGACTAAAGACAGCTGTCCACATGTTCGGAGTCCATATTGAAATCTCTACCCAACAAACTGGCTGCCTTAGAGTAAGTCTGCGAACATCTTAGAACCAAACATAAATATGAGATCTGGGAGGTATTTGTATAAACACTACAGGGAACTACAGGCTGACCATCATCGAGTCCCTCAAGGACATGCAGAGACTCTGGAGATCTAGGTGGGAGGCGGTGACTGAGATCGGGTAGATGTGGGAGAGTAGTATGGTTACTCCCAGGGCCGCCGATAGGGCAGTACTACTGGTACTGGCGTCAGGGGCCCGGCCAAATTGAAAAATGGGAGGGGGGCCCGGTTTTGGCCCGCCACCGTGTGCCGGCCCCCTGGCGCCCGTAGCAGTCATTGTGTATGTCCTATTTCAACTCAGATCTGCATCCAGAGGACGCAGATCTGAGTTGAAGACATACACGGCTGAAGCAAGGAGCTGACACAGGTCAGCTCCTCGCTTCGCCGCTGCGTGCCTCTTTCGCTGACACACATGCGGCTGAAGCGAGGAGCTGACATGTGTCAGCTCCTCGCTTCAGCCATCGCGTCTACAAGCCAGTAGCCGGCGGCGAAGCGAGGAGCTGACACAGGTCAGCTCCTTGCTTCGCCGCTGCGCGCCTCTCTCGCTGTCACATATGCGGCTGAAGCGAGGAGCTGACCTGTGTCAGCTCCTCGCTTCGCCGCCTCCGCTACTGGCTTGTAGACGCGATGTGATGACGTCACATCGCGTCTATAACTGTGCGCCAGTGAGAGAGAGGCGCGCAGAGAGCTGCGAGGGAACGAAGGAGAAGGTAAGTCAGTCAGTGTAATGTGGAACATGAAACTGGGGGCAGAGAGAGGACGGCATGACACTGGGGGCAGAGATGGAGAGGACATGAATATGGGGGCAGAGATGGAGAGGACGACATGACAATGGGGGCAGAGATGGAGGGGACATGAATATGGGGGCAGAGATGGAGGGGACATGAATATGGGGGCAGAGATGGAGGGGACATGAATATGGGGACAGAGATGGAGGGACATGAATATGGGGGCAGAGATGGAGAGGACATGAATATGGGGGCAGAGATGGAGAGGACGGCATGACAATGGGGGCAGAGATGGAGGGACATGAATATGGGGGCAGAGATGGAGGGGACATGAATATGGGGGCAGAGATGGAGGGGACATGAATATGGGGACAGAGATGGAGGGACATGAATATGGGGGCAGAGATGGAGGGCATGAATCTTGGGGTAGAGATGGAGGGGACATGAAACTGGGGGCAGAGATGGAGGGGGGAACATGAAACTGGGGGCAGAGATTGGGTGGGAGACATGAAACTGAGGGCAGATGAAGGGTGTATATGAAGCTGGGGGAGAGATAGAGGGGGGACATATAATGTACGGGTGACTGTAGGAGGATTATACAGTGTGCGGGCACATGAAAAATTAATGAGAATGGGTGGAGTCAACATAACAGTGGGTGGGGCTAAATTTCCCGCGGCACATTTTGTCCCTCTTTTGGTTCTTCAAAAGTTGGGAGGTATGGGTACAGGGGCCAGTGGAAAGATGTTAGAAGGTGGACGGGGGAGGGGGGGGGTGAACTACAAAGCTGGAGAACTACAAAGCACACAAGACCTCCAAAGGTATGTGTGCTTTGTATTAATAATGATGTAGGCTGCTATGTTACTAGCATAGCAGCCTGTTTGGGGGTGGGACTTTCACTTTAAAGGAGTGTTCACGTTGCGTTTTTGGCCTCCCTTGCCGGGATACGTTGGTAACCAGTCACAATCAGCTCCCCACTTATCCCTGCACGGAGAACTGCAGGCCCCCCCTTTTTTTTAATGGCCAGTTCTTCGTGCAGGGATAAGTTGACAGCTGATTCTGACTGGTTACCAACGTATCCCGGCAAGGGAGGCCAAAAACGCAATGTGAATAAGTCCTGAGGATTTATTAGGAGGGCTCTTATAGATGGTGTTGGCTCTCTATAGGCGCTGTCACATGTAGCAGATTATACCTGCAAATAGAATCTGATGAAGCCTTGTAATGCTGCTAAATAAAGGGAAATGTAATACAGAATTGGTATGACGCAAAATAAAGTAGTTTTAAAATGGCGGCAGCTGGGGGGGGGCCCAGACACTTAGGCTGTATGGGGCCCCAAAATTCCTGATGGCGGCCCTGGTTACTCCCGCCTTACATTAATCATGAGAGACAAAGTTGCCTGTCGGAAAACCGTGCTGGACAAAATGGAATATCTCAGTGTGATCATAATGGGTTTCCTCAAGAAACACCACATCCACCCTGAGGGAGCGAAACTCACGTAGCACTAGGCACCAATTAGTATTAGTGCCCAGGCCCTTAACATTCAGGGTGACACACCTAACCATTAGAAAGCATTAGTGGATAAAATGCAAATATAAGTGTAGATCTCACCCTGTCCACAGGAGGCAGAAGCGTTCCCGGGCAGCAGTAAGGTTCAGCACGCAGTCCGTAAAGTCACAAGAACCAGCAGTAGGGAAAGGAAAGAAGGGGAGAGAGACTTACAAGAAATATAGACAGGGAGAACATAACACACATGCACTAAATCTCCTGTCAGGGAGCAATGGAGAAGGGCTGTGAGTCCATAGGCAGAGGGGTCTCAGTGCCCGTGATGCTGGTGAATCCAATGGGGTAAGGGGGCAGACCATGTTTCCATGTAAAATATAAGCAATAAAGTCCTAGTAAACCATCACCTACCTCTTGTAACTTGGTTCATCACATACCTGTAGGAGTACACCCAGAGGTGTAACAGTAAGTCTGCGAACGTTGCGGAAACGCAGCTTTTTTTGTTGCAGATTTTGTTGTGGTTTTTTGAGCCAAAGCCAAGAATGGCTACAAAAGGAAAGGGAGATATATAGAAAATTCTTATACGTCTACCTTCTGCTCAATCCACTCCTGACTTTGGCTCAAAAAATCGCAACAAAATCTGCAACTAAAAAAGCTGCGTTTCCGCAATGTGCCTTAAAGGGGTTGTCCCATCACAAGGATCCTATCTATACTGCTTGTTAATGTGGATGTAAGACTTTTCCTAAATACATTGCTTCAGCAAAACTGCTTTGTTTGTCCACTATCTTACTTTATTCAATTCATTGTTGACACAGCCCTGACTTAGCTGCTCAAAAGTCAAGTGATGTATCTGCTGCTCTCAGGGGGGAGGGAGGAGGGGCTAAGTGCAGGGAGCGAGCCTGTGTATCTAGCTATTCCTGTGTCTGCAACACGTTTCTGCACTCCCTGCTCTCAGATAGGGGAGAGGAGCTGCTTTCATTTCTTCTGTTCTCCCAGTTATCAGGCTAGCTAATTCAATTGTGTTCATTATGGTAGAGACAGGCAGTCTCTGTATGTAACACAGAATGGAGTTGCTGCTGCCTGTACTTCATAGTCCAATATGGGTGGGCGGAGCTACACGCGAATTTGGGGGTGGAGCTAAATAGCAGGTTGCATGTGAAACCCCGCCCACCAAATGATGCAAGAAACCAGGAAGAAAGAAGATTTTACAGCAGTAAAGACTGATGAGTATGTGAGGTGGGAGTACCCCTTTAAGCTCCTGTCCCTAATGCAGAATCTATAATAGAGGCCACATCTACCTTGTGTCATATAATATTTTCTGGAACATTCTCAAGGTTAATACGTGATTGAATAAAATATATCAGTATTGGACCATATTCACATTTTGGTCCTCTACACTTTTTTTTCCCTTTGGATTATTCAATGGATAGTTAGCTGTAGAGATGAATATTTGGCCAGATATAATATGTCACATATTAGTATTGGACCATATTCACACTTGGTCCTGTTTTGGTGCTGTTTTTCTGCCTTTTTCGGGTTTGTGTACATCAATTTAAATATGTGTATATAATTATTGATATTTATATGATTTTGGATATAAACAGCAATGACATCCCCATGTCCTCATATACAGTTATATGCCTCCCAATTATCCAGGATTCATTGAGAACGTCTGGAGGTAAGTTCTGGCTTCATCTCATCTGCGTCCTCTGGGGTCCGTATTAATGGGCACATTACAATGTAAGGGCCATATTATGGGGGGGGGTATTAACCTGTGCGAAGGCCACATTGAAGGGGCCATTAAACTGTGAGGGCCACTCTGAGAAGGGTGTTATACTATAGGGGCTACAAGGGGTACACCATACTGTGTGGAGACCACAAGGGGACATGAAGCCATGTCAGGGCCACAAAAGGGACATTGTATTGTATGGGAACCCAAAGGGACATGTACTGGGATGGGTAGAGCCAAAGTAGGCATGTCAGGAGGCAGGCCTTACCTAAATATGCCAACAACAACCCTAATATACACTGATATGTAATATATGTAATGATTTATGTTCATTGATTTAGGTTGCATCCTTATAAAGGCCCTCAAACCTGCAAGGGGGCACAGATGCCCCCTCTGTCCTGTATGAAGAAACAAATAACTATAAATGACAAATGAGCCACTACACATTTTACATTGGGGTCCAGGAGCTTATAGTTACTACATTTATAAAATGAATATTCACATATAGTCATGATTATATGAAGCCATATACAATGTCAGACACATGCCCCCATATAGAGTGAGAGGCATATGTCACCATATACAGTGCCTACAAGTAGTATTCAACCCCCTGCAGATTTAGCAGGTTTACACATTCGGAAGTAACTTGGCACTGTGACATTTGGACTGTAGATCAGCCTGGAAGTGTGAAATGCACTGCAGCAAAAAAGAATGTTATTTCTTTGTTTAATTTTTTTTTTAATTGTGAAAAGTTTATTCAGAGGGTCATTTATTATTCAACCCCTCAAACCACCAGAATTCTGTTTGGTTCCCCTAAAGTATTAAGAAGTAGTTCAGGCACAAAGAACAATGAGCTTCACATGTTTGAATTAATTATCTCTTTTTCCAGCCTTTTCTGACTATTTAAGACCCTCCCCAAACTTGTGAACAGCACTCATACATGGTCAACATGGGAAAGACAAAGGAGCATTCCAAGGCCATCAGAGACAAGATCATGGAGGGTCACAAGGCTGGCAAGGGGTACAAAACCCTTTCCAAGGAGTTGGGCCTACCTGTCTCCACTGTTGGGAGCATCATCCGGAAGTGGAAGGCTTATGGAACTACTGTTAGCCTTCCACGGCCTGGACAGCCTTTGAAAGTTTCCTCCTGTGCCGAGGCCAGGCTTGTCCGAAGAGTCAAGGCTAACCCAAGGACAACAAGGAAGGAGCTCCGGGAAGATCTCATGGCAGTGGGGACATTGGTTTCAGTCAATACCATAAGTAACGTACTCCTCCGCAATGGTCTCCGTTCCAGACGAGCCCGTAAGGTACCTTTACTTTCAAAGCGTCATGTCAAGGCTCGTCTACAGTTTGCTCATGATCACTTGGAGGACTCTGAGACAGACTGGTTCAAGGTTCTCTGGTCTGATGAGACCAAGATCGAGATCTTTGGTGCCAACCACACACGTGACGTTTGGAGACTGGATGGCACTGCATACGACCCCAAGAATACCATCCCTACAGTCAAGCATGGTGGTGGCAGCATCATTCTGTGGGGCTGCTTCTCAGCCAAGGGGCCTGGCCATCTGGTCCGCATCCATGGGAAGATGGATAGTACGGCCTACCTGGAGATTTTGGCCAAGAACCTCCGCTCCTCCATCAAGGATCTTAAGATGGGTCGTCATTTCATTTTCCAACAAGACAACGACCCAAAGCACACAGCCAAGAAAACCAAGGCCTGGTTCAAGAGGGAAAAAATCAAGGTGTTGCAGTGGCCTAGTCAGTCTCCTGACCATAACCCAATTGAAAACTTGTGGAAGGAGCTCAAGATTAAAGTCCACATGAGACACCCAAAGAACCTAGATAACTTGGAGAAGATCTGCATGGAGGAGTGGGCCAAGATAACTCCAGAGACCTGTGCCGGCCTGATCAGGTCTTATAAAAGACGATTATTAGCTGTAATTGCAAACAAGGGTTATTCCACAAAATATTAAACCTAGGGGTTGAATAATAATTGACCCACACTTTTATGTTTAAAATTTATTAAAATTTAACTGAGCAACATAACTTTTTGGTTTGTAAGATTTATGCATCTGTTAATAAATCCTGCTCTTGTTTGAAGTTTGAAGGCTCTAACTTATTTGCATCTTATCAAGCCTGCTAAATCTGCAGGGGGTTGAATACTACTTGTAGGCACTGTATACAATGACATCTACATGCCACTAAATACAGGCACATGTCACCATATATACAATGACATATAGATGCAACTAAATACAGTGATATCCACATGTCCTTGTGTGGACAGACATATGCCCCCATATGTAGTGTCAAAAACATGCAGAACAAACACATGCCCTATATAGAATCACAGACACATGCCCCTATATGTACTGATATCCATATATCACCATATACAGTGAGATGGACACTTGTATCCATATATATAAAGACAGACATATACCGCCATATACAGTGTCAGGCACATGTCCCAATATAGAAAAATGCCGTAATATATAGTAACAAATACAAGCCCTATATACAATGTCAGATATATACCCCCATATATAGTAATATACAGTGAGAGACATATATGCCCATATATAGAATGACAGGCATATACCCCCATATAGCGTCAAGCCCTATTATACAGTAATAAACACATGTCCTATGTACAATGACAGATGCATGCTATCATGTATAGTGATAACTACATAGTACCATATACAGTGAGAGATACTTGTATCCATATATATAGAGGCAGACATCTACCCCCATACAGCGATATACATGTGCCATTCCCACTAAGGTCCCAAGGACGGTCTCTCTCCCCAGAAATTATTAAAGCAACTGTCTGTTTTGAAAACCTCTTCCCACATGATAAGCCCCCTGAGAATACGCTATCTGCCTGTACCCCACTGTCATTACTACAGGGGCAGAATTCATTAGACTGCCCCAAATATAATCAATGGGCCGCCCAACTGAGCCCTGGGCAACCCAATGAGGTAACAGGTGAAGCTCTACCCCAGCTCTTACCCGTCTTCCAGCGATCCTTCCAGTCCTCCTAAATCCTTTAGTAACTGTGATGTTCTTCTGGTCAAGGCTCGGCTGTTCCTGTACAGACTTCTCCGTCCTCCTAATTCACAAGCAGGACACCTCAGTACTAGAGATCTTGATGGAGCGGCTGCTTGATCTTATGGACTGAAAATGGCCGCCTTCCTGGTCCTGGTTTCCGTGGAATCTCTGTGACAACCAGAGTCATGGAACTGTGATCTCACGATGTGAATGGTCCCGAAGTTCTGATGTCTGCAGGAATGGAGGGGTAACAGGTCCTTATTATTTACCATCTACCCTGTAGACACGGCCTGGTATCTTCTTATCAAATCACCGGACATCTGCTTTACTGTCTAACTCCAGGGAAACTCTGAAATGTCAGCTACTGCCCCCTATATGTCAACTACCAGAATGGCACCATTTTGGAGACCCAATGATGTCCTCTAATGGGCCGCAGCTGTACTAACCATGACAAGAGAGTATGAGCCGCCCAACAGCTTGTATAGAAGATATCCCAACTGTCATTTGTGGTGATACTGGTTGTGTCATATAGTGTCATACCAGACAGGAGGAGGGCGAAACGCCACAAAATGCACCAAACCTGTCAAACTAACATTAAAGTGGTGTGAAATATTTCTTGTTATCTGTGTAGTACCCCTGCACCACCACCAGGGTGTATAGAGCCAGAAGCTGTATATAGAGAAGGGAATTTATTAAGACTGGTGTTCGCTATTCCAGTCTTACTAAAGGCCCCAATTGGTGCAAGGTGCCCCTGAATTATTAGGAGGTCCGAAGCGTCCCTGTCCCAGCCCAGCCTGCTCTCCAAATGTTCCAAATAAAGGAACAGAGGGGGTATCTAGTGGAAAAACTGCAGAATACAGGAAGAAAGAATTCTGATCTGGAATATTGTGCCCCCTACTGGAACCTAGAAAAATATTAGCGGACATTGACAAGTTTTATGTTCTAATAGATTCAGAAGGGAGATGAAGTTTTAAGCAGTTTGTGGTAATTCAAGGGCTATTCTAATAGCATTAGTACCGTAAATTTGTGTAGGGGGTATATTACATTATTTATATTTACAATACACACCTGCTGCTGCAGAACCTCATTTTGTAGACATGAAATTTTCATGTCATTCACTAATTCAATAACATCAGCTGAGGGGTGTAGTATGTGGTTCTAGAGAACTAGGATGTAGTACTGTATAATACATACCCCACCTGCAGCAGGGCATATAATATTAGGGTTATTGTGTGGGGAGCACAAAGAGAAATGGATCAGAACAGGTGGAGTCAATATGGAAGTGTGAGGAGCTAAATCTGCATATTTTGTCCCTCTTTCTGTCCTTTGAAATTTTGGAGGTATATTTATGCATCAAGGGTGAGCTCCACATTATGTGTTATGACATAGCTCTCATGGACAGATGTAGACACTAGAGATGAGCGAACACTGTTCGGATAAGCCGATCGGAACAGCACGCTCCCATAGAAATGAATGGAAGCACCTGGCACGTACGCTTTGCCGGCGGCCAGTCGCTTAACCCCCCGCATGCCGGCCACTTCCATTCATTTCTATGGGAGCGTGCTGTGAGCGTACTGTTCGTTCATCTCTAGTAGACACCAGTCTGTTGTAATCTCCTAGGTTGTAATCTCCTAGACTACTTTGTGGCCACCACTAGGTAAGAGAGCTACTTTGTGGTTATCACTGAGTGAGAGGGCTACTTTGTGACCACCACTGGGTAAGAGGGCGACTTTGTGGGCACCACTGGGTAAGAGGGCTACTTTGTGGCCACCGCTTGGTAAGAGAGCTACTTTGTGGCCGCCACTGGGTAAGAGGGTGACTTTGTGGCTACCACTGGGTAAGAGGGCTACTTTGTGGCCACCACTGGGTAGGTCTTGGTTCTTCTTTCTTGTGGTCTCAGTGCTTTACTCTCAGACTAGTTCCTAAATCTGTAATCTGGGCTCCTCCTTGCCCCCAGCAGACACATAGCTTTATATCAGGCTGCCGAGCAGATCTGTCTCCACTTGCCTGGGTTCTGGTTCCTGCAGTCTGTGTCAGGTCTGTGCTGAGCGGTCAGTCTTCTACTACTGTATGTGCTGTGATGGTGCTTGACTTGAATGGGACTGAGCTGTGATGTGACCAACGAATGTGACATTACATGGCTTGTGAAATAAAAACAGCACTCAGGGACCATTGCTGCCAATGCACAAAGGTGATCTGGGGGACGGGGGGCCACGATGTTGGACCCCACATATCAATTGATGACCTATCCTAAGGATAAATCATCAACCTCTTTAATAAAGAGTTAACATATTTTGCAGTCCTGAACCGAGATGTTTGATCCTACCTGGAACATGTGCACAGTTCTGGTCACGAGGGGGGTTATATTATCATGAATGCTGGGTGGCCATAAAAATGGGCATTTTACTTTCTAAATAATTTTAATCTTTTACATGATTCTTAAAATCTGTAAGGTTTTATTGGAAAAAGAATGGAGCTATAGCTATAGCTATACAGCAATAGTCTCCTGAGGAGCTCTGCCAATGCAAAGCGAAACGCATTGAGACGTAGTTGTGGGTGCCGTGGTGACATTATATCATTACGGCGCTGTAGTGGCAACAGGGAGAGGTTAAGTCTATGACACCCCTGTATATATGTGCTCTGGTGTATTTATCTGCATGACAATAGCAGTATCCAGTTGGGTCAAGTGATAGTTTGTTGCAGAGGGCGTCTCTCGTTCATCAATCTGTGATTATGTTGCAACAGGCTTTCTAATACAACTCAAAACATTCATTGAGTTGGTTTACAGCTGTGGGATAGGTAGCAGCTACGGTGTTAGTGGTTTTTGCATCAATGTAATAGGCTATAAGTCATCTCTTTGCCATTTGAGATACAGCCAGCCGTTGGTGCAATATTAGTCATCTCTCCTAGGGCAAACTTTAGGACTGGGGAATACCAAAGATTTGTGATCTCAGGTATATGTTGCTTTTGGGTTTTGGAGGTCTTTTTGGAATGGGAATGGTAGAATAGTATGTCATTCCGAACATCGACCAAAAAAGACACCAATACACTATCTGGAGAGAATATTTTAGTAAATTTAATATATTTATACCCAGAATATACATTTTTTTTTAACGCATATCAATAAAAATTAATTATTTTATTATTTTTGCCATTTTTTCACACAGAATTGGATTATTTCCATCTACAGTGGGAAAGAGGAACGACCAAAAACTGAACACCTGGTCCTCCTCAGAATCCAGAGGGGCTTGCTAGAAAAAGATAGCTTGGACATGTTGTGAGAACAATAGGATCTGCAAGAAAAAGTTATAGTGAAAGAAGGAGCTGCTCCAATGTTTCCAGCACAGTTGGAATTTTCTCTTTAGCCCCCACCATTCCTCAACAACGAGCACATATAATTTTGGTGCCTGATATGCTATATAAGCTCTGTAATGTCAGGTGGGCGGTGTCAGACAGGGGTGTGTGATTCAAACCTCCAATCAGAGGCAGCCAGTGTCAGAGATTACAGTCACATACAGTGTCTGCTCCTGCCTGACCCCGCCCCCATGACAGTACATAGACTAAATAGAATATTAGGATCCAAAACTACCTCGACTTGTTGCTCAGGTCGGTGGGGGCTAGAGAAAAAATTCCAACTGGGCCAGAATCAGTGGAGCACTAAGTGATGGACTTGTTGGAGGGGGAAAAAGGTCCTCTTTAAGTTCTTGCCCCAGGACAAAATTGAGATGATCGCGGTAGATGAATATAAACAGATATGGATTCACCAAAATGGTAGAGAAGACAATTCTCAAAGCTCCTTTTCCTAATAGCAATGGTCAATACATGTATGGTCTAAATGATGTCACTACTAATAGGAGATAAATTATATGTCTCCGCTCCTCAGCTTCCTATCTATTACTGGACATAGATGAGCTGATATAGCTGGGAAACCCATGTGATAAAGCACCCCATAGGTGATATAGGTGATCTAGGAATAAGTGATATAAGTATAGGTGATATAGGTGATCTAGGTATAGGTGATCTACGTATAGGTGATATAGGTATAGGTATCAGTGACAACGGAGATCTTCACATCTCAATAACTGCAGTTTTGCTCCCCAGTCTGAATGGTGCAGCAGGTTGGATAACATAGACACAGCACCAGACTGTGCTGCAAATACTGATGAGGGTCCCAGCATTTGGACCCCCACCCATCTGCAAGTCATTTCTGGTACTGAGAATGATAGGGATGCTCCACAAGGGTCCTAGCGATGTCATCACCATTTGCCCCTACACCTGTGTTACTCTTCTATTATGGCAGTTCATTACCATATCCTTCATCTTGGTGACATCCTCTCAGCCATTCTTCACCGCCCTGGACTATAGGTCATGCAGCGACATCTCCCCTTTGTCAAACCTATCTACAGTATACACATAAGATCTTTTTATGCCGAATTATATCATGCCTTTATTATGTCTGCTTCCTCTCCCCATGGAGAACACATGCATGGATAATCTGCACTGAGCATTTGGTTATTTCTCTTACTTATGTAACACCATCATATTCTGCAGCGCTGTACAAATATTGTCACTGTCCCATATAGGGCTCACAATCTACATTCCCTATCAGGATGTCTCTGGATTGTGGGTGGAAACCAGAGTACCCGGGGGAAACCAACATAAACACAAAGAACGTACAAACTCCTTGCACATGTTGTCTTTGGTTGGATGTTGCAAAGCAGCACTAACCACTGAGCCACAATGTTAACCACTGAGCCACCATTGTATGTAGTACAGAATATTGTATGGGGACATTGTATGTAGTACCGAATAGTACAGGACGGTATGTGCTGCCCCATATATGACACCCTATATTGTATTAGGGCATTCTATGTAATACAGGAATGTGCTGCTATACAGCCTATCTATCTCATGTACAAAGTCTTCAAGAAAACCAGGTCTGAGGATACAATATAGATGACTTGAAGCAAAGTAAGAGCGTATTCACACCTTTCTGTGTCTGTGTGCCATACGGACAGCACATAGACCTGTTATACCCATAATGGTCCACGTGAGAAAAAAACGGAGTTGCGCACTTACTTTTGTCTGGACGATCTTAGTGCTTTGTCTGTTCTTAGATTTCTTTAATCCCCGGGCTGTCAGTAGTTATCAATATGGAAGTTTCATCAGGCCATGCATATCTTAAAGGGGATGTCCAAGACTACAATACTGTTGGTCTACCCTTACAAGAACCATACGATATCAGATCAGTGGAATCCGACTTCAAGCATAGCCAGCAAGCTGTGACATATAGGTGTCACCTTGCTGCAATGGCAAACGCGATAAAAATATAGAAAAATAAAAATTTCAAGGCAGTACAACAATGCATTATGGGTGTAAATCCAAGAGGGCGACTCCCTCCGATATGTAGATAAAGAAGACGGCAGCGCTCCAAAATATCCCAAAAATATCAGTGGATTTATTTCAAGGCGACATTTCGGTTCACACCCAGAGATCCACTTAAGAAAGGTTCTGGATGTGAACGCAAACGTCACCTTGAAATAAACCCACTGATATTTTTGGGATATTTTAGAGCTCTGCCGTTTTGTTTATCTAACTCTGACTATAGTTACTTAAAGGAGTTGTCCTACAAGTAAGGTCACACCGTATTCAACCTCACCACAGCCGGGCTATCTCCTCATTGACTATAGGAGAAATCCCTACGGGCGAGTATCCTCCGCTATTTAGGCGAAACTGCGACAGAGATTCTATGCAGATGTGAACGTAGCCTAAATATTACCTGACACAATACCAATGTATTATAGATAGATGTGTACAGTTACAGTTATATATATACACACTTCCATACATCTGTATATATGTGTACACCTCTATATACCTGTATATATGTATACACTTCCATACACCTGCATACCTCCCAACTTTTGAAGAATAGAATGAGGGACAGAATGTGCGACGCGCATAATGCCATGGCAAATTTAGCCCTGCCCACTTTTATGTTGACTCTGTCCATTCTCATTCATTTTTCATGTGCCCCCACACAGTATAATCCTTCTACAGTCACCCGTACATTATATGCCCCCACATTGTAATGTTTCCTTCCAACTGCCCCACAGTATTAAGTCCCTCTCCTCATGTCCCAGTTTAAATTTGGGGAAACTAGAGGGGACATTAAACAGTGAGGGTAGTTGGAGGAGGACAATATGGCAGCTGAAGTGGAACATTAAACTGGGGGCAACTATTTTTAGGAACAGTCTTCAATTTACATAAGCTACCAGTATAGATAGGATCCTTGAGATGGAAATACGCCTTTAATTCTCCCACTGCTAACAATGCTGAAATCATACTTGAGCAGCAAGAGCCGTGCTCCCAGGACTGAAGGCCCACCACCAGTGCATCAACTATCTAATTTGTATAACTGTTCAAAGTTGTATTTTTCCAAATTTTTAAATGTGAAATTTTGGTTTATATATCTTTTGTCACGTGGCAGCTGCAGAGAACTTGATGCTACGTAATTTGGCACCTATTCCCTGGTGGCTTTGCCATAATTAAGTAGTTCTCTGCAGCTGCCATGTCTGACAAAGGCAATTTAGACTGAAACGTTGCTTTATATTTACTGTACTCAAACTTTCATATCAAGCGTTTATACAAAGGAGTGTAAAGTGTGATTGTCTCTACTGGATACTGGATTAGGACCCTACTTAAAGGGATTCTACCATTAAAACCTCTTTTTTGTGGCTAAGACTAGAGATGAACGAGTACTGTTCAGATCAGTCGATCCGAACAGCACACTCCATAGAAATGAATGGATGCACCTGGTACTTCCACTTTGACCGTGGCCGGCCACTTAACCCCCCGCGTGCCGGCTACGTTCATTCATTTCTATGCGAGCGTGCTGTTCGGATCGGCTGATCCGAACAGTACTCGCTCATCTCTAGCTAAGACGTTGGAATAGCCTTTAGAAAAGCTATTCGTCTCTTACCTTTAGATGTGATCTCCGCCGCGCTGTTCCTTAGAAATACCGGTTTTTACCAGTATGTAAATTAGTTCTATGGCAGCGATGGGGGCGGGCCCCAGTGCTGAAAATGTGATGGGGGTGTCCCGACTGCTGCTCGAGAACATGATCCTGCGACGCCTCTATCTTCGGTTGGATCCTCCCCTTCTCTGTCGTCTTCCTCCTGCGTCACCTCCGACACCTGTGCAGTTGGCTCTGCCAGTGAGACACTAGTAGAGCCGACTGCGCATGCCGGCCGGCGGCCATTTTTGGGAGGCAGCTCTTGCTCTTGTAGTTCGATGCAAAAATGGCCGCTGGCCGGCATTCGCACTTGGCTCTGCTGGTGTCTCAGTGGCAGAGCCAACTGCGCAGGCATCAGAGGTGACGCAGAAGGAAGACGACAGAGAAGGGGAGGATCCAGCCGAAGATGGAGGCGTCACAGGATCGTGTTCTCGAGCAGCAGTGGGGACGCCCCCATCGCATTTTCAGTGCTGGGGCCCGCCCCCATTGCTGCCAGAGAACTAATTTGCATACTGGTACCGGTATTTCTAAGGAACAGCGCGGCGGAGATCACATCTAAAGGTAAGAGATGAATAGCCTTTCTAAAGGCTATTCCGACGTCTTATCCACAAATTAAGAGGTTTTAATGGTAGAATCCCTTTAAGCACTCACACCTCAGACTGCCCCTGTCAACTCTTTCACTAGGTCTAGATTCCCAGGTACAGCACTTTTCCCTCATTTGCATATTAGAAATCACCACTACAAGATACTGTGAACAGATTTATGAAAGTTTACTGCTGACAAAATTCCGTTTAAAAGTATATGTATTTGCTGCATGGTTTCTCAGAGTGCTTCCTTAAGATGAAGTCCTTGGGTTCAAAAACTGAGGTCTTTGAAGAATCAATAAACTAAATTCACACTAAAGACTTGTTGTGCATTGACTAATGTCGAAATCTTCATGGACTAAACTGGTTTTGACTCTGAAACAATTTGATTTATTGTTAGCTCCAGGGGGTTAAATTGGTTTTGGCCATTGCTTTCACATTGTAAATACACTGACAGCTGCCGCTACATAAAATGCATCTGAATGTGGTTTTGGGCAAGGAACTTGCATCTTTGGAATCATTTGATCATGATTTTTAGGGGAGAGTTGAACTAAAGCTTCAATTATTATTCCAAACTGGGTTTGACTTTTACTGGAATTACAGTGATGAATCCAAATATGCTAATATCTTCCCCACAGTCCAATCTCCATATAAATTATTATAAAGATTCTAGATTGCTGAAAGTGTATTTAAGAATATTCAACATGCTCCAAAACCAAAATATGGCAGGGGTTGTCCAGTCTTCAGATATTGGTAAACTATTGTTAAGTTATCAACATCACATTGGTGATAGTTCGACAACCGGCACTCTCATCAATCACTTCGATCATAAACCAACTGGAACCAACTGCCACAGGATGTGGTGAATGAATGTAAACTTGTACAAGTTTGGAATATCATGGCCATTTTTGAGTTTTGTAAGAACTTTTATGGAGCAATTGGATTAGCCTTAAAGGGATTCTACCACTAAACCAACATTTTTTCTAATTACCATGTTGGAATATCGGAATAGCCTTAAGAAAGGCTATTTGTCTCTTACCTTTAGACATGGTCTCCGCGGCACCATTCCTTAGAAATACAGGTTTTAACCAGTATGCAAATGAGTTCTCCGCAGCAATGAGGGCAGGCCCCAGCACTCAAATGGCGATGGGGACGTCCCCACTGTTGCCTGAGAGCTCTTTCCAGCGATGCCTCCATCTTCAGCTGCAACCTCGCCTCTTCTGTCTTCCGTCTCGGTCCAACTTCTGATGCCTGCGCAGTATGCTCCTGTATTGAACCAAAAGAGCAAGAGCAGCCTCCTAAAAATGGCCGGCATACGGCTTCATGGGGGCATACGCCACACACTCACACGCCCATTGGCTCTGTACAATTTGAACCGTGATTCATCAGACCATGCCACATGCCACCACTGTTCTATGGTCCAATGACGATAGTTGCGGGCTCATGCCAATCTTTGAGCTCTGTATTGTGGTGTCAGCAAAGGGATACGGGTCGGGCGTCAACTGTTGAAGCCTATGCGGTGCAGTTCTCGGCATACAGTCCTGGTGGAAATGGGGTCCTGGTGCCCCACATTTAAATCGAAGGCGATTTGACCCACAGTAGACCGTCAAGAGCCCTGTACAACTCTGCAGAGGTGACGTGATGTCCATTCTTTGAACCGGTGCACCGGTTTACGCAGCTGCCAATATTGCCTCTGCGATATTGCAGGTCCACTCAAGACACTGTTGACCTCAGAAACCCAAATTCCTGGGTAATCTCCACAATGCTATGCCCCATGTGTCTTGCACAGATTATCATCCCATGTTCAAAGTCACTTAAGTTGCGACGTACTGCCATGTTCACGAGACACCTGTCTGCATCAGTCTGCTCAGATATCCTGGCAACACTAGCACCATAGGCCGCATCGCGTTGCACTATTTGAGTGTCATATCTGACACTGGGACACGCCTTCCCGTGACTTTTGGCCACTGAGTGTATATAGCCCACCTACTTTCCCTCAAGGACTGGCCTTAGGTAGCATTGAAACCGTTAATTAGCATAATTGATGGTATAAGAACCCCCCTCTTTCACTACTCCCTTCTGTTTTAACTGGATGAGTTCTTTCTTTAAATTATGTTGGGAGGGTATGTTTGTCTATTCCAGGTAAAAACCCAATTTTGTATTTTCTTTTTGTTCTGCGGCAGCACAGATGAGATCTAGCTAGCTACCTAAGGATGGGGCGGGGGAGGCTCATCATATGGAATTCGGATTAAAGCACTGCTGTGCCAAAGCCTGAACCAACAGAGTGGATGTCCAGACGATAATATTTGATAAAGGTAGAGGAAGAGCTCTAGGAAGCAGCGTTACAAATATCCTCGATTGTATACTGCAGCATTTTCAGCCCATGCGGTCTCTGTGAAACGTGTAGGATGCGTCATTGGTGTAGATGACAAAGGGATATTTGCTAATCTGTAGGCTTCCAAACTTGTGGATTTGATTCATCTGGCCAATTCATCTTTAGAAGTTTTCATCCCTTTTCTAGTGCCTGAAAATAGATACAGATACAGATAAATGTTCTTGCCTGAAATCTTTGGATTTATGCGGCCAGATTAGCTCTCTTAATATATGGAAACTGGTAGAAAGAATTCTTTATTGATATATTTTTTTAAAAAGGAACCTTAGGTATAAAACTTGACAAAGTTCTCAAAACTCCATTGGGTAGAATTCTTAGATACAGACATGACTAGGTCTTGACAGGTCTAGATCTTGAATAGGTTTAATGTATGAGATGTTAAGGCATTTAGAACAATAGATAAATCACAGGCAGGTACAGGAGGTCTGACCAAGTTCCTGATCGATTTGAAGACTCTCGCTACCAAGGAATGACCAGAAAATGTTCTATCGGTCATGGCATTAATTGCAGTCATGTGTACTTTAAGTGCGTTAAACTTAATGCATTTTTTAAGCCAATTTTGCAGGAATTGCAGAATTAATTTACAAACCATAGAAAAAATTTTAAAGTTTCTGGCAACAGATGAGATTTCTCCCAATTCTTTTGGAAATCAAGTTCCTTGAGAGTCATGATAGGGGCAGCATGGTGGATCAGTGGTTAGCACTGCAGCACTGGAGTTCTGGGTTCCAATCCTGCTAAGGACATCTGCAAGGAGTTTGTATGTTCAGCCTTGGGTATAGATTGCGAGCCCTATATGGGACAGTGATTGTCAATGTCTTTAAAGTGTTGCGGAATATGATGTCGCTATACAAGAAACTAAATAAATTATGATTAGAGGAGAGCAAGTACTATTCGAAACAGACGTTTCGAATAGCACGCACCCATAGGAATGAATGGAAGCGGCCGGCGCGCAGATTTTACCGGCAGCCAGACGCTTAACCCCCTGCGTTCCGGCTATGTCCATTCATTCCTATGGGTGCGTGCTATTCGAAACTGGGGTTTCGAATAGTACTCGCTCATCTCTAATGATGATCACATTGAGGTGATCTTGCAGAAGGGAAATTGATGAAGCAGCTATCAACCAATCGTCCAGATAGGGAAAAACTTAAATTGCTTTCAGTCTCAGAGATGCTACTACTATTGCCACCTTGGTATAAACCCTTGGAGAGAACGTTAGGGCAAAAGTGAGTGCTTTGAATTGGTAGTGACTGATTGATCCTGAATGATTGACTTCTATTCTCAGAAATCTTCTTGACATAGGATGGATTGGAACATGTAGATAGGTTTCTATAAGATGCCAAGACTTGGCCTTTCTGTAAGGCTGCTGTGACAGTCCCTATTGTCTCCATCTTGAAGTGATTTTTTTCCACATAACAGTTTAGAGACCTGAGGTCTATGATCAATCTCCAAGAACTGTCAACCTTTGGAACTGAAAAAATTCTTGAATAAATTCCAGGACATTGTTCCCCTTTGGGACTTCTTCTATGGTATTTTTGCCAAAAATTCTATCAGCGGAAAAACATGGAGGTATTTCTTTTTCATTCAGAAGAAAATAATATTTTGGTTTGTGGAGAATTTCTATTACAAAACCTTTTTCTAGAAGATCTAGAAGCCACTTGTTTGTGATAATGCTCACCAGGTGGGGGAAAAATTTTGTAAACAACCTCCAACTTTACCATTCCTTATGTCAAAAACCCAGTTTGTCAATACTCAGATCTTCATCATTTTCTTTTGCCAAGTTGGTAGATCTGAATTTTTGATAGGGTCCACCACAACCAATTCTTCTCTAACTTCTTCTCTTGAGGAACAATTTGCAGCTATAGCCACATGATATAAAATATTCCGACTTGATAGACATGTGGGTATGGATTCTCAGAAAAAGGGACCATTGCTTAAAGTACCAAAAATGGACTAAAATTGGAGTTATAAAAATCTAGCTCAAAATAAGCCAACTACAAGGTGATATAAACTTACTCTAGACAGTTTAAGACTTCATGCACACGACTGTATTCCATTCAGGAAACAAGACTTTGTGCAAACTGTATTTCCCACAGCCATGTGCACATGGAACTCACTATCACAGTCAGTTTCCAAATGGGGCAATCGCTGCTGTACTGAACTAAACTAAATGGACTGTGCTTCCTGGATGGAATATGGCTTTGTCCCTTAGATCAAAGGATACATACACATCATATGACCATGTGTGCATGCCTAGAGCAGACAGATTTCATAGTTGAATGCTCTTGGATATTAACCAAATGTCCCCTGTCCTTCTTTGACTTCAATGGGCAATTTGGTTCTGCTCCCATGTCATGGAACAAGATAGAACCTGTTCTACAATCAATGGAATGCAGCATCGGATCATTCAGTTGTGTGCATGAGGCCTTAGATACACAACAGTTATTGTACACTGCCTAACTATTAGTAAATCTAGGCCACTGTGTGACATCACTATATGGAAGATATTTCCTATACAGTTACTTGAATTGGGAAAGACTTATGGTGAAAGTCTACTTGATTTCTGATCGAGGGCCATTGTGCTATAGACACACTTTACCAAAAATAGCAACAGCAAAATAAATCCCCACACTTTCCCTCTGTAAATAATACAAGTGACAATAATATGTATTAAATATCTTTAGTAATATTTAAGACCTCAAGAATTCAGTCGTCAAAGCTTTACATACAGCATAAATTTGTTTTACGCTAGGTTCACAATTGCGTCGGACTCTCCGTTGCTCGGGCCCACCTGGGGATCCGAACGACAGAGTCCGTACACTAAAACGGCAGTTACTTTCTGCTTTTTTATACTGAAACTCTGTGGCAGAGTCTCCTACTAAGTATCGTATTAAAGTATATTGGTCCCTTCCAAATATTTCGCAGCTTTTAATCCCCATCTTAATAATAATGGGTCGCACCAAGCCTTTAATATGTGGAGAGGGTTTACAGTAAAAGTAATACTTGGAACTGGTCAACTAAATAAGAAACATAAAAGCTTCTGAAACATGGTGGTGGTGGTGGGAAACAGGGTTATGAACACGTGATAATAGTTTTCTGGCAAAATTTGTCACAAATAGCATTTTAGCACTGTTCTTGCCACTGTCAACCCCATCAGATGATATCTTCATTTACACCAGATTGCAGCATAGGTCCAGAGCATGCACCTGATTTATGAGGCGGCTTGTGGCTCATTATAACTAAAGCCCATTCTCTTGTGGCAACACCCTTAGGGTAAGTTCACACAGGGTTTTTTGGTTAGGATTTTGAGGCCGTATTTGCCTCAAAATCCTGACCAAAAAGACAGCTCCCATTGAAAATCCGGCTCCTGGAAAAAGAAGTGAGATTCTCATTCTTCAGGACATTTCGCCTCACGATTTGGTCTGAAGACACTCCCTCCTCTGGACTAGGCCCATTCATTGGGTCTAATCTGGAGTGGAGTGTGCGACTGGATGCCGATGCAGTGCACCGGCATTCATTCGTGGCTACCCATTTTTTTGGACCGGAGCCAGAGGCAGCCTCCGCCTCAGGTTCCAGTCCAAAATAGCCCGTGTGAACTTACCCTTAAGAACCTTTTAAAGGTTACATTAAGATTGCAAACTGCAGGCAGCATGTTATAGACTAGGAGGAACTGAGCAGATAGATCACTCTGACCTCTACTTATCCTGGGTTTAGAATTCGAGTAAGTAGTCCTACTCAATGACTGACAGCAACACTCACAACACTGGACAAGGAAGGATGCCGATCGCTGAATAGTACCGCCCACTTGTCTACTAGAGCCCAGAATAAGCAGAGAGCTTGAACTTTTGTAAAGCATAAATATATATCAATCTGCTCAGCTCCTCCTACTCTATAACATGCGACCAGATTAAACAGCATTTTTAATGTAACATATTACCTTTAATTGTCTAAATATATTCTGAATGAAACAAAACAACTACCAAGTATGCAAAAAAATAAAATAAAAGTTTTAACCTCTATTGTAACAATTTGTAGTAATCTGTGCTATTGGCTTGTGACCTTGGATGTAATACGTCAAAGTACTAGAAACGTGGCACAAAAGTTAACCTTTAAACCCTTAATAACCCACCGCTATCTCTGACGGATTAAGGCATCACTGCTTTAAAGCTCCTGCTTTTCCAAGCTAGCAAGAGCTGGTGTTTTTGTGCCTCAGAAGATAGAAGAGGTTTTCAACCCAGTTTCTGTTTTCTCTATGAACAGCCTCACCTCCATTTTCATGGGAGAGCTGCTGGGCCATGGCAGCCATAATTCAGCTTTGCCAGGGGCTACTATCACTACAGGGGACAGTTTTACACTGTGACTGGAGATTAATACCCCATTTACAGTAAAAAATTTCAAAGTAAGACAATAAAACACGATTTCTCACTAATATATTTGGTCATGGAAGTAGGTGGACATTGTCTAGTAAGGCACAATTGACTTGGGTTTCTTTTTTAAGATATAATAATTAGAAGATAACTGCTAAAAAGGAAAAAAGCAGAACTGGAAATCTGGGAGAAAAAGTATAACTGCATGTTAAGACATCAGCAGTCCCTCCACAGAAAAACAAAACACTGTTGCGCTGGAGTCCTGGGTTCGAATCCTGCCAAGTATAACATCTTAAGGAGTTTGTATGTTCTCGTGTGTTTGCATGGGTTTCTTCCCACACTCCCAAGACATACTGGTAGGGAATGTCGATTGAGAGACCTATATTGGACAGTGACTGTAAAGTGCTGTGGAATGATGGTGCTATATTAGTAATAATAGTAACAATATCACAATGGATTACAGTACAAGTCAAGTGAATGGAACTTAAAGATAACTTTAGATATTTAGGCGTCTTTCCTTGGAAAGTGAGGGAGCTTTGGAGTGCAACACCAACACAACAGCAGGACTATGTGTGTGGCATGTGCACTATCATAGTACATTTAAGGGGTAGGACAAATACATATTGCCTATGGTGAACAACTATGCTGAGACAAAGATGAATAAGAAAGACATTAAAGGGGAGGATAACAGGATGTATACAATGTGTACATACAGTACATGCACTCACAGAGCGCACATTAAATCACATTTTTAAGATACAGTTCACTATCAAAAATTTCTATACATTTTTTTTTCTCTTATTCAATTTTGTGCCAACTTTAGCTATATAATTGCACGTTTCCAATTATTGCGATGTAATCAGTGTTGTAAATGGAAATATCTCCTGCAAGGAAGACAATCTAGCTGGAAAAGACTAAGGCACTCATGTAAAATAGCTTTACATATAGGACCAGTATTATTCTATATAAGAAATACAACTTTTAAAAAGTAACTATATCTTAATGGTACAGAATGAGTAAAAAAAAAAAAAAAAAAAAAAAAAAAAGTAGCATTATATACTTCACTGATCCTTACTTGTTTCTGATCGAACACCTCCCTGGTCCCCTCTCCACATGCAAAAAAAAAAAAAAAAAAAAAAAAAGTACTTGTCAGCAGGTCACTAGGTCACTGACTGAGGTTAGTCACCACTACGGGCAGTCACTGACTGAGCATCGAATTCTTGCATGTAGAGAGGGATTAGCAAGTAGAGACCAGTGGAAAACCAGGGATGCAATGGGACGCCAGTAGAGGGGAATTAGCATGTTAGTAAAGCTTCTTTTATTTTTATCCCATTCTGCCCAATTTCCATGTGCCAAAATCTTAACTCACAGAGGATGCACTCGCACCCATCATTGGAATGGGGTCTTTGCAAGGTGAGATTCATTGGACAGGTGGCTGAATTTGTGCAGCCTTTTCCTTTTATTTCTTTGGCTAATATGGCAAGAGTTGAGCTCTGATCATATACTGGACACGTTCTTCTAATAAGTGAAGGTGCTAGAGATGCTACTCACCTTTTAGACAGCTTTTTTTGTTGCAGATTTTGTTGCGTAGCCAAAGCCAACAATGGACACAAAAGGAATAGGACATATATAAGAAGTCGTATACTTCTATGTTCTGCTCAATCCACATCTGGCTTTGGCTCTAAAAACCGCAGCAAATTCTACAACAAAAAAAAGCTGCGTTTCTGCAGAGTGGGGCCTTAGTGGGTCATGTTTTTACACTGAAATTGTGGTGCATTTACTTTTTGCATCCAACAACTAGGATGCGATTCAGAATGAGTGTAAACACTTTCCCTTACACTGGTTTTCTTTAAAGCTTGGTTCATAAACCTGATCTACAGCAGAATTTGTTGCTCAGATATAAATGTCTGAAATTCTATCTGCAGTGACAAAGGCTGGAGCTGACACCACCCAATGCTCATGAAGTTCCCAGTGGTACCAGCTTAGCTGTGATCGGATCACAAGATGGCTCCCAATCTGAAAAATAGAGAGATCTGGTAACTAGGACTTGTCCAAGCAGAGGTAGAGACTGACTTTAAAGAATTGTAAAGGAGGCTTCAGGATAAAGACATGACATTAAAACACAGATCATAGGTGACAAGATACTCTACATTAAATAATATACCAATATTTTACTTTTTACATTATGCTTCTCAACCCAAAAAAAATTTTTTTTCTTAGAATACTGTGCCCAATATGGACCTTGTGCAAAGTTTCTATCACCAACGTTCTTTTAGAGAAAGTGTCCATCTTTGTAAACCATTTTCCAATCTACAGTACATCAAACTTTGCTTCCATTTTTTTTCTTCTTCGATCTGTGCTCCGTCATATTCATTAAAAAATGTCTTCATCAGTCTCTGAGTCGTCGCTTGTTCTGGTCAGTTTTTCAAGCTCTTCACCATCCTACAGGTAAAAAAATAAATAAATCAAAGCAAAACACAAATTGGAACTTTAACGATCAAATGAACCCAAAAATAAAGTCTCACATAAACATGACAAAGCTGTTGGCCGAACTGACTCCTAAATTCATTATCGAGATAGACAGACAGACTGGAGAGGAGATATATATACATACACACATACATACATATATCTCATTCTGCACAATTACTCTTCCCCTTGCTATCTGTTCTCTGAAGGTCTCCATATACAGATTTTTTTTTATTTTTTAAGTGACTACGTTCCTGTTAAATTTAAAAATGAACAGATTTTATAAATAATTTCATTATTATTTAGCCTCTGAGAGCCCTCATAAATCTGATCAGGTACAGACCTGAATGGTGTATGGACTACACCACCAGACTACTGTTATAGACAAAGGTTCAGACCTGCTGGTGTAAGAGCAGCAAAGACTCCACAGACTACCGATATAGGTAAAGGTCCAGACTACACAGCCAGACAGCTGTCATAGGGAGCAGTACAGACTGTACAGCCAGAGTGCTGGTAAAAGCACATGCCAGACTATTGAGTTATGCAGCTGTCATATAGGAAAGGCCAAACCGATGTTATGGGGGTGATCCAGACAAGAGAACACAGTTATCGGAAGCAGTCCAGACTACAGTGCGAGACTGCTGTTTAGACTACACAGCCACTCCACTGCTAAAGGGGCACTCCGCTTTCCAGCAAATCCAGCCTATTGTTAAAGGGGCACTCCAGATTATACAGGCAAACTCATGTTAAAGAGGGCTCTCCTGACTGCACATCACACAGCTGCGACATAATAGAAATTAGACATAAATATGGCTTCAAACATACATTAAAATATTTTATTCCTAGTAAAGTAAAATACAGATCCGGTATAAACATTTCTGTAGTGTTTATATATATTAAAACAAAAAAGGAGAAGAAGAAAAAAAATACTTACACCACCAGTGCGTTCCCAAACATCTCCATTTACTATTTTTAACTTTTCACGTTGTGCAGGACCTTTGGATTCTATTATTCTGCTTGCATTATAAATATATATAGAGAGAAGAACCACAGGAGCTTGGAGAAAGAATTCCAGAGAGGGCTTAAAATTGAATACAAAAAATGACACAACTGTAATTATAACGGTTGTCACTTGTGCTGTGAGGACGTGAAACATATTGTCTCTGAATTTCAGTATAAAAGCCACTGACAACCCAACAAATGCAGTTGCAAAAATGAGAGCAATTGAAAATCCATTATGACCATAAAAAAATCCACAGGACTTGATTTTGCCGAAGTGCTCACTGTGAAGAGACAACGTGAGTCCATTGAACAAAACGCCAAAGACGTAAAGTTTGCTGTTTTGAATAAAAATGCTCTCAGAAATCTGGTCCCCTTCTTTCAGGATTTTCTCATTGTAGATATTTGCAAGAGCAGATATAACACACTGCAGTAGAATCAGAATGTGTCCAAATCCAAGGGGGATAGATTTCAGTGTACTCTGTATTGTAGGATTACTGGCTTCATGGCTCTCGGCATCAGGCTTGGCCACAAAAATGCAACTGTTGGATGGTTTGGAGTGGAAAATGTGGTGAACGTCATGAACAGAGACGTTTTTGTGGGTGCCATTCTGGGATGTGAGGCCCATTATGGATAGGAAGAGTATTATAAGAGAAGCCCACTGAACATAAGAAAGGTGTCGTCTGAAAACAAAATAAAGAAAAAAAACAAATCACAATATATCAGCTTTTCTACAATTTTCAGTTTTTAAACCTTAGAAATTGAAGTATTTTTTGAATAAGCACAAAGAAATACAGATATTTAGGTTATCAAATAGGAAGGATTTTACAATGCAGTGGGAGGAAACTATAGTACTCAAGGAACCTCCCACATTCCCGTCATGGGAATCTACAGTAGATCCACAGGAACTGAACCGGTCTTGAGAATGGGGTTCCAGAACTCCCATCTCACGGCCAATTCGGATAGAGAAGTAACAGGGCATGCACCACTCTCTATTTACTGAGGCCATATTCACATCTGCATTCGGGTTTCTGTTCGGGGAGTCCGCTTGGGGACCCCCCAAACGGAAACCTAAATGCATTAATAAGTGGTTACCTATGGAAACCACATGGACCTCATACACTATAATGGGGTCTGTGTGGTTTCTGCTCGGTTTCCACAAGAAACATGCGGAGAGAAAAGTCCTGCAAGCAGCACTGTTCTCACTGCAGAACCAAAAGGAAACCACACAAACACCATTATAGTCTATGAGGTCCGTGTGATTTCCTTAGGTAACCGCTTTTTAATGCGTTTAGGGTCTCCATTCAGGGGGTCCCCAAAGTGGACTTCCCAAACGAAAACCCGAACGCAGATGTGAACGGGCCTAACATAGCAGAGCATACCTGCTCAGTTATTGTCATGAAAGTGGAGAAACCATACACATTAGCCCATGAGACATGGTTTGGGGATCTCCATTTTCCATGGGATATGCCATAAGTGTCCAAGATCCAAATATCCTTTTAAAGACGACTTATTTTACTACGCGTTTTTGATTCTCCAAAACAATATACACAATACGTCAAATGTAGTGACAATTAAAAGGAAACGTTTTAAAGAGGACCTTTCACCATTTTGCCCACAGGCAGTTCTATATACTGCCGGAAAGCTGACAGTGCGCTGAATTCAGCACACTGTCGGCTTTCCCGATGTGGGCCTGGTGTGAAGAGCTTACGGTCCAGTACCGTAGCTCTTCTATGGTCAGAAGGGCGTTTCTGACGATTAGCCAGAGATGTCCTTCTTCACAGCACAGCCAATCGTGCTGTGCTGTGAGAGCCGGGAGGAACTCCCCCCTCCCTCTGCTCGCAGTACTCGTCCATAGACGAGCATTATCAGGGAGGGAGGGGGGAGTTCCTCCCGGCTCTCACAGTACAGCGCGATTGGCTGTGCTGTGAAGAAGGACGTCTCTGACTGAGTGTCAGAAACGCCCTTCTGACCATAGAAGAGCTACGGTACCGGACCGTAAGCTCTTCACACCGGGCACAGATCGGGAAAGCCGACAGTGTGCTGAATTCAGCGCACTGTCAGCTTTCCGGCAGTATATAGAACTGCCTGTGGGAAAAATGGTGAAAGGTCCTCTTTAAGTGTTTTTTTTGGAAAGGGAAGAAGGTGGACAAATATGAATTGTGCAGAATCAGAATAATACACACATATGATTAGTACATACTTTAATATGATCCTGAAGAAGAACGCAGTCGTAATAATAACAAAATTGGACAACAATACAGCCATGGCCTAAAAACAGAACGCAAACAAAACTTTATTTAGATGAGCAAAAATAAAAACATAGTAATCTCTTTTTTTATTTTTTATTTCCAATCATTTGGACAAACCGCATGAAACATTTATCTTCTATAACAAACCACCCCAACACCAAGAACAGTACTGCTATTTAAAGAGAACCTTTCATGTCCTCGGGTGCATGTGGTTTTATAGTGAATTCAGTGCACTGTCGGCTTTCCCATTATGTGCCCTGGAACTGGAGATATGGGTGCGGTTAATTTCGCACTGATCTCTTCCCTAGTGTCAGGAGGGCGTTCCTGACAGTCTAGTGTCATCAACATGCTCTAACATGGCCTTGTACTGTCAGAGGGGGCGTTCCTTATCACCCAGCAATGATGCTGAACTCTGAGGAACAAGTCTGAAGACGAGTACAGTCGGGGGAAGGGGCAATCCTCACAGCCCAGCAATGATGCTAGACTGTCAGGAATGCCCTCTTGACAGTGGAGATATTGGTGTCGAAATTAACCGCAACAATATCTCCAGCCACTGGGGCACATAACGGGAACGTCAACAGTACGCTGAATTCAGGGCGTTAGAGAGGGAAGGGGAAGGAGTTAGATGGAGATAGCGTGAAAGCCGAAAACTACCAGAATGCATTGCATCAGCTAAGGCAGCAGGAAGCTACACCATGTAAATAAATGCAGAAAATACTAGGCCAGAACCCAGAAATCACTCAAAACACTGAAAGGTATATGGGTGTACTTATTAACCCATTAATAGCACTAACAGACCTTTTTCTTTCGGACCGCCCATAGACTACATACATCCAGAGGGTCCCTCTCTTTTTCTGCAAGGACGTACCGGTACATCCTTGCAGGTTTCAGCAGCAGCACAAAATTGTGCCGCTGCTGAAACGGGGAGCCAGCTGTGTGTGAGAGACTACAGCCGGAATGCTCCCATAGAGAAGGCAAGGATGGTTTATTACCATCCCTGCCTTCATCATCGCTGTGTACAAAGCGCTCAATAACACAGCTATACACAACCATGGGCACTGCCATGATGCGGCTCCCCACTGACCCAGGAGGTCACCTGATCTGCCGGGATTAGAGCTGCTGGATCTTACAGGACCCAGATCAGCTCTACAGTAATGTGCAGGAGACTGTATTCCTCCTGCAACTGGGGCTAAATATACCAGCCGCAGTGTCAGGGAAAATCAGCTCTCCTGCCACCTACAAAAAAAAACCAAAAACAATGAGATGTCCCAAGAAGTCTATTATGACCTTATGGGGACACAATGTAAATAAATAAAATAATGTCAATAAAACACCCTTATTACAGGTTCTACCTCCACCCCTGACAACCCCATACAACATTAAAATTACTGTAGTAGAGAGGAAAAACTATTTAAAAAAGTTTTTTAGTAGCAATTTCTGCTATTAAATATTAAAAAGGGGAAGAAACAGATAACACTATACGTCACCGAAAAAAGACGTAGAAATTAGTTGAATAACCCAATACTAATACTTATAGAGTGTATACTAATTCTCCATATGATGTATACATTAGATATGATATTTTGTAAATATAAATGTCACTTACTGGCTGCAGATAAGTCAGGACATAGAAAATAATCAGATTGTCTAAAAAGTAGAGAAATGCAGGCACAGCCCATTTAATATAGCGGCAGAATTCCTTCACCGTAAAACAAGAAGAGCATCGCAAGGATCGCCTTTCTGAAAAATGCATAAAAATATATAAATATCACGATCATCCTGCAATGTAATGAGGTCAGGATGGAACACATACAGTAAAACTATATAACTCTAGACATCAAAATGAAATCCAAAGCTTTAGTGCATCAAATAAAACTTGGAACTTTCGATGTTACATCATAGAAGATAATAATCATATTACCCTACGAAACAATGGCTACCTTTTATAATAAACAATTTTTTTTAAGGCTTATGCGAAGCACTGGTTTCATGTATATCATGTATTACTGGATATATGGTGGTGGTAAAGAAGGTCAAATTAAGTCAAACACAGTCAAGTGTAAGGGAGTGATGCTGCAGATTTGTCATCTTGTTTCATATAATACCAGGAGATTCAGTAGTCCCGTGTATTACCAACAATAATACTATAGGGCCGTAACAGGCATTTTTTATTGATCCTCAAGCCATCAATATGTTACTGGACACCCAGAACCCAAACACATCACCTGGATACCAGAACTACACAGTGGACAGAGCCAAAAGCAGATTGTCCCTGGATATTCCCATCTACTTCAAGTGAATGGGTGTCAAGTTGCATTACTCCAGCACTGCCAATACGCAGCCAACTACTTCTGGCTCCATCCACTGTACAGTGATGCCTTAAGTTACAATATTTAATGATTTAGATATGACTATTGTAAGTTGAAAGTAATTGATTCCACAGAACCCATCATGTCACCAAAACTAAGAAGAAAAAGGAAGATTAGAGAAATATCAAATATAGATCTAGCAAATCATTATACATAGAGATGAGCGAGTACTGTTCGGATCAGCCGATCCGAACAGCACGCGCCATAGAAATGAATGGATGCACCTGGTACTTCCGCTTGGACGTAGCAGGCGCACTTAACCCCCTGCGTGCCGGCTACGTCCATTCATTTCTATGCGAGCGTGCCGTTCGCTTCAAGCCTTATATAAGGCGCACCGGACTATAAGGCGCACTTTCGATTTCTGAGGAAATCGAAGTATTTTATGTGCGCCTTATAGTCCGGAAAATACGGTACAGAATATGTAGTACTGTACTATGATGTAGAGACATTCTACAGGTCAGCCGCTCACCTATCACAGGGGTTTACCATTTGGATGTGTATACGGATTTGTTGGACCCTCCAGACAAGTCCCATTTCAAGTTACAATGGCCCAGAAAAGATCACTGCATGTTGAAATTAATGTATCCGGAGGGCTTTGTAACCTGATGGTCCACTTTATATATCCAGTGCACAGATGCAAGAGAAGTTAGCTAATGGGGGTGTCAAGTGTTGGACCCCACCAATCAGATAACAGTCTTGGATATGCGTGTCCAATCATGGGGGTAGGCATCTAAACAGGTGAGGCCTAGGATAAGCACAGTACCGTGTATGCTACTCTCTACATGGGTCTGTGCTTACCCATCAGGCTTGATAGAAACATCCATTACTGGACTAAGACTGTATTCAATCAAGTGTCCTTCATCATTAACCATTTTTGTACAGAGTATCAGATGGGTTGAATCTTTGCATTGCTATTATGAGAGCTCCAAGTCTTCAACATATTCAGTGCGATTTCCTTCCTCAATACAATTCCAGACCTCTGACATCTTACACCTTTCATCCAAGAGCTGCACAATATACTTTTCTCATTTCCACCGTCCACTCCTACTCTTTTCCTTTAAGTCCTCTCCACCCTTTTCCTTTATCTTGCACTTCCTTCCTTCTCCTCCCCCTCCTCTTGATTTGGTTACCGATGCCTTAGTTTTCAGTCTTCCATGGTGTGAATGCTTTTTATCATTCCTACCTTATGTGACTTGCTGACAATGTGCCGTTCCTTTGTAAATTCTGAAGGTCTATTATTCAGTTTTTAATGTCACATGCTTCGTTGCATTGTGTTTGTGGCAACAACTTGCTGCATTGAGAAGCGCCGACTTTATTCTGTGTTATTGTTTTATTTGAAAATTTAATAAAATAGATTAAAATATAAAACAGTATTCTGACAAGAGCACAAATAAACCAATGACACCTGTAGTCACAGCTGCCAGACTACAAATGAGGTGTACACTAATGTATTGAAATCTCTCAGCGGAAAATGCAGCATACAACTTACCTTTCACAATGACTCGGAAGGCCATCAACATACAAAATAGGAGCTTGACAGCCTCGGCGCACACGTTTACTGTGGCTGGAACATAGTCGTATGTATTATCTGCAAAATACAAATCTACATTAGGATTATAAAAGTTTGATATTAAGGACCCATGCACCATATTTATAGTTTAACACTTATTTCAGGATAAGTAAACCGAAAATAAGAATACAGTGCTGGGCAAAGATTCTCCCCACCCAAAAGACATCTGCTAAAAATGTACCTTTAGGCTAAAGCCCCAAGGGACTATACGCAGCGCTAATGCAGGAACAAATCAGGGTTCTTCCCGCAGCACTTTGGACAAAAAGTTCACAGAGTTTTCCTCCGCGGACTCTGTTAACATTAAATCTACGGGAAATATGCCGGCGTTTCCATAGATATAATAGACATGCTATGATTTCCAAAACCGTGCTGGGGACAAAGTGGGCATGAATCCCATCCACTTTGCAAGTACTGTAAAACAGCGCGATTTTTCCCGGTCCGTGAGTCCCTGGCCTTAATCTATTAATTTCCACACAGAACGAGAAATAAATAGATAACAAAAGCCAACCAATAAATCAATGACCATGATCAAGCTCTGTATAATATGGAGCTTCATACAGGATGGAGATATAATCTCAGCCCTGTGCAGAGCGTGGTGGGCGTAAAGAAGGCGCAAGTCATTATTCAGTGTCAGGATAAAATATTCATAAAACACCCAAACCTAATAGCCTGTAGTGATACAATAAATATGTAAGTAATACAATGCACAGGACACCAATATAAACCTACAATATACAGCTTGAGCTGCCCCTTCCAAAAAAGAAAAAAGGATAAGTTGCTTGCATCCATAGAGCTCAATATGGTACTTCTATGCATGCAATTCAACATAATCACAGACGTCAATTATAATCCAGGCATACATAAATCGCTGTAATTTCGGAACAGATTTTGCCTGCAATTCAGCTCATATAAAGTCACAGCACAGCAAAGGCTTAAAGTAGTGGAACCCAGAAGTAGCCTTCACAGCAACATGGAGAACATTACATAGCAGTGAGCAGGGCTGCTTTATATGTAGCACTGAACTGGACAGAACATGGAGGATAAAGACAGATGTGTGCTGGAAAATACAGTCATGTGCATAAGACCTAATACAGAATATAACTCACACACACACAAAACAAAAGCAGTACAGCTCACAGGTTAGTCCCTAGGAATACATCCCTTGGGAGAGAGTGTTAGTCATGTGACCCCTAGTATTCAATTACAAGTGTCCAGATATCTCTAAGGTGAACAGTAGTGTACCAAAAACAAATGTAGCATTACTACAGCATCTCATCATATGTCGGAGTATATACAGTATTACTACAGTATAGCATCATGTCTGCTGATCTATAGACAGACAACCATTTAAAAATCACCTAGAGATAGGCAGTAATGTTATGACATGGATAATAAGTGAGACTGTTTACTGAATGTCAAGAATCACATAATGATGATTGTCTTTGTGTGCAAGGCATATGATAGATGCCATGTTGCCGTGCAAAGTCACATGAAGGATGCCAGATAACGGATGCATTACACATGGCGGACTTCTCCAAGGGCTATACTATATTCTACTGTGTATAGACAGTGATTTCCAACTAGTATAAGGCAGTTCTGTGAGCAGAATTTTATTATATATACTATACTAATGATAATATAATAATATTATATAAACTAATAAAAAAATTTTTTTCAAAAGCTGCCCCAATTCCAAAAATGTTTGGACACTGTGAAAAACGTAAAGAAAACAAAAATGCAATGATTTGGAAATCTCACAACCATATTTTATTCACAACTGAAAACATCAGACGGGGGAAAGTTAGACATCCAATTCTTTTGAAAAATATAACGCATTTACAAATAGATGGTAGCAACACATTTCAAAGAAGTTGGGGTAGGACCAGTGCTGCGAGAAAACTCTCCCGCGCCGCCTTCTTCTGTTTGCCACCTTTGCCTCTTCTTTCCTGTTTGGCCACAGGAAAATGGCCGACCGCGCCCACTGCACATGCCTTTTGGCCATTTTTCTGTGGCCTCTCCCACATGTGAGGTCGGCGCTTTTTGAAGACGACATGACAATCAACAAGAAGAAGGCGGTTGCTAGATAGTTTTCTCATAGCATTGGGGACATCCTCAGTACTGTTTGAGTGCTGGAGATCGCCCCCAGTGCTGTGAGAGAACTTATTAGCATATGGATGAAAACTGGGATATCTAAAGGAACGGCAGCGCGGAGAAGACATCTAAAGGTAGGGGAATAATAGCCTTTCTTAAAGAGGACCTTTCATAGGTTTGGGCACAGGCAGTTCTATATATTGCTGGAAAGCCAACAGTGAATTCAGCGCACTGTCGGCTTTCCCGATCTGTGCCCCAGGTAAAGAGCTATCGGTCCCGGTACCGTAGCAGTCCCGGTACCATAGCTCTTAACAGTCAGAAGGGCGTTCCTTACATTTTTTCAACTACCACGTATGTTCTTTGACAGGTAGCATTGGTCCCCTTATATGTATATGTTTATGTCTCTGCACTGTTGTATCAATGTTTTTTAATATTTTCAAATAAATCATTTTTTTACGTATGATGATTCCATTGTCCATGTTCTATATTAATTTTTTTGGATTATCATCTAAAATTTGTTTGCCTTTAGTTGTTTTTTCGTATTTTTCGGCCTAAAATCAGCTGAGGGGAAAGTCCTGCAAGGAGACAAGTCCTTCTTAAAGCTAATAGGGTGTGCGGTTAACCACTTTTTAAGCGCACAGCATCTCTGTCTTTCTGGTCCCCATGCGGACCCAGACGATGGCAACCCAAACGCTGGTGTGAACCTAGCGTAAGCGCTGCTAGATACATCCCGTATTCACCTTTGTGTTGTTCGTATGCAGAGATACAGCAATTGCTCACCTCAATTGGTCAGCTCAAACTGCTGTATCTAGAAAAGTGATTGTCATTTGGGGTCTCAGCTTTGATATGTTAAAGAGATTTTTCAGCTCTAGATAAAACAGAAACAGAGTAAAAAACACAATGAAACACATTCAGGACTGTGATTTTCATAATCTGCAGTATAGGGGGTATAAAATTGGATATACAGTTGTTTGAAGTCTCTGTATACTCTGGCAATGCTGGGCGGACATGAACAGATCTCCTTAAAAACGCTACTACTAAAAGAATGAACAATTGGTTAATAAAAGTATATTAAAAAACATTCAGCAAACCCCTCACCAGACAATAGCAAAAAAAAAAAAAAAAAAAGTGAAAACCCTTCTAAGTACAAATAGTTAAATAGCGGTCAATTAAAAAATAAAAATGTAAACGGTTTGCAGTTTGCGACGGCTATGGCAGCTCCGAGTGTCTAGTGCCATCTACTGGTCACACTTTGTAATTGTAAACCAGTGCCGCTCACGACTTCTTAGTCAAGTACCCTCAAGAATACAATCAAGGACAATTCTGAATAAAAGTGACTTGCCAAAAAGAAAAAAAAAAAAAAAAAAATATATATATATATATATATATATATATATATATATATATATATATATATATATATATATAAAAAAAGTCATTGTAACTCTATAGAAATGAAAACGTACCATTAACAATCCATTACAATAGAGAATAAATGGGGTACAGTTGAGTCAGAATAGTCACCATTCGCTTTTTTCAGTAGAGGTTTTTTTTTTTTTTATTTGTTAGGGGTTTTTTTCTAGCTTAACAGAAGTCCATGCCTAGTCTGGACAACCCCTTTATATATAACATTAATAATGTTATTTTAGGTCTTTTGGCCGAGATCTTCAATGACTATTTATTAAAATAAAGGTCCTACAAAAAAAAAAAAAAGTCTGTGAAAGGACATGGTTGTGAATGTACATCCAGAGTGTACATAGATGACGGCTTGTATTGTTTGGCGGCACAATAAAGCACTGCCATTAAGGTTAGCAGAGAAAAGTTACTAAGGAAACGACAAGTACTGCAGAGCCGCAGAAGCGTTCAAGCCCAAACTACACCACACACATACAGTATATACCTACTGACAGTGTCAAGGGTCATTACCTATATAATCTTCATCAGGCAAGTCAAAGGGCTCATGTACATAAGCTACAAGTGCATCACTACAGAGGAAACTTAGTCTTATACAGTGCCTAACATGATGGCGGCTCAATATAGCAAAGCGTGTTCAGCCCGTGTTCAGGGGGCTCCTTGTGCCCCAAAACCAGCAACATAACAAGCACTTTCCCAATCAGGAAGGTGAACCAATTTCTGTACAAGGAATAGTTTTAGATAAATATAGCTGAACCAAATTATAGCACTGGAGAAGACCATAGCAGTTTCAACCACCAAGCTTCAGAAAGGTTTAAAGCCTCCTGCACACAAAGGAAAGGTTATTTTTTTTCCAAAAGGCTTGTTCCTTTCAGACCTGGTTCACATCAGAGTTCAGTATTCCATTTGGGGAATCCGCTTGGGGACCCCCTTAACGGAATACTGAACGCATTAAAAAGCAGTTAGCAAAGAAACCACACAGACCTCACAAGCCTCATGGGGTTTTTTGCCTTCCTCTGGGTCAACACTGTAGAGATTGTAGGGTTATGAGATGGACTTAATGGACTGATGTCTTTATCCAACCTCATCTATATGTAACTATAATGGGGTTCATATGTTTTGCGCACAAATCATGCGTAGAGAAAAGTACTTTAAGCAGCACTATTCTCTACGCATGATTCATGCAGACACCGCACAGAAAAAACAGAGACCCCATTATAGCCTATGAGGTCCATGTGGTTTCTTTGCTAATCACTTTTTAATGCGTTCGGTATTCTGTTCATGGGGGAAGTCACCAAGCAAACTCTCCGAATAGAGCATGCGATTAAAAACATGGCTGCTTTCTGTATGAAAAACCTCCCTAAAGAGTCTGTTACTAGGTATCCTCCTTTCTAGCTAATTTGCAGTTCACTCCTTGGTTACCAGGGAAGTACAATGCAAGATAGAAGCATCATGAAAGACAGCGAGTCTAGGGGTGGTTGTTTTTTCCTCTTAATGCAATGAATGGAGATGGGAGGGGTTGATTCTCCTCACAACATATCTGCAAACTGATGCTCTGTTAAAAAGGACTGAAAATTTTGCAAACCACACAGCTCTGTCCTGGGGCGCGCCGTTGACCCAGTACAGGTGGTGGGTGACAGAAGGACACCATCCGTGGTGAGCTCCATACGGGAGAATAAATCCCACCCCATGTATAAGACCTTCACAACACTTGGCAGCACTGTAAGTGACCGACTGCTGCAACCCGAAGTGCGAGAAGGAGCGCTATTGGAGGTCCTTCCTCCCAATCTACATCAGACTTCTTTCTTTATTTTTCTTCCTTAGCTGCTATGGATTCCTAGTATTTTTCTCAGTTTATGTGTATCTCCTTCTGTAATATATTTCTGTTTATTATCCTGTATCTGTATTACTATGCTGTTTTAACACTGAAATTTCCCCATGGTGGGATTATTAAAGGATTATCTTTACAATGTAAGAGACGTCTTCTACGGTATGTACTTGTAACCACTTCTACATGGTTATAGATGGGATATTATTTAGATCAGATCAGATAATCCTTTAATAGTCCCACAGTGGGGAAATTGCTGTTACAGCAGCATAGTAATACAGATACAGGATAATACACAGTAATATATTACAGACGTAGACACACATATGCTGAGAAGAGAAGATATACTAGGAGTCCATAGCAGCTAAGGAACAGAGGAAGAAAGAAGGAAGACTTCATAATCATAATCATTCAGTTTTCTCTGCAGAATGATCTTCGCTTGGTCTGATGTAGATTATACAGCCTGGTCGCGGTTGGAAGGAAGGACCTGCGATAGCGCTCCTTCTCACATTTGGGGTGAAGCAGACAGTCACTTATAGTGCTGCCAAGTGCCATCAAGGTCTCATACATGGGGTGGGATTTGTTCTCCCGCATGGAGGCCACCACGGACAGTATCCTTCTGTCACCCACCACCTGTACTGGGTCCAAGGGACTCCCCAGGACAGAGCTGGCCTTCCTGATCAGCCTGTCAAGTCTATTTCTGTCCCTGGTTGATATACTGCTCCCCCAGCAGGCCACACCGAAAAAGATGGCTGAAGCAACCACAGAGTTGAAAAAGGCCCTAACAAGTGGCCCCTGGATTCCAAAGGTCCTCAGCCTCCTGAGCAGGTAGAGTCTGCTGTGGCCCTTTCTGTGCAGCGCCTCCAGGTGATCAGCCCAGTCTAGTTTATTATTGAGGAGCACACCCAGATACTTATAGGTCCTGACTATCTCAATGCATGTCCCCTGGATCTCCACCTGGGACGGAGCACTTCTCCATTTACTAAAGTCCACCACCATCTCCTTGGTCTTCCCAGCATTAATCCTGAGCTGGTTCCGCTGGCACCATTCAACAAAATCCCGGTTTAAGTCTCTGTATTCCCTATCGCCGCCATCAGTGATAAGGCCTACTATAGCAGAGTCATTGGAGTACTTCTGTAAGTAACAGCTGGAGGAGTTGTGCCTAAAGTCAGCAGTGTACAGTGTGCAGAGAAATGGGGCAAGAACTGTACCTTGTGGTGCCCCCGTACTACAGATCACAGTGTCAGACATGCAGTCCTCTCATATACTGAGGGCGGTTTGTCAGGTAGTCTAGGATCTGGTTGGACAGGTGATGGTCCACTCCACCAAGGTTCAGCTTCTCCCTCAATAGCCCTGGCTGAATGGTGTTGAAAGCACTGGAGAAGTCAAAGAACATTATTCTCATCGTGTTCCCGGGTTTCTCCAGGTGAGACAGAGCTCTGTGAGGAAGGTAGATGATGATGTCATCTACCCCAATGCCTAGCCGATAGGCAAACTGGAGGGGGTCCAGAGCGGAGCTCACTAGGGGGCGTAGGTGTGTCAGGACCAGTCTCTCTAGGACCTTCATCAGGTGGGATGTCAGTGCTAAGGGTGCTATTTATAGACAGCAAGTGGTTTTACTGACTGTGATCATAGATTGTTTTTCTTGTGTTTAGCTACATGTATTTTTCCTATATTTACAGTCAGTGTTCCTGGATCTCCTATATTATGGTCACTTGGGCTTTTCTCAACTATTTGTTTACTATTATACAGTTACTCCTGGCATTATGGCAGAACAGTATAAATAATGGATATGCTATTTAACACACTCACAGCCTGAGAGACAAATGTAAAATGTGTTTCAGCCATAATGTGATTATTACCAGTAAGAAAAACTAATAAGACATTATGTATAAAGGCTTACACAGTCATGGAACAGACTCCCCAGCAAGACCCTGTAGACATTTCAACTTTTCATGAGCGTCACCATATATGCTCAATTGCCACTCCATTGAGACGGGCAAGCGAATGTAGGATCCCTCCATTCTTGTGACTAAAGTAGGTCACAGTGGTCGGATGCTACAGCTCCATTCACCTCTATCAGACTGCAGAGGGGAGAAGTCAAGTAATGCACTAGGCCATCTCAGAGTTGAATAGAGGGGCAGAGCGCATTCCACGGGGAAACAAGGAACCCAATGCTCAGACCCTGAAACTGTGGATAAGTTTAATTTGTGGTACAACCCCTTTAAGGCCAAAGCAATCTGTCAGTATGTGTTTGGTGTGTGGAAAGAGATTGGAGCAACCAAAAAAATCCCATTCAAAGTATTATGCAGATATTATCCTTACTGGATATAATAAACCAAGGGCTCCATGTGTACAAGGCAACACTATTACGGTAATCTCTTGGCCAGTGTGCTGCTGTGTGAAGATGAATGTAAAAAGCAAATGCAGGAAATATACAGAAACATTCCCAAGGGTTTTTCGTAACTATGCAGCAAAATGGAGAGCATAAGATATACACTAAGGAACTGCTATGCAGACAATAGTGTTATGTGGCAGTCTTAGTAAAGGTTTGTAGTCTCCATTACTGAAAATTGAAGAGTTGTGTTTTTCCTCTGTGATTCTATTTGAAAATGTATACATAAATTGTGAAATGGGTGTAAAAAGTCCCCTTGTCTACAGACAATCCATAAACTCCCCAATAAGTGCTAACACTGCCAGGTGGTGTAAGGACAATCCCACAGACAAGGGGAGCAATAGCACCAACTGTCCATTTAATACATCTCTAGGAAGAACAGAGATATAATGCATAGGTTCTAAGAAAGGTTGCTCTTGAATGACTGCATGGAAAATGCAAGAACTTACTAAAATACACTTGTCAAGAGTGAAAATAGGTCCTCCTTAAACAACCTTAATCGGTTCAAACAATTAATCCTCAGCTTTTGCTAAGCTTTTGTGATATTATTAAATACAATAAAAATCATTTATATTTTTCTTTTTTTAACATACTGAGATAAGACACCTGGCACATTGGGGAAACACCTTCCAACACTTCGCAATAATGCAGTTTTTCATCAAAGCATAACATATATACCATATATACTTGAGTATAAGCCGACCCGAATATAAGCCGAGGCCCCTAATTTTACCACAAAAAACTGGGAAAACTTATTGACTCGAGTATAAACCTAGGGTGGAAATGCAGCAGCTACTGGAATATTTCAAAAATTAAAATGGTCGGAGTTTTTGGGTGCAGTAGTTGCTGGGTTCTGGGGAAGGGGAATGGGTGTTTTGGTTGTCTGTCTGCCCCTTCCCTGAGCTTGAGGACTGGGTTTTTTCCCCCCCATTTGGAATTCAGCCTGGCTGAATATAGGGTATCTGCAGTGCTCCTATTAACCCCTTGGCAACGGAATAGGAGCACTGCAGATACCCTATATTTAGCTTGGCTATAGTCAGACTGAATTCCAAGTGGGGGGGAACAAAAAACAGTCTCAGGGAAGGGGCAGTTAGACAACTTTTTTTTTTCCAGCTACGACGTTTACTGTACAGGAAAAATATATTTATAGGTATGCAGAGCGGGTGTTTTCGGACACAGGGATACCTAACATGTATGTGTTTCACAGTATTAATTTTATATGTGTTCTAGGGAAAAGGGGGTGATTTGAATATTTTATACTTTTTTTTTTTTTTTAAAGTAAAATAAAAAAAAAAAGAAAAAAAAAAAAAGAAAAAAAAAAAAAGAAAAAAAAAAAAAAAAAAAAAGTTTGCATTTATCAGACCCCCTAGGGGTCTTGAACCCCAGGGGGTCTGATCACTAATGCAATGCATTACAATGCTAATGCATTGCAAAAATCGTCATTTCTTTTGTAGGCTGCATAGAGCAGCCTGCAAAAGAAAAGCACTGCAGCCAGGGAGCCTTTACAGAGGCGCTGATGGGAATCCCCGGCAGGAGCACTGAGGGGCGGACCGGAAGGAGAACCTCGGCCGCCAGACCTGAAGACTCGGCAGACTCGGCTGCCTGGATTTCCCCTCAGCGCTTCTGCCGGCTGCAGTTCCCCTTCAGGTCCGGCAGCCAAGGTCTACCTTCAGGTACGTGCTCCTGCGGCCAGGGATCTACCTCAACACTTCAGGGCCACATTTGAGAGAGCAGTCACACCTGCTCCCTCCTCTCTCCAGGGGCATGGCGGCGCCGGCCGCTTCCCCGCAGCGGAGGGCATCTCCACTTTAACTCCAGTGCTCAGGAACTCCGGCATTACCAGTGTAAGAGTTACAGTGGAGGTGCCGATTGCAATGGCGACCGCTCTGGAGCAGAGCGGCGCTATTATAGCTACAGACCACTACAAATTACAGCTACTGTAGTTACAGACCCGGCATACAGACACTGGGGCGGTTGGCGGGCCTGCAGCATCGCCATGGCAATGCTGTTCATCTCAAACTACAGAAGTACTTACGGTACTTCTGCCAGGAGCATGGCGATGCTGCGGCCCGGCACCCGCCCCCGTGTCTGTAACTACGGTATTACCGTAATGATTCAAATATGAGCAGAGGCAGACTTTTTCAGCACAACTGTGCTGAAAAAGTCAGCTTATACGCGCGTATACACGGTGTGTGTATGTATATGTATATATATATATATATATATATATATATATATATATATATATATATATATATATATATATTTAAACACATAAATATTCATGTTTGAGTTACTACTGCGTTATCCTCGAAATCCCAAGATCTCGTTTGTGGCTGTCTGAAATGACTATAGCTAGGTTGCCAACTTGTTCTACGTCTTGAGAAATCTAGCAGTCGAATGGTCTGTATTATTTTCTACTCCTTCTTACTAGAAATTAAAGGTCGTCTGTCACCAGGGTGAAACATATTAAAACAGCAACACAGTTAGTTAGATCAAGATTCCCTGAATGTAATGCCCTTTTCCTCCAAAAAAATGCATGCCTCCATTGCCTGGATATTGATTTATTTCAGAGCATGCAATAGAACAGTCTAGAGCACGGAGGGAGACTCCGTTGTTCCAAACTATAATAACCCATACCGCCCAGGATTACCTTCCTTACACCGTCTCTTCTTTGAGGGGCAGCCAAGCTGAAATCTTGCCTGGTTCTTTCGCTCAAAGAAATGCGGGTGGAAGTAGGGCATATTAGAGGAGCATGGGGTGCAGTAGTTTGGAGCAATGAAACTGCCCTCGGAGCTTCAGATTGCTCATTTGCATATTCTGAAATAGACTAATCTCTATGCAACACAGGTACAAATTTTCATAGTGTTACCTTCAGTGTTACCTTTGAGTCTGACCTATCTAATGGTGCTGGTTTAATATACTTTACTCTGGTGATAGACTCCCTTTAAAACTATTGATGTTGCTCCCCAAAATCACACAAGTGCTTTTACCCCAATATTGCACCTACAATACTATCATAATATGAAAATGAGGATTCTGGGCTTTACTATAAAAATCTAAACTCTAGGCTTGTAAGTTTACAGCATACATCCTTTGAACTGCACATAGTGTAGACAATGATGAAAATTTCTTAAAACTGGGGCATTGTGTATCCGGGGCAGATGTGTCAGAACTGTGGACTGAGACATCTCCACCCCAGCCTGCATGATCCCGGCCCTACTACGTCTACTTATTCCAAAGCGTTAAGCAGGTCAGAAAATGTACAAAGTGGTTCATTTTGGCACAAACGGCTGCACATCTATAAGATTGTTGTGGTAACTACTAATTCACCAAAATATTTTAAGAAATGAAGTCCACCAACCTTCATTAGCGGAGAATTTCACCAAAAGGACACGGCTTGACCCAAGGCCGACAAAAGTAAACCCCAGCAGAAAGGTGTGCAGGTTGGATCTGGAGAACCATGACGATTTTATACAGGTCTTGCACCTCATTGTAGTCAGTATTAGTCCAGCATTTCCTATTAACACATAAATGTTGCATAAGAGGACAATGGGTGAATATAGATTATTGACGCATATGTGTATACATGCATTCATTTTTAATGGGCTTTACAGGCACTGGGAAGACGGACTACAGTTTGGTATCAGTAGCTTACCCAACACCATGCTGATCTTAGGGAGCCACATATTGCTTGGTCAGTTTGAGGAGAATAGGAACCTTAGTATTGCAAGCGGGTGTGACTCAGAACTCTCTGACACTGTTCAGGGAGTGTCAGAATCACATACCTTGTCTGAGGAATAGGCCTAGAGCAGTGATGGCGAACCTTTTAGAGACCGAGTGCCCAAACTGCAACCCAAAACCCACAAAATTTTCGCGGAGTGCCAACACGACAATATAGACTTAATACTATGCGGATCCACAATTGCGGACAGTTACTGACCAAAAATTACAGTCATGTGGGGCTTTACAGAGCTTTCAATAATACAAACAACGTTGTACTGAAATGTAAAGGTCTCGGCATTTGGTACTTTGAACAATTAATTTTCACTATTTACATCGCACAGGATCTGTTTTATAGTTACCGTGTAATATTCTTACATCCTGTACTAATATCACGTCTGCTATAAAACAGATACTGTGTGATATAAATAGTGAGGGGACCCCAGACAGTATTATATGCTCTGCAGTGGGCCCACCACACAATATTATATTCTCCACAGTACCACAGTAGCCCCCCAGTGTTATATGCTCCGCAGTAGGTGTCCCCCCCACAGGATTATATGCTCCACAGTGGCATCCACACACAGTATTGTGTGCTTATAAATAGCCCCCCCCCCAGTATTATATGCTCTTTAGTACACCCCCCAGTATTATAAGCCACCCCAGTATTATAAGCCCCCCCAGTATTATACACTCCCCCAGTATTATAAGCCCCCTCAGTATTATACACTCCCCCCAGTATTATAAGCCCCCCCAGTATTATACACTCCCCCCAGTATTATAAGCCCCCTCAGTATTATACACTCCCCCCAGTATTATACACTCCCCCCAGTATTATAAGCCCCACCAGTATTATACACTCCCCCCCAGTATCATACACCCCACCAAGTATTATAAGCGCTCCCCCCAACATCATATACACAGTAAGCCACTCTCATACTCACCCCTGAAGAGCCGCCGGCATCCACCTTCTTGTCACTGGCGGTGCTGATGACATCATCGCGCCCGCGTCGGGGCAGAGGTCAAACTCTGCAGCCAGTGTAGGCCACGGTCGCGCGATCCGCGGCCTACCCTGACAGCTTTCAGCTGTATGTGCATTTGCACATACAACTGAAGGCAGTGATCGCTCATCAACGGGGAATCCTGTACCGGATTCCCTGTTGGTGAGCGATCCGGGCGACCGCACGCGTGCCAGCATGGAGGGCTCTGCGTGCCCTCTCTGGCACGCGTGCCATAGGTTCGCCATCACTGGCCTAGAGCCTCAAAAGCTTGCAATCTGTCATCATGTTTAGTTAGCCATTAAAAAAGGTATCAACTACTGAAAAATCGCAAATTTTTTTTTTATACGTTGTCTGTTCATGCGTGGGACCACCCGCCCACCATTAGTAGAAAGACTAATTACCATTACAGGCACAAAAACTAACTTCCCCAATTGCTTGGGAACAATAGGAACTAGAGAATAAATTCCAACTGAGAAGGAGTGGAGCAGCACCCATTTATGCAAAGAACTGGACCTTAATGAGGTTGTCCAGGCGCATTCCGGTCCATCTGCTCCAGCATCCTCTTAAAGGGGCTCTATCATTGGGAAAAGTCATTTTTAACTAATCACATCCTTGCATAGCCTTTAGAAATGCTATTCCACACCTACCTTTAGTATGTAGATTGCAACAGTGGTTTCAGAATAAGTCCTTTTTTTATTGATATGCTAATTAGCTTCCAGCCAGCACAGGAAGTTCCCAGCAGCACTCGTCTCTGCTATTATTTCCTATGTGTGTGTGCAAACAGGAAGCAGAGGAATCATCAACAGCAGCAGCCTGTGCTGTACACTCCCATAGGAAACAATAGCAAAGGGGGTGCACTATGCATCGTGCACCAGTCTAATTAGCATATGAATAAAAAACGGACTTATTCAGAAACCAGTGAGGCAGTCTAAATACTAAAGGTAGGTGTGGAATAGCATTTCTAAAGCCTATGCAAGGATGTGGTTAGTTAAAAATGACTTTTCCCAATGATGGAGCCCCTTTAAAGTGAAACTGTTCACTGGCTGTAATGTTACAGATCCCTTCCACAGAAGCCGCTGAGCAGGCCTCAGGAAGAGACCCATGATATCACAGGTAGTGACATCGCCTGCCCGTTGCCAAGGCTGCTGATTAGCTTCAGCGGTCAAGAGTGGCTGAGACTTCAGTCACATGTCAACACGAGACCTAGAAAAAGGACTTTGCAAAGAATCACTGGAGCACAGTGAAAAGAATAGTATCAATTTATTTATTTATTGACTGCCCCAGCCTATTTAAAACTTAAACAAGTCGTTCATTTTTTCCTGGGCAACCCCTTAAGGAGGTGGTGAAAAGTTATCTTTAAACGCCTCTCTGCCCAAAACTCAAATCAGAAATTTCTTTATGAAGGACTGTACTACAAAGGCTCTGTATAGAGGAATCAAACACTCCTATGAAAGTTACTGCTGAAGATTAGACAATGGAGAGGATTACTACCCATCTACACATTTATGGTTTCTTATGTTAGACTCTGACAGTTAATTACACTAACCCCCAATAGACAGAGATGGCAATGGCTCTAGCTCATGTCATGCTGTGCTAAGGCATATTGGTGTATTAATAGTGACCAACGAAAAAAAAAATATGAAGCTGGTGTCTGATCAGAGCAGACTGGATGGTGAATTGCAGAGATAGGAGATCAATATACATAAGAGAAGTATGAATGTGTATATACAGTTTTTATTTTGTTTTAGGCTTTGGGTACATATGTCTACCTTGTGATGCCTGGACATTGTGTTGTTGCTAGATACAAGGAGGGTTATAACTGGTTACATTGTATATACTGACAATATCTGTAAAGCGCTGCGGAATATGATGGCGCTATATAAGTAAGCATAATAAATAAACAATATGCTATAATTTGTACAGTATAACTGTAATTGTACAGAATATTCTTATGATTGTTTTAGTGCTATGGCAACTACACCTCCTAGTATGCCTGATATTAGTTTATGGGCACTCAGAGTTGTAGACAGGGCGACACCCCAAATTGTCATCCTTGGATTTTAGTTTCTAACCAAATCTGATTTTTGTGCCAAACTTTTTTTTTTAATATAAATATATAATTTTTTATTAATCTAAAACATGTTTTATTCTTCCTATAGCGCTACAATGGATTTTTTAGGGTTTTTTTTCCTAGAAGAATGATCATTGTATATGCAATTACATATTTTGGATACTTTATCATGTTATTTTGTAATAGAAAACATACGGTGCAGACTTTATAGGATCCAGGTATATGGGAATTAACAAAACAACTGAAAAGAGCAAACATAAAGCCATCACGTGAGATGAGATCTAGTCCAGGATGATCCCAACTATGTGCAGATGGCAGAAGTTCACGTCTTCTACTGCCCCCATGTGCGCCATGTTGTGGTCATGCTGAGCTTCTTTACACTGCCAGTTGTAGGCAGCATCCTATCACTTACCTGAGGAGTGACTACCAACGAGCTGACACCAGGGCAGGGACACGTCACAGGCACACTGGCACACATCTCACCGCACAACTCCACTCAAACAGCCTCACACACCTACAGCAACCGGGTTCTGACGTCATGCGTTCCAAGCCTCGCCCTCAGAACACCACGGCCGGGACAATATTAGTATATTTAAAGGTATATGCCGTGACAGATCCGATTGTGTGTAGAATAATGGCGGACTTACTAAGCGGACGAGTGGGAAACTGTCTGGAGCCTCCTGAGTGAGGCCACACACTATCAACTCGTGCGAATCTGTCAAACACATCAATTATACACCAGAGCTCATCAACATTAGTCGCCACAAACAGTCCCGCCCACACCTTTCAGAGCATGCGCAGAGGCTACTTCCGGGCGTAGCGCCCCCATGTGACCTGCACTAGGGTAGAGGAACAGGGCGGAGAGATTCGCTTGAGAGACCCTGCTAGCAGGTGAGGGTTGTTGCCATGACGATGAGTGCCCCTTGTGTGGTAGCTGCCAGCTCTAATAACGTGGCTTGTTTTGCTCTCCTGTGCAGCGCCCCTGTGCGGGGGAAGAGGAGCCATGCAGAGCGTTATCAACACGGTAAAGGGCAAGGCACTGGAAGTGGCCGAGTACCTGACTCCTGTCCTGAAGGTATGCCCACACCATGGCATGGGGCTGGCACTGAAAAGTTACTGTGTATGGCAGCTGTTGTGCCCTCCGCCCTGGCAGCCTGTAGACGTTACAGGGAAATGATTGCATGTTGTTTCCATACACTTGCATAGGAAGGAAGAGAAGGTAGCCTGGTGACTTACTCCTCCTGTGTAGCCTGATGCCCCCAGGTGGTGCTTTGTCTGTGCCAGTGCCCCCTGACTTACACAGCCGTATACCGGGGTGGAGAGTTCTTCCTAGAAGTATCTATTTGTTTTAAATTTGATTTTTATTCAGAGAAAAAAAGAAGGTTTTCCAATTCCTGGATGTATCTGGTCTCCATTCAGATGTCAGCACTTATTATATTGTATACTCTTAATCTGTCTGTGGCTTCAGTATTGGCCGCGTCTTCGATTTTAGGATATGTTCTACTTTCTTGTCTCCAGAGCTCATGGTCCTAGAAAACTATCGCCCACAACCACATATTATGAGTTGTTTTCTGCTGCAGTCTTATGAAATTCTGTTTCTTGACAACTAGAGAGATCTTGTATCATATCCAGCTAAAATGGAAAATCTCACGTTTCTTAGGATGTCCTGTACAAGTACAGCCAGACCATTAAGCATGCCTGTAGTGTACAGATAGGTGGGGTGGGGGGCTAACTTTACACAACAAGGAAAACGATCCATGCCCCCTCCTAGGTCCAAGCGATTATTACCAAAATCATAATTAATTGGACGTTTTACCTCCCCCCGCCTTCTCCACATGGGGAGGGGGGGGGGTAGAGCTGGGCAATTAATCTCCCACACCTTCTGGTTTACAAACAAGATAGAAAACAATTGTTTCCGACTTGATAACCAGAAGTACGTAGAGGGCGATTTCTCATCATACAGCACAAATATGTCATTCACAATACCAAGGTAATAGTTTATATGATGATCAGAAATACATATCTTACATAGAATTGTGATCATCCAAGACTTTATATCTCTCCTAGCGTATAGTATTTACTGTTTAATGCACTTTTACCACTATTTAAAAGTAAATTTTTTTCATCCAAATTGTCTATAATCCTGATGTCAAAACAGTACAGCGCTTTTCCATGTGTCCAGTAGGCACAGCATATGGAGCATCAGCACTGGATAGGCAGGGTATTTCTTTTACAAAGCTACAGTCCCAAAGTGTCATAGCAAAGTAAAATAATCAAGATTGGCATTTTGTCTGCTACTCCCGTTAATCCTTTCTCTGCTGGAAGATTTACTTAATCCGTAATAAGGTGCATAAACCGGATATACCCGTTGCAGGCCATACTCATACACTGAAATGATTACCAGCTCATAACAGAGAACTGGCATAAATGATATTAAATCTGCAGGCAGTATGCTATAGAGCAGAAGGAACTGAGCACATTGATTGTGCAAAAACCATTAAAGGGATCCTATCATTAAAACTGAATTTTTTCTGCCTACCACGTAGGAATAGCCTTAAGAAAGACTATTCTTCTCCTACCTTTAGATGTCTTCTCCGCGCCGCCGTTCGGTATATAATCCGGTTTTTGCCGGTATGCAAATGATTCTCTCGCAGCACTGGGGGCGTCCGCAATGCTGCAAGAGAAATTTCCGGCGCCGCCTCCATCTTCTTCAGGAACGGGTCTTCTTCCGGCGGTTGCTTCAAACTTCTAGGCCACGGGCCTATGGCAAAGCCGACTGCGCACGCCTGTCAGCCACAAAAAAATGGCCGCTTGTACAGTATTGTAAGCGGTTATTGTCTTGTGGCCGGCAGGTATGCGCAGTTGGCTGCCCGAGGCCTAGGAGTTTGAAACCACCTCCGGAAAAAGACACGCAGAAGGCCCGTTCCTGAATAAGATGGAGGTTGCGCTGGAGATTTCTCTCGCAGCATTGGGGACGCCCCCCAGTACTGCGAGAGAATTAATTTGCATACCAACGAAAACCGGATTATTTACCGAACTGCGGCGTGGAGAATACATCTAAAGGTAGGAGAAGAATAGCTTTTCTTAAGGCTATTCCTACGTGGTAGGCTGAAAAAATTCAGTTTTAATGATAAGATCCCTTTAATGTAATCTGTATTTTATTAATTTCACAAGCCCTCTTAGACAAGATGAAGAGAACTGCTACTACTCAGAGAGATCATCTTTACTGCTTAAAACGAAAACCAAACCACTTCCCATGACAGCTCTAGGAATCCTTTGCTATGCTTCTAGGTAATCTAGGTAATACTCTATTAGCACTACATAAAAACCTCAAGGTTATGCTTGCAGTTTCTCTTACAGTTACATGTTTTCCTTTTAAAGTTAAGAGAAGAGGCAGCTTGAAATAACCACAGCTTTACCCCAAAAAAGTGCAGATTGTAGTCCACGTCAGGGCAAGTTGTGTTTTAGTTTTTCTTTTTTCCTCAACCAAATAGAATAGATTAGCTCAGAAGCGGCCCATTGACTGCTCTTGAGACCATAACGGTTGACTGTCAACAGCTTTGTTCATTTATGTGTGGCTCAATGTGTTGTTGTTTTTTCTTTTATATGTATATAGGAGTCAAAATTTAAGGAAACTGGTGTCATTACTCCAGAAGAGGTAAGTGACTGGACAGGCCTAGTTGTTAATATTTTATCTAGCGCTACATATATAGAAACTGCATGACGGGGCGGTGTAGCAGTACAACCTCGATGTACATGGGTTGTCCATAGAATCAGCAGTGTGTGTAAAGCAGCACACTACCCATAAAGCCCCAGTCACCTTTCCTGATGTGTCTCTTTTACAAAACATTTGTATTTTTCATTTTCTGTTCTGTCTCTTCTTATTCTTTCTGCAGTGCATGAATACATTGATAACTGGGTGTTACAGAGTGCTACATAGTTTGTACTGTTGGCAAGGTGTGGACAGTGTGAGAGTGCAGGGACACGGCCTCAACACCCAGCTGTCAGTTTGTTCCTAAATGTTTAGAAGCAGAGGAATGAGGCATGCAGAGTTCTAAGACAAGATGTTCCAAAATTGTCATATTTACTAAGACAGACATGTCAAGAGAGGTGACAGGTCATCTTTAAAGGGTTTATCCAGGATATTTTTTTTTTTTTTTAAGTTGGGGGCGTTGAAAAAATCCCATAGTCGCTTCTCCCCGGTGTTTTGTTGTCTCCCAGCACAGTCTGGTCCTTCAGCTCCACCGTGTTCTTCTGGTGGAAGTCCCTGCCACACGTCACTGCTTAGGCCAATCAGTGACCTCCACGAAGGACACAACACGTCATTTCCTCTTACGTCCTTTCCTTAGGCCACTGATTGGCTACAGGGACACTGGACGACACAGGCGGTGAGGACTTCTGGCAAAAGAAATCCACCGAGCAGCTGGACCAGACCGCACTTGGAGGATACCAGAGCACTGGGGACAGGTGAGTATGGTTTTGTTTTGTTTTTTTTTCACCTCCCCCAATCTAATTTAAAAAATATAAATATTAGGCTGGACATCCTCTATAACATGGCTATTTGTGTAGCTATTTGCCTTGCAGCGCTGCGGTTCTGACCAAGGACATCATCTATTTGTGTTGGTTTCCTCCCACATACTAAAAATATACTGATAGGTAAATTGGCTTCCGGTAAACCTACTGACCTCTTTGTGGATGTTGGGGATGATCACCTATGAGACAAAGCTCATTACAAATGTCATTGCCATTGTTGCTCTAATGACCTATTCAATAAAAGATTATCTTACACTTGGAGAACAAGAGAGAACAGGAAATTCAGTAGCCATCAGAAATATTGGGAAGAAAACCTGACCTACCTATCTATTGGAGGCAGAAATAAAACACACAATGGATACTGGTAGCCTCTCCACAGGAGTTTGGCTGGAGACATTTCTGCTCCTATTCAGGTTTTACTACATGGGGAGGGTATCAGGCCAATTGTGGTCTTCCTCGAAATCAGCTCTGAATATCGCCATGTGAACCAACCCTAAGTCCTAGTAGGCTGAATGATCACACAGGCTTCTACTACAAAAGTTCCCATAGTCTACTGTTACTAGTTGTCTTTATAACCACAGATTTGTAAAAGTGGTGCTACTCTTTAAAGTTTATTAAAGCCTCCTGTTTTTCACAGTTCCTGGCTGCGGGTGATCACCTGGTTCATCACTGCCCTACCTGGCAATGGCAAGTAGTGTTTTTTTGTTTTAGGCAAAGTTTTACATAGTACAATTACCAAAAGACACGCGTTAAACGGATTCTATCATTAAAAAACACGTTTTAAACTAAAAGCACACCTTTATTTTGAAGGTCCACGCTGCCATTTTTGAATTTTACTTCTTTTCTTCGTTATGGTAATTGTGCTCAGAAAACACAGGGGGCGTCCCTCCCCGTGCTCAGAGCACAGTGTTGTCATCCATTCCAGTGCTGCCTTTGTCTTCTCCATCAGCCATTCTCCTCCTCCTCTTCTTACATGAGACCGCCACAAAATGGCCAACGGAACAGTCGACTGCACATTTTCTGACTTCCATTTCACAGAGATCTCGTGTAAGAACGGGAGGAGAATGACCGATGGAGCAGAAGACCGAGGCGGAGCTGGAATGGATGACAATGCTGTGCTCTGAGCAAAATTACCATACTGAAGAAAAATTCAAAAACGGGGGTGAAAACCTTCAAGATAAAGGTAAGAGATGAATAGCCTTTATAAAGCGTATTCCTATATGCTTTTAGTTTACAACTTGTTTTTTAACAATAGAATCTCTATTAGATTTACTGGCTACACCCACAAATTCTTCATAGGTGGGCCAACAATTCTTGACTAAGTTGTATTCCCTATGTCCACAATTGGCAATTAAGAAGGCAGAGTAAGGTTCGCCTCCGATTTATACATCAAGGGTATTTTCCAGCATATACCTGTGATTGACAGCTCTAAGATATGTCACCGTATAGGCATACATGTGGTAAATGTATACTGTGCAGTATTTTTTTTACTTTTTACTACTGAATGTCCCTGTTTTGAAAGTATATATCTTCAGCTTATTCAATAAATACACAGTCATGGCATATGTTGAATCACTGGGGTCCTGTATCTCTGTTTCACATATATTTGTTGATATCTCATATAACTTTTATCATTTTTAGGCAGTTTTTTTCGTCAAAGCCAAAAGTGGATTCAAAAGCAATGGGAAATTTAAAGAAAGAACAAAAAAAAAAAAAAAAACATATTTCTCTTGCTTGTTGGATCCACTTCTGAATTTGGATTTTGCCCCTCCCCCGGAGAAAAAAAAAAAGTGACTGCATGACGCTTCCAAGTACAGATAGTTTTGTATTAATATTAGCCCTCTGTTTTCAGTTTGTCGACATGACTGTGCCATCACGCAGCTTCTTTAAATATTAACGTGAACTGTGCCATGTCGCCTATCTCCTGCTGTTAATGAGCTGACAAACACTGAATAATGTATCACAAGCCCATCTAGATTGGAAGCCTAATGTGCACTCAAGGATTTTTGGCAGTAAATTTTATCAGTTTGTCTTGGGACATGCCCGAAAATATTTGTCATTTCTGTAGGATTGTATGTACATTTATGAGGCTGGGAGTCACACATATTTGAGATGAATTGTCATATAATCTTCTACACTGTAGCTGTATTGGTGTCCGTGGGGTTTAATCTGTTATGTTCTTCACATTTTACTTTAGGGCCGCCGGTGAAGAATTAAAAATTAAACCTTATCTGCCCAACGAGAAGCAGTTTCTAATGACAAAGAATGGTAAGTGCATGCGATATACCCAACAAGGGATTCCTTCTGCTACTGTAATCCATCCCCTGAAATATAACCCCGTACCTGAGTAAAGGAGCGACAGTGAAAGTAAATGTAACTCCTGAAGTGTCTTCTGAATAAGTCAGCATTTGATAACTTTCATTATATTCATTGAATACGTGAAAGCTACAGTGAAATTACAATACAATTCCAGGAACATAAAAAAGGCGCAAATCATCAGACTGTATAATGGGAGCGGCAGTAGAATATATGTGTTGGTAATAGAGGGAAACATTGGGGTTGGATAACCAGTGAGAGAACCTGTAGCCAGGACTGGACTGATCTTCACAAAGTCTAGGAGCCTGCGCCAAAGTCACTGCTAAATATATTATTTACAAGCTATTGATACATGTGTAAGAAATAAAGCAAAAAAAAAAAAAAAAACAGAATCTAGTAAACACTTTGCCCCACTAGCAGTCAGAATAGAAGAATTTTCTCAGTAATCACTGCATTGGCCCATCCCCCACTAAAATGTTTAGACTCTATTACTGGTTACAACATGCCCGACCCCTTCCCCCTCCATACCTTTTCTGTAAAAGCAGATTTTGCCAGGCCACCCTTTTCTCATATTTCAGCAGACAGTCGTGGCAGGAACTACCAAGCCTAATACCAGCCATCTAGTAGTCACAGCATGCCACCATTCTGCACTCTTCTGGTATCATGGCATCCTGTCTAAACCTAATGTGTAATTCTGTAGGACAATGAATTGTTATGTGTGCAATGTGTAGCTCCTCTTCTACCTTAATTTCCATGTTGTCTATTAGAATGGGCATTGCAATAACAGAGCATAGAAAGAGCTGCTGTAAACCTAGTACAAGATGGGGAGAAAGGTAAATGAAAAGCTGAAGGGTATAACACTTGCCACCACGGACTACTTTGTACTACAGCTCAGCGATTCATTCTTTCACCTCCCTCAGTGCCCTGTTACAAGAGGTGTAAGCAGATGGAGTATTCTGATGAACAGGAGGCCATTATAGAAGAGGATGACGGAGACGGAGGTTGGGTTGACACATTTCATCATGCAGGTATGACTTGCTTGTGGGATTCATGTATATATTCTTCCATAGTGTAAAATGGTAAAACTCTCACCCACCAACACAGGTGTCAGGGGCCCATTTATCTATCAATTATGTTCACATAGACAAGTATTTGGCTCTTGAAGACCAGGCTATTTTAGGATGTTGAAGGGGTTGTTTCTTATTTAACCTTTTTTGTGCATTTTTTTGGTATTTTTGCTGTGTATTATTTAGATTTAAACAAAGAAAATAATGAAGTTGTCCATACACCTTCTATAGCTGTTGCCAGAAGTGCAAGTGTTCTCACCGGGGGGGGGGGGGGGGGGGGGACGACGACCGACTAACAGGTGTCTAGTGGCGTCTTATCTCCCATGAGTAAAGAGGACTGGCCAGTTTGAAATCTTTATACCATCGACACACCTCCATGCACCTAAAGTAGATAGCTGACAAATTTAGCTGATTTTGCTTTTATGTGCATGGTCACCTTAACCTGTCTGAGGGATGGGGTCCAAATAATCACAACTATCTGATTAAATAAAAATATATGCTGTATTTCAGTTTTAGGGCCTGTTCACACGGTTGTTGCTACCATGTTTCTGCCCCCCATTATTTTCAATGGGAGGTAGAGATTGAAGCAGGACATGGAAAAAAATAAGCATTCTGCTTATTTTTGCTTCAGATTCGGTGGCAAGTGACACCCAGCTGGTTAGGCTCATTCATGTGAGTGGAAAGGGGAGGGACGGAAAATGAATAGCAGTCTGAGGCAGTCCCCATCAAAGTCTTCTACAATTTTCGTAGTCTGACCTTAGCTTTACTTATGTTAATAATTTTTAATTATTACTTTATGTAATTTTTTAATATGCCAAAATATAACCATAGATATACTATATACCATATTTTTCGGACTATAAGACGCACCTAGGTTTTAGAGGAGGAAAATAGGGGAAAAAAATTTTGAAGCACAAATGGTACAATATTTAATATATGGGAGTTGTAGTTTTGCAACAGCTGCAAGGCCACATTGACAGGTGACCCTGCAGCTGTACGGGGATGCATAGAGTGTTTTTTTGCGGGGTCAGATGTACTTTTTTAGTTATACCATTTTGGGGAATGTTTATTGCTTAGATCACCTTATATTTAAATCAGAGGCAAAACGGTGAAAAAAAACCCGCCAGGTTTAGCACTTTTGATTTTGACGTTCACCGTACAGGAAAAATATTAGTAGACCGGCATTTTCGGACACAGGGATACCTAATGTGTATGTGTTTCACTGTAATTCTCTACTTTTATATGTATTCTAGGGAAGGGAGGTGATTTTAGAACTTTTCTTTCTTTTTTTTTTTTTTTTTCTTTTTTTTTTTAACTACGGTATTTATTAGCCTCCCCCCTAGGGGACTTGAACCTGCAATCATTTGATTGCAAGTCCCATAGACGGCAATACAAGTGTATTGCAGACTATGGGAGATTCTATACATTACTATTGCGGATGGTCATGGACCAGCCGCAATAGTAATATAGCAGTGACAGGCCTGGGAGCCTTCAGTAGGCTCCGGGCTGTCACCAGAACAGGTCGGCTCCTACGATATCGCCACGCAGGATCCGGCCTGCAACTTTACAAGTATGGGGCTGGTGGGGACCAGCCCCGGGGGATATTTTACACTTTGGGAGGAAGGGAGGGTTAAGTTTTTATGCCCACAATTAGAATGCATTAGCTGTGGGTCTCCGCATATAGCGGAAACCCGGCTGCTATGGCGGCCGCCATTACAGATCCAGCAACCGCTGTAATAGAACAACGGATGCTGGGGAGAGTTTTAGACGCCGACGCAGGTGCCAGTGCCTGCGGCATCGCTACACTCCTGTCCTGCAGGAATCCAGCAGCAGCGTGGTGATGCTGCAATTCCGCTCCTCCACCCTCCCTCACATTCGGACTATAAGACGCACCCTCATTTCCCCCCCCCCCCCCCCCAAATTTGGGGGAAAAAAGTGCATCTTATAGTCCGAAAAATACGGGTACATGGTAACAATTGGTGTAATATTAGGCAAAATAATCAACTATAACCAAAAAAAAAAAGTACACTACCAAATAAAGTCCTACTATAGACTAGACATAACAACCAAAGAAACCGAGACAAATGCAAATATATATATATGTCTATATATATATATATATATATATATATATATATATATATATATATAATGAAAAATATTTATTGATAACCAAATAGTTAAAAAGTCACAGGGAGACATACAAAAGTAACTCCCTAAAAATAGTGAGCAGACACATAAATCAACCCACTCAGCAAAGTGCAGAGCAGCTCCTAGTCAGAGGTATACTGTATACTAGAGAGACTCTAAGACATATGTGCATATAACTCTCCACCCAGGGAACATAGCAGCCAGCCAGCTAGACAACTAGCCAGTTAAATAGCAGCATCATATATAAAAAATAACATACCCAAAAACATAGTAAAATAGTAAGCAACGGATCCGATGGGAGTAAACTGCTGAATGCCTGAAGCGCGTTTCACTTAGGATGGCTTCATCAGTTTACTCCCATCGGCGCTGATGAAGCAATCCTAGGCGAAACGTGTATCAGGCGTTCAGCAGTTTACTGCCATCGGCTCCGTTGCTTACTATTTTACTATGTCTTTGGGTATGTAATTTATGATATATGATGTTGTTATTTATGATTTTGTCTAGCTGGCTGGCTGCTATGTTCCCTGGGTGGAGAGTTATATGCACATATGTCTCAGAGACTCTCTAGTATACAGTATACCTATGACTAGGAGCTGCTCTGCACTTTGCTGAGTGGGTTGATGTATGTGTCTGCTCACTATTTTTAGTGAGTTATTTTTGTATGTCTCTCTGTGACTTTTTAACTATTTGGTTATCAATAAATATTGTTAATACTTTTTAAAATAATCAACTATATCTGTCCCCATTTTATGACATTAGTGGGGTTTTCTCTGCGATGCAGATTCTTGTGTATGTGAAATATGAATTCTGTTGTCACGTGCAACCACTTATGTTTAGTATTCTTCTTATTGTAGTAACTACTGTGTTTCATCAGAACATTTTTCTTTTACTGACTTCTCTTTGTATAAATGGTAATATTCCTTTTAATGTGTCTGCTAGGTGTGAACAGTGTTACTGAGGCTGTGAAAGAAATCACACTTGAGACACAGGTAAGCTAAAATGAATACACTCTGAACAAAGAGATATCTTTTTTTCTATCCTCTTAGAAAAATGGTAGCAATTTATACATTCATCTCTAGTGATAATCGTTATTACTATTGTTTTATCTTTATGAACAGGACAGGGATTGGGTGAAATGTAAACTTTATTCACGACTTTGTGCATGTGTTGTGTAAGTGTCTGGCGAGACTCTTGGCGATGCAACCTTGACAAAGGTAAATGTCTGGGTGACAGCGCCAATAAACTTCCTGGTTATTTTCGGGGTGGTATTGCATAAGAATACCCCTCTAGTAAGGCTCAGAGGGGAATTACATTATACCTCTATGTGACAATCAGAGTGCAAAAGTACAGTATGCTCTCTTATTGATAGGAGAGGGGGTAACATGGACAGAAGTCCATGCTAGCCCCTCCTGGGGTCACATACAAGTTATGCACAGATGATGATGAGTCATTATTTCTGCGCAGTCTGCAGGGCTTCTCCGCCCCTCTTCTCCTCATACAGCAGCTCTTAAGATGTTTCCTGAGACAGGATGTTGGGAAAGGGACACTTTAGAGCCCTATATCTCAGGACTGGATGGGGCTAGGATGATGATTTTTTTTATTCCTTTTAAAGATGAGAATCTCATGAGAAAATGATACAAAGATCTTCATGATATCCCTTACGGTTTCAGAGCGAATTGCTGTTAAAAACGCTGTCGGGAATTGGGATCTGCAATGGTATCTCAATGCCAAATAGCGTTTTCAACAGTGAATCACTCTGGACATGTAAGTTATCATGACAATCTTGGTATCTATCTTTGTAAAGATGAAATTCTCATCTTTAAAATGAATCCAAAATCTTCTTCCTAGGCCCAACTAGTGCTGAGATATTGGCATTAGTACTAAGGACGTATTGGCTACATCCACGGCTACAGAACTGCCACCCTGGGAGGACCTATAAATACGTGGTTGGCAGGGAAAGGGTTAATGTAGCAAGAGATAAATTGGTTAACCAATAATAATGATTAAATTGGGTGTAAATAATATCACTTGACAAAGTTTAGGTGTCTTATTATAATTGGAAGTATTTTATAAGATTAAAATTATTTTTCCAATAATTCTCTATTTATTGTTGTTCTGATAGCAGCACTTCCATAATATGGTTATAAAGTGAGCTTATTTCATGTGTTTTGGGGTTTTTTCATACAAGGATTCTGGAAAAGTAGCCAACCGTGCAGCTTGTGATGATGACGACGATGATGATGACGGGGAAGCAGCAGATATGGAAGGTAAAACATAGCAAAACCTTCATTTAAATTCATGTGTAATATGATGTCCATCCCAGCCTCCTTAAAATGGATTTCAACCCATATTGTTAAATTGGTCATATTTTGCCATTAAAGTGGTTGTTACATGATAGTCATTTACAGCACATCCACAGGAGCTGTCAGCAGTGGTCAGTTTACAGAAACAGCCATGTTTACTGAGCTATTCTACTTCCATATCTCCCATTGGAGTTAATTAGTATTACAAAAACAGTGTAGCACAGTGAGTTTGTATAACTTGTGAGATGGGGAACAATGTAGTTCACTGCACTATGCTGGTTTCACAACTCTCATTTCCGTGGCAGTTACTAAAACAGTGTAGGTCAGTGAGCTCAGCTGTTTCTGTAAGTCCAACTACAGCTGTAAGGGTTGGTTCACATCTGCGTTGGTAATCCATTCGGGGAGTCCGCATGGGGACCCGCCCGAACGGAATACCAAACGCATTTGCAAGCGCTGTGCAGTAAATGCACACGGACCCCATAGCCTATAATGGGGTCCGGGTGCTTGCTGCGAGATCTCCGCAGGGAACATGCAGAGAGGAAAGTAGTTCACAATCTACTTTCCTGTCTGCATGATTTATGGGGGCAGCGCTCGGCAAGCACACGGACCCCATTATAGTCTATGGGGTCTGTGTGCTTTTACTGCACAGCGCTTGCAAATGCGTTTGGTAGTCCGTTCAGGGGATCCCCATGCGGACTTCCCGAGCGGATTACCAAACGCAGATGTGATTGAGGGGTTAACCTGAATTCGGTTGTCAGCTGGGCATAATTTAGCATGTCACTCCTAGTAACCATACCTACCTCACATTTATGGCATATGCCATAAATGGATATTGTGGTAACCCCTTTAAAAGGGTACCTGAGTTTTCATGAACAGTTGAAATATGTACAGGGTCTTGATGGGCAGCCTGTTCTCTGGCTGAATTAGCCTTCAGACATGGTGTCCTATAATTAAAGGGGCTCTATCACTGGGAAAAGTCATTTTTAACTAATCACATCCTTGCATTGCCTTTACAAAGTCTATTCCACACCTACCTTTAGTATGTAGATTGCCTCAGTGGTTTCTGAATAAGTCCGTTTTTATTCATATGCTAATGATCTTCCAGCCAGCTCAGGAAGTTCCCAGCAGCCTCCTCTCTCCTATTCTCCTATGTGTGTGAGGCAAACAGGAAGCTGAGTCATCATCATCATCAGCCTCCCATAGGAAACAACAGGAGAGTAGTGCACGATGTATTGTGCAACAGTCTAATTAGCATATGAATAAAAACTGACTTATTCAGAAACCACTGAGGCAGTCTTCATACTAAAGGTAAGTGTGGAATAGACTTTCTAAAGGCTATGCAAAGATGTGATTAGTTAAAAATGACTTTTCCTAGTGATAGAGCCCCTTTTAAGTATTTTTTGCTCCTAATAATCACATTATGGCTGCAACACATTTTATATTTCTATCTCAGGCTGGGGATGTGCACAATAAGTAGCACATGTAATTCTGCCTCAAGTAACTGAAATAGAAAACAATAAAAGACCAAGAGAGCATAGAAGAATAGGACATATAGGAATACTGAACTGCAAATACATGCAGGCATGGTGTGTCAGATTCCTGAAAAAAATAAATGGATCTACGAGAATAGTCAGTAAAGCTGTTACTGTCTGTGAATAATATCCCATCTGTAATCATACTGCAGTATAATGGCAGTACTACTAGCCAGCAGTAGCTAAAAGCACATAGAAGACTTTTCTTAAATTGTAAGCTGTGAGATACTATACTATGTTCAGTCCAATGCACAGAGAAACAATCCATTCATCTGGGCCTAATCCGCAGCGGGATGGTGATGCATCCTATCACAGCTAGACCTTGGCGAAAATGCCGGCAGCAGAAAATGAAGAGGGGTTCCTCTTCATTTTCTGCCGTGTGAACATACCCAAAAGGGAAACATACAGCCCAACCACATGTTGAATATATATTCTGGAAGCACAGGGACACCCATGGAGACCCTTAACAAAAGTTAGTATATTTCCAAACTTGGGGGAGGGGGGGGGGGGGGAAACTCCTTGAAAAGTTTATTCCCATATCAGCAAATCACGGCCAAGACAGGAATAGCTGACGGCAAGTCCCAGGGATGATTTGCCAAGATGAGAATAACCTTCGATTGTAGCTTGCGCTTTACAGGTGTATATGAGTGAGATGGTATATAAAGATGTGTGTATATGTTTGTTTTTCAGAATATGAAGAGAGTGGACTCCTAGATACCGATGATGTAAGTGCAGTATTACCAGTTTGGACAAAGCTTAGGACGTTATCTTTTACCTATATTGCAAATGGCTCTGAAAGTGTCTATTCATGAAAGTGTGTTCTGCCAAGGCATTGTATATCCCTACCATGTATTGTTGTTTGTTTTTTTCTAACAATCCCATATGCAATTATTTGTTTATAGGGAAAGTCAGGGAAAATAATGGAGGTCAAAATATTAAACCGTATTTTTTTTTTTTGTAAATTATATAATTAGAGGGGGAAAAAAACTGAAAACCTGCAATGACAAGTTGACATGCACATAGCTTTCTTTCATCAGTATCACTAATTTAATTGTATATTCTGAGTCCAATTGTGGCAATCTTACACACAGATATATGTAATGTGTATGGGAAACTGCAGGCTCTTGTAGCCCACTCATGCACCTTAATGGCCATTCTGCTACATATCTGGGACAACAGAGCCAGGACCTCTTGTCTTTCTCTTATTGCATTTCTGTACTTTGCGACTGTGCAGGGACAGTTTATGGCTGCAGAAAAAAAGATTCCTTAGAAGGTCTAAAGGTACCACTGATTCACAGATAGATAATTTCTTCCCTTTCATTCAAGCAATTCACCAAAATCATGAGCAGTAACTAGAAATCTTGGCTAGACATGGCATGTAATTTATGTGGCGGATTTATGTCTGATCTTATCCTGTGCATCGCTAGCGGTGAAATCCATGGTGTAAATCTGCAGCTCAATTTCCATCTCCCTGTGAATACAGAAATGTAACTGAGCCAATCACTAGTTGTGGGGGGTCAGTAATAAACCCAGAGTTAATGTTAAACCTTTGTAAAGGTTAAAGAAAAGAATTGAAACAGCCGTTGTTTTAATAGTAATAAAAGATATCTTACGGTATATTGAATGGTTTGAAGTCTTCACTAATATAATATATTTGCTTGTCTTAACTAGGCAACTGTAGACACTGCCAAAATAGTAGAAGCAAGCAAGCCGAAAGCTGAAGGTGCTGAAGATGCCATCTTACAGACTAGAACATACGACCTTTATATTACATATGACAAGTATTACCAAACGCCAAGACTCTGGTTATTCGGCTATGATGAGGTATGAAATGAACTAAAATTGTACATTGTTTTCTTGGTGTTCCACACATCTCATTGTGATTTCCACATAGAATTACAGAGAATTGTAATAAGAAACATTTATAAAATGTTCATATTATCATGACTAGCAAGTGTAAACCGTGTGCCACAATGTAAGTGCACCTGCTGTGATAGTCACCCCAGCATATGTCCAACTCTCATCACCCCTGATGAGCAACTATTTTGAAGGGACTGCATCACTCTCCCAACCTCTGTGAGCACTTCATTGTCTACCTCGAGTGCCAGGAGCTACAGTGCTCAGAGCGTCATATTGCAGTATTGTTGCATTGTTACAGAACTTCCACTATGTAATATGTCTTTGAGTATGGGCACCAGCGGTAAACAATAAAGACACAGTGCTTACTGTGCTTGCACATGTTCACCGGCCTCTAGAGCTGTGGAGTTGGAAAAAAAATGCATGTTTTTTGCGGATTTACTTTCTTAGGAATGCAATCTCTACCTTATTAATGAATTACAGAATCTTTACTTTTGTTGACCACGGCTGTCAGCTATTTGTGAAGGATAATCAGTCTGTGGGAAAAATAGAGCAGTTGGTGGTTTGACCCAATAACTCCACAGCCCTGTCTGCTCCTTCAGAAAAGCTGAATGCCATGCTGAGAATCGGATTCCCACCAATTGGAATATTTACGGGTAGGATGTTAGTTTTAAAGGGTGACTAAGCTTTCGGACAACTTTTGAATTCCTGGCAGAATTTGCGTCATGAATACATTTTGTAATATAAATTATGAACACATTTTGTCTCCTTTCTGTGATATCCTTCATCTCTTTATTCTTTTTCTTGCTTTTGTATTGAGAACTGTTCCCACCTCCCAGTACAGGCTTGGAGTATGGGGCTGTGTAAAATACAGAGAAAATGAGGGCAGGGGAGGGTCACTTCAGACAGCTATATCTCGGGTGTTCATAATTTATTTATTTATTTATTTATTTATTACAGTTCCTTTTATCAAAGAGGCTTGCCCTTAGAAAGTCTGATCCAGTCAACATTGATAAGATAAGATAATTCTTTAATAGTCATAACATGGGGAAATTCAGTGTGTTACAGCTTCATGGATAGTACAATAGTATATAGCAAAAGAGAACACATACAAGCTCATAGCATATAGAGAGATACTAGGAGTTTCTAAAAAAGAAAGAAAAAACGTCATGATCATTTAGTTCTCTGTGATAATACAATAAGATAATAAGTGATAATACAGCCCAACCGCAGTTTGAGGACACGAGGAGGGGGGCAACGCATGTAAACATAACAGGCAGAATCAGCTTTTTGCAGAGGTGGGGGACATATGCAGCTATCACCATAACATGGGATAGTTCCTTTGGTAGGCAATAGGATCTCATGCCCACAGTTAATAATTTGATATCTTGCATCAGCACTATTGTTCCTTAACCACAAAAATGCCCCAAAAGTGCACCATCTTTCACCATAAGCCCTCCTCCTTGGATTGGATGTGAAAACCATTAAAGGGGTATTCCCATGACGCTTGTTCACTAACCTGCAGGCTGTTGTGCTCTCTTCACTTCCTGCTTCTCTCGGCACATAGGTGGGTGGGGTTTCACTTGCACAGGATTGGTTGTAAATGAATTAGCACAGTGTGAAGCTGATGTAGTAGAGCTGGATTTGAGTCAGTTTGCATTACATACAGAGGTAACGGACTCCCTATCTCAGCCCTTATCAGCCAAATTCAATTAAACCGACTGTTAAGAGCTCAGAAATCCCGGAGTTCTCACATCCCCTATATGTGTCATTTTAGTAGCGCAGCTTCTCAAACAGCTCAGAGCTGCTCCCAGCCCCTCCCTTCCCCCTGAGAGCAGGCAACTACATCACTTGACAAATGAGCAGATAATCCCAAGCGCCATAGAAACGGAGTGTAAACAATGAAGTGAATAATATAAGATAGCGGCCAAACAAGCAATGCATTTAGGAAAAGTCTTAAATCCACATAAACTAGCAGTATAGATAGGATCCTTGTGATGGGACGACCCCTTTAACTTTTTTTTTTTTTAATATTTAAAATTGCTATAGTCTGCAATTAATAGAGAGACCTCCTATTTGCACAGCAACCCATGCTATAAAAAAGAGGTTGCACTGTGATCATGTGACTTATTGAGGAACATGAAAGCAGAATAAGAAAAGACACTCGAGTAGACAGATATTACTAATGAAGGGGTCATCTTTTAGACAATGTAATGAAGAGAATAAAAATCACTAGAGTTTCCCTTTTAAAGGCGTAATTCCATGTCAGACATTTATGGTATATCTACAGAACAGTAGGAACCCAACCTCTGTCATGCCTGCCTGCTGCATCCGGATGGAGTGTGAAAGGAGTGGTGGTCATGGGCTCTCTAGTGACTTCTGTTGGCGTCATGGCTCAGCTGATTCTGCAATGACCTGTGTCCTGGATTTTAGTGCATGTCCCGGAGCTGGTTTTCCTGTTTAACTTTACAATTATATTGAGGAAAACTGGCCTCTGTTTAGTGGTTCGTGGTTCAGTTACTATTTCCCCATATATCTCCGCATCTTGAACTGTGGTCTCTAAAAAGAAAGAAGTTCCATTCTGAGAACGTGCAGACCTGCCCTTACTGTTGTGTTTTTCTCTATATATTGCAAAACAAAAAGTTGCTTAAGTTGTACCGGCTTTATTGCGTCATTCTGGACGTGTAGATTCTGCACGCCACTAGCTCATGGGGCAGGTCACAGCGTGGTGATATAACATAGTTGTATGATTTGTAGCGGTGACTTTGATGTGAACCACATTTTGTTCTGTTTAAGGTCACAGTTTTTATGGGGGGAAATGTGCTCTTGTTTAACTCCTTCTTGACCAGTGGTATTTACAACAAAATTTCACAAATTAGAATGTATGCTGTGTTATAGTGTAAACTTTATTATAAGTGTTCATTTTAGAAATTTCGTTTCATACCAACAGTCATTTTCATCTCTGACACAACTGTTTGAGGACTTCTTTTTTGCAAAACAAGTTGTATTCTTTAGTAATTCTATTCTGAGGTAATTAAACTGATCATGATAATAATAAAGCCACCTACCTAATATTGTTTAGGTCTTCCTCGCGGCACCCAAACAGATGTGACATATTTAGGAATGGAGCTCAAAACGTCTGAAAGTGTCCTTTAGTATCTAGGGTCAGAGACTAAGAAAACTCCTTAAAGTGGTATTCCCATGACCATAAATATTTTTAAATTTGTAGATAATTAAAAGTTAAACATTTTTGCAAATATACCGTATTTTGCGGACTATAAGGCGCACCGGACTATAAGGCGCATTACCCATGAGCGCCTTATAGTCCTGCCTAGGTCCATATATAAGGCGCACCGGACTATAAGGCGCACCGAACTATAAGGCGCAGCGCTGTCCGGTGCGTCTTATATGTGATTGAAAGCGGTGGCCGGCAGACTTTACCGGAGGCCGCTTAACCCCCCGCGTGCCAGCCGCTTCTATTTATTTCAATGGCACGCTTCCATTGAAATGAATGGAAGCGCTCGGCACGCGAGGAGTTAAAGGGATTCTACCATTAAAAGAACTTCTTCCTTCTTGATCACGTCGGAATAGTCTTTTACCTTTTTACCATAGCCAGCGCCGCCTTCTTCCGCAGCTCCGTCTCTGTCTTCTTTGGGCCTCATGGATGACGCATGCGCAGTCGGCTCTAACAGGCTCTCGCAGCCAGAGCCGACTGCGCATGCGTCATCCATGAGGCCCAAAGAAGACAACACAGACGGGGACACGGAAGGCGCGAACACAGCTCAGGGAGAAGGCGGCGCTGGCTATAGAAAAGGTAAGAGACGAATAGCCTTTTTAAGGCTATTCCGACGTGGTCAGGGGGAAGAAGTTCTTTTAATGGTAGAATCTAGAGTTGAGCGAGTACTGTTCGGATCGGCTGATCCGAACAGTACTCGCTCATCTCTAGTAGAATCCCTTTAAGCAGCGGCCGCCGGCAAAGTCTGCATGCCGCTTCCATACATTACAATGAGAGCGCGCTATTCAAATAGTTAGAGATGAACGAATACTATTTGAATAGAGCGCTCCCATTGCAATGTATAGAAGCGGCATGGAGACTTTGCCGGCGGCCGCCACTTAACTCCTCGCGTGCCGCCGCTTCAAGCCTTATATAAGGCGCACCGGACTATAAGGCGCACTTTCGATTTCTGAGGAAATCGAAGTATTTTATGTGCGCCTTATAGTCTGGAAAATACGGTGAGTAATTAAATATTTTTCAGAGTTTTAGAGATTTTCTCTAAATATCTTTTGGTCACAGTTTTTTTTTTGTCTTGATCGGTTGCCAGTGGATACGACCATGAATGCAGGAACTTTCTAAGGTCAGAGAATCGGCCAAGATTTCTTTATTGTGGCCGGGATATCTTCTCATATTTCTAATGTCCCGGTCTGATATCCCAGCTACAATAAGAAGATCATGGCTGGATTTTTTGACAAGTCTCAGACTATAGAAATTTTCTGCATTTGTGGTCGTATCCATTGGCAACCGATCAAGACAACAGACTAACACCACTAAGAACGTTAGAGAAAATCATTAAAGGGGCTCTATCAGCAAAATCATGCTGCTAGAGCCCCACATATGCGTGAATAACTTTTAAAAAGGCTATTCAGGCACCGTAAATGTTATATTAAGCCACCCCCCCCCCCCCCCCCCCCCGTTTTAAAATAAAACCCTAAAAAAGAATGTGATCTACTTACGCATCGTGCACGCTGGGCGGGCATTCAGGGTGCGCCGTCTTCTTCATCCACGCCTCCTCTTCCTGCGACGTCCTCCGGTCCTGTCCTCCTCCGGCGCTCGCGAACTGACATTGCTTAAAAAAAATGGCCTGGGCGCCTGCGCAGTAGCATGCAGCTTCTACTATGGCTACTGCGCAGGCGACAAGGCCATTTTTTTTTTCAGTGTCAGTTCGCGAGCGCCGGAGGAGGACAGGACCGGAGGACGTCGCAGGAAGAGGAGGCGTGGATAAAGAAGACGGCGCACCCTGAATGCCCGCCCAGCGTGCACGATGCGTAAGTAGATCACATTCTTTTTTAGGGTTTTATTTTAAAACGGGGGGGGGGGGTAGTTTAATATAACATTTACGGTGCCTGAATTGCCTTTTTAAAGTCTATTTACGCATATTTGGGGCTCTATCAGCATGATTTTACTGATATAGCCCCTTTAAACTCTGCAGAATTTTTAATTACTTATATTTGCAAAAATGTTTAACTTTTAATTATCTACAAATATAGATATGATTATGTACATGGGAATACCCCTTTAAGGAGAGTGCACATTTGCAAGTGTATGGATACTTAAGGCCATTTTCACTCCACTGGGGGATTCTGGGGAACCCTTTAGTATCTTAGACATTTTCAACAGAGTTTAAGTCCTGTAAGGCTAAGTTCACATTTGCACTGAAGTCTCTTTGGAAGACTCTACTGCAGAAACCGACAAGAATCGGCAAAGAGAAAAATCCTGCTTGTAGGACTTTTCTCTCTGCCACTTTCAGCATAAAAACTGCGGACACCCGAAAGACCCCATTATAGCAGATGTGAACCTAGCGTAAGTTATGCAGTGAGATTTCTGTAGACTGGTCTTGTGGTCAAAACATGGAAGTCGTTATATTGCATACAATCTACAGTTTTGTATTGCATACAGTAGACAAGGTCAATTGACTGCTTCTAAGACCATGCCATGCATTAGATGGATTTGACGGACAGGAATATCATATAAGCACTTTACAGAGCATTGATACGGCCTCATTTAGAAGATGCTGTTTAGTTTTGAGCTTTAGTTCAGATTACAAAGGCCAGCCAAAAAATAAGGGTCATGGAGGAGAACAGTTCGAAGGAAAGATTAAAATAATTAAATGTTATTTAACCTTGAGAAAAGATGTGTAAGGTGGGAAAAGATTGGCATATCTGAATGGCCAGTACAAAATCTACGTCAATCTACGTTTTTGACCCAGTCCATGTCTCTTGGCTCAGCTATGACATTAAAAAGGTTAAAAATAATTAAATAAAATCAGCTTTTTGTTCCTCTCCTACAATACATAGCATATACTGATGTAACTTAGTTCTCAGAATGGACATACACTTCTGTTTGGGCTAGGCAATTTTGCCTAAAAATAAAATCTTTTCTCAAGCTAATGGGCGCTTCTCGATTTTTAATTTTCCTGTTTTTGATTAAGGAAAATTTTAAAAAGTTCAGTGAACTGACCTGGAGGAAAAGAGTGAGACTGACTACAGCGAAGAAACTGTTCATTATAATTTACAGCAGGGAGGACAAGGCCTGCATGGACTGTAGCGCAGGGCTAATAGCGATTTCACAATTCTGGGGTTGGTTATCTGGAGCAATGTGTGATGTCCCAGTAGGAGAAGAAACGCCCCTGAAGCCATTTTCACACAATTTGCATAAGAATAAAACTCTGATTTTCATGTTATTGGAGCTGCAATGCAGAATAACAAAGGCTTCTTTGGAAAGTGTAGATGTAGTCCTACTATATACTGGCATTAGTTTGATACTGTTTTTACCTGCTGACAGGCTCCCTTTAAAAAGCCAATGTTTGAATTCCTATGAAAGTAAAGCTGCAACAAACTATATGTTTAATTATATGATATTGAGAATTGTATAATATAATTATTTAACAATTATTAATATTGTTGTAATAGTAATAATATTACTAATCGTTTTATTTTTTAGTATGAGTTAGTACAGATTTTCGATCTCGAACCAAAATTGACCATACTGACACAAATTTTAGTTTTCACAAAGTTTGCTGCTTCATTGATGGATGAAAAGTTAGGCTTGCAGGATTTCTTTTGTCTGGCGTTTTTAGATGATACTATGATGAAGATTACAAGCTTTAGTCAGATATGTCTATGGTTATTGCATCTGATTTTGTTATGCATGTAGTTTGTGAAGACCCAAAATTTGTGTCAGTCTCAAAACTTCCTGACACAACTGTATGTGCAAATGCATGTGTGTGTGTATGTAAATATATATATAATATATACTGTGTGTGTGTATATATATATATATTATAGTGTGTTACAAAATATAGAAGTATTTTGTATAATTTAATCATTTTAATTTGTCTTCAAACTTCCAGCAACGTCAGCCATTGACCGTAGAGAACATGTATGAAGACATTAGCCAAGATCATGTGAAGAAAACTGTGACTATTGAAAATCACCCTAACCTGCCACCACCACCTATGTGCTCAGTACATCCATGCAGGTAGCAAAGGACTTGGGGTTTGGGGTAATTTTTTGGCAGTTTTAACCTTTCTTCCTCCTCATGTGGACCGTCACAAAAATATTGGCTTCACAGCCACATAGAGAATACCTGATGAAATAACGTCTGTTGTAACAAAACTTTGTGGAAGCTAAAGATGTATCATTGAAGACCTGTTCAGTAATAGGGTGATGGAGAGGGAGAGATTTCTTATTAGTGACTTCAGGGTGACCTCTGGAATAAGACTTATTAGTTCTTGCATTGGGTCAGTGAATATTACGCAGTAGTACTTCCTCCTCCTCCTCCTCCTCCTCCTCCTCCTCCTCCTAGAGAAGTCCAGAATGTGAAATATGATTGTGAAAACAGCATTTACGGAAATATACACATCTATTGCATACAATTGTTTTCGTCTTTACTCAACATCTGCCAAATTTTTTTTTTCCTGTGAAGGCATGCAGAAGTTATGAAGAAGATCATTGAGACAGTTGCAGAAGGTGGAGGAGAGCTGGGCGTTCACATGTATCCTTTATTACTACTGTATATTCTATATATCAGTGGCTTTGTGTTTCTGTGTAGTATTATATGGAGATGTGAAATATATATGTAATACTATATTCCTTACTATAAATAATTAAAATATTATACTTTGTACAATATTACAAAAGTACAGGCCAAATGTATTTATACAGGTCACAGGATTCTCCGGGGATTTATAATATTCTTAATAAAGAGAATTTCCCTCTAACAACACATTGCCATCCATATTCTAGGGAAAAGCATCGGATTGCTGATCATCCATGTACTGGGACCCTGGGAGATCATAAGAACTGGGGTCCTGAGTGATGGAGTGGTAGTGAGTATGCATGACCACTGTTCTAGTCACTTCTTAGGGGCTGTTCACATCATATTTTTTGACTTTTGTTGAGCAACACATGTTTTGCTCGACATCCCCATAGACTTTTGTACATACTTTTGACTCCATTTTACCTCCATGACAACATAATCTGTAGTATTTAACAATAGAAAAGCCTTTTCATCCTTCAAAATAAACAGTGGACCCCAAAGTATAAGAAGTGAAAGCCCAGGAGAAGTGAGTGAAAATAAGACGGCTATTAATCCCCTCTCCTTAAGGACCAGTGGTCCACTGGCATCTGCTGGCCTCTTCAGTTACAAGCGCCCAGATCACTGATGAGGTCTGTGATCCCGGTTGTGACGTCAGCAAGCCCCTTGTGACCACTGAGGCCTGCAATTGAGTCATATGAGTTTAATAGCACTTATTATTAATATTCTGACCTACACAACTGATGTGAGGAGGAGTTTGGGTGGAGCAGCGATAGAGGAGGAATGCTGCGATTCTATTCAAAGTTATGTAGGTAAGTCTTGTGTCCCATGTTCCAGTGATCAGTGGGGTACTAGGGCTCAGAGATCATACATTTATAACCAGTGGTGAGACAGCTATTCCTTATATTGTGGATAAGGGATAAGTATCTGTGGTGATAAAACTCCTTTGAATGTTGAAGGCATGATACTGCTTCCCTTGGATGGATTCGGACACAGTACTACCTCTCTGTCTGTCCATGAAAATGATGTTCACACAGATATACTTCGGGAAGAATATGCAAATCTGACTTCCATTATGTAATTAGGATGCCTGTGCCTCAAGTATGCACACCAATAGAGGGCGCTGACTGAAAATGTGCAAGTCTATCTTCCATGATGTAATTAGGAAGACAGAGTCTCAGTCAAGCAAACCTATAGAGGGCGCTCCCTTTAACATCATGCCGACCTTCTCAGAGGCCTTTGTTTGCAATGATGTTGGGATTATACCAGATACAGTCTTCTCAGCCAAGGACAGCTGTTTCGATGTATTTGCATCTCATCAGCTTGACGCAGAGAGGACTGATCTGGCAGAGGTGAGAGGCTTAGACAGGGTTGAGGGGATATAGTCACTCCATAAGGAGAGAACCACCATTTAGGTGTGTGGAGTCTTATTAAGCCATGAGTGCTCCACTCTATAGGTTTGTTTGACTGAGGCTCTGTCTTCCTAATTACATCATGGAAGATAGACTTGCACACTCTCAGTCAGCGCCCTCTATTGGTGTGCACCTAAATGGTGGTTCTCTCCTTATGGAGTGACGATATCCCCACAGATATACCTGTAATACCTCCTTGTCTTTCCCTGTTTAGTTTCTCATACTGCTTCATCCCTTCATCACCATTTGCTTAGTTTTTGCATTTTCAAAGCTAAATATGTCTGTTAGGTTTCACCAGAACCTGTGCCTGTACATGTATTGTATGGAGGAAGATCAGGAGATCTGCGCACACTGGGATGGAGTATGACACGGTCCAGTATTCTTATCCAAAATCCTTTTAATAAAACATGAGGTACATATATGGCATGGAGCATTCCATGACATACCGGTATATGTCGTTTATGCATATTACAGATGTACTGAGTTGCTTTTCAGCATTTCTTAACCACAGTTTAGCTGGGTATTTATTCTACTGCATGTAACAGATAACGAATAATACTATGTCTAGATCTATTATCTTCCTTAATGTGATCTTATCAGGTACCTTCTCATTTTTCTAAAATTTGTACAGGCTGTCATTCCCACTATAGAATACGATTACACGCGGCATTTTACAATGTAACTGCTGTTGTCTACCTGCAAGTCCCATTAAAGTTCCAGTTTTTAATGACAGATACATAAATATCTCTTGTTTTTCCATACATACAAATCTGCAACATTTCTGTAATGTATAATATGCTTATTTGATTAAATTTCTGCATTTAAACATTTTCCAGGATCTCGGTCTTCTTTCTTTTTATAGCACAGGATATTGAAGATATACTTTAAATAAAAAACCTAGTATCTGAATATTAAGATAAATGTGGTAATTATTACAGTCTACAGCTATTCCTCCCCCTCCTCCTCCATACACATGGATGTGTTTTCAATAGGAAAGGGGGACTGTGCATTAGCATTGCTATGTAACCAACAGAGATGAGATCACTTTCTTTGAAAAATCAGCCATGTTTACCAATCCTGCACAACCCCTTTAATCCATTCTTGGTTTTCCATTCAAAACTTCTTCCGAAAATGTGATGCAGAAAGTGATGATGCAAAGGCTGGCTAAGAAGGTACACTTATCTGAGCAAAAAGTATTGGGGCGCTCCTCTTATACATTGAATTGTTTTGTCCAGTCCTACTACCACAAGTGTATAAAAGCCATTATGTAGCCATAGGGTCGTTGTAAAGAGCTGAATCCCAGCGTGGTACTGTAATAGGGTGTCAACATTGCAGTATGTTAGCTTGTCAAGTTTCTTCTCTTAGATATTCCATGATCAATTGAAAAATGAAAGCATTTAGAAACCACAGTAACTTGGCCTCAGACACAAAGAACTGAAAGAAGGACACAGCACCGCAGTGAATGTATCTTTATAAGTTCTTCCTCCACCCCACTTATACCCACCTTGGTTTTGCCCATTCTCATTCATGTGCCTGTACACATTATAATGCCTCTTTAGTAGCCCTGACAAAGTATAATGTCCTTCTCATTATGGCCACTATAGTATTCTGTGGCCACCACACTATGTCTCCTTTAATGTGGCTCCCTACTATATAATGTCTGCCTTGAAATGGCCTCCTCAGTATAATGCCCCACTTCCGCAGTGTGGTGCCTCAAGTATCAGGTTCCATCAAAAAGAAAAAAAAAATTAAAAATGCACAAAGATAAAAATGAAGGTATATAATTTACTCACATTAAACAGTCAAAAAATAACATTTACTTGAATGTCTTCAAGGAAAATGGATGTAAAGTAATTATATCCAAATATGGCTAGAAGTCAGAACTATGCTGTCACCCCTTCACCCACCGTCTTAAAAAGTGGTGAGTGGGGTTAGGAGATGAGATACTTTTCAGGCGCAGTAATAATAGTAAGTATGGGATATATATATATATATATATATATATATATATTACACATACACGTATACACAGTATATACAGTCCTATGAAAAAGTTTGGGCACCCCTATTAATCTTAATCGTTTTTAGTTCTAAGTATTTTGGTGTTTGCAACAGCCATTTCAGTTTGATATATCTAATAACTGATGGACACAGTAATATTTCAGGATTGAAATGAGGTTTATTGTACTAACAGAAAATGTGCAATATGCATTAAACCAAAATTTGACCGGTGCAAAAGTATGGGCACCTCAACAGAAAAGTGACATTAATATTTAGTACATCCTCCTTTTGCAAAGATAACAGCCTCTAGTCGCTTCCTGTAGCTTTTAATCAGTTCCTGGATCCTGGATGGAGGGATTTTGGACCATTCCTCTTTACAAAACAATTCAAGTTCAGTTAAGTTTGATGGTCGCCGAGCATGGACAGCCCACTCTCAAATAATCTGAAAACAAAGATTGTTCAACATAGTTGTTCAGGGGAAGGATACAAAAAGTTTTTTCAGAGATTTAACCTGTCAGTTTCCACTGTGAGGAACATAGTAAGGAAATGGAAGACCACAGGGATAGTTCTTGTTAAGCCCAGAAGTGGCAGGCCAAGAAAAATATCAGAAAGGCAGAGAAGAAGAATGGTGAGAACAGTCAAGGACAATCCACAGACCACCTCCAAAGAGCTGCAGCATCATCTTGCTGCAGATGGTGTCACTGTGCATCGGTCAACAATACAGCGCACTGTGCACAAGGAGAAGCTGTATGGGAGAGTGATCAGAAAGAAGCCGTTTCTGCAAGCACGCCACAAACAGATTCGCCTGGGGTATGAAAAAGCACATTTGGACAAGCCAGCTTCATTTTGGAAGAAGGTCCTGTGGACTGATGAAACAAAGATTGAGTTGTTTGGTCATACAAAAAGGCGTTATGCATGGCGTCCAAAAAAACAGCATTCCAAGAAAAACACTTGCTACCCACTGTAAAATTTAGTGGAGGTTCCATCATGCTTTGGGGCTGTGTGGCCAATGCCGGCACCGGGAATCTTGTTAAAGTTGAGGGTCACATGGATTCCACTCAGTATCAGCAGATTCTTGAGAATAATGTTCAAGAATCAGTGACGAAGTTGAAGTTACGCCGGGGATGGATATTTCAGCAAGACAATGATCCAAAACACCGCTCCAAATCGACTCAGGCATTCATGCAGAGGAACAATTACAATGTTCTGGAATGGCCATCCCAGTCCCCAGACCTGAATATCATTGAACATCTGTGGGATGATTTGAAGCGGGCTGTCCATGCTCGGCGACCATCAAACTTAACTGAACTTGAATTGTTTTGTAATGAGGAATGGTCCAAAATACCTTCATCCAGGATCCAGGAACTGATTAAAAGCTACAGGAAGCGACTAGAGGCTGTTATCTTTGCAAAAGGAGGATCTACTAAATATTAATGTCACTTTTCTGTTGAGGTGCCCATACTTTTGCACCGGTCAAATTTTGGTTTAATGCATATTGCACATTTTCTGTTAGTACAATAAACCTCATTTCAATCCTGAAATATTACTGTGTCCATCAGTTATTAGATATATCAAACTGAAATGGCTGCTGAAAACACCAAAATATTTAGAAATAAAAATGATTAAGATTAATAGGGGTGCCCAAACTTTTTCATAGGACTGTATGTGGAGTTTGTTTTTCACATAAAACTTTAAGGTCCTCAGCAGGATATTGCATCACTGTGAGTGAAGGAACTTTCGCACTGACGGTAGGGCGTTGACTTACTGCCGCAGACAGAACATTCTATTAGAGGTTTTGGTACGTGTAGTTGTCGGTGCGTGCTAACACCAGTCAGGATCCCATGCTAGATACTCTGTACATATTCTGTTTATCTAAAAGACACACGTTGTACTAAGCAAGCAGCACAATGTTTGTTCTTTTAAACAGGAGGTTAATAGTTAATCCAAAGAGCGGGCTTCTGGAAAAAGCATCACAGTATGTACTTTTGGCAGTTTGCTGATACAGTGATTCATTTTTAGGCAAAAAAAAAGCATCTCTTTGTTATGACATACCAATCCTAGCTATGTATCATCCTCCACCAGATAACGGGAAAATAAGACATTCTTTCCTAGCACCAAGATTGGGCAAAACTTTGTATCATAAAATGTGATTTATGCTGATACATTTACAGTAACATGGATCCAAATACCGGATAATGTGAAACTCTTAAAATCACATTAAAAGACTAGAAGAAAACGTAAAAGCAGTTCACATAATCTTAAGAAATCCAACAGATTCATAGCATCAAATATAATAATAAATATGTTATTTATATTGTCACAACATATTCTGCAGCACTTTACAAATCATAGGGTTCCTCGATAGACAAAAGGAGTCATTACAATGTAATAGATCAATCTAGAAAGAAGGAGTGAGGGTCCTGCTCACAAGAGCTTACAATCTATGAGGTAGAAAGCGTAACACATGAGGTAGAGGTTTTTGTATAGTGGTTGTATGAGCTTGTCACCAGCCAGTGTCCTTTATGTACAAATCCAAAGTGCCTGAGCACACAGGGTTACTCTTAAAGGGATTCTACCATTTTAAACTTTTTTTTTTCTAGTTGACAAGTCGGAATAGCCTTAACAAAGGCTATTCTACCTTGGGGTGCAAATTCCTACTAATCTTGCAGATTCTTATTCCCTGAACTTCCTTCCGATCTTATGCACCCTACGATCTGATCTTGAGTGTTGGGACACCAGGGGTCTTTCGTGGCTGGGACGCATCAACCTGCTGAAGATGAATGTTCTTCCCCGGCTGTTGTACCTTTTTCAGTCGGTCCCCTGTATACTCCCCTTGTGCTTTTTTTCCGTTGTAGGACAGGCTTTCAACAAATTTATCTGGTCGTCAAAACCCCCGCTTATAGCTCGAGCCACGCTATCTCGGTGTATATGGTGGGGAGGCCTGGCTGTCCTGGAATGCTCAAAGTATTTTTTGGCTGTGGCTGCTTCACGCATTCTCGATTGGCACTATACCGCCCGTTCCAAACTCTGGGTTGCCCTGGAGGAGTCACTGTGCTCGCTACTTCTCACTGCTCTTCCTTGGCTTCACAAGAGGCTCTGGTCTGACAACAAGGGCTACCCACTTCCCTTTGTTGCCCGTCAAACTCTGGGAGTGTGCCGTGTCTTTGGTGAAATGCGGAATGACGGCCCCTTGACTCCAATCTTGGGCAATGCAGACTTCCCTGCTGCTCTCGATTCCCCCTTCCTGGACCATTCTGTTGGTGGCCCCGACATGTTACGTCGGCCTCTTCCCTACTCCCTCGAGCAGAACTACTGGCTTGGCTGCCGCACCCTGACTCGGTCTCCGCGCACTGGCACTACTCTCAACTCTCCCATTTTTACTCCTCTCTGAAACATTCTCATGATCTTCATAGAACTCTGCTCCCACTTGAACGTCTGTGTCTCTCCTCCCTACCTCCTGCACACACTGTTTCTCTTTTATACGGCATGTTGATGGAGGATTCGGAGAGTACTCTGCCTGCCTTTGTGGGTAGCTGGGAAAGGGAGCTGCGGGTTTCCTTCCCGCTGGGTGTGTGGCCATCTGCCTTCAACATGTGCAGTAAGTTCTCCATTTCATGTAAAGCACAGGAGACTAACTACAAAATTCTCACGATGGTACAGGGTTCCGGCTCACCTTCACGAAATTTATACCTTCATGTCTGACAGGTGTTGTAGGTGGCACGATGGCTCACATCTGGTGGGGATGTCCCCTCCTGCGCCCCTTTTGGAATGGGGAAGACGGGTTATCATGCAGGTCACTGGGGTGGATCTGGAGGATGACCCTGCTCCTCTGCTGCTCTCCATGTTTTCACGAGAATTCAGGAAACCAACCCGCAGGCTTCTGGGATTCATGCTGATGGCAGCTAGATCAGTTATTCCCAGGTTATGGAAATCCCTGACCCCTCCTACCCTACTCTCCTGGCTGAAGGAGTTCCTTCACCTACGCACAATGGAAGACCTGATGGTTGAGCTCCGCCCGGACGAAGGTTTACACCGAGAAACTTGGCTTCTGTGGAACCACTTCTACTACTCTGCTGATTTCTGCACCCTCTTTCCCTCTGTACCTTTGTAATGTTGTGTCTGTCCTGCTGTATCTGTTTTGTATACCCACGCATTATAAGATTTATTGTCATTGATTTTTTACTTGTTTTTTGCCTCATGCTCATACTAGTATTCCCGGCTCTGCTGCGTCAGTGTGTGTTATTGCTCTCAACCCCTCTCCCCCCTCCCTCCCCATGCCAATGACTTACCCTGACATCTTGTTTTCTGCTCCTAGTTTGCTCCTGTTCAATCTTTCAGCTCCCATTTCAATGAACTAAACAATGACTGACATATAGGGCAAGCTTAAATCAGGAATCATCGACGCCAACAACACACAGATGAAGTTGCGGGCAGAGGCTAGTAAGTACGTAAGTGTTATTTTAGGAAATGTTATAGGCCTGCCTGAAGAGATGTGTTTTTAGGATACACCTGAAGCTGCGGAAGTTGGGTGTAATTCTGAATGTGTAACATAGCGCATTCCAGAGGACTGGTGCAACTCTGGCGAACTCTAGGAGATGGGATGTGGAATAACTCACAATGGGAGTGGAAACAACCTTATCCGTAGCACTGCATCAGTCTGATGACTTAGACAGTCATAAAAAACTCTAAAACTGATTATACCCTAAGTACCATAAAAATTGATCACATGGACAGACATTGTTTTGCATAACTCATGTTCTTACATCCTTCTACAACTCAACATCACAAATAGATTGTGTATTTCCTCATGTTCAGCATTTGCCATGTCAGAAATCTAATGCTGACACTCCTATTTCTTCCATAGATGTGATGATAGATACACACAAGGATTAGTCCCATTGACATTCATTGGGGCTTAATTCATAGCTTTTCTGTATGGATTCAATAAATAGGGAGAGACTGGGACAGGGACTTATTAGAACATATATGTCCTGCTGAGAATTCTGGCAAAGGAATATGCTCCTAGGGCTGCCTATAGGAAGGAAACTCCCTATAGATTAATACCTGGCTTTTTGCCTCTCTTCAGTGCAGAGTAGGGTACTGGCCGGCTGTGTGACTGGTCTATATGTGGGTTAAAAGTGGTAAGGTCTGTGATGGGGGAGAGACTGGTACACAGACGTATTGCACTATGTAGGCCCTGCTAAAAAATCTGGGTAAGGAATACAAATAAGACCTCATTGGTGAAAAAAAGGAATTTGCTCCTAGTGCCACCTATTGGAAGATATGCTTATTATCTGTGCTAATGAGTGTGAATTTGGTATAAAATACCCGTCACTTTCATTGGATCTGGAATGTTGGAAATATCATGAAGATTTAGGTGCGAAATCTGTAATTTTTTTTGCTGAAGATCTAGATGCAAATCCTTGGCATATCTGAGTCGATTCTGCAGCAAAATCTTCATCTGTTATTTGAGGAATTACATCACGCTTGTCTGCATGCTTGTTTTCCCGCTAGATGTGGTGGTGTTATCCAAAAAAAGAAATGTATATATTTGTTACATGTCAGCGGTGGAGGTGGGTAGGGGGGTCTACAACATGAACATCAAACCATTCTGAGAAGTCCCACTGAGTGAAACCTCGGGGTAACAGTGCCATGTTTAGGGAAATATTGCAAGGAATATGGATAGTTTGTATTCAGGACTTTAGGCTTGTGCGTGCCAAGTAGCATTTCTCTGTGATCAATGAAAATCCATCCTCAACAATTCACTACAATGATGTCATTGTAAGGTGCGAAGAACCGTGCATAGGCAAGTTAGACAACACAATATACATGGAAGTGAAATATAGAAATATAGGTTGTGGCATAAATAAAATATCTAAAATAAATATTAATACAGGACTTACAAGGAAGCACAATATTATTTGACCTAATGCCCTAGGATAAGCCATTAATATCAGGTCGGTGGGAGTGTGACTGCCAATTTCCATGCTGAATACCAAATCTTTGTACTTTGATAGCATACAAGGAAGAGGACTGTCATGGTCCTCAGTCACATGTACAGCAGAGGTGCCAGGAGTCAGACCCCAATTATCTTATACTGATGGTCTCTCCAAAACAATTATAGTGTAAGATGGATGGGTCAATTCTATGACCCAAAATATGTAAAAAATAAAATAAAATTATATATAACATATGCCCATAACCTAACTGCAATGTACATTATTATCAGTGATACACAACAAAATATACAGCTATAAAATATAACACCATTGCAGACATCCCTTATGTATTTTTTTACTGCAGTCGTACTGTAATTCCTTACCACTGAGCAGTAGGATAGACATCTGAAAGAATATACATGTGCTACAAAACAAATGGTCCTGGTGACACAATGGCAGAAGATTCTTGAAAATTCAGCTCAAAGCTGTCTGGACTTCAGTGTCCAATATAGAGAACACAGGGAATGGTATTATGTTGTCATGGACTTGTTTTATGCAAGAGAAGGTGGAGGGAACTGCACAATGAACTCTGAACATAACAATGACCACAACCATAAGACACAAATACTATAGGGTCTTGTAATTTTTTCAGTTTTGATTAAAAAAGTATATTCACTGTGTCACTAGTTGTCCTTAATACAGCATAAAGGTTTAGAAGAGGTTTTGGAACTTGTAGTCTTCCTTTAACAGTGAGTCATGGTCATGGGTGTAAGTACCAGGGAAGCAAAAATAGCAGTCGCTATAAGGACCAAAAAGTAAGGAGACCCATTCCTACTGAGACCTAGGGGGTGATTAGTGATAACTATGGTTAATGGAAGGGGATGTGGAAAACTGAATGTCTCTCTATTACGTTAAAGGAAACATCATAATTACTACATGCGACATCATTATACTTACTTTCTTCTTATGTTGTGATGTCACAGTCTACAGTGATCTTTATGTGTTTGCTTTACTTCTGTACTGTGACATCACTATGTATATTATCTCTGTACTGTGACATCACTGTGTATATTATCTCTGTACTGTGACATCACTATGTATATTATCTCTGTACTGTGACATCACTGTGTATATTATCTCTGTACTGTGACATCACTGTGTATATTATCTCTGTACTGTGACATCACTGTGTATATTATCTCTGTACTGTGACATCACTGTGTATATTACTTCTGTACTGTGACATCACTGTGTATATTATCTCTGTACTGTGACATCACTGTGTATATTACTTCTGTACTGTGACATCACTGTGTATATTATCTCTGTACTGTGATATCACTATGTATATTATCTCTGTACTGTGACATCACTATGTATATTATCTCTGTACTGTGACATCACTATGTATATTATCCCTGTACTGTGACATCACTATGTATATTTCCCTGTACTGTGACATCACTGTGTATATTATCTCTGTACTGTGACATCACTATGTATATTTCCCTGTACTGTGACATCGCTATGTATATTATCCCTGTACTGTGACATCACTATGTATATTATCTCTGTACTGTGACATCACTATGTATATTATCTCTGTACTGTGACATCACTGTGTATATTATCTCTGTACTGTGACATCACTATGTATATTATCCCTGTACTGTGACATCACTATGTATATTATCTCTGTACTGTGAAATCACTGTGTATATTATCTCTGTACTGTGACATCACTGTGTATATTATCTCTGTACTGTGACATCACTGTGTGTATTATCCCTGTACTGTGACATCAATGTGTGTATTATCCTGTCCTGTGACATCACTGTGTGTATTATCCCTGTACTGTGACATCACTATGTATATTATCTCTGTACTGTGACATCACTATATATATTATCCCTGTACTGTGACATCACTATGTATATTATCTCTGTACTGTGACATCACTATATATATTATCTCTGTACTGTGACATCACTGTGTATATTATCTCTGTACTGTGACATCACTATATATATTATCTCTGTACTGTGACATCGCTATGTATATTATCCCTGTACTGTGACATCGCTATGTATATTATCTCTGTACTGTGACATCGCTATGTATATTATCTCTGTACTGTGAAATCACTGTGTATATTATCCCTGTACTGTGACATCACTATGTATATTATCCCTATACTGTGACATCACTATGTATATTATCTCTGTACTGTGATATCACTATGTATATTATCTCTGTACTGTGACATCACTATATATATTATCTCTGTACTGTGACATCGCTATGTATATTATCTCTGTACTGTGACATCGCTATGTATATTATCTCTGTACTGTGACATCACTATATATATTATCTCTGTACTGTGACATCACTATGTATATTTCCCTGTACTGTGACATCGCTATGTATATTATCTCTGTACTGTGACATCGCTATGTATATTATCTCTGTACTGTGACATCGCTATGTATATTATCCCTGTACTGTGACATCGCTATGTATATTATCTCTGTACTGTGACATCGCTATGTATATTATCTCTGTACTGTGAAATCACTGTGTATATTATCCCTGTACTGTGACATCACTATGTATATTATCCCTATACTGTGACATCACTATGTATATTATCTCTGTACTGTGATATCACTATGTATATTATCTCTGTACTGTGACATCACTATATATATTATCTCTGTACTGTGACATCGCTATGTATATTATCTCTGTACTGTGACATCGCTATGTATATTATCTCTGTACTGTGACATCACTATATATATTATCTCTGTACTGTGACATCACTATGTATATTTCCCTGTACTGTGACATCGCTATGTATATTATCCCTGTACTGTGACATCACTATGTATATTATCTCTGTACTGTGACATCGCTATGTATATTATCTCTGTACTGTGACATCGCTATGTATATTATCTCTGTACTGTGACATCACTGTGTATATTATCTCTGTACTGTGACATCACTATATATATTATCTCTGTACTGTGACATCACTATGTATATTTCCCTGTACTGTGACATCACTATGTATATTATCTCTGTACTGTGACATCACTATGTATATTATCTCTGTACTGTGACATCGCTATGTATATTATCTCTGTACTGTGAAATCACTGTGTATATTATCTCTGTACTGTGACATCACTATGTATATTATCTCTGTACTGTGACATCACTATATATATTATCTCTGTACTGTGACATCACTATGTATATTTCCCTGTACTGTGACATCACTATGTATATTATCTCTGTACTGTGACATCACTGTGTATATTATCTCTGTACTGTGATATCACTATATATATTATCTCTGTACTGTGACATCACTATGTATATTTCCCTGTACTGTGACATCACTATGTATATTATCTCTGTACTGTGACATCACTATGTATATTATCTCTGTACTGTGACATCGCTATGTATATTATCTCTGTACTGTGAAATCACTGTGTATATTATCTCTGTACTGTGACATCACTATGTATATTATCTCTGTACTGTGACATCACTATATATATTATCTCTGTACTGTGACATCACTATGTATATTTCCCTGTACTGTGACATCACTATGTATATTATCTCTGTACTGTGACATCGCTATGTATATTATCTCTGTACTGTGAAATCACTGTGTATATTATCCCTGTACTGTGACATCACTATGTGTATTATCCCAGTACTGTGACATCACTATGTATATTATCTCTGTACTGTGACATCGCTATGTATATTATCCCTGTACTGTGACATCACTATGTGTATTATCCCAGTACTGTTGCACCACTGAGTACATTATCCCTGTAGTATCACAGTGTATATTATCTCTGTAATGTAGCATCATCCCTATTCTGTGACATCACTGTGTAAATTATCTCTGTACTATGACACCAGTACTGTGAAATCTCTGTGTATATTACGTCTGTGTTGTGGCTTCACTGTGTGCATTATGTATGTACTGTGAAATCACTGTGTATATTAACTATACACTGTGACATCACTCTATGCATTATCCCAGCACTGTGACATCACTGGGTGAATTACCACTGTACTATGACACCACTATGTGCATTATTCCTGTATGACCCCCTGAGGAAGCTGCTTGTTGGCTTGTTGTATTGATGGGGTTTTATACTGCATTGCTTCTTAGGGTCTGTACACACAGCAGAAAATGAAGATGAAATTCCTCTTCATTTTCAGCTGCCAGCATTTTTGCATAGGCTAGCCATGACAGGATGCCAATGGAGGGGGAGTCTTGAGCAACTGATCCTGCGGAAAAATCGAGCAGGACACTTCTTTATTTCCGTGTCCTGCTGCAATCTCTGCCTCCCAATGAAAACAATGGGAGGGTGAGTTCACACGGAGTAAAGTGCTGCGTGATGTGGCACGTAGACACCGCGTGAGCTTTTGCGGGCCGTATACGCTCCCATTTTGCGGCTGTGATTTTGCTGCCGTGATTCGGGAGGACTCTGCTCCAGATTTGGAGGCGGAATACCCCCCCAAATCCGCGGTAAATTCCTCTGTGTGAACTGACCCTAAGCTCTCCACCACCTCCTGCTGGTATTGCTTTGTTTTTCCACTATTTAATGTTATTTCACACCCTCTTCTCTGATCTTTTGTATTTGCCCTTTTTTAGGTGCCTATATACTCAGATTACATAGCTATATACATCTTTATTTATCCTTGTCTTTCATCTATCACTTTATTATACACATTTGTACATTTTTTTTTATAATTTAGGAATAGGATAGGGACAGTGGTTCTCTTTTTGTGATACACTTTGTCTAAATTTTTTTTCTTGATTTTTCTCGTTTAGCATATTGCTTGTCTATAACAGCTTACAGGGTTTATGTCTGTTTTTTGATGATATTTTGGAGATCACATTTTATTTTGTGGTGGGTGACAAATACGTTATCGTGAAACTCCTGACAGTACAAGGCTATGTGGGGGAGGGGGGTTCCTCACAGCAATGAAGCTAGGCTGTGAGGAATGCCATTCTGACAGTGGGGAGATATCAGTGCCGAAATTAATGACACCAATATGTCCAGCACCAGGGCACATATCAGGAAAGCCGACTGTCAGCCCTCTAGCGGTATATAAAACTGTATTTTCCTGAGAACATGAAAGGTCCTCTTTAACCCCTTCCCGCCGATGGCATTTTTTGATTTTCGTTTTTCGTTTTTGACTCCCCTCCTTCTAAACCCCATAACTTTTTTATTTCTCCGCTCCCAGAGTCATATGAGGTCTTAATTTTTGCGGGACAATTTGTTCTTCATGATGCCACCATTAATTATTCTATATAATGTACTGGGAAGCAGGAAAAAAATTCAGAATGGGGTGGATTTGAAGAAAAAATGCATTTCTGCGACTTTCTTACGGGCTTTGGTTTTACGGCGTTCACTGTGCAGCCAAAATGACATGTTCCAGGGATACCAAATTTATATGGTTTTATTTACATTTTGACCCCTAAAAAAAAATTCCAAAACGGTGTTAAAAAATTTTTTTTCTAAAAGTCGCCATATTCCGATGGCCGTAACTTTTTTATACATAGGTGTATGGGGATGCATAGGGCGTCTTTTTTTGCGGGGCCGGGTGTACTTTTTAGTTCTACCATTTTCGGGAAATGTTATTGCTTTGATCACTTTTTATTCAAATTTTTATCAGAATTAAAACAGTGAAAAAACGGCGGTTTGGCACTTTTGACTATTTTTCCGGCTACGGCGTTTACCGAACAGGAAAAATATTTGTATAGCTTTGTAGAGCGGGTGATTTCGGACGTGGGGATACCTAACATGTATATGTTTCACAGTTTTTAACTACTTTTATATGTGTTCTAGGGAAAGGGGGGTGATTTGAACTTTTAATACTTTTTATATTTTTTTATATTTTTTTTTACTTTTTTTTTTTTTTTGCATTTATTAGACCCCCTAGGGGTGTTGAACCCCAGGGGGTCTGATCACTAATGCAATGCATTACAATGCTAATGCATTGCAATGCATTGCAAAAAAGCATCATCTCTTTTGCAGGCTGTATACACCAGCCTGCAAAAGAGAGAATTTGCAGACCGGCTGGGAGCCTTTAACAAGGCTCCCGGCTGTCATGGCAACGGGGGGTCGGCCCTGGAGCATGCTCCAGGAGCCGGCGATCCCTGCCAAAATGGCGGCGCCCATGCGCCGCCGGGAAAATGGCGCCTCCGGCGCCTTTGACAGCAGCGCCGGAGGGGTTAATGCCTCCGATCGGTCCGGGGACCGATCGGAGGCATGAGAGCCGGTTGTCTACTGCTTGAAGCAGTAGACAACCGGCGGCTATGACGGCCGCCCGGCTCCCGGGCGGTCGCCATAGTTACAGACCCGACACGCGCCGTACTATTACGGCGTATGTCGGGAAGGGGTTAAAGAGGACCTTTCATCAGATTGGGCACAGACAGTTTTATATACTGCTGGAAGGCTGACAGTGCGCTTTCCCGATCTGTGCCCGGGTAAAGCGCTATCAGTACCGGTACCGTAGCGCTTTACAGTTAGAAGGGCGTTTCTGAGACTTAGCCAGGGACGCCCTTCTGCCCAGCAGCGCCTATCGCGCTATACTGTGGAGCGGGGAGGAACGCCCCCTCCCTCTCCTGATAATACTCGTCTATGGACGAGCACTGTGAGCAGAGGGAGGGGGCGTTCCTCCCCGCTCCACAGCACAGCGCGATAGGCACTGCTGGGCAGAAGGGCGTCCCTGGCTAAGTCTCAGAAACGCCCTTCTGACTGTAAAGCCCTACGGTAACGGGACCGATAGCGCTTTACACCGGGCACAGATCGGGAAAGCCGACAGTGCGCTGAATTCAGCGCACTGTCAGCTTTCCAGCAGTATATAAAACTGCATGTGCCCGATCTGATGAAAGGTCCTCTTTAATGTACTTATGGAGGCATTCTCACACACGCATAGCATTTATTGTGTAATACCTTTACATACAATTGTATGGCACTCATTGTATATAGGGACAACTACGAGATTTTTGTAACTCATAGATTTCAACAGGCTATTTAACTTTGGACCCAAGTACCAAGGTAAAAAAATTTCAATAAAGGACTTACAGTAACATGCAGTTAGCCACCTTATCAGGCACCCACGCGTTTTCCCAAAAACAGTGTCATATTGTGTTCCTATATACAGTGCCTTGCAATAGTATTCATACCCCTTGAACTCTTTTAGATTTTGTCACCTTACAACCACAAAATTATGTATGTATTATGTATTTTATTGAGGTTTTAAGTGATAGACTAACACAAAGTAGCAGATAATTGTGAAGTGGAATGAAAATGATACAAGGTTATCAAAATTTTAATCAAATAAAAATCTGAAAAGTGTGAAGTGCAAAAGTTTTCAGTAGAAGGACGACCAGAAACAGGAAGACACCACGCTTACTCCAAACGTTTAAATTCACAATTGTGTTACATTCAGAGTAAGCGCAGTATCTTCCCGTTTCTGGTCATCCTTCTACTGTATTGCCATCCCATGTGGGTGTTGGGGTTCCCTGCTGCTGTACCATCTCCGTTTCCTGTACCATCCAAGTTGTCACACACTCTGGAAAACCATCTGAGTTGACAACAGATGGTCGCTCAGTGCCACATCTTTATGCAAAAGTATTCAGCCCCCTGTTCTCTTATACCCCTAAATAAAATCCAGTGCAATTAATTCCCTTCAGTATTCACAATTCGTTAATAGAGTCCAGTTGAGTGTAATTTAGTCTCAGTATAAATACGCCTGTTCTGTGAAGTCCTCAGTGGTTTGTTACAGAACACTAGTGAACAAACAGCATCATTAAGACCAAGGAACTCACCAGACAGGTCAGAGATAAAGTTATGGAGAAGTTTAAAGCAGGGTGAGGTTATAAAAACATATCCCAAGCTTTGAATGAAGAGTGCCTAATCCTTTATATTTTACATTGCAATTAATGGGAGACAAATTCAATTGGAGAGCAATCCATTCTTATCGGTCAGTCCATTTGTTTTTGGGGATTTTTTTGCACATCTATCAAAAACACAATGGTGGACTTATCCTTCATCCTTATTCAGTCATACTGATACCAATAGATACAAGTAGTCTTTTCACAAGGGGTAGAGCTTATATCCCAACAAAAATCATTCAGCCCCTGTATATTCAGAATAGTGACTAAATGAATGAGAGGTGGGACTGAAGTTACATTTTGTACCCCAGCCTGTGTCAATAGGAACCTTATGAGTGAAGCAGTGAGTAAGAGTGAGGCAGGATATATAAGAGGTGCCCTGCAGCTTCCTGTACATGTAGCAGGCTCCTAGGTTGCAGATCTGGGTGGGTGTGGAGCAGAGCTCATCCTCTCCTGGTCATGTTGTCAGTGCCAAGGACTAGAGGTCGGCTTTATTGATCTGTGCACTCAGGGCTCTGCTGACAGAGAAGTTTGGGCAGCAGTGTATATGGACTGAGAGGGTATCATGGAGCCACACATGCATCACCCAGGACCCCTGGTCGTCCTACTACTTTTGCTGGGGGCACTGGCTCACATCACCCCTTGTGTGACTGCCCTGGACAGAGAATATTATGTGGCTGCTGTCATCACTGACTGGGACTACAGCAATGGACAGGCTGACAGGTAATGACCTCCTGGCTACTCTGTATATACCCACTGTTATATACTGCTATAGGATGGATAGACAGACAGATAGATAGATAGATAGATAGATAGATAGATAGATAGATAGATAGATAGATAGATAGATAGATAGATACTGGAGATAGAAAAATACATCTATAAGAATGGTAGATAATATAGAAGAATTATAGATTATACAGAAGAATGTAAGAGAAAGAAAATGAGACACATATATAACAATGATAGACAATAGTAGAAAGTGCTAAATGCTGTGATTGTGTCTGACTGCAATTCTAGAATATATATTATAGAATTGCAGAATATATATATATATATATATATATATATATATATATATGTCTCTCTATATATATATGTCTATGTAGATATATTGATATATATGAAATAAAGCGATGATAGATGGATAGAGACAGATAAGAGAAGATATGTAGCTATAAGAATCATGGATAAATAATGCTACAAAGACAGAAGGCTAGACAGATAGAAGAAGAATCACAGATAGATAGATGGATGGATGGATAGACAGACAGACAGAGAGAGAGAGAGAGAGAGAGAGAGAGAGAGAGAGATAGATAGATAGATAGATAGATAGATAGATAGATAGATAGATAGATAGGTAGATAATTCTGTATGCTGATTTTAATTCTGTTTAAAATATACATTTTTTTCTATCTACACAATAAATTGATAGTTATGAGAAATAGAGACAATAGATATAAAAATAGAGAGACAGATGATGGAAGGTTTAATAAATACATAGAAGGATAGAAAGATAAATAGATAATATGGCTGACTTACACTCTGTTCAGAAGAGACTCCTGATCTATGGATAGAGGATAACTTGCTTTCATGGGAAAAGCCCTTTAACTTGAAAATACAAAAAATGTGACAAAACAGCCACTATATTCTAGATGAAAGCTTACTGAGTGGTTCATTCATTTCTCTTTTTCTCTGCTGTTGCCATAAAGCATATCCATTGATTCCATACATCACTGTTATGGAAATATCATCACTGGAAACCATTGAGCCTCCCCTCATTGCAGCGACTAGACGTTCTCCCTCCACCCCATCATCTACTGCTATATAACATTTGAACAGATTCACCACAATGTTACTAAGTTTAGGGTTGGCTGAGATTTCAGTGTTTTGTCTGTTTGTAATCCCCTGCAGGCAAAGTCATGATGTCTGCAAGTGACTGAGATCTAGGAAATCTCTAGGTTCCTCTGAATCAAAAGAATGACAGCTACTTTCAGGAGGAGACTTGCGTCAGACCTGTCTATTGTATGTGAGTAATATTGCAGCTCATTCTGTTCAATGTGATAGTTGAGAGTTGAGCTGCAATACCAGACACAACCAGTGGACAGGTGAGGTGCTATCTGGGAAACAAATAGACATTCTTCTAATCTTATAAAGCCCATTTCATGGAGTGATAGCCCTATTTTTGTGGCTTTGAAGTGTATGGGAGTTATGAAAGCAGCTGGTGGACCCCTCCATGTAAGTAGAACCCGCAAATATTACAGGCATGGAGGAAAGAAAAAACCCTTAAGACAGCAGCAATTTACAATCACAGCAAGGTGGGTGGGATTCTAGTGAATTGCATTCACACATTGCAGAAAACCTTTGTGCAGCGGAAATGCTGCAATTTTCAAAACCGTTGCGGTTTTGGAAATTGCAGCATGTTAATTTTACCTACTGAAACGCCGGTGCTTTCACTATTAGGTATATTTCAAGCAGAAAGTTGAACGATGCGTTTCCACCGCAGTTTTTCCCCCATCACTTTTTCGCTGCAGCTCACTATGTGGAGCCTTAGCTTAAAGGGGCTCTATCAACAAAATCATGCTGCTAGAGCCCCACATATGTGTGAATAGCCTTTAAAAAGGCTATTCAGGCACCGCTAATGTTATATTAAACTAACCCCCCCCCCCCGTTTTAAAATAAAACCCTAAAAAAGAATGGAGGAGGACGTCGGAGGAAGAGGAGGCGTGGATGAAGAAGAAGACACATCCTGAATGCCCGCCCAGCGTGCACGATCCGTAAGTAGATCATATTCTTTTTTAGGGTTTTATTTTAAAACGGGGGGAGGGTAGTTTAACATAACATTTACGGTGCCTGAATAGCCTTTTTAAAGGCTATTCACGCATATGTGGGGCTCTAGCAGCATGATTTTGCTGATAGAGCCCCTTTAAAGGGTTGTCTAGGGTTATCTATTGTGGGTTTTTTAATGTTACGCCATGGGCTGCTCCAGAGTTTGCCCAATTTCTGGACAACCCCTTTTATTGCTTATTAACAGAACTGTTACAGCCTCACCCTTAAAAATCATAAATTGTGGCATTCTGAGTCAACAGGTTGTACTTGAGTCAGTATGAAAAATCACAGACATGAACTTCCTTAGAAGAATCATAAGTAATGTGAAAAGGAAACGAGATGAACTTGGAGAAGAAGTAATACTTTTTGTTAGACATGAGGATTTGTAGTACTAGTATTACTAATGAAAATTTTGGCACAATTTGCACCAAAATACTGACATTCATGTCTTACACCGCATGCATTAATCACTTCAGACACTTATTACACCTTGTCTGACAAGGAGACTTTTCGCTGGCTAAAGCCCCACACACAATAGCAGGTCTACGGCAAAAACTACCATGGAAACACATCATGGTTTTTCCTGTTGCACTTTTCACAGAAAAACTTTCTGCTTCAATTATACCTATAGGGAAACCGCCAGCATTTCCATTGGTATAATTTACATGTTGTGATTTCCAAAACACAACGGTTTGTGTGTATTTTGCTGCAATGTATGGATCGGATTCTAGTGAATCCCATCCACTTTGCAGGCACTGTAAAATGCCGCGGCCATGGCGTTTACACCATGTGCGGTCCCAGCCCAAGAGTGTTTTTCTTTCTTTTTTTTCTGACCAGTTTTGGAACACTGATCACTGTTCACTTATATCATATCTTATATGTCTCTAATGATTTAATATTGAAATTCTGCAAATATTTCTGTAAATCAAAGTGGGCCAAAAGTGTGGCCGAAAATTTATCTTGAGGGGAATATTTTTTCAATGACTTTTCACTGGCGTTTGTTGACTTCTGTGATAAGATATTATGCTGCGGCGATTTATCGTGCTGCAGAAATGTTAACTCTGCTATATCTGTGAGGTGTGTTGGAGCCCGTGTTGCTTTTATTTGCGCTATATTTATGATAAATACATCAAATAACCCCAAGAACTCTTCTGTCCTAAGATCTTATTCCAGGTTCCATGCTACCCCCTCACTGGTATACGATTGCAACAATTTTTGTGACTTTTTAAAAAGTGGAATATGATCATTCCCATGTACAGAGGGGCGCATTGCTCAGCTACTGTATCTGCTTCTGCTTCTTTAAGAACAAAAGAGTTTCTTAATGACTGCTAACCTCTTATGCCATCAGCATGAAGCTGACAGTCTCTGGCGTCAGAGGATGTTACTGAATCCCTCTTATCCATATAACTTGCCTCTTCCACCTTCCTGTTTCCTGATCCTTTTATTTTTCAGTGTCCACTTTTCTCTTGGTTGTATGACCTTCGATCCCCTGTGAGATATGATCAAGGTAGACAGATAACAAACCAAAATAGCAAACATGCAGAGTTTGGCGCTGAGGTTACATGTTATGATTCAGACTTGCCAATATTGGGATTAGGAATTTACACACAATTTTGTAGAACATTGATGGTAGTCTAATATTGGGTCAGGGACGGTAGTATAGTGGGTGCAATGGTAGCCATCTCTACCAGAACTAGACCTTGAGGGAACCCCAATGGCCCCTCTACCACGTAAAATATACCACCACTCCAAATGCCACAATGTAGGTATTGGCCCCATTACATTATGGATTGAGGTCCAGGGGCTTCAAGTTACGCCTCTGATTGGTGGCCATTTATTCGTGTGTGTATAAATGACAACCTCCACAATGCAGATTATTTTACAATACAACTAATGGTTGGTCATATACTATATGTGCAGTAGTTATTGAGAAATGCTATCAGATTTGATTCCAGAATTGTAATATGTAAAACTCATGTGGCCTCTATTCTTTAGGCCTCATAGAACTAACCCCCAATGCCACATCATAAATGCTAGCGTCAATGCACTTAGGCCTGGTTCACATCTGAATTCGGTAATCGCTTGCGGACCCCCTGAATGGAATACCGAATACATTGGCAAGCCGTGAGCAGTGAAAGCACACAGACCCCATAGACTATAATGGGGTCCGTGTTCTTTTCGTGTAGTGTCCGTACGAGACATGCGAACAGGAAAGTAGTTCATGAAGTACTTTTCTGTCCACATGTTCCATTCGGACACTGTGCGGAAAGCACACGGACCCCATTACAGTCTATGAGATCTGTGTGCTTTCCCCATGCGGACTCCCCGAACAGATTACCGAACGCAGATGTGAACCAGACCTTACTGTAAGACTTGGTGTTCTGGAGTCAGCCACAGTTCCCCAATACTAGACACTGTGCCCCTGAACAGTACAACTCCCATCTATACACTTGACTTACTGGTTACAACAAAGCTACAAGTGCACTGCAGATTTCCCTTAACTCCCTGTTCCTGTTGAGATCTCCATTAACACCTCAATGTTTTACTCAATGATTCAGTAAGGATTCCAAGAATCTATCTCATCTTTATCCAGTATAATAACATATAAGAAATTAGTTTTACGATCATATTTCTACTGTATATAGACATGGATTGCCCATGGGCTATCATTGGTTACAATAGAATTTATGGGCTGCGTAAGGACAGCATCTAATGATCAGGATTATTATGGACTGTCTTGATCTTCTATACTCATTTATAAAACATATAATTGTATTTATCACAAATATTCTTGAATTTCACAATTTTCCATGTTCATGATACAAAGTAAAATATGAGTCTAGATTTAGATCTTCAGTATAACATTTTCCTTTTTATTAACAGCTCGGAATATGTCTTTAAGAAAATCATTTACAGGGAATATGAAGAAGGTTTTCGGAAAGCAAAGACTGCATCCGAGCTATCAGGTAAGAGTCTCCACAATGAAATCAATGAGATACTGGTGTAGGAGTTATATCCTCAATGAGATTGGGTCAGGAGGAAAGCTAAAGATGGCACATATGTAGAATTTAGGGACTTTTGAGGGATCATGACCTAGTTTCTGTAGGCAATGCAGAAAAAATCTGCAGGATCCACCAACAAAGATCTAATGTCTATGGGCAGTTTAGTAATGTCTTACGTCATCTATTTATATATGTATAACTACATATAGGCTTTATACAGTATATGACTGTGTTGCCTATGTTAAGCCCAAAACAAGAACAAATCTAAATTTTTTAAAAATGTTTAATTATATTTGCTGTTGCTGTTTTTAGCAATTAAGTTTATGAAGTAAATAACATATACGGCTGGGGGGAAAAGTAATACAAGTCAAACTATCCTCAGTTTGATACACAAATCTACATTTAACCCTTTACTTTTTGGTGGTCCAGTTTGCTATGATTCCCAAGAAGAAACTGTACATTAGACAAGTATGTATATCTTTGTTCTTACCCCTAGCTAACTGAATGTAATTGTCTTTGTTACTTCTTGATGGAGTCAAAGATTACAGCATTTAAATCTCCAAAAAATATTAAGTTGTTCTCAGTTGCGAAACTAGGAATGGCAGGGCCCCATGGCGAACTTTTGACATGACCACACTTTCCCCCCTGAAGACCTCGACCAACTGACACCCTTTCCCTCATTCCTGCACACAGTATTATGCCCCATAGTGGCCCCTGCACACAGTATAATGATAGTGTTTGTGGGGATCGCGGGCCCGCTTTCTCACTTACTGATCCCAGCTCCTGATCACAACCCCGGTAGTTATGCCCCAAGTGGTCCATGCCTGGCCGAGAATGAGAGTTGTAAATTGAAACCATAAGATGAATTGCTGAAGCAGTTTCCATCTTTATTACCCACGACTGTCAGGTGGCAACCTTGTAATAGTAAGAGTAAGAGAATAGCCATTGTAGTTGACCGCCATCTTTCCTAATAGACATAACAAGGAAGTGGCTAAATAGAATTTTAACAGCATGGTAGAAATGAGAGGGAGAATTCATTCTTTGACTCCGATCAGCAATATATTGTGTCCTTGGACAATACATGTATATGTGAAGGTATGTTTTTCGGTTTTTTAGGGTATTGTAACATCCACGTTGTTTGTACAGGTTGAGTGATCTCTGATACCAGTAAATTTGTTATTCATTCTTTTTTGTGTACAAAGCAGAACCTGTTACAGGTTTCATAAGATTAAGGATATTTATTGCCAAATTCTTCAGAAGATCAACAAATTTTAGGCTGTGAACTAAGGAGAAAGATAGTTGAGAAAAAACAACTATTAAAGGGAAACATCAGAATCAGTGTTTGACTGGTGTGAATAACATTTTCCGCTGTCCAGGGGTGTAGCTATAGGTAGCAATGGGTAGCAAGCCCTGGAGCGTCAGGGGGTCCAAAGATCTCTCTACAACGTAAGAACACACCGGTGTTACTTAGCACATGGTAAGTGGAGATTCCATGACAGATTTTGTATTGGAGCCCTGGACCTTGAGTTTATTCATTTGCTGCTGCCTCTCACTCTCAAGAAGGGTTTTGGCAAGACAATATCTGAGGCACTATGTGGTTGTAGATCTGCTATACCTGTCACCAATACAGCACTCAAACTCTATATAGTCATGGGACAAAGTAGAAGTTGTGATTGCCACAAAAGTTATGATATTCATCCTAGAACAACTTGATATTTTAATGTGAGAGATCTTTGTGAATGGGTGCACTTGTCCACAAAGTGAGACACCTACAGTGGGGCAAAAAAGTATTTAGTCAGTCACCAATAGTGCAAGTTCCACCACTTAAAAAGATGAGAGGCGTCTGTAATTTACATCATAGGTAGACCTCAACTATGAGAGACAAAATGAGAAAACAAATCCAGAAAATCACATTGTCAGATTTTGTAAGAATTTATTTGCAAATTATGGTGGAAAATAAGTATTTGGTCAGTAACAAAATTTCATCTCAATACTTTGTTATATATCCTTTGTTGGCAATGACAGAGGTCAAAGGTTTTCTGTAAGTCTTCACAAGGTTGGCACACACTGTTGTTGGTATGTTGGCCCATTCCTCCATGCAGATCTCCTCTAGAGCAGTGATGTTTTGGGGCTGTCGCTTGGCAACACGGACTTTCAACTCCCTCCAAAGGTTTTCTATAGGGTTGAGATCTGGAGACTGGCTAGGCCACTCCAGGACCTTGAAATGCTTCTTACAAAACCACTCCTTCGTTGCCCTGGTGGTGTGCTTTGGATCATTGTCATGTTGAAAGACCCAGCCACGTTTCATCTTCAATGCCCTTGCTGATGGAAGGAGGTTTGCACTCAAAATCTCACGATACATGGCCCCATTCATTCTTTCATGTACCCGGATCAGTCGTCCTGGCCCCTTTGCAGAGAAACAGCCCCAAAGCATGATGTTTCCACCCCCATGCTTTACAGTAGGTATGGTGTTTGATGGATGCAACTCAGTATTCTTTTTCCTCCAAACACGAAAAGTTGTGTTTCTACCAAACAGTTCCAGTTTGGTTTCATCAGACCATAGGACATTCTCCCAATACTCTTCTGGATCATACAAATGCTCTCTAGCAAACTTCAGATGGGCCCGGACATGTACTGGCTTAAGCAGTGGGACACGTCTGGCACTGCAGGATCTGAGTCCCTGGCGGCATAGTGTGTTACTGATGGTAGGCTTTGTAACATTGGTCCCAGCTCTCTGCAGTTCATTCACTAGGTCCCCCCGTGTGGTTCTGGGATTTTTGCTCACCGTTCTTGTGATCATTTTGACCCCACGGGGTGAGATTTTGCGTGGAGCCCCAGATCGAGGGAGATTATCAGTGGTCTTGTATGTCTTCCATTTTCTAATTATTGCTCCCACAGTTGATTTCTTCAATCCAAGCTGGTTGCCTATTGCAGATTCAGTCTTCCCAGCCTGGTGCAGGGCTACAATTTTGTTTCTGGTGTCCTTTGACAGCTCTTTGGTCTTCACCATAGTGGAGTTTGGAGTCTGACTGTTTGAGGGTGTGCACAGGTGTCTTTTTATACTGGTAACAAGTTTAAACAGGTGCCATTACTACAGGTAATGAGTGGAGGAAAGAGGAGACTCTTAAAGAAGAAGTTACAGGTCTGTGAGAGCCAGAAATCTTGATTGTTTGTAGGTGACCAAATACTTATTTTCCACCATAATTTGCAAATAAATTCTTACAAAATCAGACAATGTGATTTTCTGGATTTGTTTTCTCATTTTGTCTCTCATAGTTGAGGTCTACCTATTATGTAAATTACAGACGCCTCTCATCTTTTTAAGTGGTGGAACTTGCACTATTGGTGACTGACTAAATACTTTTTTGCCCCACTGTATATTCATATTCAGCCTATATGTGGTCAGACTGATTATGCAGCAGGGGAAGCCACCCTTTGTTTTCGGTATTGATGGAGGTCTCAGCAGTCAGACCCCCACCGATCAGGTATTTATACTCTATCCTATGGATGGCATATCTTATCCTATTTGTGGCATAACTCCTTTAAAAATTCCTCCCATGATAAGTCTCCCTCAGCGACTTCATATCATTAATTCAACTTTTTACAATTTGTTTTTTATTTAAATTTTTTGAAAAATATTTTTGGACTTACTTGCCATTTTATTATTTGCACAGTTACATAGTTATATGCATTATAAACTACCGGTATACGGTATTCTCTAGGTGACTGTGCTCGAAGCAATTGCAACAGGTTTTTATATAGCAACTTTACTGTTACTCTGCCAAAGGTTACTTTCTACTGTTTAAAGCCAGCATCTAATCTTCTTAAAATTGTATTTCCTGCTGCTTAAATCCTGGATCATTCTTGCTCAGCCCCCCTGCTGCTGTGTTTTCTCCCGGCAATGGCCTAATAGGCATCCTTTAATTATGGGCTTTTATATATTATGTGCTGGAGTGAATGGTCGTAATATTGAAACAAGGGCTTGTAAGTGGATGTTTGGACAGCTGGAAAATTCTTTTCAGGTCAAAGACATTAACATGCAGATATGTGTATATAATGCCATTGTCCTTTTCACAAGTGAGGCTAATGTTAAAAGAATCTGTATTTATTCTGCCACAGTAAACCTAATGTGGTATGGCCTCGTGGCATGTGTGTTCTTGTTCATGTTACATCTACATGACTATGTTCACATTCACACAGGAATCTCAATCTGCAGCACAAAACCAGTCAGAAGAAGGATTATTATTTATTTATTATGCTTACTTATATAGTGCCATCATATTCCGCAGTTCTTTACAGACATTGACAGTCACTGTCCCATATAGGGCTCACAATCTACATTCCCTATCAGTATGTCTTTGGTGTGTGGGATGAAACCGGAGTACCCGGAGGAAACAAAGGATAAGGCCATGTACACAACACAGATGTCAACAGGCCTATAAGCAGGACATGTCCGTTCTGGATTATTATTATTATTATTATTATTATTATTATTATTATTATTATTATTATTTATTTATATAGCACCATTAATTCCATGGTGCTTTACATTTGGGGGTTACATACAATACACAAAAAGTACAGGTAGATATAATACTAACAATGACCGACTGGCACAGTGGGGTAGAGGGCCCTGCCTGCGAGGGCTTACGAGGGCTTATGAGGGAAGGGGGGTAGAGACAGAAGGAGAGGGGGAGACAGTTCAGATGGTGGTGTGGTGATAGTGTTATTGGAGGTTGTAGGCCTTCCTGAATAGGTAAGTCTTCAGGGCCTTCTTGAACCTTGTGATTGTGGGGGTCAGTCTTATGTGTCTTGGTAAGGAGTTCCAGAGTATGGGGGATGCACGAGAAAAATCTTGGAGACGGTTGTGTGAGGAGTGGATGAGAGCAGAGCAGGAGGTCATTGGAAGATCTGAGGTTACGTGTGGGCAGGCAGGTGAGATTAGTTCAGAGATATATGGAGGGGACAGGTTGTGGATGGCTTTGTATGTTAGCGTTAGTAGCTTGAACTCAATTCGCTGGGCTATAGGTAGCCAGTGGAGGGACTGGCAGAGGGGAGCAGCCGATGAGGATGGGGGGGAGAGGTGGATTAAGCGAGCAGCGCAGTTTAAGGTGGATTGGAGGGGGGCGAGGGTGTTAGCTGGGAATCCATGGAGAAGGGTGTTGCAGTAGTCTAGGAGGGAGATTATGAGGGCCTGGACGAGCATCTTTGTAGTTTCCTGGGTGAGGAAGGGGCGAATTCGGTGGATGTTCTTGAGCTGGAGGTGGCAGAAGGTGTGAGGGCTTGAATATGTGGCTTAAAGGATAGGTCAGAGTCCAGGGTTACCCAAAGGCATCGGGCCTGTGGGACAGGGGTAATTGTGGTTCCATTAACTTTGATAGATGGGTCAGGTGGAGGGGCCATACAGGATGGGCTAAAGATGATAAACTCTGTTTTCTCCATGTTGAGTTTGAGAAAGCGGGAGGAGAGGAAGAAGGCTACGGCCGCTAAACAATCTGGAACTCTGGCCAGCAGGGAGGTAATGTCTGGTCCAGAGATGTAGATTTGGGTGTCATTGGCATAGCAGTGGTACTGAAAGCCATGAGAACCTATGAGTTGGCCCAGGCCAAGGGTGTAGATGGATAACAGGAGGGGTCCTAGGACGGAGCCTTAGGGGACACCTACAGAGAGAGGGCGAGGTGAGGAGGTGGTGTGCGAGTGGGAGACGCTGAATGTGCGGTCGGTGAGGTCTGAGGAGATCCAGGAATGGGCCAGGTCTGAGATACCAAGGAATGAGAGAATTTCTAACAGGAGGGAGTGGTCAATTGTGTCAAAGGCAGAGGAGAGGTCGAGGAGGAGGAGGACAGAGTAATGGCGCTTGGCTTTGGTGGTTAGCAGGTCATTAGTGACTTTTGTTAGGGCAGTTTCAGTCAAGTGCCGGGGTCTGAAGCCTGACTGTAGTCTGTCAAAGAGCAGGTTGGATGAGAAATAGGAGGAGAGTTCGGAGTGGACATGCTAGATCATCTTTTCTTATAAGGCTCCATGAACACAAATGTTTTTCACGTGTAGAACACTGACCCATTATTTTCTATATTTTGGGGTATCACATGTCCGTGTATGGGGCTGTGAACCTATGGCATTACTCAGGACAGGTCCTATACCTGTCTGTTTTGTGGACTGGGCTCGCTGAAGCAAATCAATGAGTCTGTTGAGGCACAGACAGCACATTGGTATCTTCTATGTGTTTTCTGGGCTGTTGCTACATGGACCTGTTACTGCACATGTTCGCGCTGCGCTGTTCCTTGGCTATTAGATATTTATGCCAAATGGGTGTTAGAATGGACCCAAAGGTGTTAGAAATTGACAAGTAGGAGTTACCAGCTGGGGGTTTGTACCTATACACTCTCACACCTCTTTGGTAAGAGGAGTGGTAACACCCATCTGTCATTCTGTAATGTACTATGAATATCAGGATGACCCCTGTTTCATCATGGGGACTATATGGATAGAACTGCATATCCCACAGCCTATTGACTACTCACTGACTCAGATCTCCTGAAAATGGATACAAACTTACATTTTTTTATATAGGATTCAGTTTTAGAACAGATCTGCTGCTATTTTTTTTTTTTTTAAAGCAAAGAATATTACATTTTTGTGTTCAATAAAAAAAAAAGAACAGCGACTATTTTCTAATGTTTTGGCAGCTGCCTTTGTACTTATTTCTATGTTATTTTGTTAAAAATTTCAATAAAAATCAGTTAAAAAAAAAAAAAGAACAGCAACAGATTTTTTTTCTTTTTTAACCTGAGCCCTATACACACAGACGACCAACTGATGGGATCAGTTTGACCAATTTTAAGCATTGCTGTTAAACAAAACCTTAGGGCTAGTTCACACGGGGACATGAACGCTGATTTTGACAGCAGATTTTGCGGCCAAATGGCAGGAATTTGTTTTATAAATATTGAGTTATGGATTGGTTTCGTGTATTCTTCTTCAGGTATCCTGGGGCCGACTTTACGTGCAGAAGTTGGAAATACCTTGAAGGTTCATTTTAAGAATATGGCTAGTAAGCCTCTTACCATTCATCCACAAGGAATTTCATTCGGAAAACTGTCTGAAGGTACGAGAGACTTTAATTCCTCTTAGTCATTCATCATCTTAAATATTCAGGCAAAAGAAAATCACATTTACATGTTACATGAGCTGTTTCCCTAGATTGGGTCCCCCTCCTTTCCCACCTTCACCCTTAGCACTACCAGCCACAATCTCTCACTCCGTAGTTCCAACAACCACAGCATACATACTGAGAGCCTTCAGAATCCGCAACTTCACATGGCTTTGGTCACTGCCATATATGATTGAGTTATTTCTCTGTTGTATGCCAGAAAACTCCTATAACATGAAACTCACTATCAAAATATGGGTCATGTCCTATTTTTGTCCATTTTTACAGACTTCTCCATACACTCAAATGTTCGGGGATCCATGAAAATGGGTGCAAGATGGTTGTGAAAAACTTGGCAGAATCTGACACTGATTTTGAGACGTATTGCATTCAAAATCAATGACCGATTCCACCCTGATTCTGTCTCCCATTGTTCTCAGTTCTATACAGAAGGTGGCGGTGTCTGCAATCCCACTTATAAACATATACATTTTCTTACCTACCTGTTCCTCCAGTCTTTTCAAATGCCTTACATGAAAAGTGATGATGTATTTTCATTTGTTCAGGAGTAAAGTATGCTGATGGTACTTCATCCTTGGAAAAATTGGATGATTTTGTTCTGCCGGGAGAAATCTACACCTACTCCTGGGATATTACTGAAGATATGGGGCCTAAAGAAGCTGATCCCGACTGTTTAACTAGTAGTTATTATTCAATGGAAAACCCAGTGCAAGATGTGAATTCTGGTTTAATTGGTGCATTGCTGATATGTAAAAAAGGTAAAGATTTATATGTCACGTCATTCTTAAAGGGGTTGTTATGAGTAGCATAATGGAGATGGTATAGCTCCAGTTAGAAGACTTCTTTGATTTCTTAAACTGCGACTCTTGAAGTTTAAAGGACCTCATAAAAATGAGAAGAATCAGTGGGAGTTGCCAACTATCTTATTTGCACTGGAACCTTTGAACTGTCCCCAGACCGATGCTCACTAGGTTTATGAACAGGGTAACCTGATGGAATACAGGCCGTCTCCATCATTGCATGTGCTAGATATTTTCAATTGACTGTCCATTTTAGGAAAATCCCTTCTGGAATTAGACCTCCTCAAGGATCTAGTGTGCTTTTTGGGCAAGTATTTCTAACCCCTATCAGGCAGCTGTCGCTTTTGAAAAACTGAGGCAACTTATTACTTCTTTAATGTAGAAATAAATGGCTACCACTGGAGTGATCATGTAATACCTGGTCTCACTGAAACTATCTCCGCTCTGGATCTTAGATGGGGTCAACAAAAGAGGACCTTTTCCATGTATATAGGTCTAGGTTTATACATTGAAGGGGTTTTCCAGCACTTAATAATAGATGATCTAGGATAGGTCATTGAAGATTAGTCAAGGTCCAACATATGGGACTCATGCAAATCAACTGTGCAAAGCAGCACTCCCTGTGTGGGACTTATACTTCACAAGACATGTGACATCACATTCATTGGTCACATGTTCAAATTCATTCCCATTCATGTGAATGGACTAAGCTGCAATGCCAAGCACAGCTACTAGTGTGCAACACTGTGCTTAGTAAGTAGTGATGAGTGCTGCAGTCTCATAGATCATCAAGTATTAAGTGTGGAAAATCCCTTTAAGTTAGCTTGAATTTACTTAAGGATTTCAAATTTAATAAAATATTGCAACATACTAACCAAACCCTTGAGTGGCTTTAGTACACAACATAACTACTGAGTGGCCATAGATAGACACTTTGTAACACAATATTAAAAAGCAATATTGTCTTGAAAAGCTAATCACTTCCAGCCAAGAGTAAAGATAAGGAAAGACGCATCTTTGGATCCTGCAGAACTGACTTAATTCTTTCCCCATTGACTATTAGGAAGCCTAAACGATGATGGAACACAAAAGAACTTCAACAAGGATTACGTTCTGATGTTCGGTGTCTTTGATGAAAGTAAAAGTCGGCAAACCTTTTCGGCAACAAAAGAAAGCCCTTTAATGTATACCGTAAATGGATATGTGAAGGGAGCTCTACCAGGTATACATTTTTACAACTTTCTCAGTAAACTTTTTCAGCCTACACTTAAAGAATTGTTAGTGGGAGTGAGAGTGCTAAATACAAGGAAAGAATTTCCATCATACTTTGGACCTCAATGAAACGGAATAGAGATGTAAAGTATAGGCAAGGTATTCTTCCAGTTTTCCATTTCTTTGAGTCTTCTATGAAAGGGCTTCAGTAATAAAAAGATATAACTTTTCAGACCCTAGAGTATAATAATTGGAGACCCTGAAAGTAACCGCTTTTTAATGTGTATAGGTTTCTCTTTGGGGGTCCCAAGCAGACTCCACGAACGGAAACCTGAACGCAGATGTGAACTGGGCCTAAACATCACATTATAAAATACAATTCTAGTATGTATAATGGTAGACATGTATACAAGCAAGTACAGATAGATAGATAGATAGATAGATAGATAGATAGATAGATAGATAGATAGGAGATAGATAGATAGATAGATAGATAGATAGATAGACATTGATATGCTGTATATACTTACACATATACACATCTACTCACACACATACATTCATATACAACATATACACACCTATCTACACACATACAGGACTCACACAGTATATAAGACATAATGTAAACACATATACACATATTTTATCCAAAAATATACTTACATGTGGCTGTGCAGCTCTGTCTAGCAGTGCAGAGAGCAGATACATCGTACAGGATGTCTCCCCTCACACTCCGATACTGAGGAGTAGGAGGGGTGGAACAGGAAGCTGCTGTGTGCGGAAGCTTTTACAAGAAGCATCTGCAGCCCTGCATCTAGCAGTGATTTGTCTTCTGCCCATCTTCTCCTTATGGTAGGGAAGGTATGGGGCCCTAGAGGGTGTGGGGCTCCTGGGCAATTGCCCAGGACCCCCACCCCCTAAAGCCAGCCCTGGGGCCCGTTACCAGCTGGAGGTAGCAGCCTATTAAGGGGAAAAAAAACCACAGGGGAAGCGTCTGTCCCCGGGCCCCTAATGTCCCGGGCCCTGTGGCAGCTGCTACCACAGTAGTTACGCCACTGCTTGTAGCATAGTTGGGATGATTGTTTTCCATCTTAGTATAACATCTTCCTGTAACTCTTCCAAAGGCTCCCGCCATGGTCTAAAAGCAACAAAGTTAATTTGAATTTCCTAATGATTTTTTTTCTAGTTTTTCTATAGCTTCATGTGTATGCCCGACTGTCGAATAAAAGTCAGACTGTACACTTTCTTCTTAGAAAAGTTTGTGCCCCAAAAAGTTTGTGTACGTGTGTTGGGAATTTGCAAACATATAAAGCCATTCTTACATTGTATTCACTACACCTCTTATGTGGGTGCTGTGTAAGTGTCGCATAATGGTATTTGTGTTTCAGCGTTCACGGCCTGTGCTAATGACAGAATTAGTTGGCATATACTGGGTTTGAGTTCCAAACCTGAATTTTTCTCGATTCATTTCTTTCAACATTCTCTGGAGCAAAATCATCATAAAGTCTCTGTAATAAGTCTGGCTAGCATGGCATCCACCACCGCAAACATGACCGTGTCACAGACTGGCACCTGGAATATATCTTCTCTTGTTGAAAAACATCTGGAAGGTAAGGTTTTCATTAATGTAGCCATATACCTAAACAATACTTGGCGTGAAATGTATACGTTTGTAAGCAGAAGAGAATACACAAGAGAAATCCTAATGTCTTATGAAATACAGACGGCGTTTGTTCATTACTAGGAAATATCTGATATTTGGCCATTAAACAACATCATATATACCGAAATATACTTTTAGACTTTAACTTAAAAACATCCTTAATCCTTGCTCTTATGACCCAGATCATTTTGATAATAATATCGTTCTTTGGTACAAGATGCAAAAAATACCTTACTTAAAAAAAGTATTGATCTTGTGATGGCACCATATCCCCTAAACCATATTACACGTGGAGTATTCCCAGGTTGTTCTATAAATGTCTAATAGTTGTGAGTCTCACTTCTCAGACCCTCGCCTATCAGTCATTTTTGGTATACTCTGTGGATATTGTGTCTGGCAAGTGCGGAACAAGAAGATAAAACCCAACTTGACAAGCACGTTACATTCATGCACAGGGATGTGTACAGTAATCCATCCACTAGCATGTACTGTCAGTGAAAGCGATATTAACCCCTCCACTTCCCTTGACCACCAGGAAAGCTGAGCTTAACCCTTTCACTACCCTAAGCCATTAAAGGGATTCTACCATTAAACTACCTTTTTTTCTAATGAACACGTCGGAATAGCCTTAAGAAAGGCTATTCATCTCCTACCTTTAGACGTGGTCTCCGCCGTGCCGTTCCATAGAAATACCGTTTTTAACTGGTATGCAAATGAGCTCTCTGCAGCAATGAGGGCGGGCCCCAGCGCTGAAACACCGATGAGTGCGTCCCCATTGCTGCCCGAGAGCTCTTTCCTGCGCCGCCTCCTTCTTCTGCAGCAACTCCCCCTCTTCTGGCTTCTCTTGCTCTTCTAATTCTATACAGGAGCATAGAGAGGCCACCCCAAAATGGCCACCGGCCGGCTCCTGTATTGAACTGCAAGAGCGGCTACCCAAAAATGGCCGCCAGCCAGTTCAATACAGGAGCCAGCCGGTGGCCATTTTGGGGTAGCCGCTCTTGCAGTTCAATACAGGAGCTGGCCGGCGGCCATTTTGGGGTGGCCTCTCTATGCTCCTGTATAGAACTGCAAGAGCAAGAGAAGCCAGAAGAGGCGGAGTTGCTGCAGAAGAAGGAGGCGGCGCAGGAAAGAGCTCTGGGCAGCAATGGGGACGCGCTCATCGGTGTTTCAGCGCTGGGGCCCGCCCTCATTGCTGCGGAGAGCTCATTTGCATACCGGTTAAAACCGGTATTTCTACGGAACGGGGCGGTGGAGACCACGTCTAAAGGTAGGAGACGAATAGCCTTTCTTAAGGCTATTCCGACGTGTTCATTAGAAAAAAAGGTAGTTTAATGATAGAATCCCTTTAAGGAACATAGAATTAACCCCTTTCACTAACTCGGACCACCAAGAAAGTCTGAAAATTTTCATTCATTTCCTTTTGTCTGGCCATCTATGTAGCTCCTTATGTAAGATAATACATTAATAAAGAAGATAACCTTATGACTGAATTGTTATATGCTTTGTTCCTTTATTAGCTGGTATGCATGGTCATTTGAAGGTAGAGTCATGTGCTAACACAGAACACCGGACACATAGAACATCTATTTTTCAAACAAGATATATTCAGAAGTGGGACTACTATATAGCTGCCGTAGAAGTTAATTGGGATTATGCATCTGGGACATCAGAGAAATCTGAGAGGTAAGTATCTGATACTTTAAGAAAATCAACTTCAATCTTTATGTAAATGAGCTAATTGGTGCAAACAAGGTGTGGCCAAGCCTGCCGGATTTTCACCTCTTAACATAAAGATAGACATGTTCTGATGTGCTGATTATAAGCAAAATGACTTCCCTGGCAGATATGGGCACAGCCTGAGTGCACCAGCTTCATTGTATACAGATTAAAAATTAAGTTTCTCAATAGAAAACTGTACTTTCATACCATAAACAACATCATATATTGTAAGTGGTTTACAAGAGATTTTGGTGGTTGTAGATTCCTTTTAAGTGTAAGTTACAGACATTCCTTCTTTGAAATTGACAATTCTGTATTTCACTTCACTTTCATCTTTTTGATTGGGCATGTCTGACAGTCGCTATACGCATCTATTTGGTTGTACATGCCCAATATATATCACACAGTAGTTGGATCGAAGTGTAAGTGTAACAGTTATTTTAAAAAAGTTTTTACTTATCGACCGCGCCGCTGCTCCCACTGCTGCCTCCTCTTCACTCGGCAGTAAGATGTCTACATCTCAGCGTAGGCGGGGTGATGCGGGGTCGCCTCACCTTGCCTCATTAGAGATGCGGCGCTGAATATTGTCTGCTAACTGATACCCTTCAACATTGGGGATCCCCTTTTTTCTGAGACTTTCATTTTCTAATTAAATTGATCAAAACCATAATATGGTGCAGACAAACGCTTACACATTTCAGATGGAGTAGACTATTGAACTCTCACTTTGGTTTCCAGTAAGCATCACATGTGATTTTTTTTTTTTACAATTGTAAAAATGTTTTAATTTATAATTTAAGGTACACAAAAGGTAAAAACAAGATTAGTTTAATGGGTTCCTTTGGTTTCTGTTATCTGTAGTGCTCAGTAGCAAATGTTGGTATTAGAATATCAAGAGCAGTAGTAAGGGTCAGTTCACACCAGCATTCAGGGACTCTGTCCCCCATTCAGCTTAAAATAGGCAGAGAGAAAAGTCCTGGAAGCAGAGCCTTCCTCTTTGCCGATTTCAGACGGAAATTGGGCGAAACCCAGCAGACCCCATTATAGTCTATAGTGTCCATGGTTTTCTCCGAGTAACCACTTTTTCAGTGGATAGGGTTTCAGTACAGAACACCGGAATGCTAGTGTGAACTTAGCGTAATCTACAATCACTGCAAATATAAAAAGATTTATCTGACATATTTCTTTACATGGCAGAAATACAAAGTATTGTTCTACTGTGTAGTAATGGACGTCTCTCTCGCCCTTAGAACGTACTGCCACCATCCATTTAAGAAAGTAGTCTATAAGCAATACACTGATAGCACCTTCACAACTACCGTGGATAACACCAGAGAACTTGGATTGATCGGGCCAGTCATCCGTGCCCAGGTCAAGGAAACAATTATGGTGCGTATTACAGACTGTTATTTAAGGTTAATTTCTGACAGCTGGTCATTGGATTAGAAGCAATTAAAGGAGTTTTCTGGAGCTTTAACAAATTTGCCTGCCAGAACGGAATGATAAACTCACCTGTTAAAACCCTGAGATGTTGCAGCACTGTTGCTTTACTGTTCCCTGCTGGTTTTGCACTGATGACATCACTTACAATGGTCACATGATTGCTGCAGAGATATAGTGGTCTCATCAGTCATGTACATGTAAGCATCACCACCGAGGCCATGGACTGTCCAAGACCACTAGAGTAGGGACACTGTGTAGACGGGGGATTTTAATGGGTTAATGGGTGAAGACTGTTTTTTTGTTTTTTTTTTATTTCATACTGTTTCCCGCTGGTATTCAAATTAAAATTGAAGGTAAAATTACAGTCCAATAAAATGTCTCATAAAATATGCAATAATTCCCAATGTATATGCCCATTCTATTGACCGATCTGTAATATGCACCTTGACTAACCACAAATACAATAAGAGGTCTGGGTCTATTGTAGAAAGTGATTCTATACAAATAATAATTGTCATATTGCTACGATATTCCCTTAATATGTGATCAGTGCAGGTCTTACCATCCGAAACTGCAGTGACGAGCAGAGTCTAGTATTGGAGCTCAGTCTCATTCACGTCACGGGGTTGAGCCACAATACAAGTCAATGAGTCTGAGTTGTAATGTGCTTTTATCAGATCCTGGGCCTATGTTGCTTATGTTCTGTGCTCGGCTAAAATCTCCTTTATTCTCATGATTGGTCATTGTCCCAATGATCTAACCTGGAATATTAAAAGAGATGTTCATGGAGGCTTTTATATGTTGTCATATGTATTTCCAGGTCGTTTTTAAAAACATGGGTAGCCAACCCCACAACATATATCCACATGGCGTGTCATTACAAAAATTCTTTAAAGGCTATGTTCCAGACCTAAAAGGTATGGCAGTTTTACATTTCATTATATGTTTAATTCACAATGTGTTGGTTTTTTACAGTTTGTTGTAAAGTTCCTGTGGTAGAATTGTTAGCAACATTATCCATGTTATTGAGAACGAGTAGTACATATGGTACATAGTACATATATATTGGTCGACGGATACAGGTGTTGAGTAGTTTATTTTTTAATACATATTCTCTGATCTGTCTAATATGTTTTTGGGCTAGGTGAGGAGGCACAGAATAGCACAGTGATGCCTGGAGAGACGGCTACCTATTTCTGGACTATACTGGACTCTGATCAGCCTACAAATTATGATCCACAGTGTTTAACAAGAATATATCACAGTACTGTTAACATAGAAAAGGATTTGGCATCGGGACTTCTGGGCACACTTCTTATTTGCAAGGCAATGGCATTAAATACTAGAGGACTACAGGTAAAAACTTCCATAGAGAAGACATATTACAAAAATTAAGAAACACATGAACAATATTTAGAATTATTGTGATGGTTTATGTTTCAATGCAATAGACAAAATATTAGACAGCACCTCCATAGTAAAATAAATGTACACAGAATAATAAGTATATTGAGTGTAAACTGCAATACTGTTATAGTTATTAACTCTAGATATATGTTTGAGGTTCTTAGTGCACTATTTGATAAAATTGTGAGAGCCCATCTGCTAATCCGCTAATAAGGCCCCCTCATACAGATGGGAATCTACGCTAAACAGACATGCCGGTTTTGAGCCTAGATTTAGATCTACAAAGGGAACTCCATACAAGTATAATGCAGAAGTATACTCTACTCTAACTAAAATAGCTTTGGACATACGGGAGGAGTATAAGTCCAACATGTGATGGATGTGGCTTCCTGCACATTGGACTTAAACTCCTCCCGTTTGTTCAAGGATATTTTAATAAGGTGTAATTGGTTTTTATTGAGTTTTATAACAAACAAGGTAAATGCACAGTACAGAATACAGGCAATGGTGCGAACAACATAGCAAGCACCTGTGCTAGTGGACATACAAGTCCAAAAACAGGTAAGGGAGGAGAAGAACAGGGGTAAGAGAAAGAGAGAGGGGGGAGACAAAAAGACACCAGGGAGCACACAGACATCAAGGGGGAAAACGAGAGGAGAGGGCAGAGGTCGCCAGGGCAGAGGGGAGGGGAGACCGGGTAGGATTATGACAAAAGACTAGAGAACTCGGATGACTTCCAAATCACCACCCACAGCCACCAGAGGGTATCAAACTTAGAGGAGGTAGGAGAATCCTCCACGACCAAGGCCTCCATCCTCCTAATGAGGAGGAATTCCTGGAGCCATTCCATCAATGAGGGGGTTACAGAGCTACGCCAGTGGCGTGGGATAACTGTCCTGGCGGCCATGAGAAAGTGACGCAGGAGAAGGCTATTTTAATTAGAATTGCACATATCTCATTTTTTGCTGTGGTCTCCCACTGCATTATAGAAGCTCAGCAAAAAGTGAGATATGTGCAATTCTAATTAAAATAGCCTTGAACAAACAGGAGGAGTGCAAGGAATTGAGCAAGGAATGTGGATCTTCCCTAATACAACTGAAATTCACAATAAGGTATTTGCTGCTTTCTTCCTAGGAAAAGGCTGATGAGGAGCAAGTTTTAATGTTTAGTGTATTTGATGAGAACAAAAGTTGGTACTATGACCATAACAAACCAAAAGCTTGCAACAAGGTGCTCAACAAGGACTCAAAGAGCTTATACAATTCTTATGTCATCAACAGTAAGGCATCTCTTCTCTTCTTTTTTTTTAATACATAAAATGAATTTAAATAAGATTGAAGTGGTCCACCAATTCCAACTCTGTATCCTTCAATAGGTCCTGTTCCACTGATTTTGGTGCTATTGGAATTTCTTATCTATTACCTACCATTCCCAAGCAATCATTGATGTTAGTTCCAGGACAATTATGCTCTGATACAGGTGGGTGGTTTTACGCTGGAGTAAACAGTATGGGACCGCCCACTTGACAGTAGAGAACGTAACTGTACTGAAATTAACAAATGATTACTCAGGAACAATGAGGGCTAGAGAAAAAAAATTCCAACTGTGCCGAAATCAGTAGAGGTGATGAAAAGTCCTCTTTAAGTCAGAAGGAGGATCATACGTCAAGCGTGACAGAAATCGTTATCTAAGAATATGGGTGGGAATGTTTCCTCTCTCCCTTCTGTTATGATCCGATATTTTTCCATTGGTGATATACAAGAGGACAGAAATGAGAATAACACTATATATTATAACATATACAGTGAAAGTTCTTTGAGACAGCCACCCAATATTGCATTGAAATGTTGTATTCTTGTTAGGCGGTCTTCACAAAGAAGCTGGACTGAAAATCTGGTCTGGATAAAGGGGTGGTTTTTGGAGAGGTTTCACTGTAGAATGAGGAGTTTCTGAAGATACTTTGTAGAGATCTATGAACATTTGTATAATGCTGTAAGAATAGTACTTATAACCAGAATGAATAGAAACAATCCAGGATTACTTGAGATATTTATCGAATTAACCAAAGGTAGAACTTTGCGCTCTTTATATGTGGAGGACACTTCATTTGTCAGCCGCAGTCTCAATTTCAGTGACAAAATGTTCCACTGAGGACAACATTTTCTCATCTACTGATGCAGCCTCATGATCCTGTCATGATCCATAGATCACATGATCTATGATGCGGCTACTCATACCAGCCATAATGAAGCGTTGGGTGGACGCCGCAATATGGCATGTTGTGATTGGTTGGGCTGATCGAGCCCCCACTGATGGAAGTAGGAGGTGGGAGTATTTAACTTTGACATTTGACATGGTATGTGCTGCGGTTATCAATTGTGCCCACACTATGCTTCTATGCGGAGAAGCTGTACTGTACAGTAATTTTCAGTTCCCTTTCATTGACTCCTGATGATAATATGAGAAATACTTAGGCTTATTTATTGTGGGTTAAAAATCTGCTGGTTGTGCCACCCTGTGTCTGGGGTCCGAGGATCACTCCCTTGGCGTGGCATTAGGCCAGTAACATTGGGATGTGCTCTTCTCTTTCTGGACTTTGCTTGGAATATTTTGTTCCAGATAATCCACATGATACAGCTTTGATTCAATTATATATTAGGGGTATTGATGTACAGCATGTGGAATTGGTTTACCAAAATGATGCATCATGTAATGGATAAATAATTGATCCTTACAGTCATAGATGCTACAATGTATAATGATTCCTCATATCACCATACAAATAAAATGTACAGTCTTAGCAGACAAAGAAGCCCAGGAGTATAATGGATTACCTTATCTTGACACTTCTCTTTTGAAGTAAGCCGGATGATAACCAGACCTAATGCTGTTACTGAAAATCATAAGACTATAATTGGATTAATAGGAACATGAAGGCCGCCATATGTGGTCATCTGATACATTCCTCCCAACAGGTCCTGCATAAACTATTAGCTGGGTCTTGTTTTAGTCGCGGCTCCTTTGATCCAATTATTCATTCCTTGTTAGGCTTCATTTCTCAATAATCTGGTAGAATAAATATTATTTTCTTGGTTGACTGTCTTTTTATTGTTACAGGCATCAATGGAAATAGCTATGAAAATGCAATTCTGGGATTTTGTCACAGCCATGTTGTTCAGTGGCATGTTTCAAATGTGGGGGTGCAAGACGAAACCATTACATTACAGCTTAGTGGGCTTATTTTCCGGTATAAACAGGGAAATGGAGACATGGTGACGCTCTTTCCAATGACTGCCGAAAGCATATCTATAGAAATGAGTAATCAAGGTAAATTCATTTGCATTATGATACATATGGCTAAATACATCGACTTGGGAATTAATGGTACATCATCCATTACAAAATGTTGGGAGCCCAACCTGTTACAATTGTTCCAGTTGCCAGATCTATACAGTGTACAATGCCAGAAGGAGCCAGTTCTGTCTACTGTGTAGTGGCTGATCTGGGATATTGTCGCTCAGCTCCCATTCAAGTGATAGTTCAGTATTGTAGTTAGTTTCAGCCCAGTTGCAGCTATACTTATTGAACTTTTATATTATGGGCAGCTGTTCAGAGCTTGCTCTACTGTGTAGACAGAAGTTCAGTGACCATTTGCAAACTACCAGATTACATAAACATGTCAGATTCCTCCTGAAAGTTGTGTGATACCTTCCCTCCCTACTTTTGTTGTTCCTCTGTATGTCTCTCTATACACAGAGTGCTGCTGAAGGTATTATTTGTGCCCTGTGGAAGAAACCATAAGTGCAACAATATAGTAGATGAGACCTGACAGTGATTAGCTGCACAGTTAAAAAATTACACTGATTTTCACTATCTGTCTGTGAGTACTTTGTGCAGAATCGCCAGTGAAGTTCTACAAGATGTGGCTTCCTATTACTCTTCCATGCCTCCTGCCTGCAAGATGAAAACCTGGATGAACCTATCACAAGCAGGAGGCTTGAGAGAGATATATAAGAGCATCTGCATTATTATATGATAATAGCCTGGGCTGCACTATTTAGGCAAAAACATTTTTTTCAGCTAGGGTGCTGTACTAACAAAGCTTCTGCCATGTCACATATGATATTTGTTTTACTGCAGGTGTTTGGACATTTGGAAATTATAACTCTAAGGTCACAACTTTGAGATTTAGGAATGCAAAATGTGTACATGAAGAAGATTATTATCCAGATGAAGGATTTAGTTTTGACTATCCAGAAGTTAGATCGGATTTAGGAGAAGACTCTGAAGAACTAGAATTTACTAATGAAGATATAGACTACAATGAGAAAATGGCTGCATTGTTTAATATTCGATCACTTAAGAACAGTAGTAGAGCAATATATGAAGGTGTAAATCTTACAGCGATCGCCCTAGAAGATATATTGGAAAGCAGTGCTGAAAATGTAAATATTTCTGCTAACTCAACAAAGGGAAATGAAGATTTCAATGAAGAGGATTTTCTTAAGGAAGATGTCATTGAGTACGTCTCAAAAAATGATACTTTCCTTAACACTAATGAAAGGGAAAATTTGAGTGAAAAAAACGTGTCGCAAAATGTCCTTCAAGATCAGTATGACAATGTGAATCAAACAGAAGAATTGGATAGTTGGATTCCAAACAATACAACAGACTTAGAAAGTGAACCAAACATTATTTTGCCAACTAATTCCACATTATATGTCCAAAAATCCTCAGTAGAAGAGGATGATAGAAAATCAATAGAGATGCAAAGCGATGGCTCAGACATTGCAGAATCTAGAAATATCGACAACAGATATATATACTATGATGATTATGGCGAAGATCTCTCTAGCAATGAAAGAAATGATGAATTACAGAATTCTATTACTGACAGCCAAGGTCCTCAGGCTACTGATATCCAGAAATCAGATGACAAAGTTTTTCTATTGGAGAGACCAGAAAACGTTACAGAGTCACCAAAATTAGATAATGTCACAAATCAAGTAACTCAATTTACAGAACAAAGTGATGTTAAAACTCAGGTTATATCAACGTCTAACAATAAAACAGATGATTCCATCGATGGAGTGAACCAGGTGCCAGCTAGGCCATCACCATCAGCTATACCCACCAATCTCCATGGTGTCACAACCACTACAAGTACACAGGACAGTGCGCCTGTCCAAACTCATACGACCACCACAGTTTCATCTCACAACAGAGTTCATGACTTTTATGATTCAGAACTTGCAGAAATGTTTGAGTAAGTCACTTTGATTGCTTTTCCTACTATGCTATATATTATCGAAAAAGTGTATACCATTGTATGAGCTGGAAACAGAATCCACACAGCTAGTCTGTATGCATATGAATTCAGTCTTAGGCCAGTTGCAGACAACTGTGCTGCAACCAGCCTGCCGTGAATTAAAAGCACGGGCGACACGGGGATGTTCCCCGTGTGCTGTCTGTGCCAGGGCCGTGCTTTCGCGGCTGCTTTCATTAAATGAATAGGAGCCACGGAAACTTGGACCACAAAATAGGACAACAATAGGACAGGAATAGGAAATTCACAGTTGTGTGTATGAGCCCATAAATAAAGAATGGGTCAGTGTGCTATCGGTGAAATACACAGATAGCACACTGATCACAGCCACAGTCCTCTGCAAGGGACCGAGTTACAATAAGGTTAAGATCACACCTGCGTTTGGCATGTGGAACCGCTGAATAGAAACCTAATCTGCTTAAAAAAGCGGAAGAATCCAAAAGGAATCACCAAGGACCGCGCTCTCACAATGTTGTAGTAGAGTTCCAAGTTCTTTATTCAAGTCACAAACACACAACGTACGTTTCGGGGTCAACACCCCTTTGTCAAGTGTTCAAGGTAGCGCCTGTCCTTGAACACTTGACAAAGGGGTGTTGACCCTGAAACGTACGTTGTGTGTTTGTGACTTGAATAAAGAACTTGGAACACTACTACAACATTGTGAGAGTGCGGACCTTGGTGATTCCTATTGGATTCTTCTGTTGTCCTGGTACTTGACCTTCAAACACCTTTGGGTGTCTGGACCCGGCTGCTCCCCATTATCAGAGAGGAACCCTCTGCTAAATGGCTCTACTGCACTTCAAGTAGTTGTGAATTCCTCGCAACTCTACAAGGTGAGAGTCATTGATTTACTGGATCTGAGCACCCTACACCTTGTAGTACTTCACTATGCAGCTTGGTGTTGTTCTTTCTTTTTCTCTTTGAGCTTAAAAAAGCGGTTACCCACGAAAACATGTGGACCCCAATGGGGTCCACGTGGTTTCCGCCCGAAAAAGTTGAAAAATGCGGAAAGAAAAGCACTTTTCTCTCTGTATTTTTCAAAAGGAGAGGGGAATGGAATCCCTGTAAAAGATCTAACGCTGGTGGAACGGAGCCTAAGACTAGTTTTTGTGATATATGGTATTTTATTCTCACTTTTGTCTACACATTTTAAGGGGACAAACACAATTGTGTGATGAACTCGATAAAGTTGGTTTCTTTTTTTAAACTTTGCTTATCCATATTCCCTTATTTGACAGCATAATGTTTATAATATTAATACTAAAAATTGGAAAAGAAATCATAAGAAAGAAGGGTGCTAATACGGCCATCTACTAATTTAGAAGAGAAAACAGAGACTATACAATTAAAGAATAGGTCAGATGATTCTAGCACAGTCTTTAGTAGATCCCCTGTCCCTATGTTAGTTAAAGTGGTTATCCAAATAAAAAAAATACCTATCCATAGTTTACATGATAAGTGTAGGATTGATGGGATGTTACCATGTACTAAAAGGACATACGTTCACTGCCACTATTCAATGTCTATAGGTCAGATGGATACAGCTGTTGGCTATATCTGTCACTCCCATAGATATCCAGCTAAGCGGCAGAGCACATATGTGACCAGGGCTCCATTAAAACTTCTCCGACACAGGTGCTCTAGTCCCTCCTTGTAGGAATTATTGGAGATCCAGCGATCATACATCTATCACCTGTCCTGTAGATAGGTGATAGGGACTATCTTTGTAATTGGGAATAGTGACCATCAGGTCTGTCAACATTCATTTGTAAGGACGAAACTACACATTGAGCAAAAACTGCATTTGTTGTTGCAGATTTTGTTGTTTGGAAAGTGGCTTTAAAAGAAATTGGAAATATGAGGGCGCATTAACACGACCGAGTTTCAGCCATGAAACTCAGTCCATGTGTTGGCTATTTAGTGGCCTGTACCTTATATCGGGAGAGGGTCTCCTAGCAGTATAGGAGTCCCTGCCTCCCAGTGACATACAGTGCGATACTGTAATCGGAATCAAGTTTGGGTTACTAATTACAGGACAGTATGTCGCTGGTAGGCAGGAACTCCTAGCAGTGTAGATAACTATACTGTAAGTCTAAGTTCACACGTGAATTACGTGTGGCATAATTTGGTCCAGAAAAAAACGTTCCTAATTAGGAAGCGGTTTTTGGACTTTGAGACCTTTTTTGGAGCGCCAGGCGTTTTTTCCCTCCTGGTCAGTGAATGGACCGTAAAAAAACGCGTTGCAGTTTTTGTCAAAAAAAAAAAAAAAAACGTGTCACGGTTTCCACCTCCCATTCACTTCTATTGACTTCCTGAGGCGGAATATGCTTCAAGAAAGGTCATGTCACTTCTTTTTTCCTATAGTGGCAAAAAAATGCTAGTGGAAAAACAAACACTAGCAGTCTCCATAGACCACCATTGTGAGGGGGTGGATTATGACGTGGATTCCGCGCCATAATCCGCCCCCTCTGTGCCCATGTGAACGGGCCCTTAAGGGTTCTGCTCCCGACATAAGTTGCAGGACTGTAAATCCAGTCAACACGCGAAGAGTTTCGCGGCTGAAATTCGGTCGTGTGAGTGTTCTCTAATGGAAGCACAAATATACGTCTCTCTTCTGCCAAATCCACTCCTGGTTTTGGCTCAAAGAACCATAGCAAACAACAAAAAAAAATCATATCTTTTCCGCAACATGAGGCCTCAGCCTTAACAAGCAATAGAATAGAATGGAAGTGCAGCCACATTAAAAGACATATTTGAGCCTGAATGTTTTAGGGGGGTTTTGTTGGTTTTTTTTGAAAAACAAAAACTACTGAATATTTGCTATATTATGTAGGTTTTCTCATTATAATTACTTCTTATTCTTCAGCGCTCATATACTTGGAAATATCATTGAAAGTATCTTTCACCAGGAGACAAGTGAGGAAACATATACCGTAGAGAATGATATATTAATATCCAACGAAACTGTAGAAAATAATCTTGAGGAGCTTGAAAATCAGTCATTTACAACTGCAAGTAACATGACAGAAGAAAAACCCGCAGAAAATAAAAAAGTATATTACAAAAGGATGTCAAGGTTTCAGATCAATGAAAATAATAAGCAGAAAGCAGTTGCTATGAATCTCAAAAAGAAAAAGAGAGCAGGGAAGGTGAAAGGAAAAAGAACTGCTGTGAATAATGACCAATCCAATGTGCGTGGCTATAACAAAAATGGCACCTTGAATGATGAACACGCGGCCCTAAATAACTCTTTACACAACGGTATAAAAAATGGGACATTTACTCCACGAGGACTCGGTCCAAGAGGACATAATCCCAGCAGTCTAAGACCTCGGGGGAATAATCGTGAAATTTCAATTGGAATATTCAGAGCAAAGGAAGGTGACTATGCGGAGTATGACCATGATGCCAACTTCCTCATTGATGACGAAAAACCCAAGCCTAAATATATTACATATGAAGAACCATATGTTATACAGACAGAAGATGATGTAAACCGTTATACTAACCCTGACAGGATAGTAGAAAATTTCCTACGAACCTCAAAAGGAACAAAAAGGACTTACTATATTGCGGCTGTGGAAGTGGACTGGGACTACGCCGGAGGCTCAAGGAGGTACGTGTCTCTGTTCCTTCTCAGTTAATATTGAATTACTAATTCTATTATATTATTTGATTGCTATAAACTTGTACATTTTTTAGTTCATGAAAGCTCTTGTTCCTCTCACAGATCTACTAATAATTCTAAAAATTTGTGCCAGAAAACTGACGTACAAGCCTTGTACCACGTTTATGTGTCATTCAGCACACTGTTTGCAGCATGTTCAACAAGGGGAGGGTCTTGTTGGGAAAGGATTTTCGCACAGAACAAGGCTTAAGATGCACCATTGGGCACCAAAATTTGATGTATTTTTTTGTTTAAAACTAGGCCAACAATATATCACCTATAGGGTTGAGAAAATTTCACGATCGCAATCGGAATTCCGAACACGATCTTTATAGGTGGGATCGAGATTGGTAGTATTTCCCACAATGCCTTCACACTGAGTATATAGTGTATACTCAGTGTGAAGGCTCCGCTGCGGTTCCATAGGAATGAATGGAAGCAGCCGACACACAGCCTTAACCCCCTGCGCGCCGGCTGCCTCCATTCATTCTAATGGGAGACTAAAGTAACATCTCTAGTAGCTACTTACCTCCAGAGATGGCTGCTCTTCGCCTCACTGCCGCTCCAGCTGCAGTCTTCTTCACCTCGCTGCCCCCTCCCTACCAGGTAAGGAGAGTGTGGGCGGGTTAGGAGAGTGCGGGCGGGTACAGGGCGGGGAGATGTGACATCTCCCCTCCCAGTACCTGCCCACACTCTCCTAACCTGGCAGGGAGGGGGCAGCGAAGGGAGAAGAAGACTGCAGCTGGAGCGGCAGTGAGGCGAAGAACAGCGGAGCAGCCATCTCTGGAGGTAAGTGGACACCAGGGGGGACTAAGTAGCCAGAGGATTTTAAAAAAATCCTCTGGCTACTTAGTGATTCACTACACAGTGTGGATTCTAACAATTCTTAGATTCCATGCTGTATAGTGAATAGGATTGCTTTTAAAATCCGATCTCTGATTAATAAAAAAATCCCATTGACTTGCATTGAGATCGGAATTGAGATCGAGATCAGGTTCGAATGAAAAATGATCAGAAATCGGATTTTAAAATCGATCCTGAAAAGTCAGGATCGGCTCAACCTTAATCACCTATCTATTAAAAAAGGAAATCTGCTCCAATGTCTTAAAGCAATGCTTCTCAACTATATTTTTCAAGTTCCCTGTAGTATGGCATTTTTTTTTTAGATTTGCACAGGTATTTGAAATGGCCATTCTCTGAATCGGATATCCTCAGATCATGTTGGTTCTTTTGGAGATACTTGAGCATTGGAGTTAAGAAACAGTGGGATAGATTTACTAATGAAAATGGGCCAAAATCCTGGTGTTATTTGTGCCACAACTATAGTACATGTCTTATACCCCATTTATTAAATGTTTTAGACCCTTTTTATGAACTGCCCGAGAGAGGGGTGGATCCTATTGGGAAATGGGTGGGGCTTATTGGAAAAAGGCATGGTTTAGTAAACACCAGACTTATCATTGAGCTTCAGCCATTGTGGAAAATCTGGCACAGTTTAAGACTGTCTAGTTTATCCTCACCTGGCATGAAAAAAAAAGTTACAGTCCATTGGAAGATGCACATAATTTACGATGAGACATTGGGATCCGTGATTTTACCTATACTCAGGACAGGCCAATCAGGTAAAACCACAGATATTGACTTGTGGAGAGTATACATTAACCTATAGGTTAAGCATGACAATGAGAGTAGTAGTGCAATAGATTCATTGGATATTGGGAAGGCCTTTGACCCTGTGGAGATGAACTTCTTTTGGGGAACTCTTTTGAGTTGAGGGGTGGATTGTTGCCGATGCGACGGAGAAGCTCGCTCTCCTTGTACCCTGACAATATGTTCATATACCTGGCGGACATGGGGAGGTGCTCTGGGAGCACTACTACATACACTAAACAAGAATGGTCTCCATATTTGTCACTCCAGCACACCCTAATAGAACTATTCAGTTTTTGAGCTTTGGCCCAGAAGAAAGTTTAAAATTCTTTATGAGGATGCTTTCTGAACCTTTGCCAGTCTGCAACACGACTTCTGAATTCTCTATACTAGTCACTGTGTTATCTGCAATCATGGATTGTAATGGTGGGCAATATTCTAAAAACAAGTAGCGTAGTGTGCACGGGGTCTTAGACTGTATGAATAAATCTGCCTGACTCTTAGAGCACAGAGTGAAGTTTCATAGTTTGCATCGCTCACAAGTTAGTGGTCAGAAAATTGGGCAAACCTGTATGTTTTTCACACAGGAACCAAGTAAACGAGAAACCTATTGATGAAGCAACACAGACCATGTACAAAAAAGTTATATTTCGACAGTACCTTGACAGCACTTTTTCAAAACCTGATGTAGAGGGTGAATATGAAGAACATCTTGGATTACTTGGACCTGTTATTAGAGCTGAAGTTGAGGATGTTATCCAAGTAAGAGACCAATTCCACATTTATGTAATAAAAGTTGTAGAGTATTTGTTACATCAGTCCTAGTCATCTCTAGTACTAGAGTCTTTAGAAGTGGTTGTAAAACCGCACAATTCTGAACATGTAGCTTTATTTGAAGTAGTTTCATATAAGATCTTTGTATCTTTGTATAAGTTATAAATTCAAGAACTGTATCAAAACTGCTTTTATTTGTCTTGGCAGGGGTGCCACAGGGAGTTTTTTTTCCAGTGGTGCCCCGAGTTTGAAATGGTTGGAAAACACTGGTGTAGAATATGGGAGACTATAGAGTAGCTAGTCTCTGCCTAGTCTCTACCCAGCTGAGCTCTGGAGATTGTAATACATAGTGCCATTCCTCATGTACAGTACTCATGTGACAACTCTACAAAAGTCACCTGAAACAACAGATACCCTTTAAACTCTTACTATATTAGACTTGATCTTATTGTAATGCTTTACACTGTCATGTGTTCTGTATGTGTTGTGTCTGTAGGTGACTTTTAAAAATTTAGCATCGAGGCCGTACTCCATTCACGCACATGGTGTGTCATATGAAAAGTCATCAGAGGGCTACGGGTATGACGATGAAACGCCAGACTGGCTGAAGAAAGACGATGTTGTGCAGCCTCAGGAGTCCTATGTCTATGTGTGGTATGCCACAAAGCAGTCAGCACCCGAGTCAGATGGTTCTGCATGCAAAACATGGGCCTACCACTCAGGTGTTGACCTGGTAAGGAAAATCTATGACCAATGTGTAAAATATAGCTAGTACTCTTAGATCAACTAAGCTGAAAGTTCAGAACATGAAAAACTTTTGATTGTTTTTTGTCTCCAGTCTGTGCTGGATGTCTATGTCTAATGTATACAGGGATAATGTGCAAATCTGTGTCACAGTAGAGGAATTGTGCACACATTGATGTCATGGCAAGTAGATACCATAATACATATGGTAATGTCACAATGAACTCAGTAGAGGGAGCTTAGTAGCTCACAGCACATGAATTTATTATGCTAGGTTCACAATAACGCTAGCTCTCCGTCTCTAGAGAGACCAGCGCACCCCATTGACAATTAAGGGATCTGTCGGGTTTGCATTTTCTTTTTTTTTATTATTATGTAGATTGTGAGCCCCATATAGAGCTCACAATGTACATTTTTCCCCTATCAGTATGTCTTTTTTTGGAATATGGGATGGAAATCAATGCAAACACGGGGAGAACATACAAACTCCTTGCAGATGTTTTTTTTTGCCCTTGGCAGGATTTGAACACCAGGACTCCAGCACTGCAAGGCTGCAGTGCTAACCACTGAGCCACCGTGTGGCCCCGGGTTTGCATAATTTTGAAACTGAAAGTAGCAGAGAAAAAGGTCCTTGAAGCAGGGCTTTTTTTCTCCAACGATTTTTGGCAGAATCTACAATGGAGTCTCTAACAAAGAGACTCCATTGTGGATTCTGCCAAAAATCGTTGAAGAACCTAGGGACATACTAAAAAGAATGAAGAAAAAGAATAAAGAAAAAGAATGAACATTATTACCAATGGGGAATGTAAAATAAAGATTTAGTGAGCTTTCTAGGTTTAAAAGAACTGGAATGAACAGGATATATATGTAGTCTCTACTGGAATGAACATATATTCCATAGAAACAGATGTATAATACTTTTCCTGTGCTAGATACACCAGGAATGAACAGTATATCTCTGTAGTGTATAGTGGAATGAACATATATTCCATAGAAACAGATGTATAACAATTTTCCTGTGCTAGATACACCAGGAATGAACAGTATATCTCTGTAGTGTATAGTGGAATGAACATATATTCCATAGAAACAGATGTATAACAATTTTCCTGTGCTAGATACACCAGGAATGAACAGGATATATCTGTAGTGTATAGTGGAATGAACATATATTCCATAGAAACAGATGTATAACACTTTTCCTGTGCTAGATACACCAGGAATGAACAGGATATATCTGTAGTGTATAGTGGAATGAACATATATTCCATAGAAACAGATGTATAATACTTTTCCTGTGCTAGATACACCAGGAATGAACAGGATATATCTGTAGTCTCTGCTGAAATGAACATATATTCCATAGAAACAGATGTATAACACTTTTCCTGTGCTAGATACACCAGGAATGAAAAGGATACATCTGTAGTGTATAGTGGAATGAACAAATATTCCATAGAAACAGACGTATAACACTTTTTCTGTGCTAGATACACCAGGAATGAACAGGATATATCTGTAGTCTATAGTGGAATGAACATATATTCCATAGAAACAGACGTATAACACTTTTCCAGTGCTAGATACACCAGGAATGAAAAGGATATATCTGTAGTGTATAGTGGAATGAACATATATTCCATAGAAACAGATGTATAATACTTTTCCTGTGCTAGATACACCAGGAATGAACAGGATATATCTGTAGCCTATAGTGGAATGAACATATATTCCATAGAAACAGATGTATAACACTTTTCCTGTGCTAGATACACTAGGAATGAACAGGATATATCTGTAGTGTATAGTGGAATGAACATATATTCCATAGAAACAGATGTATAACAATTTTCCTGTGCTAGATACACCAGGAATGAACAGGATATATCTGTAGTGTATAGTGGAATGAACATATATTCCACAGAAACAGATGTATAACACTTTTCCTGTGCTAGATACACCAGGAATGAACAGGATATATCTGTAGTCTCTGCTGGAATGAACATATATTCCATAGAAACAGATGTATAACACTTTTCCTGTGCTAGATACACCAGGAATGAAAAGGATATATCTGTAGTGTATAGTGGAATGAACATATATTCCATAGAAACAGATGTATAATACTTTTCCTGTGCTAGATACACCAGGAATGAACAGGATATATCTGTAGTCTCTGCTGAAATGAACATATATTCCATAGAAACAGATGTATAACACTTTTCCTGTGCTAGATACACCAGGAATGAAAAGGATATATCTGTAGTGTATAGTGGAATGAACAAATATTCCATAGAAACAGACGTATAACACTTTTCCTGTGCTAGATACACCAGGAATGAACAGGATATATCTGTAGTCTATAGTGGAATGAACATATATTCCATAGAAACAGATGTATAACACTTTTCCAGTGCTAGATACACCAGGAATGAACAGGATATATCTGTAGTCTCTGCTGGAATGAACATATATTCCATAGGAACAGATGTATAACACTTTTCCTGTGCTAGATACACCAGGAATGAACAGGTTATATCTGTAGTCTATAGTGTAATGAACACATATTCCATAGAAACAGATGTATAATACTTTTTCTGTGCTAGATACACCAGGAATGAACAGGATATATCTGTAGTCTATAGTGGAATGAACATATATTCCATAGAAACAGATGTATAATACTTTTCCTGTGCTAGATACAGCAGGAATGAACAGGATATATCTGTAGTGTATAGTGGAATGAGCATATATTCCATAGAAACATATGTATAATACTTTTCCTGTGCTAGATACACCAGGAATGAACAGGATATATCTGTAGTGTATAGTGGAATGAACATATATTCCACAGAAACAGATGTATAACACTTTTCCTGTGCTAGATACACCAGGAATGAACAGGATATATCTGTAGTCTATAGTGGAATGAACATATATTCCATAGAAACAGATGTATAACACTTTTCCTGTGCTAGATACAGCAGGAATGAACAGGATATATCTGTAGTGTATAGTGGAATGAGCATATATTCCATAGAAACAGATGTATAATACTTTTCCTGTGCTAGATACACCAGGAATGAACAGGATATATCTGTAGTGTATAGTGGAATGAACATATATTCCATAGAAACAGATGTGTAACACTTTTCCTGTGCTAGATACACCAGGAATGAACAGGATATATCTGTAGTGTATAGTGGAATGAACATATATTCCATAGAAACAGATGTATAATACTTTTCCTGTGCTAAATAGAGTAGGAATGAATAGGATATATCTGTAGCTTATAGTGGAATGAACATATATTCCATAGAAACAGATGTATAACACTTTTCCTGTGCTAGATACACTAGGAATGAACAGGATATATCTGTAGTGTATAGTGGAATGAACATATATTCCATAGAAACAGATGTATAATACTTTTCCTGTGCTAGATACACCAGGAATGAACAGGATATATCTGTAGTCTCTGCTGGAATGAACATATATTCCATGGAAACAGATGTATAACACTTTTCCTGTGCTAGATACACCAGGAATGAAAAGGATATATCTGTAGTGTATAGTGAAATGAACATATATTCCATAGAAACAGATGTATAACACTTTTTCTGTGCTAGATACACCAGGAATGAACAGGATATATCTGTAGTCTATAGTGGAATGAACATATATTCCATAGAAACAGACGTATAACACTTTTCCAGTGCTAGATACACCAGGAATGAACAGGATATATCTGTAGTCTATAATGGAATGAACATATATTCCATAGAAACAGATGTATAACACTTTTCCTGTGCTAGATACAGCAGGAATGAACAGGATATATCTGTAGTGTATAGTGGAATGAGCATATATTCCATAGACACAGATGTATAATACTTTTCCTGTGCTAGATACACCAGGAATGAACAGGATATATCTGTAGTGTATAGTGGAATGAACATATATTCCATAGAAACAGATGTGTAACACTTTTCCTGTGCTAGATACACCAGGAATGAACAGGATATATCTGTAGTGTATAGTGGAATGAACATATATTCCATAGAAACAGATGTATAATACTTTTCCTGTGCTAAACAGAGTAGGAATGAATAGGATATATCTGTAGCCTATAGTGGAATGAACATATATTCCATAGAAACAGATGTATAACAGTTTTCCTGTGCTAGATACACCAGGAATGAACAGGACATATCTGTAGTGTATAGTGGAATGAACAAATATTCCATAGAAACAGATGTATAACACATTTCCTGTGCTAGATACACCAGGAATGAACAGGATATATCTGTAGTCTATAGTGGAATGAACATATATTCCATAGAAACAGATGTATAACACTTTTCCTGCGCTAGATACACCAGGAATGAACAGGATAGATCTGTAGTGTATAGTGGAATGAAAATATATTTCATAGAAACAGATGTATAACACTTTTCCTGTGCTAGATACACCAGGAATGAACAGGATATATCTGTAGTCACTGCTTGAATGAACATATATTCCATAGAAACAGATGTATAACAGTTTTCCTGTGCTAGATACACTACCAATGAAAAGGATATATCTGTAGTGTATAGTGGAATGAACATATATTCCATAGAAACAGATGTATAATACTTTTCCTGCACTAGATACACCAGGAATGAACAGGATATATCTGTAGTGTATAGTGGAATGAACATGTATTCCATAGAAACAGATGTATAATACTTTTCCTGCACTAGATACACCAGGAATGAACAGGATATATCTGTAGTCTCTGCTTGAATGAACATATATTCCATAGAAACAGATGTATAACACTTTTCCTGTGCTAGATACACCAGGAATGAAAAGGATATATCTGTAGTGTATAGTGGAATGAACATATATTCCATAGAAACAGATGTATAATACTTTTCCTGTACTAGATACACCAGGAATGAACAGGATATATCTGTAGTGTATAGTGGAATGAACATGTATTCCATAGAAACAGATGTATAATACTTTTCCTGCACTAGATACACCAGGAATGAACAGGATATATCTGTAGTCTCTGCTGAAATGAACATATATTCCATAGAAACAGATGTATAACACTTTTCCTGTGCTAGATACACCAGGAAAGAAAAGGATATATCTGTAGTCTATAGTGGAATGAATATATATTCCAAAGAAACAGATGTATAACACTTTTTCTGTGCTAGATACACCAGAAATGAACAGGATATATCTGTAGTCTATAGTGGAATGAACATATATTCCATAGAAACAGATGTATAACACTTTTCCTGTGCTAGATACACCAGGAATGAACAGGATATATCAGTAGTCTATAGTGGAATGAACAAATATTCCATAGAAACAGACGTATAACACTTTTCCTGTGCTAGATACACCAGGAATGAACAGGATATATCTGTAGCCTATAGTGGAATGAACATATATTCCATAGAAACAGATGTATAACACTTTTCCTGTGCTAGATACACCAGGAATGAACAGGATATATCAGTAGTCTATAGTGGAATGAACAAATATTCCATAGAAACAGACGTATAACACTTTTCCTGTGCTAGATACACCAGGAATGAACAGGATATATCTGTATTCTATAGTGGAATGAACATATATTCCATAGAAACAGATGTATAACACTTTTCCTGTGCTAGATACACCAGGAATGAACAGGATATATCTGTAGTGTATAGTGGAATGAACATGTATTCCATAGAAACAGATGTATAATACTTTTCCTGCACTAGATACACCAGGAATGAACAGGATATATCTGTAGTCTCTGCTGAAATGAACATATATTCCATAGAAACAGATGTATAACACTTTTCCTGTGCTAGATACACCAGGAATGAAAAGGATATATCTGTAGTCTATAGTGGAATGAATATATATTCCAAAGAAACAGATGTATAACACTTTTTCTGTGCTAGATACACCAGAAATGAACAGGATATATCTGTAGTCTATAGTGGAATGAACATATATTCCATAGAAACAGATGTATAACACTTTTCCTGTGCTAGATACACCAGGAATGAACAGGATATATCAGTAGTCTATAGTGGAATGAACAAATATTCCATAGAAACAGACGTATAACACTTTTCCTGTGCTAGATACACCAGGAATGAACAGGATATATCTGTAGCCTATAGTGGAATGAACATATATTCCATAGAAACAGATGTATAACACTTTTCCTGTGCTAGATACACCAGGAATGAACAGGATATATCAGTAGTCTATAGTGGAATGAACAAATATTCCATAGAAACAGACGTATAACACTTTTCCTGTGCTAGATACACCAGGAATGAACAGGATATATCTGTATTCTATAGTGGAATGAACATATATTCCATAGAAACAGATGTATAACACTTTTCCTGTGCTAGATACACCAGGAATGAACAGGATATATCTGTAGTCTATAGTGGAATGAACATATATTCCATAGAAACTGATTTATATAATATTTTTCATGTGGTAAATAGACAAGGAATGAACAGGATATATCTGTAGTCTATAGTGGAATTAAATTATATTCCATGGAAACAGATGTATAATACTTCTTTTGTGCTAGATTCACCTGGAATGAACAGGATATATCGGTAGTCTATAGTGGAATGAGCGTATTTTCCATAGAAACAGATGTATAACACTTTTTCTGTGCTAGATACACCTGGAATGAACAGGATATATCTGTTGTCTATAGCGGAATGAGCGTATATTCCATAGAAACAGATGTATAATACTTTTTCTGTGCTAAATAGAGTAGGAATGAATAGGATATATCTGTATATATCTATAGCCGCATGTGGCTATAGAGGATTTTTCCCCTATTTTCCAAATTATGGCATGATTTTTTGTTATTTATGTTTTTATATGGACGACCACAAATAATGATCATTATTTTTGGCTGTTTATAATAAGAGGACCGCCTTTCACTGAAACGTTCCCAAGTGAGAACATAATCTAAAGGGGAACTTAGGACTGGGCATGTCTTAAAACAGTTGTAGTGGTGTCCAACCTCTGCCAATGACTGCCTGAGTAGAACTGCTGTGTAACATGCCAGGTCCCAGACCAGGAAATGATGAAGACCACAGCGGCAGACTCTAGGAGTCAGTACTGGAAGTACGGTGGGGAGTGGATGTATTTGTTTTCACCTGGGGTCTACCTGGCCATATTAAAAAAAAAAATTCAGATATATCCTGTTCATTCCTGGAGTATCTAGCACAGAAAAAGTGTAATAAATCTATTTCTATGGAATATATTCTCATTCCACTATAGACTACAGATATATCCTGTTCATTCCTGGTGTATCTAGCACAGGAAAAGTGTTACACGTCTGTTTCTATGGAATATATGTTCATTCTACTATACACTACATATATATCCTGTTCATTCCTGGTGTATCTAGCACAGGAAAAGTGTTATACATCTCTTTCTATGGAATATATGTGCATTCCACTAGAGACTACAGATATATCCTGTTCATTCCTGGTGTATCTAGTGCAGGAAAAGTATTTAACATCTGTTTCTATGGAATATATGTTCAGTCCACTATACACTACAGATATATCCTGTTCATTCCTGGTGTATCTAGCACAGGAAAAGTGTTATACATCTGTTTCTATGGAATATATGTTCATTCCACTTTACACTACAGATATATCCTGTTCATTCCTGGTGTATCTAGCACAGGAAAAGTGTTATACATCTGTTTCTATGGAATATATGTTCATTCCACTTTACACTACAGATATATCCTGTTCATTCCTGGTGTATCTAACACAGGAAAAGTGTTATACATCTGTTTCTATGGAATATATGCTCATTCCACTATAGACTACAGATATATCCTGTTCATTCCTGGTGTATCTAGCACAGGAAAAGTGTTATACATCTCTTTCTATGGAATATATGTTCATTCCACTATACACTACAGATATATCCTGTTCATTTCTGGTGTATCTAGCACAGGAAAAGTGTTATACATCTCTTTCTATGGAATATATGTTCATTCCACTATACACTACAGATATATCCTGTTCATTCCTGGTGTATCTAGCACAGGAAAAGTGTTATACATCTGTTTCTATGGAATATATGTTCATTCCACTATACACTACAGATATATCCTGTTCATTCCTGGTGTATCTAGCACAGGAAAAGTGTTATACATCTCTTTCTATTGAATATATGTGCATTCCACTAGAGACTACAAATATATCCTGTTCATTCCTGGTGTATCTAGTGCAGGAAAAGTATTTTACATCTGTTTCTATGGAATATATGTTCAGTCCACTATACACTACATATATATCCTGTTCATTCCTGCTGTATCTAGCACAGGAAAAATGTTATACATCTGTTTCTATGGAGTATATGTGCATTCCACTAGAGACTACAGATATATCCTGTTCATTCCTGGTATATCTAGCACAGGAAAAGTATTATACATCTGTTTCTATGGAATATATGTTCATTCCACTATAGACTACATATATATCCTGTTCATTCCTGGTGTATCTAGCACAGGAAAAGTGTTATACATCTGTTTCTATGGAATATATGTTCATTCCACTATACACTACAGATATATCCTGTTCATTCCTGGTGTATCTAGCACAGGAAAAGTGTTATACATCTGTTTCTATGGAATATATGTTCATTCCACTTTACACTACAGATATATCCTGTTCATTCCTGGTGTATCTAACACAGGAAAAGTGTTATACATCTGTTTCTATGGAATATATGTTCATTCCACTATAGACTACAGATATATCCTGTTCATTCCTGGTGTATCTAGCACAGGAAAAGTGTTATACATCTCTTTCTATGGAATATATGTTCATTCCACTATACACTACAGATATATCCTGTTCATTCATGCTGTATCTAGCACGGGAAAAGTGTTATACATCTGTTTCTATGGAATATATGCTCATTCCACTATAGACTACAGATATATCCTGTTCATTCCTGGTGTATCTAGCACAGGAAAAGTGTTATACATCTCTTTCTATGGAATATATGTTCATTCCACTATACACTACATATATATCCTGTTCATTCCTGGTGTATCTAGCACAGGAAAAGTGTTATACATCTCTTTCTATGGAATATATGTGCATTCCACTAGAGACTACAGATATATCCTGTTCATTCCTGGTGTATCTAGTGCAGGAAAAGTATTTTACATCTGTTTCTATGGAATATATGTTCAGTCCACTATACACTACAGATATATCCTGTTCATTCCTGCTGTATCTAGCACAGGAAAAGTGTTATACATCTGTTTCTATGGAATATATGTGCATTCCACTAGAGACTACAGATATATCTTGTTCAATCCTGGTGTATCTAGTGCAGGAAAAGTATTTTACATCTGTTTCTATGGAATATATGTTCAGCCCACTATACACTACAGATATATCCTGTTCATTCCTGGTGTATCTAGCACAGGAAAAGTGTTATACATCTGTTTCTATGGAATATATGTTCATTCCACTTTACACTACAGATATATCCTGTTCATTCCTGGTGTATCTAACACAGGGAAAGTTTTATACATCTGTTTCTATGGAATATATGCTCATTCCACTATAGACTACAGATATATCTTGTTCATTCCTGGTGTATCTAGCACAGGAAAAGTGTTATACATCTGTTTCTATGGAATATATGTTCATTCCACTATACCCTACAGATATATCCTGTTCATTCCTGGTGTATCTAGCACAGGAAAAGTGTTATACATCTGTTTCTATGGAATATATGTTCATTCCACTTTACACTACAGATATATCCTGTTCATTCCTGGTGTATCTAACACAGGAAAAGTGTTATACATCTGTTTCTATGGAATATATGTTCATTCCACTATAGACTACAGATATATCCTGTTCATTCCTGCTGTATCTAGCACGGGAAAAGTGTTATACATCTGTTTCTATGGAATATATGTTCATTCCACTTTACACTACAGATATATCCTGTTCATTCCTGGTGTATCTAACACAGGAAAAGTGTTATACATCTGTTTCTATGGAATATATGTTCATTCCACTATAGACTACAGATATATCCTGTTCATTCCTGCTGTATCTAGCACGGGAAAAGTGTTATACATCTGTTTCTATGGAATATATGTTCATTCCACTATAGACTACAGATATATCCTGTTCATTCCTGCTGTATCTAGCACGGGAAAAGTGTTATACATCTGTTTCTATGGAATATATGCTCATTCCACTATAGACTACAGATATATCCTGTTCATTCCTGGTGTATCTAGCACAGGAAAAGTGTTATACATCTCTTTCTATGGAATATATGTTCATTCCACTATACACTACAGATATATCCTGTTCATTCCTGGTGTATCTAGCACAGGAAAAGTGTTATACATCTCTTTCTATGGAATATATGTTCATTCCACTATACACTACATATATATCCTGTTCATTCCTGGTGTATCTAGCACAGGAAAAGTGTTATACATCTCTTTCTATGGAATATATGTGCATTCCACTAGAGACTACAGATATATCCTGTTCATTCCTGGTGTATCTAGTGCAGGAAAAGTATTTTACATCTGTTTCTATGGAATATATGTTCAGTCCACTATACACTACTGATATATCCTGTTCATTCCTGCTGTATCTAGCACAGGAAAAGTGTTATACATCTGTTTCTATGGAATATATGTGCATTCCACTAGAGACTACAGATATATCCTGTTCAATCCTGGTGTATCTAGTGCAGGAAAAGTATTTTACATCTGTTTCTATGGAATATATGTTCAGTCCACTATACACTACAGATATATCCTGTTCATTCCTGGTGTATCTAGCACAGGAAAAGTGTTATACATCTGTTTCTATGGAATATATGTTCATTCCACTTTACACTACAGATATATCCTGTTCATTCCTGGTGTATCTAACACAGGGAAAGTTTTATACATCTGTTTCTATGGAATATATGCTCATTCCACTATAGACTACAGATATATCCTGTTCATTCCTGGTGTATCTAGCACAGGAAAAGTGTTATACATCTCTTTCTATGGAATATATGTTCATTCCACTATACACTACAGATATATCCTGTTCATTCCTGGTGTATCTAGCACAGGAAAATTGTTATACATCTCTTTCTATGGAATATATGTTCATTCCACTATACACTACAGATATATCCTGTTCATTCCTGGTGTATCTAGCACAGGAAAAGTGTTATACATCTGTTTCTATGGAATATATGTGCATTCCACTAGAGACTACAGATATATCCTGTTCATTCCTGGTGTATCTAGTGCAGGAAAAGTATTTTATATCTGTTTCTATGGAATATATGTTCAGTCCACTATACACTACAGATATATCCTGTTCATTCCTGGTGTATCTAGCACAGGAAAAGTGTTATACATCTGTTTCTATGGAATATATGTTCATTCCACTATACACTACAGATATATCCTGTTCATTCCTGGTGTATCTAGCACAGGAAAAGTGTTATACATCTGTTTCTATGGAATATATGTTCATTCCACTATACACTACAGATATATCCTGATCATTCCTGGTGTATCTAGCACAGGAAAAGTGTTATACATCTGTTTCTATGGAATATATGTTCATTCCACTTTACACTACAGATATATCCTGTTCATTCCTGGTGTATCTAGCACAGGAAAAGTGTTATACATCTGTTTCTATGGAATATATGTTCATTCCACTAGAGACTACAGACATATCCTGTTCATTCCAGTTCTTTTAAACCTAGAAAGCTCAGAAAATCTTTATTTTACATCTTTCCCCCATTTGTAATAATGTTCATTCTTTTTCTTTATTCTTTTTCTTCATTCTTTTTAGTATGTCCCAAGAACCTAGCCTTACTGCATTCAATAGAAACTGTTAGAATCTGTATGCAATGAGGTCCTAGTGGAGGCTACAAGCAATTCAGAATTTTTTCATATGAATAGGGTTTAAAAAGGGGATTTGGAGTGCTGTAAAATGCAGCTCCAACACCATGTACTAGGAATATTGCCTTTGTTAGCTGAGATCATTAAAGCGGGCAATTTACAGAATTAAAGACATCGCAATAATTCTGAAAAATGTAAGATATTTCTAAATGGCATCTCACCATCATTAGACAGTACAATGTATATATCTGTCTGCTGTTTCTATAATAGGAGAAAGACATTCATTCTGGCCTTATTGGACCCCTGATCATCTGCAGACCTGGAACTCTCGATAAGCAAACCAACCGCCCCCTGGATGCGCGGGAATTTGTGCTGCTATTCATGACGTTCGAAGAGGAAAAAAGCTGGCACTTTAATAAAAACAAAAAGTGTACAGATGTAGCAGAAAAATCATCAAATGGAATGACTTGCCATACCTTTCATGGTGAGATGAATCAGGGCATGAACAATGACATATGAAAATAGAGAATATACTGTACTATATATTGTGTAGTTTTAGGTGCAGCCAGTCTTTTTATGACGTGGAACTTCTGCCTAGTTTACTGTAAAAGCCGCAGTCTCTAGACTCACAGTAGATATCTGAAATAAAGTAAGCAATGTATAGACTCTATTAACCCTTTTCCTGCCAAGGACATATCTTATACATCCTCCTGGACAGTGGTACAGATGCATAATTTAAACATTTTGGCCTGTTGCATGGGAAGGGTGAAATGTCAGTCTAGACTGTGTCTCTATAGCAGTAGTGCAGTCTTGAAGAGTTAGTGCGCGACAGCTTGGTGTAACCTGGTTAATGTTGTACTATGTTGTTCTTATGTATTTGCACTATGCTAATTGTGTTTAATTGGTGCAGGTCATGGCACAGTGTTCTAGTACTCTCTGCGTCCTGTATTAAGTGATGACTCCTTAGAAGTGGAGCTCAGTTGCACTTGTGTATTGCACAGCGGGAGAAGTAGTTTGGGATAGCTCAGAATATTACTTGTTTGAGAGTGCAATGGACAGCTTAAAAGGGAAAGCTTTCTCGTTGCCACAAGAACATCATCTGGTTCTATAGACATTCTAGGGTTACAGGACAAATTCTCTTGTGATAGGCAGTACGTCTGTAGAGCAGAAGTCTGCTGTTTGTCACAACCTGTGACCAGGGGTGAACCTAGCCTGAGGCGGACGACAGAAAGCCGCCCCCTCCAATCCCAAACCTCAATAGTCAAGGAGGTATGAGATATGAAAATCCCTGGCTGTTTATAACCTAGTCTCTAATGTCCTATTATAGGAAGCTGAGAGTCTCAAGTCTATAGACTACAATAGAGGGCTAAGGGCAACTCATGTTGGCAGCAGTCTAGGGCAAAGTTTATGGCCTGTCCAGGGCTATGTTGGAGATTGTGAAGGGCTACTCAACTTTTAGGCCACCAACATACTATAAAATCTGCCTCCCTGTTGTCTCATACGTGACATAAATACATTATGTGTTGATCACGTCACAAATAAAGGGTTTGTCCAGAATATTGGTTTGTCCAGGTCACGGAAGTGGTGTGACATGGCTGAAAAGAGTTAGTGACTCCTCATACAGGTGCAGGGTCTACTTCAAATACTTCCATTGTGCGCTTCTCGCGCCATTCTCCCAGAGCAGCCGATGCAAACGCTGTCCAGGATGACTTTATATTATGTCAAGTATAATATTATGGTTTTCTACATTTCATCTTTCTAATTTGTCAATTCATTTCCAGCCATAAATGGAATTACATACAATCTTCAAGGTTTCAATATGTATCAAAATGAACTTGTGAGATGGCACATGCTGAACATGGGGGGACCAAAAGATATTCATGTGGTTAACTTCCATGGACAAACCATGAAAGAGAGAATCCAGACTGAATATACACATCCTGCCTACACCCTAATGCCTGGTAAGTAAATTGCATATTGCTTTCTTTCTATCACTTGTCTTTAGTTAGCCAGTATCCTCTTGTCTATACTCTAGCCTTAGGTTTTATTATGGTTGTCTTTCTATACACCATCATAAAAACTTATAATCAATACCATTCTCCCCTTAAAGGGGTATTCCCATAACTCTTGTTCTGCAGCCTGCAGGGCTCTGTGCTCTCTTCACTTCCTGGATTTCTCGGCACATTGGTGGGCGGGGTTTCACTTGCTCTGCTATCTGCTATGTTTGCAGTCAGTAATGAGGGATTGGTTGTAAATGCATTACCACAGTATAAAGCTGATGTGGAAACTGATGTAGCAGAGCTGGATTTGAGTCAGCTTGCATTACATACAGAGGTAACGGACTACTTATCTCAGCCCTTGTCAGCCAAATTCAATTAAACCGGCTGATAGGTGGAAAAGCTGAAGATAGACAGCAGAGTAATCCCGGAGCTCTCACCTCCCCCCTCCCCTATCTGAGGAGCTCTGTTGCTTGTCAACCCCTCCCTCCCCCACTTAGAGCAGGCAGCTACATCACTTGGGAAATGAGCAGTTAAGCCCAGTGGCCATAGAAACACAGTGTCAACAATGAAGTGAATAAATTAAGATAGCGGTCAAACAAAGCAGTTTTGATAAAGCAATGTATCTAGGAAAAGTCTTAAATCCACATAAACTAGCAGTATAGATAGGATGCTTTTCATGGGACAACCCCTTTAAGTACCCTATTAATGTCCACCCTAACTTCGTAACAGATCATTATAGGGGGCAGAGCTGCCATTTTCAGACAGCAGTGGCGCTATATGAATACTGGTGCATCATGTGGGTCGTGTGATAGTCTCTCGTTTCCTGTGTCGCACACCACACGTTCATCGTCTGGGCACATACTCTGCTGTCAGGTCTTATCACACTCAGACATATGTATCAGGCAATGTGGCTGAATAGAAATCAGCCTGAACAGCATATCTTCTGCTTTCCTTCACACAGTATGTAATAAAACTGACTGTCTGCCACCACCTCAAGGGAATCAGTGCAATTAGATTTATTCAGATACTACTGAACTCAGTATGCAGTAAGCTCCCTCTAGTGGTAACTGAAGGAAACTACAGTGAAGCACAAGACACATTTCAGTTCCCTCTCTCACTATAAGGGCCCATTCACATGACTGAGTGTACATCTGAGGTTGGGGCCAAGTTTATCATAGAATGCAGTTAGATGACATTTGAGTGCATTCCGTTATGGATTCACGTCTATGGGGCTTACAGATCTGTTTTGTTCCAATAACACAGATGATTATAGAGCAGGTTGTATTCTGTTCCGTGTTATTACAACAGAATGGATCTGGAAGCCCTATAGATGGGAATTTATCATGGAATGCACTCGGATGTCACTTGGAGTTTCATCCAACTGTATTCCTTGATAAACTTGGCCCCCAACTCATATGTATATTTGGTCATGTGCACGAACACTCATAATTCCCAGTGCAAATTTCTTCTTGCACCCGCTAGCTGAGGCCCATTTAGAAGTTTTAGCGACATCTCTGAGTTTCTTAAGTGACCCATCAATAAGTATATCCAACAGCTTACATATAGCAGCTCAGCCCTATGCATGGCCATATACTTCTATAGTGGCAGACTTAGATACAGCAGCTTAGCTCTGTGTATGGCAGTATCCTACTAATATTATAAATGTGAAAGTTTGTGTGTTTGGATGTTTGGATGTTTGTGAGTTTGGATGTTTGTTCCTCAATCACGCTAAAACGCCTGGACGGATTTACGTGCAATTTTCCACAAACATAGTTTTCCCTCAGGATTGAGTCACAGGCTACTTTTGGTGCCACTAAACAACATGGCTTCCTAGCAGGAGACTCACAAAAGCAGGACCTCTAGCCCCAGCTATAGACTCACACACACTGCCTGCCATTTCCTGCCTCAACCTGCCTGCACACTCCTTACTGTCACCTCAGGAGTAGCCCTCACTCTACTCACTCACATTTACATATAGCTTTCCACTATATAACACATCACATTGTAATTACATGTATCTCCTATCACTGCTATATACAGTACCTGATACATATATACTCCTGTACACAGGCTGTATATACTATATAATTACATGCATCTCCTATCACTGCTATATACAGTGCCTGATACATATATACTCCTGTACACAGGCTGTATATACTATATAATTACATGCATCTCCTATCACTGCTATATACAGTGCCTGATACATATATACCCCTGTACACAGACTGTATATACTATATAATTACATGTATTACCTATCACTGCTATATACAGTACCTGATACATATATACCCCTGTACTCAGGCTGTATATACTATATAATTACATGTATTACCTATCACTGCTATATACAGTGCCTGATGCATATATACTCCTGTACACAGGCTGTATATACTATATATTACATGTATCTCCTATCACTGCTATATACAGTGCCTGATGCATATATACTCCTGTACACAGGCTGTATATACTATATAATTACATGTATCTCCTATCACTGCTATATACAGTACCTGATACATATATACCCCTGTACACAGACTGTATATACTATATAATTACATGTATCTCCTATCACTGCTATATACAGTGCCTGATACATATATACTCCTGTACACAGGCTGTATATACTATATATTACATGTATTACCTATCACTGCTATATACCGTGCCTGATACATATATACTCCTGTACACAGGCTGTATATACTATATAATTACATGTATCTCCTATCACTGCTATATACAGTGCCTGATACATATATACTCCTGTACACAGGCTGTATATACTATATATTACATGTATTACCTATCACTGCTATATACAGTACCTGATACATATATACTCCTGTACACAAACTGTATATACTATATATTACATGTATCTCCTATCACTGCTATATACAGTACCTGATACATATATACTCCTGTACACAGGCTGTATATACTATATAATTACATGCATCTCTTATCACTGCTATATACAGTGCCTGATACATATATACTCCTGTACACAGACTGTATATACTATATATTACATGTATCTCCTATCACTGCTATATACAGTACCTGATACATATATACTCCTGTACACAGGCTGTATAACACATCACATTGTCTGTATCACAACATACACAATATAACACATCAAATCACATTTGCTAGCCCACCAAACTTTTTAAAGCACTTTTAGTTTCACACGTCTGTGTCCGCCCAATACTCAACTCACCGCAGACGAAGTCGCGGGTAAAAGCTAGTACATCTATAATGGTAGGCTTAGCTACAGCAGCTCAGCCCTGTCTATAGTAGTATACCTATATGACAGGCTTAGATACAGCAGCCCAGTCCTGTGTATGAGATGTGGCCAAGAATGGTGCTGCAGCTCTCTATTTCAGTGGAAATGCTGCTTAATCTGCTGATCAGAAGGATGTTACACTGGGTTCACACCAGCGTTCGGTGTCTGTACTCAGGTTTACGTCGTCTGCATGCAGATGACGGAAACCTGTCAGACCGGGTCCAGCCGTGAGCGCCAGTGAGCGTTTTATGCTCTCCGTGGCGAAACCGTTTTTTCTAAACCGGACACAAAGTCCTGCAATTGCAAGTCCTGCAATTTTCAGACCCATTCAAATGAATGGGTTTGAAAATGGAGACCGGGCGCAGATGTGAACAAGCCCTTAGACAGGCTGTTAAAATCAGACTGGTGGGGGTCCCTCTCCTAAGTATAGGTCATCAATGTTAAAATCCCAGAAAACCCTTTAATAGAACTGCTGTTTTCTGCTATGCCTCTGTAACCGTTCTTTATGGTGTTCCAAGTTATTTTTCTACCAATGATACCATCCTGCTTTTCTATCTCATCAGTAGATCTTCCTCAACTTCCTTAATTCCAGCCTTATGGAGCCTTCACATGGAGTTTACGCTCCATTCATTCTGAACGTAAACTCGTTCAGAATGAGCGGCGTTAAAACAGATCCCATTGATTTCTATGGGTGCCGGTATACGCACGCTACCCATTGAAATCAATGGGTGGCGTTTTTACCTATTGCTTTCAATGTGATAGGCATGTTTTACGTTCAGAATGAACGGAGCGTTTACTCCGTGTGAAGGCTCCCTTAGACTAAGGTCCCACGATACGGAAACGCAGTGTTTTTTGTTGCAGTTTTTTTGCTGTGTTTTTTTTCACCCGAAGTCAGGAGTGGATTTAACAGAAGGAAAATGTTTAAGAGCTTTCTTTATACTTTCTATTCCATTTCAAGCCACTCCTGAATTTGGCTCAAAAAACTGCAGCAAAATTTGGGGTTTGTCCACCTTGTCCACAATGTGGGAGTTTAGCCTTAAAGGGGTTATCCAGCTTTGTAATTACAGCCAGTAATAACTGATCTGTGGGGGCCCTGGTTGACAGACTATTACAGATCTAATATTGATGGTCTATCCTAAGGAAAGTTAGATAACCCCTTTAATATACTGTATAATATTAAAGCTTAGCCATGTATATAGTTTTATAACTTATATCAATGTGTAAATGTTCCTTGAAATCTCAAGTGTTCAACTATTATTTTGTGTTCTCTAAGGTACATTTGCTACAGTGGAAATGAACCCAGCAAGGGCCGGTGTCTGGCTGCTCGATACCGAAGTTGCAGAATATCAGCAAGCTGGAATGCAAACACTGTTCAATGTTGCAGAAGAAGGTACATTAAAAATAAAAAGTAATACTTAGGAGACGGGGTCCATCAGAGCAAGAATCCTGAATAAAATCTTTCTATGTTGTTGGGGAGACTCTAGGATAAAATTAAAAAACTTACAGTGCAAATGTGCATCTTTTCTTCTTCCTTTAGGTTAAAGAGGACCTTTCATCAGATTGGGCACAGCAGTTCTATATACTGCTGGAAAGCTGACAGTGCGCTGAATTCAGCACACTGTCGGCTTTCCCGATCTCTGCCCGGTGTAAAGCGCTATCGGTCCCGTTACCGTAGGGCTTTACAGTCAGAAGGGCGTTTCTGACACTTAGCCAGGGACGCCCTTCTGCCCAGCAGCGCCTATCGCGCTGTACTGTGGAGCGGGGAGGAACTCCCCCCTCCCTCTTCTGATAATACTCGTCTATGGACGAGCTGTGTGAGCAGAGGGAGGGGGCATTCCTCCCCGCTCACACTGTACAGCGCGATAGGCGCTGCTGGGCAGAAGGGCGTCCCTGGCTAAGTGTCAGAAACGCCCTTCTGACTGTAAAGCGCTACGGTACCGGGACCGATAGCGCTTTACCCAGGGCACAGATCGGGAAAGCCGATAGTGTGCTGAATTCAGCGCACTGTCAGCTTTCCAGCAGTATATAGAACTGCCTGTGCCCAATCTGATGAAAGGTTCTCTTTAAGGCCCCACTTTACAGAAACGCAACTTTTTTTTTGCAGATTTTGCTGCAGTTTTTTTGAGCCAAAGTCAGGATTGGATTTAGTAGAAGGTAGAAGTATAAGAACTTCCTATATTTTTCATATTCCTTTTGTAGCCATTCTTGGTTCTGGCTCAAAAAACAACAAAATCTGCAACCAAAAAAGCTGCGTTTCCGCAACGTGGAGCTTCAGCCTTACTCTTTATTTCATTGGCTTTCAATGTTGAAATATAGTAAATAATACTTGTATAGGGTTTGCATATATTTTATTAAGCATGTATTTATTAGAGTCAACGCCCTACTTTCTTATAAAGAGGAGTGTCCTAAAATAATCATTCATTAATCATAATCAAGGTGAAATATTCATAATCAAGGTGAAATATTCAATTAATTGTGAATCAGATTTTTGCAAATATTTATTAAGATGGCGGCCAGAGAAGCCTTGTCACTTCACTAGCGAGACTGCAGGAAATAAGTATTACCACCAAAACCAAAGGAATATTAGCCGGAAGTATATTAAAATGCGTTATTTATGTCTGATCATGTTCAGAAGAGAAAATACGTAAAACTGAAGAGTCATTCCAGGTGATACAAAGTCCAAATGTTTGTGAAACCTGTCGCTATCAATGCCTGAGATTTTGGAGTTTGGCTCAGTGAATGTCATGTTCAAAGAATGCTTGAACCATAACATGAGGCCAAATAGCACAAGTACTATACAAATACAGGAGCATATCTAAAATGGTTCAACAAATAACCCAAGGGAGTTAGGGGAGACAACAGAGAAAGGCTGGAAGGGTAAGTATTCGAGACCTCACAGGATACAGGTGTCCCAATGAGACCAGATGACATCAAAAGCCTCCACTGTATGGTTAAGAGAGGCAGTGAAGGATTCCAGACTGTGGACGTCCTTCAGGAGGCTCAGCTCAGATACCATGGGGGAAGGGAACCCTCTTCCAGTGAAAGGCAATAGATATTTTAGCAGCTGTGCATAAATAGAGAAATCGCTTGGAATTTATATTTTATATTATTTCTTTCATAGATCAATGGGAGTCCAAGTTAGCCAGACTTAACTATGAGGGTGCATACATTGCATGGAGTGCACATCTTGTTACCCAGATGTCTAGGGGGTAGATTAAGTAGATAGGTAAGAAGGTCCAAAGAGATTCCTTGTATAAAGAGGGCATCAGTCAGAGTTTTAACTTCAGTCCAGAAGGGGTGAATCAGGGAACAGTCCCAAAAATTATGACACAATGTGCCCATTGTGGCTAGGCATCACTAGCATGTAAGGGGAATATAAGGGTTAATGGTGTGGAGCAGAGGAGGAGTATGATACCAATGCATGAGTATTTTATATTGGGTTTCTCGAAATACAGACGATATTGATATCTAGTTCCTCAGCCCACCTAGCCATATATTTGTGAGCCAGGGGAGCTCGCCCTTCCGGAGAAGATAGAAGCCTATATCAGAGATTAAACCCTTCGTAGAGGTACCAGCTCGGAATAATCGTTCACAAGCAGTGGTGACCGAGACCTGTGTGGCTCCGTACACCAGCTTTAATAACTGCCCCGACAATTTCCAATTCCTCTAGGTCTTAATTTCATGCTTTCACATAACACAACAGTGTAATAGTAATGCAGGTTTACATATTAGTATAATTGTCACTGGTTATATTCTGTTTTGGAATTTTGGAATAGAAGTAATTTTGTTACTATGTTGTATTTCATTCCAGGATGTAATTTTCCGCTTGGCATGGCAAGCAGAACAATATCTGATGATCAGATTACAGCATCACATTATATAGGTAAGTAACATAGTTATGGCTTGAAAAATTCAGCCAGTGCTCCACAGTGTAACCCAAACCAGCTAAACAATCAATAGTGAAATACCGTGCTTAGGTTATAGCTGCATGTGAGACTTGCACCAAAGCTTCAAAAAAGCCATAAACCTGTTTGAGATTACAAAAACTTACATTCCAAAGGTTCACTAGCCTGACCGGATGTTTGCTTTGTGAACACTCAAACAATAAAGAGTATTAGGCCAGGGCCCCACGTGGCGTAAATGCCGCAGGAAAAAAAACGCAGTGTTTTACAGTGCCTGCAAAGTGGATGGGATTCCACACATTGTGGAAAAATACATGCAGCAGACACACTGTGATTTCCAAAACTGTAGTGGTTTTGGAGTTCGCAGCATGTCAGTTACACCTACAGAAATGTCGGTGGTTTCCCTATAAGTATAATGGAAGCAGAAAGTCCTCAGAGGAAACCTGTGAAAAGTGTCGCAGGAAAAACCATGATATGTTCCTGCCACTTTTTTTTCCCCCTAGTCCTTTTTTTGCTGCTCCCGCTGTGTAGGGCCTTAACCCCAAATAGTCTTCAGTTTACTAAGTACTGTAGAATATAAAACTTTAACTTTGCTGTGACCTTTTTGGTAGTAGTTATCTAGCATGTTAAAGGGGTTGTTAAAGGGGTTGGCCAGGGTCTTTATGGCCAGAGTACTTGGGGAAAATCTGGAGCTTTAAACTATGAATCCCATGATGAGTCAGAAAAAAGCGCGGAAGACAATGACAGTGCTGATGATGGCAACCGGATCAGATGCAGAGGTTGGTGGCAGTGGTGATAGCAATGATTACAGCCAATGCACAGTCTGAATATCCAAAAAGCCTGCCTGGGGCAGACCTAAGGGAGGCTCATACGGTAGGGGTGGTGGGAATGACACAAACATTTCCGCTATTTCTGGTGTTGGCGGCAGCAATTACATGCTTTCATCTCTCGTATGGGAATTTATTTCTAGATTGGCAAATGATAAATATACGGCAATGTGCAAAATCTGCAAACAAAATCGTAGCAGTGGCCCTGCAGGAACAAATGTAGGAACCACATCTCTACACAACACATGAAAAGGCATTAGCATTCTATTTGGCAGAATAGACTTGTAGGCAGGCCACATCTACACCTAGTACATGGTCACTGTTTTCTTCATCATCAAAAACTGTTTCTCCTACTCCTCCTCTTCCACATCATTGTCAGTCATCCATAGGGGAATGTGTGTCCAGGAAACAGCAATATGCGCCCAGTCATCTGGCTGTTCTGCTTCTGAACTTGCACCCAGCCAAGCTTAGTGGATTCCGCTGGATTTTGTCATTTGATGGCATACACTCAACCTCGATGGTGAATACCTAGCCTCCATTATTTCTCCAGGGAAGCTGTCGCTACTTTATATTGACATGTGTTGAAGAATGTCGGCCTTTACTTGGATACGTCAATCCATCGAAAGGTGCACGTCACTGTCAATACGTGGAGCAGTAATCATGGACGAGGACAATACATGACTTTCACAAGCTACTGGGTCAGTGTTTTGAGTGGCAGCAGCCACAATCCAGAAATGCTGCGGCTGTGAATGGCAGAAGGCAGTGAAAGATTACTGCATACAGCCAACCACAGGCAGAATTACTTAATGTTTTACTAGATCAGTCATTGGAGGCTCATGAGGGAAGTGTCACTATGATATAACTTCAGCTGCATTAGTTTTAGTGAGATAGAAATTGGATAGATAGGTTCTTAGAAGCACCAATAGTATCATACACTATGTTTTAAGCCAATTTGTGGTAATGAACTTTTTCGACCTGAAACGAATCTTGGGACCGAATCATCCAAACCTGAACTAAAATCTTAAGAGGTTCACCTATCTCTACATAGCACTTGCCTTGCAGCTCTAGGGTCTTGGGTTTAAACCCATCCAAGAGCAACATCTGCATGGAGTTTGTATGTTATCCCTGGGTTTGCTTGGGATTCCTCCCGCATGACAAAAATATACTGATAAGAATATTGGCTTCCTGTAAAACAACTGACCCTTGTGCGTGTTGGAATGGGTAGAACCCCCCTACTCTACAATGCCCCTTGCACTTTGAGTCCCTTTACTGTGAAAAACATGTTACAAATGTTTGTCACTGTCATTATTGTGTATAGGACAGGTGCCAGAAGTGCCTTTGTACAGTTGATCAGTGTGGGGGCTGCTTGTTACCCTTTCACCATTCAGGTATTTATGGCCTATTCTAAGGATGGGCCATAAAAGCCTGAATCCTGGAAAACCCCTTTAATGATGAAATCACTGGTGTAAAAAAAATGATGTAGGCTCTCTCTCTCTCTCTCTCTCTCTATATATATATGTAAATATTTATAAATACGTTTATATTTTTTATTATTTCTTTCATAGATCAATGGGAGCCCAAGTTGGCCAGACTTAACAATGTCGGTGCATACAATGCATGGAGCGCACATCTGAATAAATCCTCGCTACCATGGATTCAGGTATTGCTAATAGCTGAAATAGCTATTCTTTGTTTTTTCTGCAGTGTCTACTTCCTGTAACTAAATAGAATTCTTGCACACATGCAGAGTGAATATATGAATTGACCTCTGCCTTTATACAGCTGAGGATACAGTGGGAAGATTTACTAAGCTAAATCTGGCTCTTCTACATCTTTGGACTGCTTTGTCTAAGTTTACACTGTTTAACTAGACTTGACTTAAAGAGGACCTTTCATGTCCTCGGGCACATGCGGTTTTATATACCACTAGAAAGCGCACTTACGGTTTTCCTGTTATGTGCCCCGAGTGAAGAGTGACCGTGCATTTACCGATAGCGCACTGTCAGAAGGGCGTTCCTGACAGTCTGTGAATGCCCCTCCTGACAATCTGTCCGTAGGTCTGTACTGGTGGGGCGTTCCTCACTGCTCAGTGTCATGGCTAGGCAGTGTGCCCCTTCACAGTACAGCACTAAGGACACACTGTCAGGAGGGGCGTTCCCAGCTAGACTGTCAGGAATGCCCTTCGGACAGTAAAGTGCTATTGGTAAAGATATGGGAGGCATAACAGTATGGGAAACATGACAGCATTTAGTCTTTACCCACCAGCTATGGGAGAACTGACAGGTATAGAATAAATGGAATTAGCCAGAATCCCATTCACTTTGTACGTAATGCAAAGTGCACTGTTTTTTGCCTCGGTGTTTCCCCTGCAGCCAAAGTGCTGCTATTCACAATAATTCACAACCTATATAATGAATGTACATATACAAAATCCTAGTATTTAAAGATTACCAACTGTTACTATATGCTATTTGTATATATATAATATAATGTACAATTAAATGTATGCCATTGGAATATTCTAGGTTGATTTGCAAAAAGTCTTCTTAATCTCTGGAATACAAACTCAAGGAGCAAGAAAATATTTGACTCAGTATTACATCAAAGAGTTTTTTATTGCATATAGTAAAGACAGAAGAAAGTGGAATGTTTTCAAAGGAAACAGCACAGCAACACATATGGTAAAAGTGTTGAATTCTTTTATAACTTTTTATTATCATAATGTTATATCTTGTTTGTGAAATACGGACAACAAATGCAGGTCATCTGTTTTCTTTCCCAAACCCATAGACTTTCATTGATGTGATACATCCGTGATGCATTGTTATCCTTGAAAAAAGGACGTGCTTCCATAGTTTTTGGAAACACAATGATATTAATGGATGCTTATGACATCTGTGAAAACTGCAGACACCATACAGTAAATACGTGAAATGCAGACATGTGAATAAGGCCTTAGATGTCTGCTTCTGTCACAAACAACACCAAAATATACACAAAGCATAAAGTAAAAATTCATTCTGTATAATCACTACATACATACATATATATAAAATATATAATAAAAGTGACACACACCAAAGTGCCCAGCTAAGGCTAAATGTATACATGTAATAAATCAGCACACTTGCCAAATATCAAGCAAATATGTGTCACGTGTTAAGAAATGCCATGCATACAGTGCCAAGCGGCCTATAATGCACAATTACAGAAGATTAAATATACATAATATATAAATTGTGGTACATATACAAACCATGGGCACTCACCTCCAAATTCTGACTTATACAACACAGTCATATTCAGACAAGGCCTGAACAGAGCGCTATAGCATTCATTTCTGGCACTATGGAAGTTACCAGGGTCTTATAAGATCCGATCTGACTCCCTACACACACAAAAAAATATGTATAAATATATATAGTTATCAAATAATAACACCATACCAAATATTACCAGCATATAGCAATTAAATATTACATCCATACTGTTATGGAACAAAACACAGAGACTAATATTACCAATAATACCTCTATACAAGACCCAAATAATCCTGCAACACTATGACATGACAGCCACCATTGCATAGTAATGTAAAGGGGTTGTCCTGGCTTAAGCTATTTAGGGCCTATCCTCAGGATAAATACCATAAATACCTGATCAGTGGGGGGGCCGAGAGCTGGCCCTGGACTGATCAGCTGTGTGGAAGCAGAAAACTTTGTCCCCTACATAGCAGCTGGCACATTCACTTCACTGCCCACTGACTTAAATGAGCGCTGAGCTGCAGCTATAGGGGAGAGCTTTCCATTTTTGGCCCTGTATAGCGTATAGATCTGGAGCTATACGGGTCCATACAGATGACTGATCAACAGGGGACGGCTGTTGGCCCTCCACTGATTAGGTGTTTTGTGGCCTATCCTGAAGATAGGCCATAGCTAGCCATAAGCATGGACAACCCATTATTATTAGTTAGAGCCCCCTTATTATATATAATGCCTCTTTATTACTTATAGTCCCCCTTATTACATATCCTACCCCTTATCACATATTGTGCCTCTTTATTTGATATAGTATCCCCTTATTACATATAGTGCCTCCTTATTACACATAGTCCCCTCATATTATATATAATGCCTCATTATTACTTATAGTTCCCCCTTATTATATATAATGTCTCATTATTGCTAGAGATGAGTAAAATGTTCGATATTCGTTTCGAATAGCCGCACAATATTCGACTATTCGAACGAATATCAAACCCCATTATAGTCTATGGGAGAAAATGCTTCGCTACAGGGGATCCCACCATTCGACTCAGGAGAGTCACCAACTCCACTATCACACCCCAGGAAATGATGCCAACACCCTGGAATGCAACTGGGACAGCAGGGGAAGCGTGTCTGGGGGCATCAAGTACTTTTATTATGTCGGGATCCCTGTCAGATTGCAATATGCCAGAGCGGACTTTTTCCCATAGGAATGCATTGACCAGTGTTGATTGGACAGTGTACAGCATTCGGCCAATCAACGCTGGTTCTGCCTGAGGAGGCGGAGTCTAAAATCGGTCCACAGCAGTTTCCATTCTGGTCCGATTTTAGACTCCGCCTCCTCCGGCAGAACCAGTGTTGATTGGCCGAATGCTGTACACTGGCCAATCAATGCTGGCCAATGCATTCCTATGGGAAAAAGTCAGCTCACGCACATTGCAAGCTGACAGGGATCCCGACCAGATAGAGCCCAAAAGAGCTGGGTGAGTAACATTCCCCCCTAAATAAAGGTAATCCCTGGCTAACCCTGCCTGTAGATCTGTCCCTGTCTCACAGTCACATAGTTCACAGTCCCAAATTAATCAAATGTTAAATTCACCATTCGTCTAAATTGGAGGTCACCTGATTTCGGCAGCCAATGGGTTTTTTTCAATTTTTTTAACTGCCTCCGTTGTCGTAGTTCCTGTCCCACCTCCCCTGAACAGTTAATGGTGCAAAAAACGCGCCAGGGAAGGTGGGAGGCGATACAAATTTTTACTGCGTTTTTCTCGTGGTGTTCGATTGGAATCGAACACCTCGAACGGCCTGATATTCGATCAAATCTGTATTCGATCGATCGGTGTTCGCTCATCTCTAATTATTACTTATTTTCCCCCCTTATTATATATAGTTTATCCTTATTACCTATAGTTTCCTCTTATTCCATATAGTTCTTCATTAGTTTTATTGGTAGTATTACCCCTGTAGTGCAATCTATAGTAATGATTTGTATTACTCTTACAGATATTTGAAGGCAACTCTGATTCATCTAGCATAAAAGAAAATCAGTTTGAACCACCAATTGCTGCCAGATACATCAGGTTATTTCCTACAAAGTACTCCAACCAGCCTGCACTTCGTATGGAGCTACTTGGATGTGAAACACAAGGTAACATTTACAGCGCCATGGCCCGGAGCAATTTGTGCACCTCCTATAGCTATGGCATTAGTACAAAAAAAGGTTATCGAGAAAATTCCAGATGAAGTAGTGCGGCTTTAGCCTAGATGCGATCTAGACTGATTGAAACTGATGGGAACTCTCTCAACTCCCCATTATGGTTTTATGTGTTGACCTTGAAGTTAGCCTAAATCAAACCTTATAGACAATTATCCTATTAATATTATAAAGGTGAAAGTTTGTGAGTTTGGATGTTTGTGGGTTTGTGTGTTCGGATGTTTGTTCCTCAATCACGCAAAACCCGCTCCACCGATTTGGCTGAAATTTTTCACAAACATAGTTGCGCAATAGGCTACTTTTCATCACAATAGCGCACATATGTTTTTCCCAGGACCCCCACAAAACCCAAACTCACATCACTATCTCTGCAATCTCACACACTTTGGACCATAGCAAGCCACAAAATTCATATTACCCTCTACAGCAGAGGTCAGCAACCCCTGGCACACGTGCCAAGAATGGCACTCCTGCCATATTTCACTGGCACACCAGCAGCACAGGACCTGCAAGAGTTAAATGAAGTCCGAGGTCCCTTCAGTGCTCTGCTAGAGCTGAGGCATAAGGACACTCCCCTTTGAGAGGGGTGCAGGAAACCCAGGGGGTGGAGCTTAATCGCTCAGGTCTGTGCCTGCTATAGTGGTCTGCATCCTGCAAAAATTCTCCGAGGAGGAGAGGAAGCTGCTAGCAAAGTGAAACTAAAAAACACACAGGTACATAGGATTACTATTCTCATTAATGTCAGGCATTTGGGGTTATTAGTTTAGTGTTAGTAACTCCATGGGCCTCACATTAATAGGAATACACCCCATCATGTCCCTCATATTAACCCCTGTGTGCCTCACATTAATAGGAATAAACCCCATCATGTCCCTCATATTAACCCCTGTGTGCCTCACATTAATAGGAATAAACCCCATCATGTCCCTCATATTAACCCCTGTGTGCCTCACATTAATAGGAATAAACCCCATCATGTCCCTCATATTAACTCCTGTGTGCCTCACATTAATAGGAATAAACCCCATCATGTCCATCATATAATAATAATAATAATAATAATACATTTTATTTATATAGCACCAACATATTCCGCAGCACTGTACAATTTATAGGGTTCAGATACAGACAGACATACATAACAAAGAACGTCATTTCACACAATGGGACTGAGGGCCCTGCTCAAAAGAGCTTACAATCTATGAGGTAGAGGAGGTGACACAAGAGGTAGCAGGGGCGGCATTGCTTATACAGTGTTCAGACAATTTTGTGCATTAGGAATTGTGATAGGCTAGTCTGAAAAGATGCGTCTTTAGTTTGCGTTTGAAACTGTAGAAGTTGGGAGTTAATCTTATTGTCCGGGGTAGAGCATTCCAGAGAAGTGGTGCAGCTCGGGAGAAGTCTTGTATACGAGCGTGTGAGGTTCTGATAATAGAGGATGTAAGTGTTAGATCATTGAGTGAGCGGAGAACACGGGTTGGGCGGTAGACAGAGATGAGGGAAGAAATGTAGGGAGGTGCGGCATTATGGAGAGCCTTGTGGATGAGAGTAATAACTTTATATTTTATTCTATAATGAATAGGCAGCCAGTGTAGTGACTGGCACAGACCAGAGGCATCGCTGTAGCGTCTAGCCTGATAGATGAGCCTGGCCGCTGCATTCAGAATAGATTGTAGAGGGGAGAGTTTAGTGAGGGGAAGACCGATTAGTAAGGAGTTACAGTAGTCAAGGCGAGAATGAATCAGAGAGACAGTAAGTGTCTTTAGTGTATCTCTGGTAAGGAAAGGGCGTATTCTGGAGATGTTTTTGAGGTGGAGGTGACATGAACGTGCGAGTGATTCAATATGAGTGGTGAAGGAAAGGTCTGCGTCAAATATGACCCCGAGGCAGCGGGCATGCTGCCTAGGAGTTATAGTAAGGCCTGAGACTGCAATGGATATATCAGGGACAGATCTGTTAGATGGTGGAAACAGTAGTAGTTCAGTCTTAGAGAGATTTAGTTTCAGATAGAGCGAGGACATGATATTAGAGACAGCAGAGAGACAGTCACTGGTGTTCTGTATGAGTGCAGGGGTGATGTCACGGGAAGATGTGTATAATTGGGTGTCATCAGCATAAAGATGGTACCTGAAGCCAAATCTGGCGATGGTTTGTCCAATGGGGGCTGTGTAGAGAGAAAAGAGCAGGGGGCCGAGGACCGAGCCCTGAGGAACCCCAACAGCAAGGGAAAGAGGGGAGGAAACAGAGCCCGCGAATGATACACTGAAAGTGCGGTCTGAGAGATAAGAGGAGAACCAGGAGAGCACAGTGTCATTGAGGCCGACTGAGCGGAGCATAGTGAGGAGAAGTTGATGGTCAACAGTGTCAAAAGCTGCAGAGAGGTCCAGAAGAATAAGAAGAGAGAAGTCACCATTGGATTTAGATGAAGAAAGTAGCTGGGAGACTTCCTCTTCTGTAACAGGTTCAAAAGATGAGAATGGACAGTCTGAAGTGCGGCTGGTGAGGGGATCAGTACTATCGTAGGTGTGGGAGTCAATGCCACCTGGGGCTTGGGCAGTAATTTCTTGACGGATCTTATCAATTTTATCATGGAAATACATGGCCAGGTCATCAGCACTAAGGACTGTGAATGGCGTCTGTTCCTTGGGTGTGAGTAAGGAGTGAAAGGTTTCAAAAAGCCTTTTAGGGTTGCTGGAGAGAGAAGAGATGAGGGCGGTGAAATAGTCTTGTTTGGCGAGGTAAAGGGCAGAGCTATATCTTTTAAGCATAAACTTGAAGTGGAGGAAATCTGCAGGTGAGCGTGATTTTCGCCAGAGACGTTCGGCACACCTAGAGCATCGCTGGAGAAATCGTGTCTGTGGCGTGTGCCAGGGTTGCTGCCTCCTGTGTGGGACTTTACGAGTGGAGGGGGGAGCAACCTCATCCAATGCATTTTTGAGGGTTTCATTATAGTGACTGGTGGCCAGATTGGGACAGGAGATTGAAGAGATGGGGGACAGGGAGGACTGTAGAGTATCTGAGAGGTGCTGGGTGTCAATAGCACGCAAGTTCCTATATGTGTGATGGGTAGGGGCGTCTTGTGAAGGGGAGAGAGCACTGATGGTGAGAGATGGAAGGTTGTGGTCAGAGAGCGGCAGAGAAGAGTTAGAAAATTTAGAGACTGTGAGGAGTCGATGGAAGACTAGATCAATCGTGTTACCATCTAGATGTGTGGCGGAAGAAGAACATTGTGAGAGACCAAGAGAAGTGGTTAATGAGAGAAACTGTGAGGCAGCCGAGGAGTGAGGGGGGGCAATAGGGATGTTAAAGTCACCCATGATGAGGGTAGGAATGTCACTGGATAAAAAGTGGGGAAGCCAAGAAGCAAAGTGGTCCAAAAATTGGTAGGGTGAGCCAGGTGGGCGGTAGATCACGGCTACACGTAAGGAGAGTGGGCAGAAAAGTCTGATAGCATGGACTTCAAATGAGGAGAATGTGAGTGAAGGGACCGGGGGAATGGACTGAAAAATGCACTGCGGTGACAGAAGTAATCCTACCCCACCACCCTGCCTATTATCAGGCCTAGAGGTGTGAGCGAATTGTAGGCCACCATGAGACAGAGCAGCAGGGGAGGCCGTATCTGACTGCTGGATCCAAGTCTCAGTAAGGGCGAGCAGGCCAAGGGATTTGCTAAGGAATAAGTCATTAATGTATTCTAGTTTGTTACACACTGAGCGGGCGTTCCAGAGAGAGCAGTTAAAAGAGACAGGGGAGAGATGAGGGGAAGGAACACGGTAAATATTGATGAGGTTTGTAGGCCTTCTATGTGTGCAGGGAGAAGAGTTAGTGAAGGAAGGAGGGCCGGGGTTAGGAGAGATGTCCCCAGCAGCTAGGAGGAGCAGAATGGACAGAGACAGAAGGTGGTTCAGGGATTTATGTGGGCGCTTATGTTTGGTGTCACTGCTAAAAGAAGTAAAGGGGTGATTACAGAGTGTGAAAAGTGTGTGAGAGCTGTACATGGGAGAGGGAAGAAGAGAGGGACTGATATGGATGGAGTGTACTGGTGGTAGAGATGGAGGAGAGATCTGCAGGAAGCCAGTGGCTAAGATAGTAAGAGACAGTGCAGCTACAGGATACCATGTGGTAAAACTTGTTGTTTTAGGTTGAAATTTACCTGGTGTTCTGCCATGGCTACCCTGTTTTGTGCCCTGTTTAAGTGCCATGTATAAGTGCACTTTGGTTAATCTGCACTTCGGTTAAGATGCAGTTTGGTTAAGATGCATGCTGCAGATGAGATGCCCCCGCATATGAGATCATATTAACCCCTGTGTGCCTCATATAAAGGTTACTACTATGTGAGACATGGAGGTACTAATAAAATACCTCAATAATGAAGATACTTAATTATTACCTCCAAGTCTCTCACATATCAGTAACTCTTAAACAAGGGTTAATGTGAGGGACATGATGGGGTTAATTGCTATTAATAAGAGGCACATGGAGTTACTAAACTGTCATGCACAGGGCCAGACTTTATGTTGCTTGCTCAAGAGTATCCTGTGCCCAAAACTTACATGTACTGGCGGAAAATAACAAATCATACAATGTCGTATATCCAAGTATATTAACCTGAAATACCTCTGTCCCAAACACACTATGTACAGTTTATACCAACACCGTATGGCAGCTGAAATACAAATTAACTTCAACACAAAAGTCTCATGTGTTCTCAGAATTACAGCAAAAACAAGATACACAGTTACATTTCATATCCCATACCTTATACACAGTACGAAAACCAGCTAGTTATGTTATATTTGCCTCTTACTGTAGCAATTGTTTGTCCAGTGTAATCCAATAAAATGTGTTCTTTTAAGGTTGTTCTGCACCACTTGGTATGGAGAACTATAATATCAAAGATATGCAAATAACGGCTTCCTCACACAAGTCTACTTGGTTTTCATCTCCATGGTTGCCATCATTGGCGCGTCTTAATATGGCTGGCAGTGTTAATGCTTGGCAAGCAAAGGTACGGAAATGTGTTTTTTCCTGGGCTTTATTCATTTACATGTGTGAGGGTCTAATGTAACTAAATAATATTTCTGATGGACTAGAGGTTGTATAGATAATATTAAGGGTATGTTCACACAGAGTTTTTTGCAGGCGGATTTTGACGCGGAATCCACCTCAAAATCTGCCTGCAAAAATGGCTCCCCTTGACTTCAAAGGGAGCCGCTCACTTTTTTTTCCCGCTAGCTAGTAGCAGAAAAAAGAAGCGACATGACCTATCTTGCTGCGGATTCTGCGTCTGACTCAGCCACAATGTCCGCGACTCGTAACACCCTCCTGTTTATGCCCATTCATTCAGATCTAATCAGGAGCGGGATGCCGCTACGGAATGCAGATGTTGTATCGGCATCCTGTCGCGGGTAGCCGTGCGGAAAGTTCACAAGGAGGAAAAGTTTTCTGCCCCGTTTACCTCTGTGTGAACATACCCTTATGGTGTTTAGATGTTTTATAAATAATAAAAGTTTTCAAAACATTTTTCTGATGATCTTAAGTCTTCATAATGAACTCCCTTGGCTAATACATCAGATTCCAATGACATAGAGAGCTCTTGTGAAACAATATATGTGCCGCATTGGGGAAAGACCATTGGTGCAGCTGCAAAGGGGCCCAGGAGTTCAGGGGGCCCTATCACCTCAACAGCAGCTTTCTACTATCTATTAGATGGATAAATGTCTAAGCCAATGAACTTCACAATGAGTACAGGAGGACTTACATTAATGAGAGGTTCTATACATAAATAGGGGGAAACATGGGGCTCATAACTGGTCTTGCACCGGGACTCTCAGCTGCCTGTGTCAGCTCCTGAAGTGACAGACATCTCAGTGAAGCTCAACAAACTCAATCAAGTTAGTGGGTTCTGTCAGACACTGCTGGTGGAACCAACAAATTCTTATGGTTTCCATTTATAACAGTAAGGCCTTTTTCATAAGAGTGAGCTTGGTCCTTGAGATTCAGATACATTTCAGCCTTATTTCCTAGACCGAACACTGAGCCAGGCAGAGTTGTAGAGTTGTAGATGGGGTGACGATGGGGTATAATAGTCCTTGGGGACTCATCTTCCCCTCATTTGGTTATATACTCGTTTATACTCTATACTGGGTATATACTGGTTTATACTATGTACTGGATATATACTGGATATAGATACAAGATACAAATGAGCTTTATTAGCATTACCAAAGAATAAGACATTTGATGTTGCCAAAGCAAAAAGAAGGTTGGGGTGGTGGAAGGGGGTGGGTACAGGGTCCATGGGTTGGGGGTTTGAGTGTCCTTAGGGTCTTGTCGTTCTTGTTTGGGGCGTGTGGGTATCAGTGAGTATGGTGTAGACGGGTGATATATACTGGCAGTGGCCTAACTACTGCCATAGCAGCAGAGGCACTGCCACAGAGCCCGGGACATTAGGGGCCCGGTGACAGCTGCTACCGCTGCTATCATTATACTCGGGCGTCTTTTCCTTGTAGGCTTCGGCCTAGTCGTCCGACGTCACATGAGCCGGGCTTGCGTCGCGGGTCATGTGACGTCTGACATCATTGAAGATCGACTACTTCGGAGGCCGACAGCGTAGGAGCCGGGAGATAGGTGAGTAACAGAGTTTTTTAAAATGTTTTTCTCCCCCTGGGTCTCCGATTATTATACTCTGAGGTCTGAAAAGACCGCAAAGTATAAATTGTTTATGGGTGTTCATTATGGGGCATAATACTGTGTGCAGGGGCCACTATGGGGGATAATACTGTGTGTAGGGGCCACTATGGGGGATAATACTGTGTGCAGGGGCCACTAAGGGACATAATACAGTGTGTAGGGGCCACTATGGGACATAATACTGTGTGCAGGAGCCACTATGGGGGATAATACTGTGTGTAGGGGCCACTATGGGGGATAATATTGTGTGCAGGGGCCACTATGGGGGATAATACTGTGTGTAGGGGCCACTATGGGACATAATACTGTGTGCAGGAGCCACTATGGGGGATAATACTGTGTGTAGGGGCCACTATGGGGGATAATACTGTGTGCAGGGGCCACTATGGGGGATAATACTGTGTGCATGGGCCACTATGGGGATAATACTGTGTGTAGGGGCCACTATGGGGGATAATAGTGTGTGCAGGGGCCACTATGGAGATAATACTGTGTGCAGGGGACCTATGGGGGATAATACTGTGTGCAGGGGACATTATGGGGCATAATACTGTGTGCAGGGGCCACTATGGGCAGGGCCGGCTCCAGGTTTTTATGGGCCCGTGGGCGACAGAGGCTCAGTGGGCCCCCTTGTAAAGGAGGCGGGGGAGTCGAGACACTGTGCGTCGCAGATGAAGCGAGTGACGTCACGCAGGAGTGTGGCGTCACCAATGCCATACCTCCTAAATTTTAAAGAGTAGAAAGAGGGGCAAAATGTCCCCAATTTCATGCCGTTCTCTCCCCACCCCCTTCATCTTCCCCAGTGTCATGCCGTTCCCCCCCCCTCCCCTTCATTTTCCCCCCAGTTTCATGGGCCCCCTTCATTATGTTCCACCTTAATATTTAATACAAAACAAACACTTACACTCACCTTCCATCGCTCCCCCGACGCTCCTCTCTCCGCTCTCTCACTCCATTCACATAGGCGATTAAAGCAGGAGTTGTGAGCTCAGCTCCTGCTTTAAAGCTGCGGCCCGGCTTGCGTGTGTAGGCGCGATGTGATGACGCCTATGTATTCAGCTCATCGGCATCCGTCGGACGCCGATGAGCTGAAATCGGGACAGGCAAGTGCTGGGGCGGGCAAGTGCCAGGGGGCCCCCAGAGGCTCTGTGGGCCCCGGCACTTGCCCGACTATGCCATGCGCTGACGCCGGCCCTGACTATGGGGCATAATACTGTGCGGAGGTGCCACTATGAGGGATAATACTGTGTGCAGGGGCCACTAAGGGACATAATACTGTGTGCAGGGGCCACTATGGGGCATAATGCTGTGTGCAGGGGGCCACTAGTTATATACTGGTTTATACTGTGTACTGGGTATATACTGGTTTATACTGTATAGTGGGTATATACTAGTTTATACTGTGTACTGGATATATACTGGTTTATACTGTATACTGGGTATATACTGGTTTATACTGTGTATATACTGGTTTATACTGTGTACTGGGTATATACCGGTTTATACTGTGTATATACTGGTTTATACTGTGTACTGTTTATATACTGGTTTATACTGTGTACTGGGTATATACTGGTTTATACTGTGTAATGGATATATACTGGTTTATACTGTGTACTAGATATATACTGATCTATACTGTGTACTGGACATATAATGGTCTATACTGTATACTGGATATATACTGGTTTATCCTAATTGTATTTTTTCATGTAGTCAAACAACAATCAGCAGTGGCTACAGATCGACTTCCTTGTGAAGAAGAGAATCACTGGAATAATGACACAAGGTGCCAGATCCTTTACCTATGATCTGTATGTGAATTCCTACAGTGTTCAGTACAGTGACAATGGAAAGACCTGGAAGTCTTATATGGACAGTTCCACATCCATGGAGAAGGTAACTATTTAGGAATAATTCTGGACTATTTTATAACTATACCAGCCTACAGCTGTCTGGCCATGCTGAGAGTTGTAGTTTTACAACAGCTGGAGAGCTGCAATAAGTTGTGTCTATATATATCTATATTCAGACAATGTCAGATTGTGTTAACGTATTGACAAAGGGAATGGAAAAGCCCAGTTGTCAATTTAATAAACATTTCCAGGAGGAATAACAGAAGAACGGCAAAATGTAGAATTTAAAGATGTTCCACAATTGTTATTTCATGGGGAAAGTCAGAAGAAGATTTTAGAAGATTAAAGAAGATTTTACATGTCCTCAGGCACATGCGGTTTTATATACTGCTAGAAAGCAAACAGTGCGCTGAATTCATGTCATGTGCGCTGAAAAACTGTCATGTTTTTCCAGTCATGTATAACACCTTTAAGAAGAGGTTGTCAACTTCCTAGAGCCATTCTCTTGGCACTGCATGGTATAACTAAATGTGAAGGATGCTTAGTCATAAATAAGCAAGGAGAGAAGGGCACACTTACAGCATGCAGCCGTTACCCTATTGTAAAGGGGAATTCACATCATGTTTTTAGGATCCATTCACTGGCTATGTCTAACAGTTGCATAAAACAAAGCTAAAAATAGATGCAAACGGATGACATGGAGCCACTTTTAGAAAATAAAGGGCAACCATTTATACATTTTTTTTCCTCCATCAGACACAAAACAGATGCTAGAAAAATGTGAATAGCCCCGAAAGAATATATCCACACGTGAGATAAAATGTTTAAGATATAATCTACATAAAACTGCAAGTGACTTTACAAATAGATTTCGATATATGTTTCTAATATAGTTTAGGCTAGGTTCACCCTTGCTCTCGGGCGTGCTTAAACAGCAGTTACCCGTGGTCACCCACGGACCCCAAGACTATAATTATGGTTATATTATGGTTATATGTACAGTTTTATACTGAAACTGGCGGAGAGAAAAGTTCTCTGTGCAGGGATTTTCTCTCTACTGATTTTCAGTAGAATCTGCGACGGAGACTCCAACACAGGTGTGAACGAGAAGTATGCGACACTTTCACAAAAAGCTTCTTATCAGACACAAGAACATAGCAGAGTGGACCCCCACCCTCCTGTGGGCTCCACCAGCAGGACCCTGCAAGGTGCTGATGCTGGTGCCAGCGCTGTTTACTCCATTACTGCGCTCATAGTTTAACATGTAAACTATTACATAGTGTTGATAGGAAGATACTTTATATGATTTTAATCATGTTCTATGCCTCCTGAATCTATAAATTGTAAATGTCTACATACATATACCTGAAACTCTGTCCTCTATAGTCAGTTTGATATGGAATACATAATACACAGCAAATGACTGAAAACTAAAGTGTACTCTCTTTGTACTATTTCAGATTTTCAAAGGAAATAGCAACAGCTTTGGACGTGTCAAGAATGAATTCAATCCACCAATATTTTCCCGATATATAAGGATTATTCCCAAGAGTTGGAATGAAAGCATTGTGATGAGGCTGGAAGTCTATGGCTGTGATATGTGACTTATTGCATTGTTTGTGCTGTATTTTGGATGCCATCAGAGGAAATTTGAAGTATTTCAGTACTTTTTAGTGAATTGGGAGTTCTAAACATTCATGAAATTTATGCTTTTTGATTTTTGTGAGTTTATTATTTATAAATTTTTTCTGAACTATGTTTGTTATTATATCTTTCTTCTACAATAACATATGATTCATTTGCACCTATTTTTCTACATCTAAAAACCTTCTTATCTTCTTGTAGAAGAATGTTTTGCAGCATTTTTCTGTAAAAATGTATACCATGGACAACACAGTATACTGCAATAAACAAATATTAATACATATGTCAGTTTAGTTTATTATATTCTTTGGGGCTCCTACTCAAACCAGTGACTGACAGCCTGCTATTTGCAAACCAAGGTTTCTGTCTGCCAGAGACATAAGTTACAATGTTTGCAGCTTAAAGTAGAATGTATGAGACACTCCCACATCCCAAAATGAATGTGATGTACCGTATGTGTAGCCACTAAAAACACAGACAAGCAAAAAAACCGATACATTTTCATTGGTCAGTGATACTGATATGCATTGAGACCAGTTCGTCATGGGACTGTGGAAGACACTACGGAAAAGACTGGACAACCACCATCAGATATGGAGATTTCTTCTCTGCTTGATGCTGGATCCCAGGTCACTACCCTGGCCCATCCAGTGTTAGAAAAATGCTTCAGTTCAGAGCCACCTAATACCTGAATTTAAAACAAGCCAATCATTGTCCTATCCAGAAGATGGCAATGATGTGTCTGGACATCAAAGTGTGGGGGGCAGGCCTTAGGCAAGCTGGGCATAGGGATTGTGGAATCTAGGCATTGAGGAGTGCTGATCATTTTGAGGATGATTGTCTTGAAGGACCTGTTGTGTCCGAAGTACTGGAAGGCAGATCCAAATCAGAAGTCTCTGCAGGTGGCTCTACAGTAAATGGTACCATTGTGTTTGGTCCAAGCCATACTCACTCAGCTGCCCAGAAAGGTTGGGGAGTTGTTTGTCAGTCGCATGCTGTGCGGTGTGTAAGGAGATTGTGTATGGGTGTGCATAATGAATCGCAATGACCATGAGATGACACGACCCTAGCAGAGGTTGTGGCTCAGGGTTTATACTGTCCAGGATGTACAGATCCTGAGGAATCTATGTTGTTACCTGGAATTGGCGGGTCTGCCTACTGGTACTCTCACATTCAGACTGGTATGGAAGAAATGCTGCTGACTGCGATCAGTTATTTCCCATGGTCCTGGGGCCCATGCTGAAGCCTTATCCCATTGTGTCCGATTTTGGAATAATACACCAATGCAATAGGACAGGCCAATGCAATAGGACAGGGACCCAAAGGCCTTATTGGACTGCAAGTGGGGAGGGTGCAGCCCCTTGTTTCTTTGCAGTGAGTGCTTGGGACATAAGTAATTTTGCTTCTGGCTTTCTGGCTGCCATCTTGAGAGCTGTATGTGTTGACTAAGGACCATATAGAAGATCCTGCTGCTACCTGCTCACCTCTTTACTATCCAGCCTTCAGGGCACATCCCTGATAAGTGGAGGTCCCCCTCATTTATTTTAGTGGCCTGGATTGCCAAACCTCCTCCAGACGGCTGCTGCTTAGGGTTCCATATCTCCTAAGCACAACAATCAAAAGGGAAAGGAAAAAAGGAAAGCACAGCCCACTCACAAGACCTGTGTGGATCAATGTCCAGGTTCACACCATTCCTCTTGGATGACCGTTGCACGGACTGATGAGCCCCATTGGCTTGGAGCGGAATGAACACAGTACAAAAAAGTATGTCCAGCAATCGAGCACATCCAATAAAACTTAACTTTTAATCGAAAAAACACATTACAAAATAAAAAAACAAGCAGTGAGAAAAGCAGAAGTAACCCCTATGTACATATGAAGCATCTGGCTGACGGGTATCGGAGACCTGGAGCAGTTTGCCAAAGAAGAATGGTCTAAAATTCCAGCAGAACATTGTAAGAAACTCATTGATGGTTACCGGAAGTGGTTGTTCGCAGTTATTTTGTACCACACTGACACCCAGTGATGTTTCGGGATACTATTGTGCAAATCATTGTTCATCTGGAGATTACAACACTGCCATATTGTGCAGCTTCCCTGCATTGACTTTATCAGTTTTACTGATACATTACATGCACCATTGAGGCTGTTTCGAGCATTCTTATGCCTCTATTTGCCAATGTAGTCAAGTCTCAGACCACGTAGTCTGTCTTGGTAGTTTGTTGGGTTATACATTGAATCTGGATAAACTGAGGCGTTACTGCTATGGGGCAATAGTTTTCTAATTCATATGGTGTAAGTCTTTGTTATCTTATCTGGGAGTATCAATCACTGCTAAATTGTATCAAATGAATTTTTGCCAATATATAACTTCCCTGTACACTACCCTTAACAAATACAAACAACTCATTCTGTCTCCAGCTTATGAAAATGTGCAAATTTCCCAAACTCCTATACCTTCTGCAATCACTACCGCAACTTCTCAGACCTAAAAAATGTAATTACTAATTACATAAACAAACTTTCTAGGTCATTTACATGGGGAGGTGGACACCCAAGGATAGCATTTCATCTTCTCACATAACCCGGGTCAAACAGCAGAACAAATTTTCCTGCTATTTTAAAATATAACTTGGTGCAACTCTTGCAGGGTCAGGGACTGACTTCAATGGGTTTCTTTTTCTGCTAACAAAAAAAAGAACCCATTGAAGTCAATGGGAGGCTTTTTTTTCAGCGCTGAAATTCCACACCAAATTCCTAACCATTTTCCTCCATGTGAATGGCCCCTTAATATCAGATGTTGGCAGTGCCATGAACTGGGTCATGTTGCTGTCCTCTGTTCTCTGACGACTGAGCCCATTGACTGCAGCAGTTCTAGGAGGGTGTTTCTAGGTCCTGGTAATAGGGTTATAGTATGAATATGTTATAATGTATAGCTTTATAGTGACTTTTAGAATGAGGCCCCACATTGCAGAAACACGGCTTTTTTTGTTGCAGATTTCGCTTTGGTTTTTTGAGCTAAACTCAGGAGTGGATTTAACAGAAAAAAAATGTCTAAGAGCTTCCTTTATATTTTACATTCTTTTCTAATCTACTCCTGGCTTTGGAAGCAAAATCTACAACAAAAAAAAGCTGCGCCTTAGGGTGCATTCAGTGTTGGACTCTGGTTCCTTGGGCGCAGGACCGGCACCAGTATTTGTGGGCCATTCAGCCACAAAGCCCCTTTTGGAGCAACTCATGCGAAACACATTGTCTGCATTGGAACCAATAAAGAAAACCCTCTACTAGAAAGCTTGGGTAAAGAGTGGATCGTCTTTCTTACCCTCTGTTGGAATTGGTTCTGTTCTGCCATACAAGTAGACAGAACCTGTTAGGACGTCAGAATGTAAAGAGAAATTTGAGGTGGACATCTGCCTCCATTCCTCTTTATTATTGGCAGCTTTTCACTGCTGATTAGGCCCAAATCTAACCAGTGGGGAGTCTCAAGCCGTGGCCTCAGCTGCAGAATCTTTGGCAAGATTGCGCAGGACACATTGTTTTTCCAATGTCCTGCTCCAATTGTTTTCAAGGGGAGGCAGAATGAGGGAAGAATCTGACGCTGATTTGGTTGCAAACTCCACTGCTCCAGATTCCACCATATGAACAGGGCTTGTTACTATTGACAGTGCAATGAACACATCTGTATTATGAAAGTGGCAAATGCAGAAACTGGGTGGGCTGATATATGTATATATATATATATATATGGGCATAAGTAGCAAACACTGAGCCCCATAGCAAACCTTTGTCTTCAGCCCCCACACGGCATAGCACCCCTTTCCTTACACAGTATAACTCCCCACCTACACATAATAGAATGTCCCACATTGGCCTCCAGACAGTATAATGTCCAATAGTGGCCCCTCTACACAGAATAGTGTCCCATGGCGTCCCCTCCATACAGTATAATGTCTCACAGTGGCCCCTACACACATTATAATGTCCCATAGCCTCCCCTACGCATAGTATAATGTCTCTTACAGTGGCGTAACTACCGTCATAGCAGTGGAGGCAGCTGCCACAGGGCCCGGGACATTAGGGGCCCGATGACAGCCGCTACCGCTGCTATCATTATACTCGGGGGTCTTTGCAGACCCCCGAGTATAATGATCGGCGGACCGGGAGAGGACAGGGAACCTAAAAAACACTGTTACTTACCTCTCCACGATCCTGCCAGGCCTCCTTCCTACTTGTCTGACGTCTCTGACGTCACATGAACCCGTGACGTCCGACATCATAGAAGAAAGACGGCAGCGTAGAAGACAGCGTAGGAGCTGGGGACAGGTAAGAAACAGTAATTTTTAATGTTTTTATTCCCCTGGGTCTCCGATTATTATACTCTGGGGTCTGAAAAGACCCCAGAATATAATGATTGTTTATGGGTGTCCACTATGGGCTATAATATTGTGTGCAGGGGACACTATGGGGGATAATACTGTGTGCAGGGGGCACTATGGGACATAATACTGTGTGCAGGGTACACTATGTGGCATAATACTGTGTGCAGGGGCCACTATGGGCTATAATACTGTGTGCAGGGGACACTATGGGGAATAATACTGTGTGCAGGGGCCACTATGGGGGATAATACTGTGTGCAGGGGCCACTAAGGGACATAATACTGTGTGCAGGGGCCAATAATGGACATAATACTGTGTGCAGGGGCCACTAATAGACATAATACCGTGTACAGGGATTACTAAGGGACATAATAGAGTGCGGAGGAGGGGGTCGGTCGAGGTCTTCGGCGTCGGTTGGGGGGAGCCCCATGTCAAAAGTTCGCCACGGGGCCCCGCCATTCCTAGTTACGCCACTGGTCTCTTAGTACAATGTCTACACAGTATAATGTCCAATAGTGGCCCCTCTACACAGAATAGTGTCCTATGGTGTCCCCTCCATACAGTATAATGTCTCACAGTGGCCCCTCCACACAGTATAATGTCCCACAGTGGACAAAGCATAATTTTCCATACATAACCCTTCTACTTAGCATAATATTTTACAGTGGCCCCCTTCCCACAGTATAATATCTCACAGCGGACCCTCCACAAAGTATAATGTTTCATAGTGACCCTTCTACATAGTATAATATTTTACAGTGGCTCCTCCACACAGTATAATGTCTTATAGAGGACCCTCCACACAGTATAATATCCCACAGCAGCCCCTCTACACAGTATAATATGTCTCACAGTGGCCCCTGCACACAGTGTAATGTCCCATAGCTGCCCCTCCACATAGTATAATGTCCCACAGCAGACCCTCCACACAGTGTAATGGCCCATAGTGGCCGCTTTACAAGGTATAATGTCCTATAACAGCCTCTCCACACATTGTATTGTGTCATAGCGGACCCTACACAAAGTGTAATGTTCCACAGTATCCCCTCCACACACTATAATATCCCACAGTATAAAGTCCTATTGCCGTCTCTCCATACAGTATAATGTCCCACAGTGGCCTTCACACAGTATAATATCCCACAGTGGCCCCTCCACACAGTATAAAGTCCTATAGCGGTCTCTCCATACAGTATAATGTCCCATAGTGGTTCTTTCACATAGTATAATATCCCATATTGGCCCCTCTACACAGCATAGTATACCATAGTGGCCCCAAAGAATTTTCCCAAAAATTTTGGGTTCAATAGAACCTGAACTCTTTGAGGTTTGCCATTCACAAGTTACTATTATACTATGGGATTTCTTCAGGCCCCAGAGTATAATATAGCAGAGGCCCATGGGAGGTAACAAATATTAAAAATAATATTACTCACCTTCCCTGGATTCAGAGACTGCAGATTGGCACTCAGGGGTCACATTGGCATCATTATGCATCATGACAGCAACTTAACTCCTGAGGCCCTATTAGTGGTCTCTGACATCAGGCACAAGAGAACAGAGAGCCATATCAGAGTCTAGGAAAGGTGAGTAACATTGATTTTATGTTTTATCACTTCTACTGGGCCTACGCATATTATACTCTGTGGTATGAAGAGCATACAGTTTCAGAAGAGCAGTTTCATTTTGGAATACTGCTCTAGGAAACAGACCATAGTAAATTTGGGTATCTTATGTTGGACCATTATTGTGTTAGAGCCTGGGATGACCAAAGAATCCTCTGGTAGTCTAATGGATTAGTCTAAGGGCTCATTCACACTACGTATACACCAGCTTATTCTGAACGTAAAACACGTTTAGAATCAGCGGCGTATAAAGCAGTTCCCATTCATTTCTATGGGAGTCGGCATACGAGCGCTCCCCATAGAAATGAATGGGCTGCTTTTTTCACTACGAGCAGTCCCATTGAAGTGAATGGAAAGTGCCCGCGTGTAGGCTCGGCATGAGCAGAGCTAGCCGTACACGCGGGCACTTCCCATTCACTTCAATGGGACTGCTCGTAGTGAAAAAAGCAGCCCATTCATTTCTATGGGGAGCGCTCGTATGCCAGCTCCCATAGAAATGAATGGGAACTGCTTTATACGCCGCTGATTCTGAACGTGTTTTACGTTCAGAATAAGCTGGCGTATACGTAGTGTGAATGAGCCCTAACAGTGGGATACTGTTGCCATGAAAGTATATATCTGGTCTGTACAATGTTTAGGTAGGTTGTACATGTAGGTAATGGTTTATTAAAAAAAAGAAGCCGCAAGGTCACACTAGGCCCCCTAAGGTTGCAGGCCCCAAAGTAGCTGCTACAGCTGCACTTCTGCCACTGTCCATGGTCTAGTCCTGGTGCTAATGTGTTTTTTGTACGTACTCTCAGTGGTAGCTAGAGGTGGCATGGACTCTCTGACTAGTCTTGTATCACTAGCTGTGATACACTAGGTGTCCTGATCAGGGGCAGACAATGGCCTTCCTCAGCCAGCAAGCCTGCAACTTGCATCTTCTCATATTTACAATTATTAATGACTATTAATAAATCAACTCTTATTGGGCAGATAATCTTAATTACTTTCAGGTATTGAGCCTGTACTAGTGACATTCTTGCTAGCTTAGAGTACTTAGAACGTTAATCATAACATCACTTGTGGGCTACTGTGTGGGGGTCACTGGTGAGCACATAATACTGTATGGGAGACACAGTGGTGTACGTAATACTGTCTGGGGGCCACTGTGGAGCACGTAATACTGTTTGGGGGCCACTGTGGAGCACAAAATACTGTCTGGAGGCCACTGTGGAGCACATAATACTGTCCCAGTATTGCTTACAGTATTAGTATTAGTATTAGTATTGCCGGGGCTGTGCTGCTCACTCACCGTATTCTTGATTACTGCTAAAGCTGTATCCCTTTCAAGTATCTGAGATATTGCTTCAGTGCCCGTAACCGCCCAGGGGGCCCCAAACAAAAGTTTGCACCCGGGCCCACAAGATTTTAGTTACACCAATGGTGGCTGCCCTGGGCCCACCCAGGCGGTTGCCATTAATATATCTAACTTTTAACTAGTTCAGTGTTCGGTATAATGGATGGGATTCTGACTAATGCAGAAAAATATCCGCAGTGGAAATGCTGCGATTTCAAAAACTGTTGCGTTTTTGTAAATCCCAGCATGCCAATTATACCTATACTGCTTTCATTGTCCATATAGGTATAATATACTGTATATACCTATATGGACAATGCAAGCAGTATAGGTATAATTGGCATGCTGGGATTTACAAAAACGCAACAGTTTTTGAAATCGTAGCATTTCCACTGCGCATATTTTTCTGCATTAGTCAGAATCCCATCCATTTTGCAAGTACTGAAAATTGCAGCGATTTTGCAATGTGGGGCCTGAGGGAGATTTTTTTTTTTTTTTTTTAAATCTGATTGGTCAGGGGCTAAAGTCTAGTTCCTGCACTATACAGTGCAAGGAGCTGAGGCAGATAGCCCCATGCTCTGTATAGTGACCAGGCGCCATTACTATAGCTCAGTTCCTATTGATGTCTATGAGCTGCAGCAATGGTTCCCCTGCACTATAGAGGGCCTGGAGACATCTGCTTCTGATACCATTCACTGTATAGTGCAGAGACTGAATGTACCAGTGAATTGTTGGTCCGTACAGGGACTGACTCTTGGCTCCCCACAATCAGATATTTATGGCCTATCCTTAGGAGTTTACACCCCCTGGTATCCTGGATGGTCGTCTACATTGCCAACCCCTTATCCCAGCTCTGATTATGAATAATGGTCAGTTTCGTGAGGGGAGCAACTTATATAACTTTTATTGGTTGTATCACAAATCTCAGTAAAAGTGATAAAATGGGCTCATTCTTCAATAGTGTTTAGAATTATACTTCCCAAAGCAAACTGAGGAGCTAATCCCACCAAATTTCACCCCATGGTGCATGCTAGATAATATATTGGCCATATCTCACCACATTGTACTTAATGTCACTGTTCCACGTTGTTTGGTCTCCCATGTAATGTATTTGTATTACAGTTGTCATACATGATAGAGAACACATCTTACATAAATATGGCGGATGTTTGTGCCACATTTACATTACTATCAATTAAAATTCAATCCATTACAATGTATTAGAACATATTATCAGTTCATGTATAATCCTATTAATATTATAAATGTGAAAGTTTGTGAGTTTGGATGTTTGTGGGTTTGTGTGTTTGGATGTTTGGATGTTTGGATGTTTGTTCCTCAATCACGCAAAACCCGCTCGACCGATTTGGCTGAAATTTTCCACAAACATAGTCACTACACTCGATTGCGCAATAGGCTACTTTTCGTCACAATTGCGCACATACGTTTGTGCCAGGACCCCCACAAAACCCAAACTCACACCACCATCTCTGCAATCTCACACACTTTGAACCATAGCAAGCCAAAAAATTCCTATTGCCCTCTGCAGCCTCGCCCCTAACCCCACACAATCTCATATACATATACTTTACCACTTTGCCCCTCCCCATAACGATACTCCAGGAGGCTCTCTTTAACGCTCCGGAGCAGCCATGTTTGCCGACCCCCACCGCTCTGACAATCCGCGACACCGCCCACCCATGTCAATACCCCTAGGAAGTCTAATAAATGCAAAAAAAAAGTTTAAAAAAAAGTAAAAAAAATATAAAAACAAATAAAATGGATTAAAAATTCAAATCACCCCCCTTTCCCTAGAACACATATAAAAGTAGTTAAAAACTGTGAAACACATACATGTTAGGTATCCCTGTGTCTGAAATCGCCCGCTCTACAAAGCTATACAAATATTTTTCCTGTTCGGTAAACGCCGTAGTGGGAAAAATGGTCAAAAGTGCCAAACCGCCGTTTTTTCACTCTTTTGATTCTGATAAAAATTTGAATAAAAAGTGATCAAAGCAATAACATTTCCCGAAAATGGTAGAACTAAAAAGTACACCCGACCCCGCAAAAAAAGACGCCCTATACATCCCCGTACACGGACGTATAAAAAAGTTACGGCTGTCTGAATATGACGACTTTTCAAAAAAAAAATGTTTTAACACAGTTTTGGATTTTTTTAAGGGGTCAAAATGTAAATAAAACCATATAAATTTGGTATCCCCAGAATCGTAACAAAACACAGAATACAGGGGACAGGTCATTTTGGTTGCACAGTGAACGCCGTAAAACCAAAGCCCCTAAGAAAGTCGCAGAAATGCATTTTTTTGTCAAATCCACCCCATTCAGAATTTTTTCCCTGCTTCCCAGTACATTATATAGAATAATTAATGGTGGCATCATGAAGAAAAATTTGTCCCAAGAAAAATTAAGACCTCATATGGCTCTGGGAGCGAAGAAATAAAAAAGTTATGGGGTTTAGAAGGAGGGGAGTCAAAAATGAAAAACCAAAATCAAAAAATGCCATCGACGGGAAGGGGTTAACTTCAAATACTTCTGTCCCAAAGTCACTATGTAAAGTTTCTCACAACACAGTATATATAGCAGCTCAAATACAAATTACATCCAACACAAAAGTCTCACGTATTCTCTGAATTACAGAAAAAACAAGATACAAAGTTACATTTCATATCCCATACCTTATACACAGTACGAAAACCTTACCCGCGCCTGTATATACCCACTGCTACAATCACCGCAGACGAAATCGCGGGTACCAGCTAGTGTATAATATAAGTCAATGGCAGATATGGCTGAACTGTATTAGTCAGTTACTGATCACATGACCAGTGCCAGCCGTGCGGCCAGTTTGATACATATATATGAACGGTGACTGGCATGAGACAGTGACGGTTGGAATTGACTGGCGACGTTGGAGGATCTGCTAACTGTTTCTAAAGCGATTTCATGGATTTGGAGAAAGAAGAGATTGTTTTGAGGAGGAGAAGAATGAAGAGAAGAAGACCTACCTCTGTCTCATCGGCTGATGAGCAGAGCGGAATGGAAAAAGCACCAAAAAAACGGCGTGCTGTCCTGTCCTCATCGGCTGATGAGCAGGACATGAAGGATGAAGAAAAGGACTTCATCATCAGGAAGATGGGAAAGAAGAAGCGATGTACCGTCCTGACCTCACCGGATGAAGATATGAAGATATCTAAGAAGAGGAAGACAACAGTCCCATCCAGCTCCTCCAAGATGTCTTCTACCATCCAGGATGAGAAGAAAGATGTGACTACCCACCGGAAATGTGCCAAGAAGAGAAGATTCATCAAGACCTCTTCAAAAGAAGCACAGAAGTCATCAGTGAAGACCGGTGAAGATGTCCAGAAGACCCAAGACCTGCAAGAAGACCAGGGAACCTCAAGTAGGTGCATACACACATACATACCTATATACACATATAAATAATTTATTTATAGGGCTATTTTGGTAGTATCAGGTTATCACTTCTCCAGTTATATTGCACTGACACAAGCAGAAGTAAGAATATTCTAGATTTACACTTCACATTTACATCTGTAGTGCGACTAGGGGGGGGGGGGGAGAGAGAGTGCTAGCGGGGCATGTACCCTGAGTGCTCAGTTACCTGGGGGCAGTAACATGGCATTCTGCCTTGGTCAGGCTATTTAGATACTAGGGATACTAGGGCAGTGAGCTGAAGTGTGAATTCAGCTGCTCTAAAACATCATTCACCATGAAATGGAGTCTATCATTTCCAAAATACAATAACAGAGCCAAGAAGGGGCCTACAATATGATCCACAAACCAGTAAAGCAATGCAGAGACGATCATCTTTTTATGGTATGTGCATATTGATTTGGAGACATTTTGGACTTGACAGACTTCATTTATAGGGGTTTCCATGACTAAAACATTTTTAAATCTGTGATACATTATGAACTGCCTTTTGGGCCTACTTGTTAGTTTGATGCAATTTTGTGGTGGTTTTAGGTGTACGTTCACATGGCAAGTTATATATTGATGCTACTCCATATATATTTATGCTTATAAAGACTGTTTTAATTGATTGAAGTTTTCAGTTACCTATGTATGCACTGCAATGGGTGTTTGTTCACACAATGCGCCATGTACTGATGTCATTGCATGTATATCCATGCTGTTCTGTTTGACTGAAGTCCAGCTGTAAGTGCATGCAATATAGCGGAGGATACTAGGTGCCTGTTCACATAATGCAATACTGCTGATATTATTGAATGTATGGTTATGCTTATAATGACCGGTTTATATGGTTGAAATTTGAGCCGTCTGTACATGCAACATAATAGGAATGTAAGATGTCTGTTCACATAATGCTTTATTTCAATGATTCCATATTGTTGTTGCCTACAATTTAAAGTGGTTACCCTGGTGTATGATACTGAGCCCCACTTCCTCTTCTCAGGAATTCACATCATGTCCTTTGGTCACATGGCCATGCTGCAGCTCAGCCCCATTCAAATGAATGTGGCTCAGCTGTTGCAGGGTCATGTAACAAATGGTTGTGATCAGCCGATCCGAACAGCACGCTTGCATAGAAATGAATGGACGTAGCCGGCACGCGGGGGGTTAAGCGGCTGGCCGACGTCAAAGCGGAAGTACCAGGTGCATCCATTCATTTCTTTTTTCTTTTTTTTTTTAATGTAGATTGTGAGCCCCACATAGAGCTCACAATGTACATTTTTCCCCCTATCAGTATGTCTTTGGAATATGGGATGAAAATCCATGCAAACACGGGGAGAACATACAAACTCCTTGCAGATGGTTTTCTGCCCTTGGCGGGATTTGAACACCAGGACTCCAGCGCTGCAAGGCTGCAGTGCTAACCACTGAGCCACCGTGTGGCCCCTCTTGCATCCATTCATCGGCTGATCCGAACAGTACTTGCTCATCTCTAATAAGTATGTTTATATGTGTGTGTATATGTGACTGTATGTGTATGTATATGTGTTTGTGCATATGTGTGTATGTGTATATATGTATAAATATGTATATATGTGTGTGTATATGTGACTGTATGTGTTTGTGTATATATGTATAAGTATGTGTATATGTGTGTATATGGGTGTGTGTGTGTCACCAGGATCGAAATCCTGGGAGAGCCATTCACATTTTGCTTCACAAATGTCATAGCAAAAGTAGGGGTGGCCTTTTTAAGGCGCGTTACCTTTATACAGTAAAAGGGCACATCTAAATATACTGAGACCATACCTCCCAACTGTCCCGATTTCCGCGGGACATTCACGAATTCAGTTTCCTGTCCCGCGGTTCCAGTCGGCGGGAGGTATGTCCCGGTTTTAACTCATCAGCGTCCGGAGGATGCCAATGAGTTGAATACATAAGCGATTAAAGCAGGAGCTGTCACAGCTCAACTCCTGCTTTAACGCTGCACTCCAGCTTCTGCATGTGTAGTCGCGATGTGATGACGTCACATCGTGCCTACAACTATGTGAGTGGAGTGAGACTGCAGAGAGAGCAGCGGGGGAGCGTTGGAAGGTGAGTATAATTGTTTTTTTGTGTTAAACATGGGGGAGACGGCATCACACTGGGGGCAGAAATGGGGGACATGAAACTGTGGGCAGAGATGGGGGGCATAAAACTGGGGGAAGAGATGGGGACATGAAACTTGGGGCAGAGATGGTGTTAAATGAAACTGTGGGAAGAGTTGGGGGGACATGAAACTGTGGGCAGATGAAGGGGAGAGAACAGCATGAAACTGTGGGAAGAGATGGGGGGACATGAAACTGGGCAGAGATGGGGGGCATAAAACTGGGGGCAGAGATGGGGGACATGAAACTTGGGGCAGAGATGGTGGAACATGAAACTGTGGGCAGAGTTGGGGGGACATGAAACTGGGCAGAGATGGGGGGCATAAAACTGGGGGAAGAGATGGGGGACATAAAACTGGGGGCAGAGATGGGGGACATGAAACTTGGGGCAGAGATGGTGGGACATGAAACTGTGGGCAGAGTTGGGGGGGACATGAAACTGGGGGCAGATATGTAGGGGGACATTAAACTGGGGGCAGAGATGGGGGTACATGAAATTGGGGCAGATGGAAGGGTGACATGAAACAGGACAGAGATGAGGGGGGATATGAAATGGGGCAGATGAAGGGGTTATATTAAACTGGGGTAGAGATTGAGGGGGGACATATAATTTACAGGCGACTGTAGGAGGATTATACTGTGTGGGAGCACATGAAAAATGAATGAGAATGGGCGGAGTCAACATAAAAGTGGGCGGAGCTAAATTTGCAGTGTGCGCAACACATTTTGTCCCTCTTTCCGCTCTTCAAAAGTTGGGAGGTATGTGAGACCCCATATAATAATATTGGACTCCAAATTATTATATACAATAAATAATTATGGTATTTTATTTACACCATTTAGTGGTCATTATAAATATTGTGTTCATTTTATTGTGTATTTTATACCAGTTATTGTGATATCAAATATTTTTTTTGTTCCATCCTATGTGATGGTCATTTAAGGGCTCGTTCACACGTGAGCCCAGGGAAGGTTTTTGACTGCGTATTTCGCGTGAAAAACCTCCCCTTACAATGGTGGTCTATGCAGACCGCCAGGCTTCTTTTTTCCGCTAGCGGCGGGCTGCTGCTAGCAGAGAAAAGAAGCGACCTGCCCTATCTTCAGGCGGAAGCCGCGCGGGTTGAGCCGCGCGGCTTCCGTCCCCGGCAGCACCCTCCTATGTCGGCTCATTCATTTGAGCCGACAGCGGAGGGGAAAGGCGGCTCGACGCGTCTCTCTCGGTGTCAAAACCCATGCGGGCAGTTCACGTGTGAACTAGCCCTAAGGGTCGGATTAGTAATTTACCTACCTGGTCCAGTGGATCACTGATGATGGACCTAGAGGTTATGGTGACATCACAACTCATAGGTCATGTGATCCAAATCAGTGATCCTCCCCCATCCCCACCGAGTCCCTCTGCCCCATCCTTCCCGGATCTAGCAGGTAATTAATCACATGTGCTATGGGAGCTGGATGACTAGTGCAGTTAGCCCCCATAATACAGGCAATTAGATATCTGTGAGATCGGGGAGGAAGGGGCAGAGTGACTGGGGGGGGGAGGACATGGAACATTGCATGATCCGAAATTTGCAATGTTACTGGAGCCACTGGGTCTATTATTAGTGATCCTTTGAACCAGGTAAGTAAATTTCTACTCTGTGGACGAACCCTTTAATAAAATGTATTATTAAAATGTGCTAATTGTAATTTACTTTCCTATTGTAAAGTTTTGATAATGTCTTAATTTTTTTGATCAGGGTTAGTCATTTTCATTGGTGTAGAAAAAAAACAGTACATGCATTAAAGGGGTTATGTCATGATAATTAGTATCTGCTTTCCATAGGATAGAGCATAAACTGTTGATCACAGCAGTCAGAACCCCACGCCCCGATCCTGAGAATAGGGGATGTTTTACTCCTATGGAGAATATAGAGTTACATGCAGACACACCCAAACTCCATTGATTTCAATAGGAGTTCTGGAAATACAGCACGTAGTGATCTCCAGCACTCCTTTTGAAATGACTGTAGCAGGGAATGTGTCTGCCTTCACTGTTATAAATGTTCTCAATGGATGTAACACCCCCTTGTTCTCAGAATTGACCAGGTGGCTGCTTGGGGCCTGTGTTTCACAGAGGGCCTGGCAAAGGCCACTTTCTCCAACTTCCCAATAGAATGAAATTGTTTTCCAGTAGCCACCAGGAGGGGGAGCCACTACATAGAAATGTTGACATCTTTTATAGAGCTCTATGACAGCTGTATAAAATCCTATAATCTGAACTCCCCCTAGTGGTGGCTGCAGGTACACAGAGCTTTTTCAGTGATGAAGTGAATTTTCCAAGCTAAAAATGGTGTTGTGGTACAAAGAGGGAAGACAATTGTGTGGTACAAGGAGAGAGGTTAGTGGTGTGGTACAAAGAGGGAGGACAGCATTGTGGTACATGGAGAGAGGACAGTGGTGTGGTACATGGAGGGAGAACAGTGGTGTAGTACATGGAGGGAGGACTATGATGTGGTACACGGAGAGTGTAGAGAGAGGTTAGTTGTATGGCATATGGTGGGAGTACAGTAGTAGTGAGGCATACATATGTTTCGTCAAACGCCCCTTTTTTGAGGTATGACAGGTGCCACGCCCCTAACCACGCCCTAACCACACCCCTTTCGGGCCATTCAACACACCCAGTTACGCCCCTTTTCTTTGTCTACGGACGGGTTTCCCCTCCCAACCACGCCCCTAGCCCGCCTACTGGGTGTGTCTGGACAAACCCCTTTTCACCGCTCCCTTCGGAATGCGCACATTCCTGAGGTTGAGGAATGCGAAGCGATCAAGAATGTTAATTTGATACAGGTTTGATAAGGTTTTATATCGATCGAAGTTGAGGAATGCGATCAAGAATGTTAATTGATACAGGTTTGATAAGGTTTTATATCGATCGAGGTTGAGGAATGCTAGGCGATCAAGAATGTTAATTGATACGTGTTTGATAAGGTTTTATATCTAGATGCGTCGTTATAGGCTTATTGAATGAGAATGATATTGATTGTGATCATGAATGTTAATTTGATATGACCCTGAGATCAAGAATGTTAATTTGATACGTCCCTGAGAATGTGCGAAGCTTTCATAGAAAGCTGTGTTGTTATAGGTCGCCAGAATGAGAATGATATTGACTGAGAGGAGTATACAGCGACAAGGGGTGTATACGGATTAAACACAGTAAAACAGGCAAAGTTTCAATAACTTTATTCAACAAATCCGAGGTACATTATATAATAACATCTACAGGCTGCATAAAGACTTAATAAAGTAATATCAAGCGCTAATACATCGCACCAAACAATGAAGGGAAAGCTTGCCCCTTCATTGTATCATCCAAAATATTAGCTAAAGCAGCCTACATAATACTATCTCAGCCCTGATAGCACGCTACTGTTGTACTTACATTCCTCCGCCCGTGGGGGGGGGGGGGGCATCAGCTAAATTCTATGCAACAACATAGGGATCCTTTAACTAATAACACAGCTGTTATAATTGGATAGTTAATCTATTGACATTCCACCTCAGCGTGCGGCCTCATGTAAATACCACGCAACAACATAATTAGAGGCTACCTTTCACTAATAAGACATCTGTTACAATCGAATAGATAGAGGCAAGGGCATTCCTAAGTGGCTTTAATCCCTCATAACAGCATCGTGAGAAATACAACATTGGTAGTACATACACGGCGTATCGCAGATAGCTATACCCTGTAGCTTAGAGACTACAAAACTTTCAACTAATTTATCATTATGGGCGCTATCCTTATTAAACAAATCTAACACTTTCTTATAAGCGACGCCCCTGGCTAAATGGTATAAAAAAAACAAGGTGTAGGCGCCACAGACAGTAGTTTTAAATGATTGCAATTGATTACTTTGATAGATATATCTCATCAAATTAACATTCTTGATCTCAGGGTCGTATCAAATTAACATTCATGATCACAATCAATATCATTCTCATTCAATAAGCCTATAACGACGCATCTAGATATAAAACCTAATCAAACACGTATTAATTAACATTCTTGATCGCCTAGCATTCCTCAACCTCGATCGATATAAAACCTTATCAAACCTGTATCAATTAACATTCTTGATCGCCTAGCATTCCTCAACCTCGATCGATATAAAACCTTATCAAACCTGTATCAAATTAACATTCTTGATCGCTTCGCATTCCTCAACCTCAGGAATGTGCGCATTCCGAAGGGAGGGGTGAAAAGGGGCTTGTCCAGACACACCCAGTAGGCGGGTTAGGGGCGTGGTTGGGAGGGGAAACCCGTCCGTAGACAAAGAAAAGGGGCGTAACTGGGCGTGTTGAATGGACCGAAAGGGGTGTGGTTAGGGCGTGGTTAGGGGCGTGGCACCCGTCAAACCTCAAAAAAGGGGCGTTTGACGAAACATATGTATGCCTCACTACTGACAGTGATGTAACAAAAAGAAAAAATTGAGTAGTGTGGTACAAGGAGAGAATGAATGGTGTTCTACATGGAAGTAAGATAGTGGCACATGGAGGGAGTACAGTGGTGTGATACATGGAGGGAGGACAGTGATGTAGTAGAAAGAGAAAAGTGAGTAGTGTGGTACATGGAGAGGTCAGTGGTTTGGTATATGGAGTAACGACAGTGGTGTGGCACATGGAAGTAGGATAATGCGCAAAGAGAGGAAATTACAGTAAAATAGTGCTAAAAGATTGCAAGACCTTAGAGCAAAATGATACTCCCTTACAGTACAATAATGTCCTTATATCCAGGTTTTGAGGACACAGATAAAATGGAGTGTATTTTGTAGTGTAATTTTACACGTGTAAAAAAATTTACGCGCGTATTTTGGAACGTTTTTTTACACGTGGCGTTTACAGAGCATTTTTTGGAGAGTTTACGCGTGTAGAAAAACGCTCCGTAAACGCCACGTGTAAAAAACGCCTCAAAATACGCGCATACATTTTTTTACACGTGTAAAATTACACTCCAAAATACACTCCATTTTACTCCATGTGAATGCACCCTATATACAGTTAAAAATGGCATTTGTCTGGTTATGTGGGGTTGCACGTCAAAAGACTGGAGGTTCTGTAACAGAGCACTTCTCTGTGTAATCCCCAGGTTTAGACATCAGAATAAGATGATTCTACTAAAATTATTAACAGATATATAAATAGAGAATTTCTATTGAACTATTTTAATTGTCTTCTGATTTTTCCTATTATTTTCCCCTCTAACAGAAGACAGCGGTGTCCGGCCAACCTGCTCTAGCAGCACAATCTCCGGTAACATCAGAGAGAGACTGACATTCCATCATCTGCTGGGGCTGGGAAGTTTTGGAAAAGTCGTTCTGGCTGAGGATGCTACGAAACACCACATGTATGCTGTGAAGATCATCAGCAAAAGATCTCTCCTGTCTACTAGCAGCGACGAGGATTTGTGGGTAGAACATCGAGTCCTACGGCTGGCAGCTGGGAGCCCCTTCCTTATCCAGGCAGCCTTTGCTTTCCAAACTAAGGTATAGTAGTGACTACTTATATTTTATGTCCACACAGGTAACCAACAGCAGTCGTGGGTACCTGCGCTCACTGTGGTACTCCGATCCTCTCATTGCACTACCTAGAAAAATGACCAGATATGTGTAAACGACTGGGTCTGGTACTGCAGACCCAGTTCCTACAGAAATACACTATGTTCACATCTGTGCCCATGTGTCTGTTGTTCTGGTCCGTCAGAGAACAACAAACATACGGACTGCTAAAATAGCAGACACCAATGGTACCTGATGGACCCCTTTGGCTACAATTAGATAGGTCAGCCCATTCTTTTTAACTTAAAACGATTTTTGGCAGTCACTGAAAACCCAGCCTTACTGCAAGCAAAGATCATAGAAACAGTGATGAAAAAATACAGAAAATTGTATCATTCTTCATTACACTAGACTAGCCCTGTAACCCCTTCCCAACATTTGATGCACATGTCAGCAAAATTATTACTTTTTGAAAGCGGATATAAAAAGCAGAGATGAGAAAAATTAAAGGTGGCTGGGACAGAAATGGGTTAAGGATTTAAAACCCCCAGATCTCTATTGTATAAGTGTAGATGACATGATGTGTGGTAACTGTGTCTTCTTCTCTCTGCCCTGTCTCTTCTATGTCACAGATGCTTGTTCTACTAGGCCTGGAGTATATGAGCTGCGGAGACTTCGATCAACTTCTGCAGCTGAAGGGGCCCCTCGACATCCCCAGCGCAAGATTCTACGCTGCCGAGCTCGTCTGTGGCATCCAGTTTTTACATCACAAAGGAGTCATCCACAGAGACCTCAAGCCCGAGAACATCTTGGTGGCTGAGTCGGGCCACGTAAAGATCACAGATTTCGGTCTCGCATTGGAGAACATGTTTGAAGACTGCACAGCCACAGAATATGCTGGAACCGAAGGCTTCATCGCTCCTGAGATGATTGCAAAGGAGAAATATGGAGCCGGAGTGGACTGGTATGCATTTGGCGTCATCCTAAATATTATGCTTACCAGTGAGTATATGTACCATCCCACACAGTACACCTCAATGCCCTCCGGCGCCGAAGACATCATCAAGGAGGTCAGTATGCCACCACTGTACTATACACAAATATCATCACACAGGTCATCATTGTATTATACAATGAGATTATATTTTTGGGGGGCGCAAGATAATTGTAGATATTCATAATGATATTTCTCATTTTCAGCTCCTCCTGAAAGATCCTGCAAAACGCTTAGGAGCGAATGGAAACATCCGTAGCCACGAGTTCTTCGAGAATATTCATTGGGTCTCTGTGGAAGCGCTCCGGATGCCCCCACCATACATCCCAGAAACATCAGTACCTCGTGGCCATGCCAAATGTTTCAACTTGGCCAGAATGGAGAAGGCAGAGGCCAAGAAAAGACGAATTCCAGCAAAAGATCAGGTCAAATTCAGAGGATTCTCATTTATCACCTGATGAATCCTCTGCAAGACACCAGCCGTAGTGTCACCAGAGAAAATGTCCCCTGAGGTCCTGGCAGAAGACCAACGGACGGATCATAGACAGGAATCCATTTCAAAATATACCGAAGACTGGCACTGGACTGAAGAGAGACATCTTCAAGGAAGAGGACAATGAAGACACTGAAGAGCTATTGAAGACATCACTGGACATCGCCAATGGTCCCAGCTCGTAGAAGACCTGCACAGCTGAGGGCGGTAAGTAGGAGCACCAAAACATCGGTGTTCCTGTCTAATCATGGGCATGTGTATTACAACGGTAAGTGGATTTCCTCAAATTTATGATAGCGCCGTGTGATGCTGTCTTGAGTTGGAGGACATCAGATGACCACACGCCTATGATATTTTTAATACTATATACAGAGTTATACTCTTTATATAGTCATTAAAGAAAAAATCTTACCGGTATTAGGATTTCCTCTTGTCCATTACAGTACTGTCATAGGTGAGAGGAAAAGGTGCGGTTTGGCCGGCTATTAAGGGGTGTAGGAGGCCGGCTTTTTTTTTTTTTTTTTTTAAGTAACATTTATATTTGAAGGATGCCGATAACCCCACAAGTGGTAGCAAGAGACCAATGCAACTGAAGGTGGTAAGTAAGATCACTTGTATATCACTATTCCTGTTAAATCATATCTATGTGTAGTTGACTGATAAGTGGATATTCTCAGATTCATGATAGCACCACCTTGTGATGCAGTCTTGAGTTTGAGAAAATCAACTAATGCATATTGGATGACTATTAAGGGGTGGGGGAGGTTGAATTACCACATGCCTATGATGTTTTTAATACTATATATATATGTAGGATTTCCTCAGGTCTATTACAGTGGTGTCATAAGTGACAGGAAAGGTGCGGACTGATGGCTATTAAGGGGTGGAGGAGGCCCTTTTTTTTTTTTTTTTTTTTTTTAGACCAACATCTTACTGTAAAGGGTTGCTGCTGATGAACCTACTAGGGGCAGCCAAAAGACTATGCCAAACACACCATGGCAAACACAGCATATGCAATTTACTGGTAATTAGATTTCCTGAAGTTCATTTTAGTTAAATTTTTTTATTTTAGATTGACATTGTATTGTCAACAGAAGATGCTGATGAACCCACTAGTGGTAGCCAAAAGATCAAAAAAAAAGATTTGGCATTTCTGTATACATGCCAAATATATGAAACTAATATATCCTTAGTAAAAAAGTACTTCTTCTAAGGCGAGGTTCATTCCTGGACTTCATTCAGGGATTCTATCCCCGAATCCGCTTAAAAAATGCAGATCAAGAAGGGATTTTCTCTCCACTTTTTTCAGCAGAAACCCATCGGACCCCATCATAGTCTATGGGATCCAGGGGTTTCAGAGAGTAACTGCTTTTTAAGCAGATTGTGTTTCCGTTTTTCGGGTCCCCAAATGGACTTTAAGAACAGAAATCCGAACGCAGGTTTGAACCTAGCGCAATAATGTGTCATTTTTGTTGTATTATTACTTTTATCTTTCTTTATTCTTTGCTATTTCTTGTTTTACAATTTTGTTTGCCCTATTGTCATTTAGAGATGGTTTTATTGGGGGGTTTTTATACAGTGGTTTTCCCACCAACATTTATCCCCTATTTACAGGATAAGTGTTGGATTTCTGGAGATGCAACCTGTGACATTCCATTACATAAGTGAATGAGATTGCATTGACCCTACCGAGAGGGCAGGGTATATGTGTAGTGTTGTATACTGTATGCCAAGGAGTAAGGACTTAAACCAGTTCTCCACGGCACGGATATTGGTCAAGGAGACATAGTAGCTGGGAAAAATAGGGAGAACTGGTAATTAGTAAATATTTTTTCCCTAATTTATATTATGCAGCTGTACTTATGTAATAGTAGCCAATCCCATCAATGTCAACCTGCCTGCTGACATGAAATTATTTATTTATTTTGCTTTGGTTTTGTAAAAAGTACTAAGAATTTTTTGCACTATGCCAGGGGGCATTATCCTGGTGAAATAGGCCACTGACATTAGGGAATACCCAATGTCAGACTGGGGTTCCTTGGGCCAACCAAATAAAATGATTCTGGGGCCCACCCTCTAGGACAGGGGTAGGCAAACTTTTTTGCACAACATACCAATTTACATATTGTGCAAAAAAAGTTTGCCTTTCATGTCCTCCAGCACATCCAATTTTATATACTGCTAGAAAGCCGACAGTGTGCAGAATTCAGTGCATTGTCAGCTTTCCTGTTCTGTGCCCCGGGGTTGGAGATATCAGTGCCATTAGTTTTGGCACTGATCTATGGCCACCATCAGAAGGGCATTCCTAACAGTCTAGCTGGGTTGTGAGGATTTCCCCCCCTGACTGTACTCGTCTATAGGCTTGTATTGGGGAGGGGTGTTCCTCACAGCTCAGCATCAACGCTGGGCGACAAGGAATGCCCCCTCTAACAGTACAAGGCCATTGACAAGTACAGTACAGTACAGGTGAGTAACAGTGTTTTTTATGTTTTTTCACTTCCCCTGAGTCTCTGATTATTATACCCCTGGGTCTAAAAAGACCCCGGATTATAACAATAGTTGAGTTGCTGGGGTTTGTGGGCCCCCTTCCTGCTCACAGCCGCTTCTGCTCCTCTCTTCTGCATCCTATAGCAGAAGGAAAAGTGGTGGTAAATAGGGCTTTACCTGCTGGGGATTCTCACCTTTTTAAAAAAAAAAAAAAGAAAAAAAGAAAATTGCAACAATGCCAAAATGCCACCCCTCCGATGCTGCCGCCTGAGGTGCGCCCCTGTCCTAATCACATGTTGTCCCGAGGCCATATGTTGCAGAAAATCTGCATTCTATGTTGAAGATTTTGCTGAGGATTTTTTTGAGGCAAAGCCAAAGATGGATTTAGCAGAAGAAGAAGTACAGTTGTCCTTTATATCTCCCATTCTTTGTGAAGTCTCGGCTTTCGCTCAAATAACTGCAGCAATATTTGCAACAAAAAATGCAACATTTCCGCACTGTATGGCCTCACCCTGGGCAGGTTTTAGCACTGGACTACTGTATGTCTACCAGGGAAAGACAGGTGAACATGTATGAAAAAAGCTTTTTACAATTATTGTATATAGTCTAACCACTGTAGATGTATTGTACTTACATAATGGACATGGCACTACACCTACCAGAATTCTTTCATGCATTTTCTTGACATTTCTGGCAAGGTATTACAGTAAAATGTTCAGTGCGGGAGAAGGGAAGAGATCTTGAGACTCGATGCTGAGTCTGTAAAAATAGTAAGAAGCAGTATTAATGAAATAATAGAGAACAAATAGATATCTGTTATATGACATATTCCTGCAGTCACCTGTATAGGCTCCCAGAACAGTCCAACTTATGGGGCAGAAGGGCACAAGTTATGGTCACGTGGCACAAAACTGTCCAACAAATTTTCTGGGTGTCAGAAGAGAAAACAATTTAGTTTCACAGAAGAAAGAAATTCTCTGATACGTTAGTCATAAACACATCTCTCACACTTCAAGGAGGAACCCAACTGTTCAGAAGAAACTGCGACTGAACCACAAATATGCTACCACTGTAGCAGGGCATGCTGTACTGTACTCCTGGACTCTGGGAGCCTGTTAACCCTGGTGCACTATGATTTGGTCAACCCTGCACTATACAGTGGACAAACTATTGGGGTCTTGAGTAAACATGGTTGCATAGGTCAACATAAAAACTACCTCTAGTACAGCCTGTCACAAGGTGGGCACGGTTAAGTCCCTGTTCCATAATGTGACCATAGGGAGGGATTTTCTTCTGATTTGGGATACGTGGAAAAAGCAGAGGCTACCATGTCCTAAATATGCTAATATCAGTGATGACAGGGGAGTAACTACAGGGGCAGCAGCAGTAGCAGCTGCCACAGGGCCCGGGACATTTTTTTTTTTTTTTAAATAGTCTGTTACCTGCTGGAGTAACCCCAGCAGGTATTGGACCCTATTTACTTACCGATCCTAGTTCCTGCTCACGGCTGCCAGCGCTTCTTTTTCTGCAGAGGCTGTGAGCAGGAGCTAGGTTCGGCAAATAAGGTGGCGGGCCTGCGAACCTCACAAACATTATCATTATACTTAAAAAAACGTTGTTACTTACGTCGCCTACACTTCCACAGGCTTCGGGCCTACTTAGTGACATCATAGACGTCACGTGGCCCAGGCCAGCGTCATTCTGCGTAGCGACGCCGGCCTGAGTCAGGTGACGGCTGGTCCATCATTGAAGATGGACAACATCACCGAGGAGTGCGCTGGAGCCCAGGGAGAGGTAAGTAACATTGTTTTTTATGTTTGTATCCTCCCTTAGATCTTCAATTATAATACTCTCAGATCCCAGAGTATAATAATTGTTCATGGGTGGTCCACAATTGGGCACAATACTGTGCGCAGGGGCCACTATGGGGAATCATCCTATGCCATAGTGGCCCCTGCACACAGTATGGTTCCCTATAGTGGTCCATAGTAATTATGGGGCATCATACTGTGTGTAGGGGCCACTATGGGGCATCATACTGTGTGCAAGGGCCACTATGGAGCATCATACTGTGTGCAAGAGCCACTATGGGGCATCATACTGTGTGCAAGGGCCACTATGGGGCATCATACTGTGTGCATGGGGCCACTATGGGGCATCATACTGTGGGCAGGGGCCACTATGGGGCATCATACTGTGTGCAAGGGCCACTGTGGGGCATCATACTGTGTGCAAGGGACACTATGGGGCATCATACTGTGTGCAAGAGCCACTATGGGGCATCATACTGTGTGCAAGGGCCACTATGGGGCATCATACTGTGGGCAGGGGCCACTATGGGGCATCATACTGTGTGCAAGGGCCACTATGGGGCATCATACTGTGTGCAGGGGCCACTATGGGGCATCATACTGTGTGCAGGGGCCACTATGGGGCATCATACTGTGTGCAAGGGACACTATGGGACATCATACTGTGTGCAGGGGCCACTATGGGGCATCATACTGTGTGCAAGAGCCACTATGGGGCATCATACTGTGTGCAGGGGCCACTATGGGGCATCATACTGTGGGCAGGGGCCACTATGGGGCATCATACTGTGTGCAAGGGCCACTATGGGGCATCATACTGTGTGCAGGGGCCACTATGGGGAATCATACTGTGTGCAAGGGAAACTATGGGGCATCATACTGTGTGCAAAGGCCACTATGGGGCATCATACTGTGTGCAAGGGCCACTATGGGGCATCATACTGTGTGCAGGGGCCACTATGGGGCATCATACTGTGTGCAGGGGCCACTATGGGGCATCATACTGTGTGCAAAGGCCACTATGGGGCATCATACTCTGTGCAGGGGCCACTATGGGGCATCATACTGTGTGCAGGGGCCACTATGGCGCATCATACTGTGTGCAGGGGCCACTATGTGGCATCATACTGTGTGCAAGGGCCACTATGGGGCATCATACTGTGTGCAAGGGCCACTATGGGGCATCATACTGTGTGTAGGGGCCACTATGTGGCATCATACTGTGTGCAAGGGCCACTATGGGGCATCATACTGTGTGCAGGGGTCACTATGGGGCATCATACAGTGTGCAATATACTATATAAATTTACTAAAATGTATGGGTTGCAATGGGTTGCGGATACACTGCATTGGCATCCTGTTGCGGCTAGCCATGTGGAGACGTCACGCGGCAGAAAAGATTTCCGCCTTAGGGCTAGTTCACATGAGGCCAAATGGGCGGATTTTGACAGCGGAATCCACGTCATAATCCGCCCCTTTACAATGGTGGTCTATGGAGACCACTAACTTTCTTCAGGCGGATTCCACAGCTCACTGAGCCGTGGCTTCCACAACCTCCGGCGTTGGCCCATTCATTTGAGCCGACTCCGGGGCGGGGGAAGCCGCAACAGCGACATCGTGGCAGGCGGGTTTTGACCATATTTTGGCTTGGCTCCCCGAGTCAAAATATGGTCAAAACCCGCCCCACCACCCCCGTGTGAACGAGCCCTTAGACAGTTTATGTGCTTCCTGTTCTGCTCAGCAAAATCATAATGGGAATGAATGGTGGACAGAAAGGACCTGCATAACATTTGATATCATCTGAGTGCAGCCCCCCTTGGTCATGTGCTTGAGGCATTAGTTTACCTATGGAGTGCAGTTTATCCAACATGTTGCTACAATATCGCCTTAATTGCAGCAACCAGAATGTAACCGCATTGTGTGAATAGACTCTGTAAGGTATAATAGCATTGCGTCCATGAGTCTCCACAGCCCTGTCTACACTGTCATGCCGGTCATGTGCGTTACACCGCGTGTCTTTTAGTCACGTTCTTCTAATGAGAGGAGACAGCGGTCATGTGACTGTCCCGGGTGAATGGCTGCCCGCCCTGGGATCACTCCCCCTCCCCACCCCCACGCGTCACACTATTGATACTGGAACATGAGGAGGCGGACGGGCAGTAGTGACCTTGTGCTGACGCTCACAGCTCTGTGTCTGATAGCTCCCGGCTGCTGCTGAGCCCAAGGCGGGACCATCGCCTGCACCCGGCATGGAGCTGAAGGAGGCTGCGACTCGGAAGACAGAGCGGCTAGCACCCTGGGGAGGCTGGCTACTGCCCACCTGTATACTCTGCGCCAATGGCTTCTTTGCCAACCTCAGACCCTCTGAGCCTTTTCTCACCCCATACCTGCTGGGGCCGGACAAGAACCTCACCGAGAGGCAGGTGGGTAGCCGACATGTGGGGAGGGGCGACTGACATCGTATCCGCCGTCATGTAGAGGGAGCTGCCATTATTCTGTACAATTCCCTTGTACCACATGTGCTGCCCCAGACTCTGAGCAATACAGGGCAGTACCATTCTCTTATCATGTGAGACCCTCTCCAGAGCTCGCCACTGCCCCCTACACCATAGCGACCACACAGGTAGGACTGCATGGGGGTAGCCAAAACGGGGCGCCCCAATGTACCATGCCAGCCATAGAGGAGCGTCCCCCTGTGCCATGCCAGCCATAGAGGAGCGTCCCCCTGTACCATGCCAGCCATAGAGGAGCGTCCCCCTGTACCATGCCAGCCATAGAGGAGCGTCCCCCTGTACCGTGCCAGCCATAGAGGAGCGTCCCCCTGTGCCGTGCCAGCCATAGAGGAGCGTCCCCCTGTGCCGTGCCAGCCATAGAGGAGCGTCCCCCTGTGCCGTGCCAGCCATAGAGGAGCGTCCCCCTGTGCCATGCCAGCCATAGAGGAGCGTCCCCCTGTGCCATGCCAGCCATAGAGGAGCGTCCCCCTGTGCCATGCCAGCCATAGAGGAGCGTCCCCCTGTACCATGCCAGCCATAGAGGAGCGTCCCCCTGTGCCATGCCAGCCATAGAGGAGCGTCTCCCTGTACCATGCCAGCCATAGAGGAGCGTCCCCCTGTACCATACCAGCCATAGAGGAGCGTCCCCTTGTACCATACCAGCCGTAGAGGAGCGTCCCCCTGTACCATGCCAGCCGTAGAGGAGCGGCCCCACGTACCTTGCCTGCCATAGGGGCGCGTTCCCAAGTGCCATGCCAGCCGTAGAGGAGCGTCCCCACGTACCATGCCTGCCATAGGGGCGCGTTCCCAAGTGCCATGCCAGTCATGGAGGAGCACAGCATGGCAGATGTAGAGCTGCGCCCCATACACCGTGCCATTGATAGAGAACATCACCAGGTTAGCTAAATCATACTACACAGTGCCAGAGAATGTCCTTATACAAAGAGGAATTCCCCCCACCCACCCCCCACCCTGTATGCAGTGATCAGCAGAGCAGGATGCCCCTTCCTACAATGTGCCCTCATTACAGTAGCCTGTAACAGCCAGCAAGGAGTGTTCCCTTATATGTAGTGCAGCCCACATTTCATAGCATTGTGTGGGGTATCAAACAGGAGTGCTCCAGTACACAGAGCTAGGCGGAGAGGTTTGCCACCTGTACACAGTGCCAACCAGAGAGGAATTCCCCAGTATGCCAATAAGAGGAGTGCCACCTGTATGCTGTGCCAGCCAGAATGTAAAGTCTATTTGTTCAGAGTAGTCTTCAGTGACTGACCCCTCTAGTCTGGAAGCCTCTTGAACAGGGAGAGTCTTGGCTAGTATGGGTCGCTTCTTCCATCAAACCTGGCACTGACCAGCAGAGGTTCCAGATACTGGTGGGGCCCAAGCTCATGGACATAGTTCTACCTTTGATTTGTCAGAAGGTTGCTTACAGTAGAGCTCCCCTTTAAATGTTCCAATATAAAATAACCATTCTGTTACAGTGAATGTTCCTCATGGCTACATATCCATGTACAAGCAGGACTTCGAATAATTCCTGGCTCATTCATGCCATGATGTGATGTTACGTGTGACCTTTCCATAGCATGTTTATTGTCCCCTTTACCATCTCCTGTCAGATGCCGAGTGCTGTGCAATGCTATATAGTGTGATTGTTACAGTTTATGGTGCTTCCTTTGCTGCAGACTCATAACTTTCATCATCCAGGATTGTTGAGTCATTGTCATATTGTGACTCCGTAACAGAAAGTCTCATTCTGCAGAACATCTCAACTCTATAATTACATTTAATGATAAGTAAATGCCCAGCTCATCCGCCTCCTCTTTTATCTAAAATATAGGGCGGTTTGTAATTCTTGAGCACTGAGATCTACAGGTGTCCTACATCATAAAGCGAACCTCATAAATGAATAGGCTATGTGAATGTAAGAAACTTTGTAAAATATTTTATTGAGGAAATCAGTTTCCTTTTCCACTTATTGAAACTGTTCTGTTGCTTCATATCTTCATTCAGCCTGTATACATAGAATCCAGCCTTAGCCATATCTCGCTCTCACAGAATTCTATGGAGAGAGGAGGGGGGATGAGGAGGCTGATAATTGATTTATTACTTCATTCTGTGCACTGGGAGTCTTTTCTCTCTAGGCTGAAATCTTAGGCTGTACCCGCTTATTTCTGCCCCAGATGTGCGATATGAAATGCTGCAATTCAGATGAGGATTAACCCCATTCAGTAGCCCCCTTCCCCCATACCCATTAGATTGTCTGCAAATTTTTGAAATTGACCGGGTGTTAAAATGTTAGTGATTGGGCTCATTGGTTAGCACTACAGCCTTGCAGCGCTGGAGTGCTGGGTTCGAATCCCGCCAGGAACAACATCTGCAAGGAGTTTGTATGTTCTCCCTGTGTTTGCATGGATTTCCTCCCATTCTACAAAGACTTACTGATAGGAAAAAAAATGTACATGGTGATCCCCATATGGGGCTCACAATCTACATATATTAAAAAAAAAAAAAAGTACTGGGCATTGTGACTGACACTACAGTTTGTGTACTACACAAGTCATATTGTGGCTGTCACTATAATGTGCAGATCTATTGCAGCTGTCACTCTTTTTAGAAGAAGTGGTTCGTGTTATTCAATAAGATTTTAACATAAAGTTGTCACTTCCTCTTCTGCTGTGTGGTAGCAGAGGTTTGTGTAACCAGGAGTAGTATACTATTTCGTGATTCCTGATCTAATAGTTTCCGGTACATTATTCCATAAACGTTGTAGGTGTAGTTAGGCCTGTACTAGACAACCCCATTAACAAGGCGCTTCTCTGAAATCTTTCCATTCTAGGTTTTTAATGAAATTTATCCAGTTTGGACATATTCCTACTTGATCCTGCTCTTCCCAGTCTTCATTGCTACGGACTATCTGCGATACAAGCCGGTGATCATCCTGCAGGGGCTCAGTCTTATCATCACCTGGTTTATGCTCCTCTACGCTCAGGGCACTCTGGCCATCCAGTTTCTTGAATTCTTTTATGGCATTTCCACAGCAACAGAAATTGCCTATTATTCTTACATTTACAGCATGGTAGAACCTGACGTCTACCAGAAGGTGACCAGCTACTGCCGTACTGCTACGCTAACTGGCTACACTGTAGGCTCAGTTACTGGCCAGGTCCTGATGTCTGTGGCCAACTGGTCCCTATTCAGTCTGAACGTTATATCCTTGATCAGTGTCTCTATTGCGTTTTCTGCGGCTTGGTTTTTACCAATGCCAATGAAAAGCCTTTTTTTCCACCAAAACATAATTAATGCCAAGAAAAGCAAGAAACTAATACAACACAATGGTGATTTGGAGAGCGCTGCAGAGTCTGAGGAGACTGAATCTCAAGTGCCCCTGAACACTGAAGAACACAAAGCTGAGGTCCAGGTAACTATCAGTACCTGAATAGTCAGGTAAAGGTGATGTAGTATCTAGAGATGAGCGAACACTGTTTGGATCAGCCAATCCGAACAGCACGCTCCCATAGAAATGAATGGAAGCACCTGTGACGGCCACCGGCAAAGTCAGCGTCACAGGTGCTTCCATTCATTTCTATGGGAGTGTGCTGTTCGGATTGGCTGATCCAAACAGTGTTCGCTCATCTCTAGTAGTATCCCATGAGTCCAGCATCGTAAGCATCTAATGTTGGGGTATGTACAAAAGTAATATGGTCCCATACAGACTTGCAACCTAAAGCCTTTAATGTTCACTGTATGAAGTTACAACTAGGCAGAGTTAATACACTTATACAACTTGTACATCCTAATGCAGTACATAAGGGTAGTATGGTGGCTCAGTGGTTAGCATTGTCACCTCTCAGCTCTGGGGTCCTGGGTTTAAATCTAACCAAGGGTAGACCCTCGTGGGTGTTGTGGATGAGTATATGTAAGATTTCCTGCCTCCGTTGATTTCAGAAACTGGTCAATGTGTAAGGCATAGAGCAAAAAGTGATTAGGGTAATTTCACACAACGAATTTTGGACCGGAACCTGAGGCGGGGGCCGCCTCAAGTTCCGGTCCAAAAGCTGGGTGACCGTGACTGAAAGCTGGTACAATGAGTGGGCCTAGTCTGGAGGAGGGAGTGTCTTCAGGTCGAATTGCAAGTTGACTTGGCCTGAAGAATGAGCATCTTGCTGCTTTTTCCCAGCTCCCGGAAAAAAGACCTGAGCTGCTCCCATTGATGTCAATGGGAGCCGTCTTTTTGGTCAGGGTTTTGAGGCGGATATGGCCTCAAAACCCTGATCAAAAAACCCTGTGTGAACTTACCCTTAAATGAATAGTTCTACATAGGATGCCAACTGGGCAGTGAAGGTCCTAATAGAGGGAATAGGGCTGAATAGCAGTATCTTATGATTACTAGACCGTATTATCATGCCCTTCCCAATCTCATCTTTTTTAAGACATTGAAGTGAAGAACCTTTGTAAACTACTGTAGTATAGTAATAAAGATTGGCACTAGGTTGCTTCATATGGCAACTAAAATAGTCTCAAATGTGTCCAAAAGTGAGGTGGCCACACAAGCACAGACACTCGTTCCTAATGAATGTAAAACACGTAGCATATTCTTGTAGATTTGGTGATGCTCATTCACTTCAATGATGTAAAAGTTCTGTTTCTGAGAAGCGGGTAACCTGTAATTTCTGACAATAACTATAACGCCACAAATGTTCATGAGAAATCCGTGGAATTACATTTTTTTTTAATCCCTAGTCATGTAAATGCAGTGAACTTGATAGATTTAGTCTTTTATGGAATGTATGTAATCCGATTTGTTACCAGGGAATTTTCTGTTTCCAAAAGTTATTTGCTGTCAGATGCAAATCAATGGTGTATTATGAGTTACCTTAACACTGTGTGTGTTTGGTAGGATCCCAAGTCCCATCTAATGCTCTCATTGAGGAACAGGGTACTCAGTAAGTGCTTATTTGTAAGTGTGAAAACGGAATGGAAACCTATACGCATAGAAAAGCGGTTACCTGGGAAACCCCCGGACTCTATAGACTATAACTGGGTCCATATGGTTTCCGCACAAAACATGCGGAGAGAAGTCCTGTAACGCTAGGTTCACACCTGCGTTCAGGTCTCCATTCTGTGGTTTCCGTCTTCTGCATGCCAGAAGACAGAAACCACAGACCGGGTCCGGTGGTGAGCGTTCTATGCTCTCCGCCGCGAAACCGTTTTTTTTAATCCAGACACAGAGTACTGCAAATGAATGGGTATGAAAGAGTCCTGCAGGTTTCCGTCTCCTGCCTCCGTTTTATGCAGGAAACGGAAACCTGCATAACGGAGACCTGGGCGCAGATGTGAATGGGCCCTAAGCAGTAACTGCTTTTTTAATAAGTATAGGTTTCCATTCAGGGGGTCCCCAAGTGGACTCTCCCAATGGAAACCCCAACACAGATGTGAACCGGGCCTTAGGTTGCTTGTAGTCTGTAGCCGTGGAGATTCATAGGAGTTGTATACACATGTGGTAGAAAATTAGCAATGCAAAATTAGATTTGATTATTTTACTCAATAAAGCTTATCTTAGCTTTTAGGGTTTGTTTGTTGTTTTTTTTTTTGGTTTTTTTTTTGGCTTAACCCAGTGCTCTGATGCTGCTTAAAAGGGTAATTCTACCTTTAGGCATTTCTGACATATCTCCAGAATGGGGTTTCACCTACTTATCAACCTATCCTGCACATCCAGGCAGAGAATTAATGAAGATGTGGTCATGTATATCTCAGCTCTGTACAGTGACTCAAAAACCACTAAAAGACTTGGACAGGGTTATGGGACCACTGAAAATAGGTGTGCATCCCAGAGGCAGGACCTACATCACTGACATACTGTAGGTATGCCAGGAATATCTAAAGTGAGAATATTCCTTTAATTTTAGGTTTAATAATAGTATTGGCAATGAAAAATCAAGCATGACTGATCCAAACACCCTGATACATATAAGATCATCAGTGGGTTAATCTTACATGTACAGATGGTATTAGGAATAATTTTTTTTTTTTTCTCAATGTTCAGTTTGTGACAATATGTTGTCATTTTGTAGGTCACAGAGAAGAGGACTGTTACTTTACAGACTGTGCTTCAGATATTATGGAAGGACTTCTTGCACTGCTACTCCTCCCGCACGCTCCTCTGCTGGTCAGTCTGGTGGGCCTTGTCTACGTGTGGGTACTTCCAAGTGGTGAACTATTCTCAGGGATTATGGGAAACAGTGGCTCCATCGTCCCATTCTGATATTTACAATGGCAGCGTTGAAGCTGTGTCTACACTCCTAGGTAAGCTGTTTATAGGTCAAGCATCAATGGTATGACTAAATGTATTTACTGAAGACGACTTGGTAGGATCTCATAGTAATAATTCAGAAGCCCTTTGTAATGCTTTAAAGGGGTATTCCCACGTCGCATACTCACCAGTCTTCACTGCTGTAAAATCTTCTTTCTTCCTGGTTTCTTGCGTCATTTGGTAGGCGGGGTTTCATATGCAACCTGCCGTTTAGCTCCATCCCCAAATTAGCATGTAGCTCCGCCCACCGCATAGCGTGATCCTATGGGGCGGCTGAAGGGACTGTGATGTCATCAAAGGTCCTCAAACAACACTATATGCACAATATTGGACTATGAAGTACAGGCAGCAGCAACTACATTCTGTGTTACATACAGAGACTAACTGTTTCTGCCATAATGAACACAATTGAATTAGCTAGCCTGATAACTGGGAGAACAGAAGATGAGTTCAGAAATGAAAGCAGCTCCTCTCCTCTATCTGAGTGCAGGACCTAGGTCACATGGTGTAGACACAGGAATAGCTAGATACACAGGCTGGCTCCCTGCACTTAACCCCTCCTCACTCCCCCCTGAGAGCAGGCAGATACATCACTTGACTTTTCAGCATATAAATCAAGGGATGTGTCAACAAAGAAATGAATAAAGTAAGATAGTGGACAAGCAAAGCAGCTTTGCTCAAGCAATGTATTTAGGAAAAGTCTTACATCCACATTAACAAGCAGTATAGATAGGATCCTTGTGATGGGACAACCCCTTTAACCCGAGGGTAGTAGGGGGTGTAATATGTGTGCATTGATACAAAGCGTTTCTTTTTCCATCCACATGTGTTACTAGTGAATTTTACCATGAATTTCACCTTATGCATTGTAAAGGGTAAAATCTACAGCATTTGCACAACTGAATTCGCACAACTGATTTCTTCTGTACATAGATTGGTTTTGAAAAGCACATTCGCATATATTGAACTGTGAATTTTCAGTGTAGAAACCACACTAAAAATCCACAGCCAAGCAGTCAGGTCTGAATGTGGCCTTAGAAAAGATGGATGCAAAAAGCAGTCCCATGTAACACTCCATTTTTAAGCTATTTTAGCTTGTAGCAGAGGCAGGGCTTTGTCTTCATCTACAGTGGAGACCTCGCCAGGCACAGGCCATGGAAATCCCAATCCACTTTGATGAACTTGCTGAAACATGGAAAAAAAATAGGTTATTAAGAATCTAATCTGATTTCTACAAGAAAAGTCTGCTTCTTTCAGTAGCTTATAGACTTTTTCTTAAACTTAGGGGTTCAGCAAGTCCAGTATAGGAATACCCCTAATCGTATAGCATTATATGAAGCCGGAGATCATTCAGATGCATTAAATTTCCTACTTCAACCCTACTTGTTTCCACCACAGGCTTTAGTTCATTGCCATTTGCATCTTTTCTCTGTTTTCTGTAGGTGCGGTTGCCGTCTTTATTGTTGGCTATGTTAAAGTTTCATGGTCCACTTGGGGCGAGCTCCTTCTGGCTGTCTTTGCTCTAATCATTGCAGTGACTGTATATATTATGGACATCATTGGAAACATTTGGGTTTGCTATGTGATGTATGTCCTCTTTAGAAGCATCTACATGATTCTCATCACGATAGCGACGTAAGTAATCCCTTCTCAAATTTATTATTAGTTAAAGGAGTCTGTCAGTAGGAACATAGACATCAGACTAATAACAGTACCTTGTAGGATGGCTTCCAGACTTACCAAAGTTGTCTTTTATTTTCTACATTGCAGCTCCATTTTCATTAAATTCATAGTTTTATTCTTCTGCAAATTAACTGGCTTTAGGGGAGGGTCTTCTCCTTACTAATTTTCATGAATGTGGAGCTGCAATGGAAAGGCATCTTTGGAAAGTATAGAAGCCTCACTACAGGATACTGTCATTACTTTGATATCAATTTTTGCGCTGATAGACTCCATTTGAGTTAAAGTAGCGCTTCCACAAATTGTTTATTCTCTGGCCTGTTAAAAAGGTACATGATGTACATTGTAGTGAAAATCTTTTAACCAGTGGCTGTATTTGTAAGTTATCCACTTTAATCTGGTCCTCAGCTCTGTCATGTGACCAACAGTCAGACTCCAACACAGCCTCTTGTGTGTGGCCAGGAAGCCAGTTTCTCCATTAATTCCTCACATCAAGGCTTTCATAAGAATTAATTAAGAAACTGCTCTCCTTTTGTGCGAATGATAATTATTAATAAAGTTTTGCTTATATATAAAATCATGTTCTAGTATACAGATCTATTATCTGACATTTCAGACTACCCTAGACCTCAGATTTCTGGAGTATAGGTTGGCTTTATGTCTGTCTAGGACAGTGCCAAATACTGTGATCATTGGTAAAATAGAAATTCTGCATGCACCATGAGCACAAAATGAATTTTCCAGGCATTGCTGAGCTCCTATTTTGTTAGGTTGCATTCAGATGGGTGTAATATGGCTGTAGCAGCAGTATATTCTGCGCCAAGAACAGGATTAAGGGACAAAGCAGCCAAACCTTTCCCAAACAGAACATTCGGCAACGGGTTCCCTGTTTTATCTTGATAGCATTCAATGCATGCTTGGCACAAAATATTACTAAATATGCTGCAAAACACTACAGCAAGGTTACATATGGAGAAATGAATTGTATAGAAGATAGGCTGTATGTAACATATTTATTGTACTTTAAAGTGGAGAAGTTTTTCTTTCATGTGTATAGCCAGCTTTAGGAGTGAGGACATAGGATTAGACATGACTTTTGGCTCAGTCCTGCTGTTAGGTTTGGTGGGGCCTTGCACTGATCATCGCACAAAATTAAAGGCTGTAGATACATATGAAGCCATTTCTTATTGAATTAAATGTATTTCAAGGTAAACTCCTTTTTTTGTATTAGGTTTTATTCATGATTTTGCTTTGACTTCTGCAACTGCTGTTATATACTCCACAGTCAGATGGGGAAAGCTGTTCAGAAGCGTATGTATCAGACTGCCGGCTGTCTCATTACCCAGCCACTGTCTGACCTTCTCATAAGCTGACGTATGACTAAATCCAAGCTACAATTTGATTTGGTCATACTTCTCAGATCAGAAGGACTGGAGACCAATCCAGAAGACAGTCTCAATAGGATTCTTCAGTAGTATCAATAGTTGGGTGGTAGGACAAGGAAGCCTACATCAGATATCCCTCCTTCTCACTGCACCAGCTCACTGAACTTATTTGTTTCTTTAGCCTAAAGCACAACGTAGCGGGCTACAGTTAAAAAAAAAAGCCGCAACACATCACGTTTTTTCCCACAGCGCTTTTTACAGAAAGTTCATACAGGTTTCCTCTGCAGACTTTCTCATCAGTTATACCTATAGGGAAACTATCAGCATTTCGGAAGGTATAATTAACATTTTCAAAACCGCGGTGTGTCCGCTGCGCATATTTTCTCGCAATATGTAGATGGTATTTGCTAGAATCCCATCCACTTTGCAAGGACTGTAAACTGTAAAACTCTGTTGTGTTTTTTGTTTTTTCTACGGCCAAACCATGATGTTTATGCCACGTGGGGCTTGGCCTAAAAACTTAAAATTCCAAATCTAACATCAAGAATTGCCCTTAGGGTTGGAAAAAAAAAAGTTGAGATTTTAATTTGTCACACAACCCTAATTGCAAATATGTTTTTCTCCCAAATTGCATGTAAATAACTAATAAATAAGAAATAGCTCCTGTGGTATACATAGCTTCTAATATTCAAAATACCTGGCCACTCTTAAAGGGATTATGCAACAAAAATGAATTAAATTTTGATTTGGAGAAGTTTTCTGTGCTGAGGCCCACTCTGATCCCCAAAATAAGGGTGTTTTATAATGTTCTGAATGTAGAGGTGGATGGAGAACGTGCGACCCTGCTCCACTCATTTCCATGGGTATTCTGGAGATAGTGGAGTGCTGTACTTCAGCCATTTCTGGTGCACTCTTTCAAGTGTATGGACCAAAAGCAAGCAGCCTGTGTCCATCACTACATTCAGAACAGGGGATAAAATACCCCCATTCTCTGTTCTAGTATTTTATGAGGTGTATATATACACCTTTTATGAGGTGTGTGTGTATATATATATATATATCTGACCTATTACATTTTTATCCTAATGCATTTAAGCGAATGTTGATTCCATAGATGTGTTATCTTCACTGGTACAACTATAGATCTTCCGTTGGAATTGCAACTTAGCATGTGTCGTCTCTACTCATTGTCGATGTGTTTGGGCAAATGATGTACGCTATTTGGCACACAGTGTTCCTCCTTGGGGCAGAAACTTGTATACATGCTTACTAACCCAAACAAATGTCTGAGTGGCCTTCATAAATAAGGTGCTTGGAATTGGTGCCACTTTGTTACTGGTGTTTCATTCATGTCTATGAGAATTTCTACTGACGACTCACTATCTCTCTCTCTCTGTAAAGTTTTCAGATTGCTGCTAACCTAAGCGTGGAGTGCTATGCCCTTGTTTTTGGAGTTAACACATTCATAGCCTTACTATTGCAAACTCTGATGACTGTGATAGTTGTGGATTCCAGCGGCCTTGGCTTGGATTTATTTACACAAGTAAGTCCATCGTTTTGTTGTTAAGGGATTGTAAATCTAAGCCATGTGTATGTGGGTTTTTAGTTTCCATGGTTATCTACATGTTTTCATAAATCCCTTAATGAATCAATGCTTCTCTTCAGCCTTGTCATTACATTATGAAAGAGATGGTTGCTAGGGGAAAGTCATATTTAGTACCCATCTACAGCGCTTTGGATCCTTAGTAATTGTGAACTTCTTGACCAGATTATCTAGAGCAGGGGTCCTCAAACTGCGGCCCGCGGGCCACATGCGGCCCGCCAAGCACTTCTGTCTGGCCCCGCCGACAACGCCGGCAGGCGTGCATTTATAATGAAGCTCCTGGGGAGCTCAGGCCAGGCCATGGAGCGCACTTCACTTTACCTATTGGAGGGCACCGCTCCCGATGTCTGTGCGACCTGCTCTGCCTCCGGCCCACTGTTTAAAAAGTTTGAGGACCCCTGATCTAGAGCAATGTTCAGGGTATGCACAATAGGTGGAAAGGGTTTGGCCTGGACCTCCCTCTATAACAGCTGTCTGGTTGTTTGCCAGGATCCCATTCCTGTACTTATGAGTGGCTGGTCCCAGCTACACAGCCGGACTGCTGACATAGGGGGGCGCTCCACAATACACAGCCAGACCGCTGACATAGGGGGGTGCTCCAGAATACACAGCCAGACCGCTGACATAGGGGGGTGCTCCAGAATACATAGCCTGACTGCTGGCATAGGGGGGCGCTCCAGAATACACAGCCTGACTGCTGACATAGGGGGGTGCTCCAGAATACACAGCCAGACTGCTGACCTAGGGGGGGCGCTCCAGAATACACAGCCTGACTGCTGACATGGGGGGGTGCTCCACAATACACAGCCAGACTGCTGACCTAGGGGGGGCGCTCCAGAATACACAGCCAGACTGCTGACCTAGGGGGGCGCTCCACAATACACAGCCTGACTGCTGACATAGGGGGGCGCTCCAGAATACACAGCCAGACTGCTGATATAGAAGATGATCCAGATTGCCTATCCAGGTGGCGGTTTCACACTGCAGAAGACTTTTCTGCCATTGGTTTTTTCGCGTGGCTGTCCATCGCAGCATCCCACTTCTGGATAAGCCCAGACGAATGAGCCTAATCAGAAGATAGGGCATGTTGCTTTTTTTTTTTTTTTTTTTTTTTCCGGCTAGCTGAAAAAAAACTGCGAGTGACTCCCATTGAAATGGATGGAAGGTGGTTTCTCAGGTGGATTCCGTGTCAAAATCAGCCTGCAAAAACCTCTGTGTGAACATACCCTTAGGTGGAGGTCTAGACTATGCAGCCAGCCTGCTGTTTTATCAGATGGTACAGACCACTGTTATATGGGACAATCCAGGTTACACAGTCAGACTGCTGTTATAGGAGGCTACCCAGTCTACAATCAGACTGATGTTACATTTAACTATATCCTGTTATACTTGTCCATTTTTCTTTGTCCTAAATGCAATTCTTAACTGGGTTTTTTTTTTTTCTCCTCTGCACAGTTTAAAATTTACGCTGGCTACTTTGCGGTCATTGCAATAATATTTTTTGTGAGTGGATTTTACCATGTTATAAAAAAACTGCCAACAACCAAAGCAGGAAAAACTGGATCCTTCAGGGACTTGAAAGAAGCTTCATTTGTGTGATAACAATGAAGTATATCTGTTACCTCAAGTATACAGCACCTCATGCTGACAAGTGTCCAACTATATTCACAAATTGTAACCTCGGTGTCCATCATTGAGTGTTGTATGCACAAAATACTGGAGAGTATTAAAGCTCACTGGTTTCCTATGGCTTTCACTGTGGAGGTCCATATATAAACGCAGTGAAAGCAGACGTAATTAACTCTTGTCTGACTGTCAGAATTTGAGGAATACTTACAACTGATAAAACACCAAATTGCACAAATGTATTAGGCGGAGCTGGTTCTTTGCCTCTCATGCTGTTGGCTGATAGATGTGTGCTCGGCCTTTTTACTCACCTGGATACTGCAGAAGTTCAAGGCTACTATTTTTGGCTAGACTGAATACTAAGAACTCCTTTATACAGACATACTTTACTTAGGTGATATTCATAGAATATATTTCTGTAGATTTATTTATACTTGTAAATGTTTTGGGATGTGTAAAACTGATGTACAACAAAGTGTTATATTGCTGACTATTCACATTGCCTTATTAAAGGGGTTGTCCCATCAGAATGACTATTGGGTATAGGCACTATATAAGAGTGGACCTTGCACATCTATGCATTTCAGTAATTTTAATGGCTTTCATATAATACAGCTATATAGCTTGGATACAGTAGTACAACTATACGACCAGATATCTCTTTTCCTAGTAATTACAGCTGATCACCAATGGTTAGAGAATCCAGACCTGCTCCAAGCAGCTAATAAAAGTTGTCATGTGATTGCTTCTTAAAAGGCCATACAGTATTTAGATGCAGAAGTCAAAAGATGTCTTATTGCAGCTTAAAGATATATATATATATATATATATATATATATAATTATTTTTTTTTTTTTTTTTTTTTTTTACAACTACTGGGATTCTTCATTCCAAATTATTGCCTGTTAAATCACCTTGTCTAATAGGGCCTTAAATGTACAATATTTCCGCACAGTCTAATAGAAAGTATTAACAGATGATATCAACAGCTACGCTGAGGTTTCTATTTAACACCTAATAAAGTAAATCAGAACCATCTTGGCACCATCTACTTCTAGCCCTCCGTGACCATTGTAAGAAACAACTAAAGCTGTACTGTGGTTGGCTGCTATGTATCATTCAATCAATGCCTTTGTTTGTAATCTAGAAATGTTTTATAAAATGTATTTATTTTAATATACTGTGTAGTTGTACATACTGCATTATTTTCTATTTTGTTCCTTTTTTAGCCTTATTTTGTTGCAGATATTGCAATTAAATAAAATTCCATTCTATTTATTTATATTTCAAACTAAGCTGGTTTGTTGGATTTACACGGTCTGTATCTGGCATGGAAATGTGATGCTTATACTGCTACAAACAGAAATATCACTTGGGCATTGCTGAGCATTTATTCAGATAAGCAGTGTGGTAATACACCATTATGTGTACCATTATATTTCAGTGTATGGGGATGCATAAGGCTTTTTTTTTTGGGGGGGGGGGGGGGTTGTTTTTTGCAGGGCCAGATGTACATATTTATATCACTTTAGGGAATGTCTGTTTTGACAAATTTGTATTGAAGGCAAAATGGCGGTTTGGCTCCTTTGGACACAGGGTTGTATAATTTATTTATTTTTATATCAAATCTAGGGAAAAGGGGTGATTTGAACCTATTTATTGAATTTTTTTTTAACCATTTTATTAGTTCCCAAGGGGTCTTGAACATGCAATCTTTTTTGATGGCATGTCTCATATACTACAACACAATTGTATCCCAGTCTATGGGAGATTCGTTACATAGCTATTGAGGCTGGTCATATGTATATTTCTATGATAGGCCTGTGAGCCTTCATTGGGCTCCTTCCTGTTATAGAGATAAGGGCCCCTTCACATGGAGTTTACACGAGCTTTTCAAAACACATCCCATTCACTTCAATAGGAGTCAGCTTTACACGCGCTCCCTTTGAAGTGAATGGGATGTGTTTTGAAGCGCTCGTGTATACGTGTCTGAGTGGAGTGTAAACTCCGTGTGAAGGGGCCCTAAGACTGCTCCCCTGATCTCACGTCTCAGGAGCCACCCTGCATAGTTAAACGTTCAGGGCTGGTGGGCTTTGGGACACGTCAATGGAGGAATTACATAATACAGTGCCCACAATTAGAGTGAACTCCACTATGCAACACAGTGGCGGCCCAGTAGAGGAGCCGCCATCTTTAAAGACCTGGCATCCACTGTGCTATTACGGTGGATGTCTGGAAATGATTCCTATAGCCTTGTTGTTCTAGCCTGAAACAACTTGTCAGTAAACACTGTATAGAATTTATTTTTGGGAACAGATAGTTCTAATCCACACATGCTGTCTATGCTGCCCTTTCATTTGTTCCATATATTCTCTGGTCCTGATAAACAGCCAGCCATGTCATCTCTTTCAATATGGTGTTTTTTGTTTTGTTTTTTTGTTTTTTTTAAACATATGCTTTTATTGCCATTTAACATGAATGAGCCAAAAATACATGTTAATCCCTTTGAGGGTGGGAAGGAGCGCCTAAGGGTCTGTTCATCCACCATACAGAATTAAAAGGCTCTATCATTGGGGAAAGTCATTTTTCACTAAACACATACTTGCATAGCCTTTAGAAAGGTTATTCCACACATACATTTTGTATGCCAATCGCCTCAGTAGTTTTTGAATGAGCCCATTTTATATTCATATTCTAATTAGCTTCCACCGTACACCGGAAGTGTCTGATCACCTTCTGCTATTCTCTCCTATGTGTGTGTACAGCACAGGTTGCTGCTAATGACTTATCTCCCTGCTCGTGCACACACACAGCAGAGAATAGCAAAGAGGATGCGCGATGAGACTTCCGGTGCTCAATGGAAGCTAATTAGCATATAAGTAAAAAGCTGCCTCATTCAAAAACTACTGAGGCGAGTGGCATATAAAAGGTATGTGTGGAATAGCCTTTCTAAAGGCTATGCAAGTATGTGCTTAGTTAACATTGACTTTTCCCAATGATAGAGCCCCTTTAAATGCAAATATGGGACTTCAGTTGCCTTCAGACTTTTGTGTTTTAAGCTCCAGGTGATATAAATTTATTTTTCAGAATTAATATAGATGTGTACAGTGCCTTAACAGCTTACGTCTTGGGCTGCAATGCTATGTTGCATCATTCAGGTAGTTAACTATTGTAGGGACTCTGCCCATGTCATCTACGCAGCGAACACTCTGATCTGATGCCCAGAATCGGTCATGACTCCAATCCTAGCCATTATCCCTTAAAGTTATTGTCCCATCACAAGGATCCTATCTATGCTACTAGTTTATGTGGATTTAAGACTTTTCTTAAATGCATTGCTGTATCAAAACTGCTTTGTTTGGCCGCTATCTTAATTTATTCACTCCATTGTTTATACTCCATTTGTCAAGTGATGTAGCTGCCTGCTTCTGCCTGATAAGAGCTGAGATAGGGAGTCCGTTACCTTTGTATGTAATGCAAACTGACTCAAATCCAGCTCTGCTACATCAGCTTCACACTGTGGTAATTCATTTACAACCAATCCTGTGCAAGTGAAACCCCGCCCACCTATGTACCGAGAGAAGCAGGAAGTGAAGAGAGCACAACAGCCTGCAGGTTAGTGAACAAGCGTCATTGGAATACCCCTTTAAATTCTGCAGTCAATGCTAAGTGGTTAGAGCAAGGGAGGCTTTTGCAAAGTGATAATGGGGTTGCTAGGTACCTAACAATGGCCTCTAGGTTTGAAGTATAGCCATGCATATTAGGCATATATGACCAGTAGACATATATAACCAAGGAGCCTATTGACACTAGTGGGGGAGTTTGCTTGGTAGTAGCAAAGGTGTGGACCCAAGCAGTCAGAGATAGGTTCACTATCCATTATGAGTCCATGACAGAGAAGAATCTGGGGTATGACTCATGCAACACCCTACTGCACATATTTCTCACAATGAATGTCAAGACCCACACCCTGAATCTTTAAGCCACCTTTATAAAAACATTTAGAATGAGTCAGCATGCATAAATGTAAGATATAGAACATGCACCGATCAGTAATATTAAAGGTGTCGTCAGACCAACAATAATCTATTTCCTGATCCCTCTTGTCGCATAGGAAACAACTACTTAGCCAATCATTGGTCACTTCTACCACATGAAACTGGCTTGGTGCTTGCTTCCTGCGTGCCAAGAGGGATCAGTAAGTGGAGCCTGCTGCTGGAACAGGAGTAGCGGGGAGTGGGTGATGAATCTAGGGTATCTTATGGTTCTGTGTTGGACTATCACAATTTCTGCAGTTCATATAAGAAAAGAGTTTTAAAAAGAAACTTACTCCTTTTAAAGGATAACTGCCATTATAGGCGTGTCTTCCCTTAAAGGCATTGTTCAGTAATTGGACAAACCACAGAGGAGGCTGGGGGAGGTTTAACAAAAAAAACAAAACAAACTACTTTCCTGTCCCCTGCTGAAAGCGCTGCACCCCATGTGACCACTGAGGCCACTGACTGGTCTAAGCGGTCACACAGAGTGTATGACTTCTGTCCATAAGGGCACAGTGTGAAAACAAATGAGTGGAAGCAGAGGACAGCTGAGCATAATAAAAAAAAAATTTTCTTTGTGAATGTCACATCGCTCCTGACCGCCTCGGTGGTTTATCTAATTCCTGAACAATCTCTTTAATTTAGCTCAAATTTGATTAAGGACTCAATTTAATCACATCATGCCAACAAAGACTTGAAAGGAAACAAAATAAAAGCATATGGTGACTGCATGTAGGAGGAAGGGGGGGGGGGGGTAGGCACTTTCACATGTAGCCAAATTTAACATTATTTATAAAGGAAAACAGGTGTATAATGGTGGATCCTAGCTAATTCAGTAGGTATTACAGTGGGATAAAGTCTGTGGTGATACACATGGGGCATTTTCCTGCCCCCTGCACGTGGGTATGTTGCCATTGGCTTGTGTTATGATATAGGTGCTGGTACTCACTTCATCTGTCATTGTGACTTATATAGGAATGTTTTGTATTATGTTTTGTATGTACCGTATCGTTTGGACTATAAGACGCATCTAGGTTTTAAACATTTATACCTAATGTTTATATGTTTCACAGTAATTTATAACTATTATTTTTTTATATTTTTGTAAAAAAAAAATTTTTTTTACTACTTTATTAGCCTTTTGACACACTTTGACTTTGATAGCTGCCAAGTATATTGCAGTAGACTAGATATTTGACAGGACTTCAAGGCCAAAATTGTCAGCATCAAAAAAAGAATTTACTTTTTTTTTTTCCTAGAAACAGCACAACTTCTGTCTGGTATTCACTTGAATATGGTAGAGCTTCAATGCCAGACATTTCCCACAGACAAAAGTAGTGGAGGACTGCCACCTGTTTTAAAATATGATGAATCCCACACCCACCGATAAATCTATAAATCAGTATACCTTCACCCTTAGCAGCTGCCCAAAGGTGGAGGATGCACACCCAAATACAGTACAAGGGTGGCACTGCTCTAACCCTCCACCCTAAGAGCCATGAAGTTAAAGGGGTTTCTCAGAGGCTGCTGAACAGCTGATCAATGCAGGGTTCAGGTGTTGGACCCCCACATATCACATATTGATCTATTCTGGGCACAGCCAAGCTGCAACCTAAAGGGGTTTTTTCTAAACTGTTCTTAAATAATTGGAAGCAGACAATTGTCCAAAATGTCTTGGAATGCTAAGGCATGAAGATTTCTATTCATTGGAACTAAGGGGCTTAGACCAATCCCTGAAAAACACCCCCATAACTTTATCCCTCCAAAGTTTACAGTTGGCGCAGTCTAGCCAGATATGTAGCGTTTTCCTGGCATTTGAGAAACCAAAGCTCGTCCACCAGCCTACCAGACGGAGATGTATGAATTGTCACTACACAGTGATATAATTCCACTGCTCCAGAGTCCAGTGGCAGCATGCTTTATACCACTCCATAAGATGCTCGGCGATATAAGGATGCATGCAGCTGCGTTCGGCCATGGAAACCCATACCATGAAGCTCCTAATGCACACTTTTGTGCTGATGTTAATGCCCAAGACGTTTTGGTACTCTGTAGTTAGTAAGCCACCAGAGTTTTGATGAATTTGATGCACTACGTATCAGAAATCTCATTTTAGCTCAGGGATAGGGAACCTTCGGCTCTCCAGCTGCTGTGAAACTACAACTCCCAGCATGCTCCATTCACTTCCATGGGAGTTCCAAGAACAGAAGAGTAAGTATGCATGCTGGGAGTTGTAGTTTTGCAACAGCTGGAGAGCCGTACGTTCCCTACCCCTGTTTTAGCTGCTCTTGCTTCAATGTGCCAACATGTGCAGCTTCTGCAGTCTTCTGGCCTCTCCTATGCTGATCCAATTAGCAGCTGAGGGGTGGTTGGCCACTCTCAGACCAATATTGCGAGACAATTCTTACTGTTTGCATACTAAAGTTATATAATTTTCTGCTATACTTTATCAATTGCTCACAGTTTTCTAGATCTCTGCTTGCTGTCATTCATTCTGTTACTTCTAGTGGATAAAAAAAATCAGGTCATGGTCATGTGATTTACAGTCCATGGTCATGTGATGAGCACACAGGTTCCGCTCGTTATAGTCACAGCACAGTAATCAGACAACTGCCTGGTAACGAGCTGTGCACCTGTGTGTACATCACATGACCATGGACCGTAAATCACATGACCATGGACTGATTTTTATCCCCTGGAAGTAATAGAATGAATGACAGTAAGCCGAGATCTAGAAAACCGTGAGGAATTGATACAGAAAGTATATTGGAAAACTGTATCACTTTTTAGTATACAAACCATAATATTTGTCTCTGAAAATTTTTCATAAAGTGGCCAACCCTGTTCCTGCTCATCCAGGTACCTGCTATTTGGTTGGACTAGTGTGATTTCCATATTCTGATTGTGCTGGATTGCTCTATATTGACCTTTGGCTTGTTACTGGAAATCTGCTTTCTCTCGGGCTGATTTTTGGTTTGGACACATTCACTCGCCTGACTTATCCTGCTGGTTTTGCCTTCCTTGTAAGTTTATCATAAGTACTGCTTTGAGTTCAGAATGTGGAGCGTTTATTTCTCATACCAGTATGTGTGGTGATAACTTGGGCCCTAAATTCAGCATAAGTCCATTTGACTTCGGGGCTGCTGCTGGTGAAGTTATTTGGGTGCCTAGGATCTATCTCTCAATACTGTATGAGTTTCAGCTAGTTCTATTGCTCTCTGTTGTCAGCCACTTCTGCAGTTTCTGATATTTGCTCCAGAGTCACTGTCATAACACTACATGTCTCAGCCACTGTGACCCTGCTCTGCAACTTTTTATGATCTGATACTTAGTGAACTACATGCTTCCATTTTTCATTAATACCACATTACTGATCAGGATGGAAGACATTTTACTTCCGCTAGGTTCACACTAGCGCCCGGAGTCCGTTCTGAGCTTTCCATCTTCTGCATGCAGAAGACGGAAAGCTGTCAGACCGGGTCCGGCCGTGTGCGCCGGTGAGCATTTTATGCTCTCCGCCACGAAACCGTTTTTAAAAAAAATAGAAACAGAGTACTGCATTTCCGACTCTGTGTCCTGGACCACAAATTGGCCCGATACTGAAGTGGTTAAAAGGGTTTTCCGGGCAAAAAAAGTTTTATTATAAAATGTCTGTTAGTGCTACTAATGGGTTAATAAATGCATCCATACACCTATATCAGTATTTTGGGTGATTTCTGGGTGTCTCTGGGTGCTGCTGGTATCTCTGCTTTTGTTTATATGATGCTGCTTCTTGCTCTCTAACTTCCTCACTAAACCTTTCTCCCCCTCCTTCCTCACTCCCCCCGTCTCTCTAACTATCCCACCCTTTCCTACCTACTCAGCCCAACCCATAGTATATACTTATCCCTCCATGCTTCTGCTGAGACGGCCCCTCCTCCTCCTCCTGTACTGCTTCCGTAGTCCTGCTCAGCAGCGGCGATGCGACGAGACACCTCTACCGCACCTCTAGCGCATTAGAGGTGAATTACAGGCAGCGGCGGTGACTCGCACAGTGAAGAAGAGTGTGCACTGCACAGACAGCAGAAGGAGGAGCCGTTTCGCCGGAAGAAGCCATGGATGGGTAAGTATGAGTGGAGTAGATTGGGGAAGTAGTAGAGACGATACATTTCTGGATATGGGGAAACAGATCGTCACCAGATAATCAGAATATGGTTAATTATACATTTTTGATCAATGTTATTTAGAAAGTAGTAGGGGTGTTTAGATTATTGTAGGGATTTTAGGTTATCCAGGACAACCCTCGTAAGTACCACCAATTTAAGGTAAGCGAGGGGGGGGGGATTCCCAGGACCCCCACAATTCACTGGTACCCAGACAGCGTGGCTTTTGGTATTGTTTACATAACACAAGTGAGTAAGTAGCATGGCCAGCGATATGTAAACAATACCGAAAGACCCCTACAGACGTAATATTTTTGGCATATTAACGTTAGAAACTGGATAACCCCTTTAAGGAATTATTTTATAATAATGATTTGTTATTTGGATGGGAAAACACAAGAGCTATTCACAAAATGTACAAAAACAGCATAACATCTTCGTTCACATGATATTAGTAAGATATCATCTTTTTTTATTTTTTTTAGAAGTTAATAAAGTGTCTTTTCAGAGATTTGGATGAAAATGTTCGGGGTATGTGACTTGCTGGGCAATAACACTGCTATTTGTTTATTGGAAATGTCATGCATTACCTTGCCGTTATGTTCCTATATTTAGCTTCTTCTGAAACCCAAGGATGATGTCAGCTGGTCCCTCGGTTTGACAAGGATTGAGGTTTGGACTCCATTTGACCTTCTTTTTAATTAAGTCTTGTTTTTTTTAGTTAGACAGAGAAGTGTTGTCGACTCCAGTCTTCTTCCCAATGCAAAAAAAACAAAAAACAAACCCCAATGGAAAGCAGGTCAAACTTGGATCAAGCCCTGTATATGTTTGAATATTGTTTTCAGGCATATAAACATATAATATTATTATTATTATTATTAATAATTTATATAGCACCATTAATTCCATGGTGCTTTACATTTGGGGGTTACATACAGTACACAAAATATACAAACAAATATAATGCTAACAGTGACCAATTGGCACAGTGGGATAGAGGGCCCTGCCTGCAAGGGCTTACAATCTACGAGGGAAGAGGGATAGAGACAGAAGGAGAGGGGGAGACTGTACAGATGGGGGTGTGGTAACACATACACACACACACACACACACACACACACACACTCACACTCCTTTAATAGTCCTACCATGGAGAAATTTGGTGTGTTACAGCATTGTGGATAGTACAGTGGTATATAGCAAGAGAGAACACTTACAAGCTCATAGCAGAGAGAGAGAAAGATTTTGAGAGAGAAAGGGGGTGTTATTAAAGGGGCTTCCATTGGAAATACGATGGCATTGTTGGTTAATCAGCTTTTGGGGCCCCACTTTTAATTTTGGGTAGACTATACTGAGGAGTCAGTGGTCTATATTGACGGACACTGCAGATGGATCCAGCATAATGTGTAAAGTAAATTACATTACATTTTGCTGTTAGGTAAAAATTATAATAAACACTTGCAAAGGCAGTTTCTGTAGTGTATAGAAACCACATTGTAAAGGGTTGAAAAATGGATTAGTAGAGAAACCAGTGGCGTAACTACCACGGTAGCAGCGGAAGCAGCTGCCACAGGGCCCGACACCTTAGGGGGCCCGGGCCCCCTCACTAGTTAATATGCTCAAAAAATAAATGAACAATAAATTTTACTTTTTGAGGGCCGAGGCCACTTGAGGTGTCGAGTTCTGGGCGGTGGAGAGTCTCAGCGTGCGTCCTGTCAGCACACAGTACTGCCTAGGGATGAAGGGGTTATTACAGTACATAATAATGTGCTACAGGGGCCACTATAGGGCATAATACTGTGTGCAGGGGCCACTATAGGGTATAATACTGTATACAGGAGCCACTATAGGGTTTAATACTGTATACAGGAGCCACTATAGGGTATAATACTGTGTACAGGGGCCACTATAGGGTATAATACTTTGTGCAGGGGACACTATGGGGCATAATAGTGCCTGCAGGAATGCGGGGGAAAAGGGTCGGTCGGTAGGGGTCTTTGGAGGGGAGGGGGGGGGCATGTCAAAGGTTCTCCACGGGGCCCCCGCCATTCCTAGTTATGCCACTGAGAGAAACAACATATTAGGCAAGAGTAGACTAGGTATTCCAAGAGTTTCCTGTTAAAACCGCTGATGGGCTAAGACCCACACCATTATGATACTGGTGATGATATTTCTTAAAGACAAGTCAGTATTTAAGACCTGGATAACTCCTTCTAACATCATTCAGTTTTAGGAAACAATAGAGATATGTTCTGAAGCAGATGTGGCTCATAGGAATACACTAGCATTATAAAAGGCACATAGTGGTACAGTTTAATTGCTAATTCAGAATACCTGAATTTGGTCACATTTTGGTGTATACAGTTAGGGCCAGAAATATTTGGACAGTGACACAATTTTCGCGAGTTGGGCTCTGCATGCCACCAGGGGCGGATCCAGGGCCGGGCGAGCCGGGCAACCGCCCGGGGCCCCGCGCTTAGCGGGGCCCCGTGGCCCGGCCCTAACAAAATGGTCCCGGTCAGCTCGGCAGTCGGGACAGCTACCTCTGCTACCCCCGCTGTTATCACAGACAAACTGTTTTAACTGTGCTAAGAGCGGGGGAAAGCTGAAAGGACCTTGTGTGACGTCATCCGTCACATGACTGGGTGGGCGTGTCTATAGCCCGTACAGTCCTGGAAAGAGGAGAGATGTGCTGCTAGGTAATGAAGGGGAGGGGGAAGGGAGATGCAGGATGGAAAGTGTCTGTCTGTGTGTAAGTGTGTGTGAGTGTGTATGTAGGTGTGGTGAGGAGCAACAGTAACCTAGGGGCAGAGATGGAGGAGAGGACATGAAAATGTGGGTAGAGATGAGGGGTGCATGAAACTGGGGGCAGATGGAGGGAGGGTATGAAATGTCATGTGACATCAGTGTGTTATTAAAGATGGCCAACACCATCAAAGACTGCAGCGGAGCCGGAGACAGGTAAGTAACTTTTTTTTTATGTTTGTATCTCCCCTCGGTCTCCGATTATTATACTCTGGGGTCTGAAAATACCCCAGAGTATAATAATTGCTCGTGGGTGTTCATTATCGGGCATAATCCCGTGTGCAGGGGCCACAATGGGGTGTAATATTGTGTGCAGGGGCCGCAATGGGGTATAATACTGTGTGCAGGAGCCACTATGGGACATAATTGAGCGTGCAGGAATGCGGCGTGTGTGTGTGTGTGGGGGGGGTAGTCGGTCGAGATCTTCGGTGTCGGTCAGGAAGGGGGGGGAGCCCATGTCAAAAGTTTGCCACGGGGCCCCGCCATTCCTAGTTACGCCACTGTACGCGATTAAAGCAGGAGCTGTGACCTCTGCTCCTGCTTTGAAGCTCCGGCCCGGCTTGCGTGTGTAGGCAAGATGACGTCATCACATCGCGCCTACACACGCAAGCCGGGCCGTAGCTAAGCAGGAGCTGAGGTCACAGCTCCTGCTTTAATCGCGTATATGACTGGAGTGGGAGAGAGGAGCGTCGGGGAACGATGGAAGGTGAGTGATAGAAGGTGAGTGTAAGTGTTTGTTTTGTATTAAATATTAAGGTGGAACATAATGAAGGGGGCCCATGAAACTGGGGGGCAAATGAAGGGGAGGGGGGACGGCATGACACTGGGGAAGATGAAGGGGGTGGGGAGAGAACGGCATGAAACTGGGGACAAAGATGGAGGAGGCCCAATGAAACTGGGGGGCAAATGAAGGGGAGGGGGGAACAGCATGACACTGGGGCAGAGACGGGGGACATGAAACTGTGGGCAGATGAAGGGGGAGAACGTGATGAAACTGGGGACAGAGATGGAGGGGGGGACATGAAACTGGGGACAGAGGAAGGGTGTATATGAAACTGGGGGAGAGATGGAGGGGGGGCATATAATTTACGGGTGACTGTAGGAGGATTATACTGTGTGGGAGCACATGATAAATGAATGAGAATGGGTGGAATCAACATAAAAGTGGGTGGAGCCAAATTTACCGCGACACGCAGAGCGCGCCGCACATTTTACCCCTCTTTCTACTCATTAAAAATTAGGAGGTATGGCGTTAGTGATGCCACACTCCTGCATGACGTCACTCGCTTCATCTGCGACGCACAGTGTCTCGACTCCCCCGCCTCCTTTACAAGGGGGCCCACTGAGGCTCTGTCGCCCAAGGGCCCATAAAAACCTGGAGCCGGCCCTGGGTCAGCATGTCCCGATTTCAACTCATCGGCGTCCTACGGACGCCGATGAGCTGAATACATAGGCGTTTGAAGCAGGAGGTGTCACAGCTCAGCTCCTGTTTTAACTCTGAGCTCCGGCATTTGTAGTCGCGATGTGATGATGTCACATCGTGCCTACAATATGTGTTTGAGGGCGAGAGCTGTGGGGGAACGAGGGAAGGTGAGTGTGTGTGAGAACAGTATGACGCTGGGGCAGATGAACGGAGGGAGAACGGCATGACACTGGGGCAGATAGAGGGGGGGAGAACAGCATGACACTGGGGCAGATGAAGGGGGGAGAACAGCATGACACTGGGGCAGAGACGGGGGGGGACATGAAACTAGGGGTAGATGAAGGGTGTATATGAAAATGGGGAGAGATGGAGGGGGGGATATATAATTTACGGGTGACTGTAGGAGGATTATACTGTGTGGAATCACATGAAAAATGAATGAGAATGGGCGGAGTCAACATAAAAGTGGGCAAACCCTGGATCCGCCACTGCATGCCACCACATTGGTTTTGAAATGAAACCTCTACAACAGAATTCAAGTGCAGATTGTAACGTTTAATTTGAAGGGTTGAACAAAAATATCTGATAGAAAATATAGGAATAGTACACATTTCTTTACAAACACTCCACATTTTAGGAGCTCAAAAGTAATTGGACAAATAAACATAACCCAAACAAAATATTTTTTTTTTCAATATTTTGTTGCGAATCCTTTGGAGGCAATCACTGCCTTAAGTCTGGAACCCATGGACATCACTAAACGCTGGGTTTCCTCCTTCTTAATGCTTTGCCAGCAGGGGCAGATCCAGGGCCGGGCGAGCCGGGCAACCGCCCGGGGCCCCGCGCTTAGCGGGGCCCCGCGGTCCGGCCCTAACAAAATGGTCCCGGTCAGCCTCGGCATAGTCGGGCAAGTGCCGGGGCCCACAGAGCCTCTGGGGGCCCCCGGCACTTGCCTGTCACGATTTCAGCTCATCGGTGTCCGTTCGCCGATGAGCTGGAATACATACGCGATGCAGGAGATGTGAGATCAGCTCCTGCTTTAAAGCTCCGGCCCGGCTTGCGTGTGTAGGCGCGATGACGTCATCACATCACGCTTACACACGCAAGCCGGGCCGGAGCTAAGCAGGAGCTGAGGTCACAGCTCCTGCATCGCGTATGTGACTGCACTGGAGTGAGAGAGAGGAGCGTCGGGGGAACGATGGAAGGTGAGTGATAGAAGGTGAGTGTAAGTGTTTGTTTTGTATTAAATATTAAGGTGGAACATCATGAAGGGGGCCCATGAAACTGGGGGGCAAATGAAGGGGAGGGGGGGAACGGCATGACACTGGGGAAGATGAAGGGGGTGGGGAGAGAACGGCATGACACTGGGGACAGAGATGGAGGGGGCCCAAAGAAACTGGGTGGCAAATGAAGGGGAGGGGGGAACAGCATGACACTGGGGCAGATGGAGGGGGGGAGAACAGCATGACACTGGGGCAGATGGAGGGGGGGAGAACGGCATGACACTGGGGCAGATGGAGGGGGGGAGAACAGCATGACACTGGGGTAGATGAAGGGGGGAGAACGGCATGACACTGGGGCAGATGGAGGGGGAGAACAGCATGACACTGGGGCAGATGAAGGGGGGGAGAACAACATGACACTGGGGCAGATGAAGGGGGAGAGAACAGCATGACACTGTGGCAAATGAAGGGGGGAGAACGGCATGACACTGAGGCAGATGAAGAGGGGAGAATAGCATGACACTGGGGTGGATGGAGGGGGGAGAACAGCATGACACTGGGGCAGATGAAGGGGCGAGAATGGCATGACTCTGGGGCAAATGAAGGGGGAGAGAACGGCATGACACTGAGGCAGATGAAGGGGGGAGAATGGCATGATACTGGGGCAGATGAAGGGGGGGATGGCATGACACTGGGGCAAATGAAGGGGGGGAGAACGGCATGACACTGAGGCAGATGAAGGGGGGCGAATGGCATGATACTGGGGCAGATGAAGGGGGGATGGCATGACACTGGGGCAAATGAAGGGGGGGAGAACGGCATGACACTGAGGCAGATGAAGGGGAGAGAATGGCATGATACTGGGGCAGATGAAGGGGGGGATGGCATGACACTGGGGCAGATGAAGGGGGGAGAATGGCATGACACTGGGGCAGATGAAGGGGGGAGAATGGCATGACACTGGGGCAGATGAAGGGGGGGAGAATGGCATGACATTGGGGCAGATGAAGGGGGGAGAACGGCATGACACTGGGGCAGAGACGGGGGGGACATGAAACTGTGGGCAGATAAAGGGGGAGAATGGCATGAAACTGGGGACAGAGATAGAGGGGGTGGGACATGAAACTAGGGGTAGATGAAGGGTGTATATGAAAATGGGGAGATGGAGGGGGGACATATAATTTACGGTTGACTGTAGGAGGATTATACTGTGTGGAATCACATGAAAAATGAATGAGAATGGGCGAAGTCAACATAAAAGTGGGCGGGGCCTAATTTGCTGCGGCGCGCTGCGCGTAGGGCCCCGCCAAAGTCAATTGCCCAGGGCCCCGCAAACCCTGGATCCGCCACTGTTTGCCAAGCCTTTAAAGCCACAGCCTTCAGGTCTTGCTTGTTTGTGGGTCTTTCCGCCTTAAGTCTGGATTTGAGCAAGTGAAATGCATGCTCAATTGGGTTAAGAGCTGGTGATTGACTTGGCCATTGCAGAATGTTCCACTTTTTTGCACTAATGAACTCCTGGGTAGCTTTGGCTGTATGCTTGGGGTCATTGTCCATCTGTACTATGAAGCGCCGTCCGATCAACTTGGCAGCATTTGGCTGAATCTGGGCTGAAAGTATATCCCGGTACACTTCAGAATTCATCCGGCTACTCTTGTCTGCTGTTATGTCATCAATAAACACAAGTGACCCAGTGCCATTGAAAGCCATGCATGCCCATGCCATCACGTTGCCTCCACCATATTTTACAGAGGATGTGGTGTGCCTTGGATCATGTGCCGTTCCCTTTCTTCTCCAAACTTTTTTCTTCCCATCATTCTGGTACAGGTTGATCTTTGTCATCTGTCCATAGAATACTTTTCCAGAACTGAGCTGGCTTCTTGAGGTGTTTTTCAGCAAATTTAACTCTGGCCTGTCTATTTTTGGAATTGATGAATGGTTTGCATCTAGATGTGAACCCTTTGTATTTACTTTCATGGAGTCTTCTCTTTACTGTTGACTTAGAGACAGATACACCTACTTCACTGAGAGTGTTCTGGACTTCAGTTGATGTTGTGAACGGGTTCTTCTTGACCAAAGAAAGTATGCGGCGATCATCCACCACTGTTGTCATCCGTGGACGCCCAGGCCTTTTTGAGTTCCCAAGCTCACCAGTCAATTCCTTTTTTCTTAGAATGTACCCGACTGTTGATTTTGCTACTCCAAGCATGTCTGCTATCTCTCTGATGGATTTTTTCTTTTTTTTCAGCCTCAGGATGTTCTGCTTCACCTCAATTGAGAGTTCCTTTGACCGCATGTGGTCTGGTCACAGCAACAGCTTCCAAATGCAAAACCACACACCTGGAATCAACCCCAGACTTTTTAACTACTTCATTGATTACAGGTTTACGAGGGAGACGCCTTCAGAGTTAATTGCAGCCCTTAGAGTCCATTGTCCAATTACTTTTGGTCCCTTGAAAAAGAGGAGGCTATGCATTACAGAGCTATGATTCCTAAACCCTTTCTCCGATTTGGATGTGGAAACTCTCATATTGCAGCTGGGAGTGTGCACTTTCAGCCCATATTATATATATAATTGTATTTCTGAACATGTTTTAGTAAACAGCTAAAATAACAAAACTTGTGTCACTGTCCAAATATTTCTGGCCCTAACTGTATGTTGTGCCCGCAGTTCCTGGCCTGACTATAGATCTCATTACCCAAACTTACAGTATTGTGTATGTCTATGATGCTGTAATGTCGGGTCATGATATACGCAGCTCAGCTTGGAATTGGGTCCATAATACGGAGGATAAAACACAGTCACATTGCAGTTGTACTACTAACCCTACATTACGCAACTTTCTAACATGAATGCAATTCTAGTGCCCAAAACAACCAATTGGATCACACGTTTCATTCTTAAACCTGCTCTAGAAAAATCTGCTGTAATCTGTTTGGGCAGTGAAAAGCAGACAATTCTCTGGCATCATCTTTACCCCACTGAGCTAGTATTTTATGACTGTAGTTTTGCTATTGCTGTCATCTCAATCTCCCTGGCACATACTGGAACCTGAGAGGTGAAAAGTCAGAAGTGACTGCTGTGTTTTTGAACTCCAAACTTTTGTGTAGTGTTTGCATATGTTATCTTTACACAAGAAATATTTGCATGTTACTGAACTGAAGTTTACCCTGTATATGGTACAATCCATCTCCATGTCTTCTCCCTGGTTCATTACAATGCAGCTCTGATAATTGTACTGTGAATGTTGACGTTACATGACCATATATCTGCTCATGGTTCAATATACTGTATAATAAATAAGACCAAGGTGAATGAACTATACAATGTATTATATTTATAGAATTTATATTTCTCATCTTAAAGGGGTTGTCCATGAATTATCATCTTTTAGTACATGAACTATCATGCACCTACAAGTAAGTGTGTAATGTATTTACTTAAAAGATATTGCAGCACTCCTCAAATCTCAGCGCCAATCACATGACCCTTCCGGAACAGGTTTCCTTTCTTCTGATGATGTTCTGTGTTAGTAATGGGAACTTCATCTCTTTTTAGTTATCTGGATCTTTTAGATCTGCTTACTAAAAAGAGCCGGTTGTATCAGCTCCACAACAGCTCCTGGTAGAACGCGGGCACCTCCAGTTCCAGAACTACTGGGACCTGGCAATTCTTGGTCTCCTAATACCAGAACCTTAATAACTTCCTCCTGAAATTGAAGAAATGTTCCTGCCATGCCTGCACATCGTATGACCAAACAACTCAATCTTTGTTTCATCAGTCCACAGGACCTTCTTCCAAAATGAAGCTGGCTTGTCCAAATGTGCTTTTACATACCTCAGGCGACTCTGTTTGTAAGTCAGTAAGTCAGTAAAAAGTAGTTAGGATGTAACATCTCTGCCTGTTCGGGCCTCTGCGCCACCCTCTGCTCGCATGCTGCGGCGCCGGAGGCGTGTGCAGTTTGACAATCTGCTTAAGGTTTTTAGTTGCACTGTGTGAACACGGCTCTAGTCCTTAATTGGATTTGCACCACACCCGTCTTCTGCCAAGGTTGCCTCTGTTCATTAAGTGGTTAATCTGTCTTGCCTGTGATTGACAGCTTTTCTTCCTGTCAGGTTCTGGGCGGGTTCTTCCTTCCCTATTTAGTCTTGGCTCACAGTCACACTGGTGCCGGTTATTGCCCTTGCTTTCTGGTATCTCTTGCTGTTATTTACTTGTATGCTAATCCTTGACCTCTGGCTTTCCTACTGACTATTCTCTTGACTCCGATTTGGCACTGCATCGCTCTCTTGTTACCGAACCCTGGCTACCTGACCTCCCTTTGTTGTTGTACGTCTTGTCTGCGTTTTGTGTTTCACATATTCAGGGAGGGATTGTCTTTGTGGTTGTCGCCTATTACTTAGGATAGGGTCTGGCAATAGGAAGGGCAAGCGGGGGGCTTCAGTTTAGGGCTCACTGTCCCTTGTGCCCCTCCCTCCAGGGTTCACCAGCAGCTTCTGGGGAATTATCATCTGGCTATTCCCTAACAGAATAACCGGCCAGAAAAAAACCTACATCTATTGCTTCCCTACAGATAGCATGGATCCTATTCAGTGCTTTGCAGCCAAGTTGGAGGGATTGACAGGCCTGGTAGCTGAGCTTGCTAAACAGGTTCAGACCCTAACTGAGGCTGCTGCACCATCCCCAGCTGTTTTGGCACCTTATAAGGTCAAGATGCTACTCCCAGACCGTTTCTCAGGGGACCGTGCAAAATTTGAAACTTTCAGGGAGTCTTGTCGCCTGTACTTCCGTGTTAATCCACATGCTACTCAGGCCCAAATGGTGGGAGTGGTTATATCTCTTTTACAGGGGGACCCACAAGCTTGGGCCCTTAAACTCCCTGCTGAGGCTGAGGAGTGGGTTGATCTGGAAAAAAATTTTAAGTCCCTGGGCTCTATCTATGCTGAGCCTGACCACATTGCGCTTGCGGAATCGCAACTCCTCACTATGCGGCAGGGAAAACGCTCTGCAGAGGAGTATTGCTCTGAGTTCCGTAAGTACAGTATAACTGCAGGTTGGTGTGAGTCCGCGCTAAAGGCTCACTTTAAACAAGGGCTATGTGATCGTGTTAAGGAGCTCTGGGTTGGTCACCCAGATCCCCCGACTCTTGAGAAGGCCATGACTTTGGCGGTCCATATTGACCGTAAGATTCGGGAAAATTTAAAAGAGAGAGTAGGGCCTGTTGCCTCCAAGTTTTCTGTCTCTTCCTCTCTCTCCTCCGAAAAACCTACCTTTCCTCCCGTCACTTCTGGTGAGGAACCCATGCAACTGGGAGCTGTGGAAGCCAGAACACGACGAGAACATCGTCTCAGGAATAACCTGTGCCTGTACTGTGGTTCCTCTGGTCATGTCATCCGAGACTGCTCTATCAGACCCTTGTCACCTGCGAATGAACTTCAGTGCCTGAGTGGTAATCAGAAGAACCACTCAGGCAACCAGGTATTTGGGGGGAATAACAATAAGATGATGTTATCTGTGTCTCTGTCCTCTGGGGACAGATCTGTTTCTGGCAAGGCCCTAGTTGACTCTGGGTCTGCAGCAAATTTTATTAAATATTCAGTTGTTGAATCTTTGGGCATTGAGCTTTTGCCACTTGACACACCTATGTCTGTTGCTGGAGCGGATTCTACTCCACTGGCCAGGGGTAAAGTCAGTTTTAAAACCCCCTTGATCTCTTTGCAAGTGGGTTCTTCACATTCAGAGGTCATAAGCCTTTTTGTTATGGAGAATCTCTCTGCTGATGTTATTTTGGGGTTCCCCTGGCTGAAGCTCCATAACCCTATTTTTGATTGGGGTAAAAAGGAGTTGGTAAAGTGGGTAGATCAGTGCTCATCCCACTGTATTGCTTTACATTCTGTTGATTGTGTCAGTGAGGAGAAGGTCTCAGCTACTAAAAGTTGGGAACGCCCCTCTGGTATTAAAACCTGGTGGTATCAGAAGCGCCAGGTGAATAAAAAATGTTTGCCTGGTTCTCAAGCATCTGTGGTTCAAGCAGAACCAAAATACAAGGCAGGGAAAACTCAGAATCCCTCTAGAACTGGTTTGTCTGGTGAGGGTCCGGTGGCCCCTCATAAAAGGGGGGGTACTGTAACATCTCTGCCTGTTCGGGCCTCTGCGCCACCCTCTGCTCGCATGCTGCGGCGCCGGAGGCGTGTGCAGTTTGACAATCTGCTTAAGGTTTTTAGTTGCACTGTGTGAACACGGCTCTAGTCCTTAATTTGTTTTGCACCACACCCGTCTTCTGCCTAGGTTGCCTCTGTTCATTAAGTGGTTAATCTGTCTTGCCTGTGATTGACAGCTTTTCTTCCTGTCAGGTTCTGGGCGGGTTCTTCCTTCCCTATTTAGTCTTGGCTCACAGTCACACTGGTGCCGGTTATTGCCCTTGCTTTCTGGTATCTCTTGCTGTTATTTACTTGTATGCTAATCCTTGACCTCTGGCTTTCCTACTGACTATTCTCTTGACTCCGATTTGGCACTGCATCGCTCTCTTGTTACCGAACCCTGGCTACCTGACCTCCCTTTGTTGTTGTACGTCTTGTCTGCGTTTTGTGTTTCACGTATTCAGGGAGGGATTGTCTTTGTGGTTGTCGCCTATTACTTAGGATAGGGTCTGGCAATAGGAAGGGCAAGCGGGGGGCTTCAGTTTAGGGCTCACTGTCTCTTGTGCCCCTCCCTCCAGGGTTCACCAGCAGCTTCTGGGGAATTATCATCTGGCTATTCCCTAACATAGGAGTATTCAAATCAATAAAATGATAAAGGTACCAAAATTTTAGCACCGGTCAAATTTTGGCTTAATGCATATTGCACATTTTCTGTTAGTACAATAAACCTCATTTCAATCCTGAAATATTACTGTGTCCATCAGTTATTAGATATATCAAACTGAAATGGCTGTTGCAAATACCAAAATATTTAGAACTAAAAATGATTAAGATTAATAGGGGTGCCCAAACTTTTTCATAGGACTGTAAGAAGATGGCTTGTGTGTGTACCACAGTAAAAAAAGGCTCCGTCCTAAAAGCTATCTAAAATTTTTAACATGATCACAGACTAGATAAATGCATAAGGGATATGAAGAATGCAAAGTCATCAGTACATTGTCTTATAGAAAAAAATATATGCAAGATCCTTCACACCTGCAAAAGTGTTGAATGACTAAATATGATCCCAAAATAAACATAAAAATGATCCTCAATACTAGAAAACCCCTAAGATATAAAAACATTGGGATCTCTTCAGATCCCAGAGTATAATATGATGAGGCCCGGCCGGGGGACTAGACAAATATAATAAACAGTGTAAGGGTAAGTTCTGTGTGGAGGAAGTCACTAACGACATTTTACTGTGTGGAGGGGCCACTATGTGATATTATACTTAGTGGAAGGACCACTATGTGATATTATACTTTGTGGAGGGACCACTATTGGGCATTATAGTGTGTGGAGGGGTCACTATGAGACAGTGCAATGTGTGGAGACGCCATGCACTATAGGACATTATAGTGTGTGGAGGGGCCAGTATAGGGCTTCTTACTGTGTGGAGGGGCTACCATAGGACATTATACTGTGCAGAGGAGCCACTATGGGACATTATACTCTGTGGAGGGACTACTATGGGACATTTTACTATGTGGGGAGCCACGATTAGTCATTATAGTGTGTGGAGGGTCCACTATGATACAGTGTACTGTATGGAGGGGACACTATAGGGCATTATAGTCTGTGGAGAGCCCATCATAGGGCATTATAGTGTGTGAAGGGAGCCATAGGATGGTCACTTGCTATGATAAGTGAAACACAGAACACAGACAAGACAAACAAAAAGAACCAGAGGTCAAAGTAGTCAAGGGGTCAGAACCAAACGAGCAACTAGGTATAAAATCGTAATCCAGAAAAATAGTCAATAGATCAAAGTGAAGGTCAGAATACAGAATATCAGAGAAACAGTAATATGCTAGCAAGCTCCAAGAGACTAATAGCAAGCACCCATGTGTGGACTATATATGGGAAGCCCGGAATCCGCTCCAGACGTGTTTGGAAGGTAAGATGTTAATCATAGAGCAACTAACGTTAACTCTTCACAAACCAGAGAGAACTCGGAGTACTGGCTGGACTGATACAATGAAACAAAGTCTCAGCTGTGCTAAAACAGAATACAACAAGAGGCCTAGGAACAGCCTCATACGCCATACCATGCAGCTGGAAGATGGCACAGAAGTCTGAATGGACAACGATATTACACAGAGCTTTTATATTGCTTCTATAATAGAATGTATTATGCCTTCAGTGTTAGGGCTCATTCACACTACGTATACGGCAGCTTATTCTGAACGTAAAACACTTCAGAATAAGCGGCGTATAAAGCCGTTCCATTCATTTCTATGGGAGCCGGCATACGAGCGCTCCCCATAGAAATGAATGGGCTGCTTTTTTCACTATGAGCAGTCCCATTGAAGTGAATGGGAAGTGCCCGCGTATACGACAAGCTCTGCTCATGCCGAGCCGTACACGCAGCACTTCCCATTCACTTCAATGGGACTGCTCGTAGTGAAAAAAGCAGCCCATTCATTTCTATGGGGAGCGCTCGTATGCCGGCTCCCATAGAAATGAATGGAACTGCTTTATACGCGCTGATTCTGAACGTGTTTTACGTTCAGAGTAAGCTACCGTATACGTAGTGTCAATGAGCCCTTACACTGACAGGACGCGTATTAGGCCGTACCCATGACAATGTGGCGCAGGAAAATATTACAATGTTCCACCAATGACTGAACTACTACTGAAAGTAAAATAAATTAGAATATCATTTTGCATTTACAATCCTGTAAATGCAAAACCTGTACAATAAAATGACATGTGTGCAGGAAATTTGTATATTGTATTATGCAAAACAAGTTCTGTCTCAGCTGCTGGATTGTAACATCTCAGACGTACACTAGGTGGCAGACTGAACACATATTTTATAGGAAAGTAGACAATATAAAAAATATATAGTCAGGTAATGGCGAAAATAAATCATGGCTCTGCAAGGGAAATAGATGATAGTAGATAAAATAAATAGAGAACAGGATGGTACAGATAATGGCAATGAAAGAGAATTGGATGAATATAAATTCTAAGTTTAAAGTTATAAATATTGTATCCAAGATACTGCCATCCCATTATACTCTGATGAGTCTAGGAATTAAGTGGAGGAAGCCTCTCATGTATAATATATCCAGGCCGCAATGCAGCCAATACCTTATCAACATTGAGACAATACATAGATACTTCCATCAAAATTATGTTACAAGGAGAAAAACAGGGAGAAGCTATAGGGGCTTGAAGGGGTAGTGGTGCATATGAGCGCTGGTGCTTGAGGAGGCTCAATAACCCCTCTGACACATAAGGAGATGGAACAGCCCAGGTATGGATAGAGCTTTTCAATACAGGGAGCCACAGTAAATGTGTTATTCTTCTGATCTCAGTAGTTACATTTATTGTTATATATTTCATTGAACCTCCCCACCATGTCATTAACAGTGACGTCTTCAAGACACAAGCACTACTTATCTCCAGGAAACCCACAAGCACATATCCATTGAAAGCCCATGATGATATCAGCAGTGATGTTACTAACGTAGTGTCACTTGTCACCCCAAATGTCATGCTCACAGCGTCATCTGGTATTGAACGCGCGTATCACATTGAAGGCAATAGGTAAAAAAGCCTCCCATTGATTTCAATGGGTAGCATGCGTATCAATCAATGGAATCTGTTTTAACACCGCTCACTCTGAACGAGTTTACGTTCAGAATGAGTGGAGCGTTTACTCCGTGTGAAGGCTCCCTAAGATCAGTGGGGGTTACAACAACCAGTATCCCTGCTAATTGGGTGTTCTCAGCAATTTACTTAATCCACATATAATTTTTCCGTTCTATGGGTGGGTAAACAGCTGATCAGTGGGGATGCGGTGTTGTACCCCCTCCAGTCTAATACAGGTGACCTCTCTTTAGGATAAGTCAGTGGTATTTTTAGCCTGCAAAACCCTCTTAAAAGCATAACTAACAAGAAAATATAATAAATAAGCAAAATATATTAGAAAATGCACAATTTTAACCTTGATAGTACATATATATATATATATATAGTGCAGCAACAGTGAATAAGATAAGATAATCCTTTAATAGTCCCACAGTGGGGAAATTTCAGTATGTTTCAGCTGCATAGTAATACAGATACAGGATAATACACAGTAAATATTACAGAAGTAGTAGACACACATATGCTGAGAAAGATATACTAGGAGTCCATAGCAGCTTAGGAACAGAGAAGAAAGAAGGAGGACATTCATAATCATTAGTTCTCTGTGCGGAGTGATCTTCGCTTGGTCTGATGTAGATTATACAGCCTGATCGCGGTTGGAAGGAAGGTCTTGCGATAGCGCTCCTTCTCACACTTGGGGTGAAGCAGACGCTCACTTACAGTGCTGTCAAGTGCCATCAAGGTCTCATACATGGGGTGAGATTTGTTCTCCCGCATGGAGGTCACCACGGACATTTAACTTTAAAGAGGACCTGTCATCAGGGCTGAAAAGCCCAATGACTTGCATCATTTGATACAATAGTACAAAAACCATGGAGCGCGGTTTATCTCGTGTACGCTATGTATGTATGTCATATTGACACCAAACACAAAAAAGTTGCATACATATTAACAAAGACACTCAACCCAATATTCTGAGTGATTAAACAATGATTGGTACAAAAGTTTTTTATTGGCACAAAACATGTGAATTAAAAACCAGAACCAGCTCTTGGAACCTCACTCTGAGCATTTGGTGTTTTGCTCATCCAGATCTGTTCAGCAGCTTCTAAGATATAAGGCCTTTTAGTGTAGAAGGGTGACGGAGGAGTCTCTATGTGGTGCATTTTATGCTGTGTTACAGATGATGTATGTCATTGGCCTTTTCAGTCCTAGGGACAAGTCTACTTTAAGCACAACTCAAGTGAATGTTGGTTTGTGTTCTATGTTCAGACCACATATTAGGGACCATTCACACGGAGGAAATGGCGCTGAATTTGGTGTGGAATTTCAGCGCTGAAAAAAAAGCCTCTGCTAGCAGCAGAAAGAGGAACCAATTGAAGTCAATGGGAGGCTTTTTTTTTCAGTGCTGAAATTCCACACCAAATTCAGCGCCATTTTCCACAGTGTGAATGTACCCTTAACAGTGTTTTTGTCAGATTTTTTGCAGGCATTTATTTTTTGATTTTATGGATTTTGATTTGAATTGTTTGCTTTTAGGCAGATGCAGACAACACTGGGATTGCTAGCAATTATCTTATGAAGACAGCTTATTAGAACAGTTGCTGCAATCCTTCTGTGGCTCATGAAATGTTTGTTTTGTATCTCCACTTATTAACATGGATTGTTATGATACTATTTACGAGGCTTCCATTAGGACAGGATATGAAACAAGTCTCATCTTGCATTACTACATTAGTAGGCATCACTTTGTAGACATTAAAGGGCCTTTACTATAAATTTAAATACATTTACATTTGTAGACAATTAAAAGTTAAACATTTTGGGGGAAAAAATAATTAAAAATTTTGCTGAATTTTATAGATATTTTTTCTTACCATTTTAAGATCACAATCTTTTTGTCTTGATTGGCTTTCCAAAGAATACGGCAATGAATGGAGGAACTTTCTATGGTCTGACACTTGGCAGAAATTCAACCTTATTGTGGACAAGTTATGAGGAAGAATCAGTGCATTTATGAGAAGATAATCCGGTCACAACAATGAAAGCATGGCTTGTTTACTGAGCCTAAAAGGTTTTTGCATTCATGGTTGTATCCATTGGCAACAGATCACTACAACAGACAGTCACCACTAAGATGGCTAGAGAAAATCTTTACAACTCTGAAATATCTTTCATTTTTAATATTTGTTTAAAATGTTTAGTATATTATGTATATATGGTTTATATATATATATATATATATATATATATATATATATATATATATATTTAGTATATATGGTTATGTTTATGTTAAAGCAGATTTATTATCATGTCTATGGCTGGGTTCACACCAGCGTTTGGTTTTCTTCACAACGCATTTTTTGGGCAAAAACCAGATGGAATTCCAGCAGACCTGATTATAGGTAACTACTTTTTAAGCGGATTGCGTTTCCATTTTTTAGGCCCCCAAGCGGACCCAATGAACAGAAACCTAAGTGCAAATGTGAACTTAGAGTAAAAGAATAGCAGTTTGTATTTTGCCCGTGATGTGACCGGTTGCTATGGGCAAAAAGATTTTATTTTAGGTAATAGTAAATCTGTCTCATCAGTTCAAAATGGTACAGGCCGGCTAGGTGAGAGGCCATAGACATGGGTCAGAAGGGGTACTATGTCTACTTAAGAAGGGCCATAGTCCAAAAACAACTTCCTCTCCTGCAAAACAGACCTCAGAAGAGTAGGACTTGGGTGGTGACCAAAACAGGAAAATGGTCCATGTCAATTGTTTTATCACCCAACGTGACTACAATCATTGTGCTCCACGAGCATTTCTTCTGAAATCCTAATGACATCAGTCATCTACAGCTAATCTCCGCATATTATCAGAAGATGACGACTTATCATTTTAGAGCAGTAATAAAGTACTATTTGTGAAAATAAAACTTGACACTTCTATGGTCTGCACACATGGCACTTTAGACTTAGATGGCACTTGCTCAAACAAACATAGTAACCATACACTCTAGTGTTGTCTAAGAACTGATCTGGGAAAAGTACCATAAATAGTATTGCTTCTTTCTCCTACGGTTGCCTTTAATAAGCACTGGCACTCCCTAGTATGGAGCGCAGTGGTGTGTTTACCCATGTCCAGGTAATGAAGTTGAAAGGGTATGGCTAGGTCACTACTACTTTTTTTTAAATGCATTTTGGATGTTTTTAAATGCACCTTAAATGCACGTTCATGCCAAAGATCCCTGTAATCCCATAGTGGCCTCTTCATGCAGTATAATGTCCCATAGATGCCCCTCCATGCAGTATAATATTCCACAGTGACCTCTCCATGCATTATAATGTGCCATAATGGCCCCTGCAAACAGTATAATGTCCCACAGTGGCCCCTCCACACAGCATAATGTGCCATTATGGCACATACATAGGGCTGACCGAATGGGGTTTTGATACAAATTTTCCAAAAATGTCAGGTTTGAGCAAAAATAACATTTTACTAACTTACTTTGGGCTCCAGTGTGTCCTCTTTGAGCTTCTTCTGGCCTCCTAAATGTCACATGGGCCTGCCTATTGCCTGCTGTACAGGCAACATGATCCACTGATGATCCAGCCTAGATGGGGAAACGCGTTGAACATTAACACACAGTGTAGCAGACGGATATCTCTCTGAGGCATTTGCAACGGACTTTCTGGGCATTTGTACATCTAGGAGTGCACCCTGATTAAGGTGAATTGAAACTCCTCATGAAATATGCCTATATGTGTGAATCAGTCTGTGTGGTTTTAAACTGTGTCTCATGGAATTCAAAGGGAGCCATCCTGATTTACATTTGAGGTTATCTGGTACTATTTGGTACACATAACGCTACTGTACCTAGGGTGAAGCTTCAGCAAATTATTATAGGCTACGGGAGTAGAATCACTCACTTTTTATGGCCACTGCATGAGTGATGAGGACATTTAGTTACTGTTACATAGATCCCCACCCCGCCATTTAAATTGGAACTCATTGTTATGTGATTCCTAATATTTGTATTTACTTATTCTGTTATTTATAAAAAGCTAAGTGTTAATGTTCTATCTTCAAGACCTATCCCCTCAATTCTCGATATGAACAAATGATAGTGTCCTTACACTGGATCTGTTAGAAACACTTGATCCCCATTGTCTGGTTTTCCAATTCATTTTTATTGATGACCTATCCTCAAGATAAGAGATCATTGGGGGTTCAACACTCAAGATCCTTGCTGATCAGCTTTTCAAAAGAACCATGGCGCTGGTGCACGCACTGTAGCCCTACTCTGTTTATATTGTATTGATCATTTCCTACCGGTCATGCAACTACAGCCTTGTCCTATAAACTTCTATGGGATGAGCCTGTTATTACATTGCACGATCCCTATAAAACAGATAGGGTGTGATTAAGAGGACATGTGGTTTAATGTGCACCCTGATCCTTTCAAACAACTGATCCATTGAGGGGAGGTCCTAGGTATCAAACCTCCACTGATTTCATATTGATGATCACTAGATAAAGATGAGTTGGAAAATCCCTTTAATATAGTCTAAGTGCCCCATTATGACTCCTTATATAAATGTTTTCACTTCCATAAATGATTCCCCTAAAATTTATAATGCTCCCTTATATAAATTATCCCATTACATTCGAATGACCCCATTATTGCCCCCTAGTACCACTTGTAATAATAAGTTCCCCAATTATTATAAATACCTGCCTCTGATCCCTTGATGCACAGAGCTGTTGCTGCCACGTCTTCTTACTTCTTGCTTAGACTTGTAAGACTTCAGGCCTGTACTTTACAAGGCACTGTGACCACAAACAAGATGTCTGTGTCTCAGCACAGGAGGTGCAATGCTGTGACGTCACAGTGCCCAAATGTGTTGAGGAGTCATCTTTCTTGTGATCATGGCGCCTTGTAAGTTACAGAGTGGCAGAGCAGTAAGCCAACCGCTTCCTGCTCTAGCATGCATTTCCATTGTATTGAAGTCCTGCAGTACTGCTAGAGTTTGTAGTGGCATCACCACAGAGTCAGTGAGCCTGGGGTCGCCTCTCCAGCCCCCCGCTATCTGTGCTTCTGCATTAGCAATCTATATATATTTATATATATAAAACTCAAATTCTGTAGTAGTCTGCTCTATACAAATCCACAGTTCTCCCCCGATTTTGGTGAAATCTGGCACGTCCCCTCTCCACCCACAGGAGCAGAATACTGCGCACGTTACATCTCGTTAGTGTCTCCTCGTCATGAAATTGGGGCCCCCGAAGTTAGGCCCTATACATATAATGGGGAAATATGAAAGTGCTGAGGGGAAAACAACAGCTGTGACTGACAGGGATGGATTATAGCAACGGTGCAAAAGAGTCACTCCTAAAGGGGCTGCACCACCACACACACAAACATTTCACAAACACCATATGAACATCACATAGACAGCACACATACACATAGTTTTCTTGTAAAGTGGCTTTTTTGTCTTCAGCCCTTCTTGACACAAGCCAGCCTCCAAAAGCCTTTGCTTCACTGTGCATGCATACACACTGACACCTGAGCGCTGACATTACTAGCAAACTAAGCATTGGTGTTGAATAGAGATGAGCGAGTAGTTAAATACTCGATATTCGATATTCATTTCGAGTAGCCCCTCAATATTCGACTACTCCAATCGAATATCGAATCCTATTATACTCTATGAGGGAAAAATGCTCATTTCAGGGGTAGGCAACATTCGATCACATTGAACTGACCAAGTCCACGAGTGATTGTCGGGCTGGATTCTCCGAGAAGTCTTCTCCGCACAGCGTCCCCGCGGTCTTCCGGCATCGGGCCTGGGCAGAGCCGACTGCGCATGCCCGCACTAAAAGAAAATGGCTGCTCACAGTCAAAACGGCCATTTTCTTGTAGCGCGGGCATGTGCAGTCAGCTCTGCCCAGGCCCAATGCTTGGCAGAGTGAATTCAGAGCCAGAAGACGCCGTGGGGACGCTGCGCAGAGAAGACTTCTAAAGGTAGGAGAAGAACCAGCGTTGATTGGCCGACTCGAATAGCGAGTAGTATTCAATCGAGTATGAGTTTTTCGAATACTGTAGTATTCGATCGAATACCTACTCGATCGAATATTACTCGCTCATCTCTAGTGTTGAACTGATACCTTAGCTGAATCCTCTCTAGAATACAGCCATGGCACTTGCTGGAATTTTTTGGGCACCCTGAAGACTCCATCACAGCAATTGAACCGTTCTTCTTGATGTTCTTGATGATCCGATAAATGGTTGATTTAAGAGCAATCTTACAAGCAGCAATGTCCTTGCCTATTAAGCCCCTTTGATGCAAAACATTGATGACTGCAACTGTTTCCTTGGAGATAACTATGGCTAGCAGAAGAAGGCAAAGAGTTCAAGCACCGTCCCCCTATGAAAGTAACCAGTCTGCTCTTATAATTCAATCAACATGAGTGATATCAGCTGCCTTGAGTCCTCAGCTAACCAGGAGATCACTAAAATTATGTTAGAAGGTAATTTTGTGGCAGGGCTGAAATTCACTGGAAATTAGGTTTTTGTGATTAGGTTAATTTCCCTAGCAAGCAACGACTATACCTGCTCACTCTTCATACCAATCTAGAGTTAATGCAAACTATTACTATAAAAACTAGGAAAAGAATATTTAATTATGTTAAATTCTTTGATAGAAAAAGGAAACAACACTTTTTTGGGTCAATGTTTGTTTATTTTTATAAAACCTAGAGACATTGTCTGGATTAAAACCGAATCAGAACATCTTTTAAGGAAATGAGACCCATCTGCAGAGAGCATTTTTGGGGTTAATTGCCTCTCAACATTGTGAAGCAGGGTACCGGTTGGCTGACTGAGATATCATTGAAGGTCTAACACAGGGGTCGGGAACCTATGGCTCATGAGCCAGATGCGGCTCTTTTGATGGCTGCATCTGGCTCGCATGCTGCGGGCCTCACAAGCACTATTATACTCGGGGGTCTTTTCGGTTCCCCGAATATAATGATCGGAGGCCCAGGAGAGGTAAGGGAACATAAAAAACAGTGTTACTTACCTCTCCGGGCAGGCTTCGGGCCTACTAGCATGATGTCTCAGATGTCACATGACCGGGGCCTGTGTCCATATGCATCGCGACACGTCCCGGACGTCATTGAAGATGGCTGACAGCGGCAGGAGAGTGTAGCAGGGCCAGGGAAAGGTAAATGTTTTTTATGTTTTTATTACACCCTTTGAAATCCAAAATGTGGGTCAGTCTCAAAACTATTGGCCATGACTGTATTAAGGCTGATTGACATGTGTCATGGTTTGTATAGTGAACAGTGAGAAAGAGAAACATTGCAGTACCATACAACTAAAAGACTGCGCACAAAACCTGCCTGCCAGTGTGAGAAGACTATAAGAATACTTCTGAGCCATTGTGGACCGCTGACAGCAACATGACCTATTGCTGGACTGTGGGCTTCTAGAGAGACCTTTCCAGCACTGGAGCCTGTACTGTGGGTGGATAGAAACCTTGTTACTCCTGCGTGAGTGTGACTAGAGACTGGGACTCTACTAATCACCATGGCCTTGCATTATACTGTGAATTGTTCTGTGAGCATATTAAAGACAGTAACCACTAAGCTATGTGCCCACAAGAGACTTGTAACCGCAAAGCTGTGTGTTCAACAAAGACCTGTAAGTGCTAACCTGTGCACCTACTAAAGACTTGTAGCCACTAAACTGTGTGCATATCAGGGACTTGTACTTGCTGTATAGCCACCAGAGACTCGTAACTAGTAAAATGAGTGCCCATTAGAAACCTGTAATTGAGACTACACTTGCCAAGTTGCCTGACATGACTTGTAACAGCCAGGCTGTGTAGTAAGTATGCGTTATGCCATGGTTAAAATAAAGGGTTTTGTTGCTTTAAATTGTTTTGTTTCCAACGCCATTACTGCACCATCATATCATCATAACTGGGAAACGGTGCACATCTCAAAATATGACCCTCTTATATAAAGTATTTCACCAGAATCTATTTTCTATTTCTTAACATGGTGGGAACAGTTGCTACTAGATTTTATAGGTATTAACATTAAATAATAAAACAAAATTGTCTTTCATATAATTCTGTTACTAGGCAACCAATTGTTCCTGGCAAATATACAGTAGCAGAACTCAAATGATCAGCTGGCACAAAAAATCTGAACATTAAACAGTAGCCTGGCATTTCACTTGGATCAACAAAAGAATCAGTAGTCCTTAGACTAGAATATGTGTGAACACTAAGTACGGCTGGCATCACTTTACATGATTCTTACTAATAGATTTCTGCAGGTTGCTGTATAGAATTTAATACTTTTTTCAGTTCTACAAATATATTCAGAAATAAAGGTAAAAGCATAAAGATCTAATTCAGGGAATTCAGTTATAATGATAAGACCATAACTATTATATTACTAATACTAGTGGAGTACCCGCGGCTTCACTCGCGGAAAATATGTTGAATTATTGGTTATGCTAAAGTAAAATTTTCAGTGTACACTATAATTGACATTCTCAGAGCTACAGTAAATCTTTTTTCCACTTTACATTTTTATTATTTTGGCATTTTACTAATTTGTCGTAACATTGATGTGAACAACAACTTTTTTTTTTTCATTTCAACATTTTTATTGATTTTACATATTCAATACATATAATGTAGTAAACTATTTTTTGAACAATTTTTTGTCAAAAATTTAAATTTATGCCCCTTACACAAACATATAAAACATGTACACCCAATTAACAACTTAGTACAGTGATGGCGAACCTTTTAGAGCCCGAGTGCCCAAACTGCAACCCAAAACCCACTAAATTACCGTGAAGTGCCAACACGGCAATTTATCCTTAATACTATTGCGAACATTCACAGAGCCACAAATTACAGTCATGTGAATGGGGCTTTACAGAGATTTTAATAATACAAACAACTTTGTACTGAAATGTAAAGGTCTCTGCATTTAGTACTTTGAACAATTCATATTCACTATTTACATCGCACTGTTTTATAGTGACCGTGTAATGTCATTACATCTTGTTCTAATATCATGTCTGCTATAAAACAGATACTGTGTGATATAAATAGTGAGGGGACCCCAGACAGTATTATATGCACCGCAGTGGCCCCCCCTACAGTACTATATGCTCCACAGTGGGCCCACTACACAGTATTATATGCTCCATAGTAGCCCCCCACAGGATTATATGCTCCACAGTGCCACCCACACACAGTATTATATGCTTATCAATACGCCCCCCAGTATTATGTCTTCCTCAGTACCCCACATACACAGTATTATATGCTCCTCAGTACGCTCTTCAGTATGACTGAAGAGGCCTACACTGACAGCTTTCAGCTGTATATGCATTTGCACATACAACTGAAGGCAGCGATTGCTCATCAACAGGGAATCCTGTACCGGATTCCCTGTTAGTGAGCGATCCGGGCGACCGCACGCGTGCCAGCATAGACGGCTCTGTGTGCCCTCTCTGGCATGCAAGCCATACGTTCTCCATCACTGACATAGTGCAACCCTTCCCCCCCTCCCTCCAGTGTAATCTATAAGTAGTTCACAGAGAAAAGAGTAAAATTGATTTACAGTTACACAACTATCTATTGTAGTGCTTCAGTGATAAAGAACAGAGATTGGACTATAATGGACTGGGGTAAAGTTATGTTCCCTGATAAAGCTGCCTTCAGACTGTTTAGGACATCTGGAAGAGAAAAAATGGTGAGCGTTACCATGAGTCCTTTGTCATGCCAACAGTAAGGCTTCATGTCCCTTTTATGTGTGGGAATGCTTTTCATCCAAGGGAGAGGGCTCATAATTTTTCCTAAGAGCACTGCCTTCAATAAAGAATGATATCTAAGCTTCGTCCAAGAGCAAATTCTCCCAACCATACAGGAGCAATTTGGTGATAAACAATGCTTTCTCCAGCATTATGGAGCACCATGTCACAAGGCATGGTGAACAAAACGTTGAAATTTTGGATTCCCCAGATTTCTCAGATTTCAATCCCACTGAGAAAATGTTGTCAATCCTCAAAAAGTGGGTGGACAAACAAACAGAAATTGGGATAATCCCTAAGCACTGAATAGACAGAAATGGATTGCTATTAGTTAAGAACTGGCCAAGAAGCTGCTATCTAGCATGTCAGTCTTGAAAAATGAGGTTCAGCACTGTAAATATTGAGTCTTTGAATAAACTTAATGTATTTGTCAATAACATTTTAATACGTAGAGAATGCTTATTCTCTTGTACTTCAGTACTCATAGAAACTTCTGAATTTCACTAGCTGCACATGACTGAGTTTCACCTGATTCTGGGAGCGGGACTCCTAGCATTATAGCTTTCTATGATGCCAGGAGTTCCTGCCTCCCAGCAACATACTGTTCTGTACTGTAACTGGTAGTATCAAAGATAACCAAGATGCTAGGAGTCCTGCTCTTGCATGAAGTTCAAGCCGGTAAATCTGGCTAACACATGAACCAAGTTTCACGGGTGAAATTCGGTCATGTGCAGCTACCATAAAAGATCTAGAAACAACAAATCCGACCCTCATCCCTGAAACTACAAAAATGCTAGTTCACACCCTCATCATCTCATGATTTGATTACTTCCTTTTCTATGGCCTCCCAGCAAATCCTGTCACTCCCCTCTAGTCCTCTCTCAACTTTGCCACTTGCTTAATCGGTCTCTCTCCTTGTTTTTCATCATTCTTTTCTCTTTGCCACTTCCATCACTGGTTATCCATTGTCCAGCAAATAGATATTAAAATGCTAGTGCTCACATACAAGCCCATCCACACTTTATCTGCTTCATACATCTCTGACCTAATCTCTTGCTACCTCCCCAAAGCTAACCTCTGATCCTTTCAACACCTCCTTCTGTGGTCTGCTCCTATCTTCACACATCCACCTCCAAGACGTCTCCAATGCATACCCTCTACTCTGGAATTCACTATCATGACACATAAGACTGTCTCCCACAATCACAACCCTCCCCTATTGTCTCTCTCCCACTTGCCATATAGATTGTACAGTAAGCCCTTCCAGACAGGGCCCTCTATTGCACTGTGCCAGCTGGTTGCTCTGTTAGTCTATTGTATTTGTTTTTTTGTTTGTTTTATGTAAATCCCCCCCTTTAAATGTACAACACCTCGGAATCAATGGCACAAAAATTATAATAATAAACTCAAAATGTTTGACAATGACTGTATATCCTAGCAGACCATGTCAGCCCATGTGCTCACCTGCACACACTACAAACAATGCAAGCATCTAAAGCTTCCTTAAGCTACTGTACCAGTAAATCAACGTTGGTTAAAATACTATGACATCTGAAACAGGTTATACAGCTTTTTAAAATGGTCAATTTTAGATAAGTAGGGGTCTGACTGCTAGGACATTATTAGGAGATTATCACAGCACCAAATCCATATATGGCATACCTCAAGTGTCACTATAGGTGGTTTACATACAAGGGTGCTTAGTTTCCCGTAGGGAAAGGGATTTTAAGAACATTAAAAGACACTGAAAAGCACAAATCTAATATTACACATATCCCAGAGAACTTCTGTCACACCTTCAAGGCCTTTCTCCTCCACCACAGGAGACCTCACCAGAGATCAGACCTTTTGGTGGAATTGTCAAAGCATCTGCATGAGAAATGGAGTTGCCCAGTTCCACTCATAGGTCAGGGAGTGGGGCTATCTTTGTAGGAGATTTGTGGAAGTCACTGAGCATAAACAGGAAAATGCTTATCATAATTTATATTTGAGGCACATGTCTTCTATTTAGAAAGGGGTTGGAATTACAGGACACTAACATGTCAGTAATCAAATTCCCTATTGACTTGGAGGACAGGTATGCTGGGCTCTGCTGATAAGAGCCTGAAATCCCAGATAACACTATAAATAAATTATAAGCATTTATACATGGGGTTAGAAGGAAAGCCAGGCAATACAATGTGATCAAAAGAAGCCCACCAGTAATCTTCCCAGTCCTGTGCACAGTCCAGTCATACTAGTGTGACCACCTGTCAAAATCCAGAATAACCACCTTTCGCAGATCGGACCGCTATGAGACGTGCAGGAAGAGAGGGGATGTTGTGATGTTGTTCACTGGGATGTTGAGCCATGCCGTTATGCGGTTGAGCATCCATGTCGCGAACAACCCGATTAAGGTGGTCCCACAGATTCTCAATTGGGTTCAAGTCCGGGGAATTTGCTGGCCAAGGGTGTACAGTAAACTCATCCTAGTGCCCCTCAAACCACGCACGTACACTGCAAGCTTATAACACATCGCATTGTCCTGTTGGTAGAGGCCATCATCCTGAGGAAAAACAATTCACCTGTAGGGGTGAACATGGTCTGCAAGGATAGATGCATACTTGTGTTGATCCATCATGCCTTCCACAATGATGAGGACACCCAGTTGGCTGATGACACGTGCCTTCTGCGATTGGTTATTTGACGTTGAGGTCAAAAGTAGGCGGTGGTCACATTATTATGACTGGACTGTGTACATGATTAGTCTATCCCTGAGGCCAGGTTTCTCAACATCCAGAGCAGCAGTTGAACTCTTTCCAATAAAACTAAGTTTTATAAAACCCAGCAGACCAGCCTTGAGATGTTTGGATGAGGGATTCCATGTGTTAGGTTCATTGACTCTCCCAAATGCAATAGGATATCAATGGTGGCTCAGTATACCTCCACTACCTGTTGATTGTAGAGTTTTGCACCATTCAGTAGATCTCTGAATAGGGATTGTCAAGGGCAATCTAACAGCAATGCAGGTTGTCAGGTAAGTGACAACTGGTTACTGAGATCTCCCTTTTATTCGACAAGAACAGAAGATGGAGAGGATCATAACCTCATGTAGGAATATCGGCAGCAAAGTCAGGATGAGTCAGGGATTATTTTCCCTAATGTTACATGTAAGCAATACCAAGGTGAAAAGATTTTGTAATTCATTTCCTGGTAGGTGTTATTAATGGCTGAATTATGGGCAAACAATAATGTTGAAATCTCTTTCCCAGTTAAAGAGGAAGGGTGAGACTTCACCTTTGGGTTGGGATGTTGGATTTTATAGATTATGCCAAGAGTATGACTGCAATGACCTGACCCTCCACAAAGCAGCTTGCAAGTTTTCCATGTTGTGGTAGAGGAGGATAACCAGGGGTGGTATGTCAGCAGGGTCATAGCTTCTGTTACCACGGAGCCAGGTTTTACAGATTGGGTCCTCTAACCCTGGAATTCAGTCTGGGGTGCCCAAAACCGGAGGGAGTGGTGATGGGTAGTCTTTTATTATCTGGAGTATAATTCAAGCCATCTAGCAAAGGAATACAATAAATCATGTAATAGACTGCCATACTGTAACATCACTACTAAATTACCCCGTTCCATACAAAGAATATTGAGCTATCATATGTTTATACTCATAGGACCTTACAGTACATTTGTGTGCAGGAAGCATGATGTCTAGACTGTTACTGTGAACAGTGGTGGATATGTCCCAGACCTGCAGGACAATGTCAAATCTTGACAAACACAATGGAAAAATCTTGTTCCCAGTAACTAATGGCTTTGGAAATTGAATGCGATATTAATGTACTTGGAAGTGAGCAGATTCCTCTTGGTGTATAAACAGCAAATGCATGAAGATAAATGCTTTTTAATGTAACTGTCCAACAGGAACCACAGCTGCCAATAACATATCCATGTGGTCTGGAGTCTCAGTTTAGTGTTGCTTTTCTCTAAACTTCATATGTAAGCATTAGTTTCAGTAGAACGAATTGTGTGTAGCGATAACTCAGTTGCTATAGGAACAAAATGCAGACTATTCTGGCAAGTTCTCCGATGGCAAACACTATTAAGTCAGTACTGAGATGCCTGAATTATTTTTTTTATTGTTATTTCCATGCTTGTGTAACAGGTGCTGACGGGAAATTGTAGGCATCAGGATGGCGGCAATATGGCTGCTCAACGCTGCTGACATGGCTCTCTTCCATCACCAACACACTTCTCTGTCCAGACTGTCTTCTCCCGGGCAGCAACCCTTGCAACTCACCTGGAGTATCCCTCTGATGGAGAAAGAACACACTTGTCTTCTGGCTTCTCACTGTGGTTTCCTTTATACTTCAGAAGATGTTTGTAGTACAACAAGTCTTCTACAGGGTTGGCAAATACAAAGTAAAGTAGTAAAGTAACCATGCAAGTCACCAGGCGGCAGCACCGACCAGAACACGTCCTCAGTCGAGGGGAATATGCTGTCTGCCACTGTAGGACCTTGTATTTCTATCTGCCAAATATACATTAAAAGTGCACTGGTTAACTGAACCGCCTGGCATCTTATGGACATGTCTCCCTGTTCTCCTGAAAGCTATCCACACAGCGCCATGACCTATGAAGATGTCTCCCTTACAAACTGTTCCTCTACAGTGACCTATCCTACTGCTCTTGTATGCTGTCTGCCTCCCACTGTAGCATGTGAACAGGTTCTTAAATACTGAACCATTTCCGACCTTGGGCAATGATGTCAGTAAGACCATAGAAAAGTAACAAATGACTTCTCTCACAGTCTCCAAAAACTACCAGAACTATTGACCGGTGACAACATGCATCTTAGAGCAACATCATGAATGCAAATTCTAAGCATACCAAATACAATGTAATACAAAGGTCAATGCATCCGATATACAGTGTATGATATAACAATATAACGTGACTATAATGTGCCTATATGCAGCACTAAAATCCTTTAGTCCTGAAACTGTGCTAACACTATACAAGCCACTCACTCTTGGTGTTATGTCAGTCCAGGTAGCTGCAACGGGGCTAAGGGATTGCAGTAGGGAATCTCGCCCTGCACTACTCCCACTAGCTAACCCGGTCCCTGCCTCACGGGTGTAGGTCGGCTGTTCTCAGGCTAAACCTGACCCCGACAGCTCCTCTCTCACTGACACCGTAGGCCTAGAGGGAAGTGGGAGAAGGAATGCCCTATTAGATCTCTAGGGACTGGAGACTAAAGGGGGTCACCCCTAACGAACAAGTGAAGCTGCTACTGACAGGGACTGACAAGGGTGTGCGCTGACTAACAACACAAGCAGCACACAGGAAACATGTAGGAAAGGATTCCCCAAACCAATATGGGAAGGAACCGTACACTAGGAAACAAACACAGGGAAACTGAGTAGAAATCAAAGGATAAGGCAATTCACTCACACAGTCAATTATACACGGAGGGAGGATTGGTGAACACAGAAGGGAAAACACACAAACCAACTTGTTCACCCAAAACCTCCCAAAAACCAACCACGGAACTTCCTCTATCCAAGATAACCACCTACTCCTCCTGCTAAGGCCTAGCTCTGTAAAAGCGACACTCAGCACAGAACCATGGGAGGCATGGGTTTAAATACAGAGTAGAGACCACTCCTCCCAGGTGCAAATGGGAGGACAGACTAATCAACCAGGAAATAAAGCTGCCTACCAACAGTGCGTGCGAGCAAGTCAGAAGGTGTGCACCAATACCCACGACACAAAATACTCCTAACACTTGGCATAACTCCTCTTGTACCTGTCCCAAGGAAACCACACAGTAGAACCGGACAAATAGCCAATTGTTTATGGTGTGAATCTTCAAAACCTTACACATGTATCTTATTGCTGTTTTGTAACAATAATGTCTTGAGATAGCTTGCTGGTTTTCCCCATTATGTTTCTGTGTAGCACCTTAGTAATGAGTCCCCTTTTATAGGCCATCAGTTGAACCAGCTAATATTGTATTTCACTGAGTGGCAGGATTGCTTTCTAATTTCTGATGGATTTCAGCTGGTATCATGATGTTTGCATCTCTCTTTCTTTGTGTGTTTAATTACTTTTTTTTCGTGTCATTTCTCACTATTACACATAACTTAACTTATGGACAAGAATGACTTAATTTCTTTTCCTGTATGCATTGGATAAGTTGTTACCAACATCTTTAGAAATATATTTATTTTTTAAAATGGTGATATGTTCAATACTTATTTCACCCACTGTGTGTGTGTGTGTGTGTGTGTGTGTGTGTGTGTGTGTATATATATATATATATATATATATATATATATATATATATGTATATATATTTTTTTTTTTATTATTATTTTTTTTTTCAATGTACATTGTGAGCCCCATATAGGGATCACAATGTACATGTTTTTTTTCCCTATCTGTCTTTGTAAAATGAGAGGAAATCCACATAAACACAGGGAGAACATACAATCTCCTTACAGATGTTGTTCCTGGTGGGATCCAAACCCAGGACTCCAGCCCTACAATGGTAACCACTGAGCCACTGTGTTGCCATATACAGATAGAAATTAGATAAGATAGATAAATAGATAGATATATCCTATCCTACTTAATAGTATAAATGTGAAAGTTTGTGTGTTTGAATGTTTGTTACTCAATCACGCAAAAACGGCTGAACGGATTTGAATGAAATTCGGCACATAGATAGATTGTAACCTTGATTAAAAAAAAATAGGCTACTTTTTATCCCGGAAAATGACATGGCTTCATGACTGTTATGAATTTATGTTCACATACTAGATTACACTGTTCCTTCAGCAGCCTTATCTCAGGTTTTGATAAAGCTAGGTCTGTTATCTCTCTGTGTAAACATTCAGCTAACCCTCAGTGGTTTGTGTACATGCATTTGCATATTATCTCATCTGCTCCAGGCATTGCAAACAAACTGATATGGGCAAACACCTCTAATCCAAATTGGCAGTTTGTCAATTTTAAACATGCCTGGAAAAAGAAAATCTAATTTGTCGCAAACAACGAGAGCTATGAAGGAAGCCAGAAGTCAACAGAGTTCTCCTCAAGCAGAACTGAGGGGGGATCATCGTTGCCAACAACACATGCATTCTATGGTGTCGCAGCGAGCTGCTGAGATGCCGGAACAATTACAGGCACAGTGCAAGGAACAAGTTCAGCGGCAGGCCAGCTTCAGAGTTGCTGAAACGCTGAAGCATGAGGATCATCAAAGCCAACAACACGCTCATTATATGGCTTCCCAGCGAGCTGCTGAGATGCTGGAACAATCCCAGGCACAGCGTGAGTAACGCATTCAGCGACAGGCCAGCTTGACAGCTGTCAAAATGCCGGAGCAGGCGGATCATCAACATCAACAACAAGCTCATTATATCGCGTCCCAGGGAGTTGCTGAGGTGCCGTAACAATCACAGGCACGGTGCAAGGAACAAGTTCAGCAGCAGGAAAGCTTGAGAGCTGCCGAAATGCCACAGCAGGCAAACCATTGTCGCCAGGAATTTGTTAGGAGTATTTTGTGTCGTGGGTATTGGTGCACACCTTCTGACTTGCTCGCACGCACTGTTGGTAGGCAGCTTGATTTCCTGGTTCATTAGTCTGTCCTCCCATTTGCACCTGGGAGGAGTGGTCTCTACTCTGTATTTAAACCCATGCCTCCCATGGTTCTGTGCTGAGTGTCGCTTTTACAGAGCTAGGCCTTAGCAGGAGGAGTAGGTGGTTATCTTGGATAGAGGAAGTTCCGTGGTTGGTTTTTGGGAGGTTTTGGGTGAACAAGTTGGTTTGTGTGTTTTCCCTTCTGTGTTCACCAATCCTCCCTCCGTGTATAATTGACTGTGTGAGTGAATTGCCTTATCCTTTGATTTCTACTCAGTTTCCCTGTGTTTGTTTCCTAGTGTACGGTTCCTTCCCATATTGGTTTGGGGAATCCTTTCCTACATGTTTCCTGTGTGCTGCTTGTGTTGTTAGTCAGCGCACACCCTTGTCAGTCCCTGTCAGTAGCAGCTTCACTTGTTCGTTAGGGGTGACCCCCTTTAGTCTCCAGTCCCTAGAGATCTAATAGGGCATTCCTTCTCCCACTTCCCTCTAGGCCTACGGTGTCAGTGAGAGAGGAGCTGTCGGGGTCAGGTTTAGCCTGAGAACAGCCGACCTACACCCGTGAGGCAGGGACCGGGTTAGCTAGTGGGAGTAGTGCAGGGCGAGATTCCCTACTGCAATCCCTTAGCCCCGTTGCAGCTACCTGGACTGACATAACAGAATTTGCTAAACATAGGCGGATAATCCACTCCAACAACCCGCAGACGAAGTCACGGGCGGAGGCTAGTATATATATATATATATATATATATATATATATATATATATATATATATACAGACCTATGAAAAAGTTTGGGCACCCCTATTAATCTTAATCATTTTTAGTTCTAAATATTTTGGTATTTGCAACAGCCATTTCAGTTTGATATATCTAATAACTGATGGATACAGTAATATTTCAGGATTGAAATGAGGTTTATTGTACTAACAGAAAATGCGCAATATGCATTAAACCAAAATTTGACCGGTGCAAAAGTATGGGCACCTCAACAGAAAAGTGACATTAATATTTAGTACATCCTCCTTTTGCAAAGATAACAGCCTCTAGTCGCTTCCTGTAGCTTTTAATCAGTTCCTGGATCCTGGATAAAGGTATTTTGGACAAACAATTCAAGTTCAGTTAAGTTAGATGGTCTCCGAGCATGGACAGCCCGCTTCAAATCATCCCACAGATGTTCAATGATATTCAGGTCTGGGGACTGGGATGGCCATTCCAGAACATTGTAATTGTTCCTCTGCATGAATGCCTGAGGATTTGGAGCGGTGTTTTGGATCATTGTCTTGCTGAAATATCCATCCCCGGCGTAACTTCAACTTCGTCACTGATTCTTGAACATTATTCTCAAGAATCTGCTGATACTGAGTGGAATCCATGCGATCCTCAACTTTAACAAGATTCCCGATGCCGGCATTGGCCACACAGCCCCAAAGCATGATGGAACCTCCACCAAATTTTACAGTGGGTAGCATGTGTTTTTCTTGGAATGCTGTTTCTTTTTGGACGCCATGCATAACGCCTTTTTTTTATAACGAAACAACTCAATTTTTGTTTCCAAAATGAAGCTGCCTTGTCCAAATGTGCTTTTTCATACCTCAGGCAACTCTATTTGTGGCGTACGTGCAGAAACGGCTTCTTTCTCATCACTCTCCCATACAGCTTCTATTTGTGCAAAGTGCGCTGTATAGTTGACCGATGCACAGTGACACCATCTGCAGCAAGATGATGCTGCAGCTCTTTGGAGGTGGTCTGTGGATTGTCCTTGACTGTTCTCACCATTCTTCTTCTCTGCCTTTCTGATATTTTTCTTGGCCTGCCACTTCTGGGCTTAACAAGAACTGTCCCTGTGGTCTTCCATTTCCTTACTATGTTCCTCACAGTGGAAACTGACAGGTTAAATCTCTGAGACAACGTTTTGTATCCTTCCCCTGAACAACTATGTTGAACAATCTTTGTTTTCAGATCATTTGAGAGCGGGCTGTCCATGTTCGGCGACCATCAAACTTAACTGAACTTGAATTGTTTTGTAGAAAGAAATGGTCCAAAATACCTTCATCCAGGATCCAGGAACTGATTAAAAGCTACAGGAAGCGACTAGAGGCTGTTATCTTTGCAAAAGGAGGATTTACTAAATATTAATGTCACTTTTCTGTTGAGGTGCCCATATTTTTGCACCGGTCAAATTTTGGTTTAATGCATATTGCGCATTTTCTGTTAGTACAATAAACCTCATTTCAATCCTGAAATATTACTGTGTCCATCATTTATTAGATATATCAAACTGAAATGGCTGTTGCAAACACCAAAATATTTAGAACTAAAAATGATTAAGATTAATAGGGGTGCCCAAACTTTTTCATAGGACTGTATATATATATATATATATATATATATATATATATACAGGGTAGGAAATTGTTATGTGATCTTAATTAGAAAATATGTAGTCTTAATAAATGGGTCAATGGGACTGGTTTCTATAGCGAGGGGGAGCATGTCAGCACCAATCATATTTTATAAAACAACAGCATTCGGTTGCAATTGCAGATTGGAAAATGCTAATATTAGAATGGTGACGAAGTTGTGTATTTTTAGCTGTGGAATAGTGCCATGAAACTACCACTGACATGTCTAATTGGCCTAATAGGAAAGTCACTGCGCTGCAGAAAATCAATCTGAGCCACTGGGAGGAACATGTAATAGAAGAGAACAGAAAAATGACACAGAGTGAACAGCATGGCAACAATATTCCATTTCACAACACAAAGCCTCAGATGAAAGCGAGCACTCAAATATGGAAATGTTATTGCAGCATGTTCCACTCTTCATAAGGAACTGAGCGGTATTTTATTTAGGTACTAGCATAACTTAATAGTAGTGGGAAAAGCATATTGCATATTGTTAGAGAACAATACAGCATGAATATAAACTAAAATAAAAGTATGTATATTTAACAGCACGGTGCAGTCGGTAGATAGAAACTACAAAAAACCCTTCAAGAAAATCGCAACCTTCTAATATATGCAAACAAGCTAGTACCTTGCTTTATACTGAATAATCTGCTGGCTGCAGATGGGTCCCTCTTCATTTTTGGAGGAGATATTTTGTCTTGGCTTTATTCCCAGTTTATGCCACTACGTTTCAGGAAAACTATGCATTGATCTATAGGTAGCTACTAGAGATGAGCAAACACTATTCAAAACAGCCGTTTCGAATAGCATGCTCCCATAGAAATGAAAGGAAGCAGCCGGCATGCAGACTTTGCCGGCGGCCAGCCGCTTAACCCCCCGCATGCCAGCTACATCCATTCATTTCTATGGGAGCGTGCTATTCAAAACGGCTGTTTCGAATAGTGTTCGCTCATCTCTAGTAGCTACCTATACCAAGATGGCACCAGAACAAGTTCCCCCTTTTTCCACATAGGAGCACTTATTTGCATATTCCTTTTCCCAAAATTCTAAGCAGGGCATATATGGTCTAAAAAGTCTTTGCACACAGTGAGATGGCTTCAGAAAAGCAACATCTCCTGAAGGGGACATAGTTCATCTTCTGACCTTCTTATATACACATTTATTATTATTCTACGCAATTATTGTGAGAGCTGGTGGGACAGTGAAGGTTTTGAGCAACAGCTGAGGATTAATATACAAGCACGTGTTGGATGTCTAGTCCACGTGGTACTTTTGTATGTTCAGGCGTGATTATATTATATAATTTGACAACAATACTCAACTGGCAGACTGTGACTGCCAGCTGTCTAGAATCCTGCTTCATGACCTTTGCATTGTGACAGCATCCAGGAGAATCACTCACTTCTTGTCCGCTGTCCAGGAATCACTGATACATTGCAATAGCAACAGTAGGGATCGGTACTTGTCTCTGATGCCTGCAAAGGTGCAACATTTGTTAAGTTCTTGTACAGTCAGCAGAAATCACTGTCAATATCTGCTGCAACTATTGTAATGCATCTGGGCTTAGGGACAATGGTTGGGAGATGAGTTTCTCCTGGCTGGTGTTAGTGTCTATTCTTTGTGGGTGCTCTGTTTCGGTCACTCTGAACCATTATAGTGTGAGAGATGGACCACTAATGGTGAATTATATTGTACAGGTAGTACTAAAGTGCATACTGTGATGTGGCAGCAATAGTTCATTCTAACATGTGAAGGCCACTAGTGAGGCATTATACTGTGTGTGTGAGCATGGGGGTTAATGCACCATTGATGCCCCCATACAGTATCATGCTACATTAGTGCCACCACAAAGTATAATGCCACATTAGCGCACACGGACAGTATAATGCCACATTAGTGATCACACTCACAGTATAATACCCCTTAGTGGCCACCCCACATAGTATAATGCTCCTTAATACCCCTCACAAAATATAAGGCTCTTTAACGCCCTCATTCACAGCATAATACACCTTAGTGTCCAGCATACAGTATAATTCCAAGTTAGTGATCCTGCCATGTATTGCCAATTATAGTGTATGGCGGCATCAAAAGGGCATTGTACTGGAGGCCACTAATGGGGCTTTATGTGTATGTGCCTTAAAGGATTTGTCCAAGCAATACAGCTTGTTTTTTTTTTTTTAATATTGTATTGCCTATGCTCCCTCATGTAAATATGTATGGTCACATTACTGCAGGTAGCCCATTCTTTGTGCATCCGGTAACAGTGTGGGGCCAATAAAAACAACATTCTATTCACACATATTGTATACTGCAAGACTTCTGATTTCAGCCTCCTTCCTCCCTCCCTCACTCTGCCAACTCATTTTAGTCAAAAAAACGCCCGCATTTCTGAAAATTGCAGCATCTCAATTATGCCTGTGGAAAAACTGGTGTTTTCCATATAGGTATAATATTGGCAGAAAGTTTGCAGAGAAAAACTCAGCGAAAACACAATGAAAAACACTGCGGAAAAACATGATGCATTTCCCCTGCATTTCGCTAACTGGGGCCTTAGCCTCACTTTTCAGGTTTCTGCAGTAGCCAAAAACGCTACGTTTCTGCAAAGTGAAACCTTAGCCTAATCGTATTTGTTGAGTGTTTTCTCGTGACCATTCAGTCAGCAGTAAGTGAATAAAAATGACTACTGAACTATGACTACTGGATGTTAAAATTAGAACAGGAGGTCCCTTATTTCTGTTTTCCTTTGTTAATTAAAAAAATTAAGCTGCAGTCCTTCCATTTTCATTTTTTGTTTAATCAATGCTTCCCTTACATCCAGTGGCGTAACTAGGAATGGCGGGGCGCTGTGGCGAACTTTTGACATGCCTCCCCCCCCCCCCCCCCGACTGACACGGACGCCGAAGACCTCGACCGACACCCCCCACACACACACACATTCCTGCACATAGTGGCCCCTGCACAGAGTACTATGCCCCATAGTGGCCCCTGCACACAGTATTATGCCCCATAGTGGCCCCAGTACACAGTGTTATACCGCACAGTGTCTCCTGCACACAGTATTATGCCCCACTGTGGACACCCATGAACAATTATTATACTCTGGGGTCTCTTCAGACCCCAGAGTATAATAATCGGAGACTGAGGGGGAATATAAACATAAAAACCACTGTTACTTACCTATCCCCGGCTCCGCTGTAGTCCTTGGCGTCTTCCTACTTCTAAGGCTTGGGCCTAGGGCAAGCTGACTGCGCATGCCTGCCGGCCACAAGAAAATGGGCGCTTACAATACTGTGAAAGCGGCCATTTTTCTTGTGGCTGTGGGCATGCACAGTCGGCTTGCCCGAGGACTAGAAGTAGGAAGATGCCGCCAGAAGAAGACGCGGTGAAGACCTCGTTGCAGAAGAAGATGGAGGCGGTGCTGGAGAGCTCTCTAGCAGCATTGGGGACGGCCCCAGTTCTGTTTGAGGGCAGGGGCCCACCCTCAGTGCTGCGAGAGAGCTCATTTTCATACTGAGAAAAACCGGGATTGCAGGCGAACGGCGAAGTGGAGAAGAAAAGGAAAGGTAGGAGACGAATAGCCTTTCTTAAGGCTATCTATTCCGTCATGTTAGGGAGAAAAAATTGTGTTTAAAAGATAGGATCCCTTTAAAAACATAGGCGATCAAGATCGGTTATATTCTCTGATGAAAAGTTCCAAATTGTGGATGAGACCAATTCTTCAACTGAAGAGGACTGGTTCGAGGAGTATAGCATGCCTCTTTTTCCATTGAAAAAAATCCCAAAATTTCTTAAAGGGATTTTCCCATCAAAGTGTTTCAGCTGTGTGCCTGCAGTCTCTTCTTCTCACTTCCTGTAGTTCTCCTCCCTCCCTCTTGCAAAATGGCCTGAGAAGTTTCACAACACTTGCAGATCACAACAGATGCTTGTACAGAACTGACTCAGTGTTATCTGTGTGTTTACATAGAGAGATAACAGGCAGGGCTTTATCAGCAAACTGAAATTAGCTGAATGGATTGTCCTGCCGGCAAGAGCAGGGAGTGAGTGACGTCACTTGTGCTATAGGATGGTGGTTATAACAACGCTGTGTAAACAATGGGAGGAATAATTTTGCATAACTGACAAAAAAAGCAGCATTTCTAAAGCAATATATTTAGGAAAAGTCTTGAATTACATAAGGGACAACCCCTTTAAGTCGATCGGGCCTTAGGCCCCAAAGAGGTTCCACCTCTTGGGGGCTTAAGGCCTTTGAAGTGGACAGAATGATCAAAAGAGCTATGATGACTGAATGGAAACACCCCGAGAAAACCTTTGTTCCTTCCAAATAGTTTAAGACCCTTTTTCCTATTTCTGATGACCAACGTGGCTGCTGGGGTCCTCCACTCAAGGTGGACATGACTATAATGGATTCAGGGACAGAATCCCCAGACGAAGAACAAGTGCTGATGTGAATCCAACTTTAGATAAAGCATGTTCTTAAAAGACGGCCAGTGTGTGGGTCATAGTTATGAATCCAACTCTTGTGAAGTAGGCATATATCAGTGAATGGCAACTGTTACATGACCAAACACGTATCATTTAGCCCAATACAATGGATATACTCAAGAGGGCACATGTACTGCAAGGTATATAATCAGGATTTACATATAGTAGATAACTGTATGGTTTATAAATAATGTAATAATATGAAACATGTGTGAGAGGGTGACAAGCAGAGTGCTGGAGTCCAGACATATAAGCCCCAGGTTTCTGACATATGTGTGGTCCAGGGCAGATCTGAAGCAGACCTTAGCCCAGGTGTAGATCCTTGGCTCATTACTGGGCCAGAAAAAGGCTGCAGCTCTTGCAATGCAGTGCAGTTCCATGAGTTGAAAGGAGGTGTGTGGTTCTGTCCTGTAACCCTGAGTCTGGTGAGACAATATCGCTCCTGTTTTGTTTGTGTGGCTGGAAGTAAGCCACACATATAGTTAGGTTAACCTACTGCTTAGTTAGTCGCTCAGACGAGCAGGTTTTATTTTGTGTTTGCCTAAAGTTAAGGCTGTATTATTTGTTTTGTTTATTTTGTGCATGAAGTGAAGATTTATTTATTTTCCAGTTTTTTTTCTAAATAAACCAGTTTGCTGCACATTTTTTGTCCCTGTTTTGACTGTTTGGGTCCGCACCACGGCTTCTACCGACTTAACTCCCCACACAGGATAGAAATATAAGTCTCCTGGTAGGAATTACAGTAGGGAAAACAGATTTCACACACTGAATGCACATCCATATGGTGAATACAGCAAATTACATTCATATCTACAGTAGTACATGGATCCACTGCAATATGGTTAAAGGAACATTAAATAATACAGTATATGCCTAGCAGTTATGCTTGGATATATATCTAGCTAAAGAATATGTTGTGTATATACATTGTTTTCAGCTCTTTTTAATTACTAACCTAGTTCACAGAATTTTAGAACACAATGCTAAGCTTCATTCTGTACACAAAACTATTTCACAAAGTACACACGCCCAGTACCACAACACAGCACACCCTTCTGCTGCATACAATCACTATGTATTTAGAACTGATCCTTATTGCCACAGATAAGTACGTAATAGTATAAGGCCAGGTTCACATGGGTTTTTTGCTCCGGACCCTGAGACTGAGGACGCCTCAGGTTTCGGACCAAAATGCGGGTAGCTGCGACTGGATGCCGATGCAGTTCACTGGCATCCAGTTGCGCACTCCGCTCTGGATTAGGCCAAAATGAATGGGCCTAGTCGGGAGGAGGGAGTGTCTTCAGGTGGAATCGCGAGGCGACTCCGCCTGAAGAATGAGCATGTCCATTCTTTTTTCCGGGAGCCAGAACAAACAGCGGATACTGCCTCAAAATCCTGACCAAAATACCCCGTGTGAACTCAGCCTGTTTGTCCGTACATCTGGCATTATCTGGTTTATTTAAATCAGATCATTTTTATTATAATAACCATCATGTTATCCATATGAAACAGGAAAGGAACTGTACACTGACACAGTGATATACATAAGGGTAAGTTCACACAGGGTTTTTTGGTCAGGATTTTGAGGGAGCTGGTCAGTTCTTTTTTCCGGGAGCCGTTTGTTCCGGCTCCTGGAAAAAAGAAGTGACATGCTCATTCTTTCAGCCGGATTCGGATTCATTTGGGCCTAATCCGGAGCGGAGTGCACGACTGGATGCCGGTGCACTGCATTGGCATCCAGTTGCTGCTACCCATATTTTGGGCTGGAACCTGAGGCAGCCTCCGCCTCAGGTTCCGGACCAAAAAACCCCATGTGAACTTACCCTAAAGCACAAAGAGTGAACAATCCCCAACAGGAACTCACCCACCCCTCTGGAGTAGGTCCCTCTGGTGTTTACAAAGAAATTACCCCTCTTACAATAAAGGAAAATAACATAGTTAGGCTTTATTCACGCATACACATATCAAGTATGTCTACCTACCCACCGTTCCATGGTGGTCTGGTGTCTCCTAGTGGTCCGGTCTTCTTGGTCCAGTGATGATGCATGACGGAAGTCCCAGCCACACATGACCGCTGAGGCCAATCACTGCCTGTGATGTCACAAGTCTTTTCCTGAGGCCTCCTGAGGCAGATGATCAGCAGCTCCAGTGGAACGCAGGAAGAGACCCGTGAGAAGACGGCTGCAGTAAAAGTACCGCACTGGAGCACGAAGGACAGGGGAGTATGATTTTTTTATTAATTTTTTTCACTTCCCCTGGCATATGTAATGCCTGGACAACCTCTTTAAGCCTGAAGGTAATAGGGAGTGAACGGTAAATTAGCTAAAAGAGAGACATCTAGTGGCAGCAACTTTAGGCGAAGGCCCCACATCGCGCAAACACAGCCAGAAAAAAAATGCCATGTCTTTACTAGAGATGAGCGAACAGTGTTCTATCAAACACATGTTCGATCGGATATCAGGGTGTTCGCCATGTTCGAATCGAATCGAACACCGCGTGGTAAAGTGCGCCAAAATTCGATTCCCCTCCCACCTTCCCTGGCGCCTTTTTTGCACCAATAACAGCGCAGGGGAGGTGGGACAGGAACTACGACACTGGGGGCATTGAAAAAAATTGGAAAAAGTCATTGGCTGCCGAAATCAGGTGACCTCCATTTTAGACGAATAGTGGATTTCAAATCCGGGTCATATGAGAATGTGAACTTTGTGACTATGAGACAGGGATAGCTGTACAGGCAGGGATAGCTAGGGATAACCTTTATTTAGGGGGGAATGTTATTAAAAATAACTTTTTGGGGCTCTATCGGGTGTGTAATTGTGATTTTTGTGAGATAAACTTTTTCCCATAGGGATGCATTGGCCAGCGCTGATTGGCCGAATTCCGTACTCTGGCCAATCAGTGCTGGCCAATGCATTCTATTAGCTTGATGAAGCAGAGTGTGCACAAGGGTTCAAGCGCACCCTCGGCTCTGATGTAGCAGAGCTGAGGCTGCACAAGGGTTCAAGCGCACCCTCGGCTCTGATGTAGGAGAGCCGAGGGTGCACTTGAACCCTTGTGCACCCTCGGCTCTGCTACATCAGAGCCGAGGGTGCGCTTGAACCCTTGTGCACACTCTGCTTCATCAAGCTAATAGAATGCATTGGCCAGCGCTGATTGGCCAATGCATTCTATTAGCCCGATGAAGTAGAGCTGAATGTGTGTGCTAAGCACACACATTCAGCACTGCTTCATCACGCCAATACAATGCATTAGCCAGTGCTGATTGGCCAGAGTACGGAATTCGGCCAATCAGCGCTGGCTCTGCTGGAGGAGGCGGAGTCTAAGATCGCTCCACACCAGTCTCCATTCAGGTCCGACCTTAGACTCCGCCTCCTCCAGCAGAGCCAGCGCTGATTGGCCGAATTCCGTACTCTGGCCAATCAGCACTGGCTAATGCATTGTATTGGCGTGATGAAGCAGTGCTGAATGTGTGTGCTTAGCACACACATTCAGCTCTACTTCATCGGGCTAATAGAATGCATTGGCCAGCGCTGATTGGCCAGAGTACGGAATTCGGCCAATCAGCGCTGGCACTGCTGGAGGAGGCGGAGTCTAAGATCGCTCCACACCAGTCTCCATTCAGGTCCGACCTTAGACTCCGCCTCCTCCAGCAGAGCCAGCGCTGATTGGCCGAATTCCGTACTCTGGCCAATCAGCACTGGCTAATGCATTGTATTGGCGTGATGAAGCAGTGCTGAATGTGTGTGCTTAACACACACATTCAGCTCTACTTCATCGGGCTAATAGAATGCATTGGCCAATCAGCGCTGGCCAATGCATTCTATTAGCGTGAACTGAGTTTGCACAGGGGTTCTAGTGCACCCTCGGCTCTGCTACATCAGATTGCTACATCTGATGTAGCAGTGCCGAGTGTGCATCAGATGTGTAGTTGAGCAAAACTGACTCAGCACTGCTAAGTCTCTGCATTCGCATAGGAATGCATTGGCCAGCCTTCGGCCAATCAGCGCTGGCTCTGCCGGAGGAGGCGGAGTCTAAGGTCGGACCTGAATGGAGACTGGTGTGGAGCGATCTTAGACTCCGCCTCCTCCAGCAGAGCCAGCGCTGATTGGTCGAGTTCCGTACTCTGGCCAATCAGCACTGGCCAATGCATTTCTATGGGGAAAAGTTAGCTTGCGAAAATCGCAAACTGACAGGGATTTCCATGAAATAAAGTGACTTTTATGCCCCCAGACATGCTTCCCCTGCTGTCCCAGTGTCATTCCAGGGTGTTGGTATCATTTCCTGGGGTGTCATAGTGGACTTGGTGACCCTCCAGACACGAATTTGGGTTTCCCCCTTAACGAGTTTATGTTCCCCATAGACTATAATGGGGTTCGAAACCCATTCGAACACTCGAACAGTGAGCGGCTGTTCGAATCGAATTTCGAACCTCGAACATTTTAGTGTTCGCTCATCTCTAGTCTTTACATTACCAGCAAAGTGTATGAGATTCTAGCTAATCCCATTCACACATTGCAGAGAAAAAAAACACTGAAGAAAAGCCACATTTTTGAAAAACACAGCATGTTAATTTTATTTGTGGAAAAGCTCGCATTTTCCCTATAGGTTTCATAAGAGAAGAAAAACTGCAGAGAAAAACACAGCAAAAATACAATGAAAACTGCTGCGAAAAAAACGTGATACTTTTGTACTTCATTTTTAGCTGTGACCCACAACCTGGGGTCCTAGCTTTAGATATGTTTTCAGGCAGAAAACAGTAACAGTTTTTAAATAAAGGGCATAGCATTTTGGTCTCTTTTTTCCCCTGCAGTGCTTTTCATTAAAACTCTGCAGAGTTTTCCTGCTTCAATTATGCTTAGGGAAACTGCTGGCGTTTCTGTAGGTATAATTGACATGCTGCAATTTCCAAAAAATGCAACAGTTTTGAAAATTGTAGCATTTCCACTGCATATATTTTTCTGCAATATGTGGGATGTGATTCGTTAGAATCCCATCCACTTTGAAGGGACTGTAAAGCGCTGTGGTTTTTGCCACGTTGTTTACACCAGGTAGGGCTCCAGCTTTAGGCTAAGGCCCCATGGGCTGTATTCGCAGCGCTAAAGCGCTGTGGAAAGAACCGCTGCATGATCGCATTGCAGTTCTTTCCGCAGCGCTTTGAAGAGAAAGTTCACGGAGTTTTCCTCTGCGGACTTTCTATTACCATTACATCTACGGGAAAGCCGCCCACGTTTTCGTAGATATGATTGACATGCTGTGATTTGCAAAGCCGCAACGGCTCTGCAAATTGCAGTCTGTCCGCACTGCGTTTTTTTCAGCAAAGTGGGCATGGGATTCGCCCCGGCCTTAAAGTGGTATTCATTTTTTGCAGCAGTTTTCGTTGCATTTTTCTCAGCAGTTTTTATTCTCTTAACAAATATATCGGGAAAATGCGCACATTTCTACACGTAAAATTAACATGCTGCGCTTTTTTTAAAAAAATGTGGCTTTTCTTCAGTGTTTTTTTCCCCTGCAATGTGTGCATGGGTTTAGCCAGAATCACATTTAGGGTCCATTCACACGGAGGAAAATGGCGCTAAATTTGGTGCCGAATTTTTTTTTTTCAGCGCTGAAATTCAGCACCAAATTCAGCGCCATTATCCTCTGTATGAATGGACCCTAACTTTGTAGGTACTGGAAAAATGTAGCATTTTTTTTTTCGCCATGTTTCTGCTGCAGACAAAAAAACGCTGTGGGCCTTAGCCGAAGAACTCTCATAGAAGTAAATGGAGAGATCCTTGATATGGACAGAGGTGTAAGTTTCAACGGTGGGACCTGCATCTCACTGACTCACTGACATTTACAGCATATTTTGTGGATGTTATAGATGTCTATGATAAGTCTATATTAACAATTTTTGTTATTGTGGGAAATAGCTTGTTCACATTGGCCCACATTAAATGCTATGATACTGTTTACTATTAATAATTTAAAAAAAATGAAAGAATAAAAAAATTGAGTTTGCTATAGGATTGCATTTGTGACTTTCATGTTGTGACATTATACGTGAGTATCGATGTGTGACATCACAAGCTAGTTTCTGTCAGGTTAAGGCTAGGTTCTCACCTGAGCTTGGTTTCCATCCTTTGGGTCTGCAAGGCGACCTGAAGGACAGAAACCCTGTCTGCCTAAAAAAGCAGTTACCCGTGGACTATAATGGGGTACACCGGAATTCAGTATAAAATCATCAAAGAGAAAAACTCCACTTGCAGGACTTTTCTCTCCACTGTTTCAAACAGAATCTCAGACAGATTTGCCCGAACGCTAGTGCAAACCTACAAAACAAGAAGTGTATTTCTGTTAGATACACTGCTGTGACATCACTAGTGGGTTTTACTGTGGTAAACTGCTGTGACATCACAAATGGTGAGTATTGTTGTGATATCACAAGTGTGTTAAATCAAGGTTAACAAATTACATCACAATTGAGATTCAGACAGGTAGCCTATCCTGACAATCTTACTCTCTCGTGGCATCATAGATGAATTTCAGTCAGGAACACTGCTGTAATATCACTACTAGGCAACATAATATGCTGCGACATCACAACTGTGTTTTAGTCAGATTAGATACAGTACTGTCAGATTACAACTACTATTGTTTCAGTCAAGTGAGTTCTGGGCTATTACTGTAGGATGTGCATGTGGGACATACAGGCAGATGACAGATGGCCAGACCAACACAGCAGGGAAAATGAAATCGGATCAAAGTCAGACAAATAATAAGAAACAGGAAACGCCAACAGCAAAGCACAGCTCTCATAGAAACTCCTGACAGTATCAGATGGCACCGTCCCAGATTTCATAGTCTCCTTTCCTTTGTACACTCACCGGCCACACTATTAGGTACACCTGTCCAATTGCTCGTTAACACTTAATTTCTAATCAGCCAATCACATGGCGGCAACTCAGTGCATTTAGGCATGTAGACATGGTCAAGACAATCTCCTGCAGTTCAAACCGAGCATCAGTATGGGGAAGAAAGGTGATTTGAGTGCCTTTGAACGTGGCATGGTTGTTGGTGCCAGAAGGGCTGGTCTGAGTATTTCAGAAACTGCTGATCTACTGGGATTTTCACGCACAACCATCTCTAGGGTTTACAGAGAATGGTCCGAAAAATAAAAAACATCCAGTGAGCGGCAGTTCTGTGGGCGGAAATGCGTTGTTGATGCCAGAGGTCAGAGGAGAATGGCCAGACTGGTACGAGCTGATAGAAAGGCAACAGTGACTCAAATAGCCACCCGTTACAACCAAGGAAGCCAGAAGAGCATCTCTGAACGCACAGTACGTCGAACTTTGAGGCAGATGGGCTACAGCAGCAGAAGACCACACCGGGTGCCACTCCTTTCAGCTAAGAACAGGAAACTGAGGCTACAATTTGCACAAGCTCATCGAAATTGGACAATTGAAGATTGGAAAAACGTTGCCTGGTCTGATGAGTCTCGACTTCTGCTGTGACATTCGGATGGTAGGGTCAGAATTTGGCGTCAACAACATGAAAGCATGGATCCATCCTGCCTTGTATCGGTAACGGTTCAGGCTGGTGGTGGTGGTGTCATGGTGTGGGGAATATTTTCTTGGCACTCTTTGGGCCCCTTGGTACCAATTGAGCATCGTTGCAACGCCAAAGCCTACCTGAGTATTGTTGCTGACCATGTCCATCCCTTTATGACCACAATGTACCCAACATCTGATGGCTACTTTCAGCAGGATAATGCGCCATGTCATAAAGCTGGAATCATCTCAGACTGGTTTCTTGAACATGACAATGAGTTCACTGTACTCCAATGGCCTCCACAGTCACCAGATCTCAATCCAATAGAGCATCTTTGGGATGTGGTGGAACGGGAGATTCGCATCATGGATGTGCAGCCGACAAATCTGCGGCAACTGTGTGATGCCATCATGTTAATATGGACCAAAATCTCTGAGGAATGCTTCCAGCACCTTGTTGAATCTATGCCACGAAGAATTGAGGCAGTTCTGAAGGCAAAAGGGGGTCCAACCCGTTACTAGCATGGTGTACCTAATAAAGTGGCCGGTGAGTGTATGTCCTCTCCAGTGGGTAAAAAGGCAAAGGTGGGTATGTTGTGGTTTGTGATTAAGGGGAGTTATTAAAAGGAATCTGGAAGGGGATTTGGGACACTAAAGCAACCACTAGCCCTTATGGATTAGGGGTGTATTGTCCCAAATCACACTGTAATAAAGCCATCCGTGCCTTCAATCAATAAATATAAAAAAGCTTTATACTTACCTTGCCACTGTACTCCCGGCACAGTTCTTCACTGAAACCAGAGGGGTACACCTTGTTTTCAGTACCCATGCCCCTTAACACGACACTTGCGCAGTTAAGCTGGGGTGTAGAACTGCGCAGACTCTGAGAGCAACAGAGAGTCCAATGTCATCAGACTGATCTCTAGGTAAGTATAAGGCTGAGTTCACACAGAGTTTTTGGTCAGGAATAGAGCTGAGCGAACACTATTCGAAACAGCCTAAATGAATGTAAGCGGCTACGTCCATTCATTTCTATGGGAGCGTGCTATTCGAAACGGCTGTTTCGAATAGTGTTCGCTCAGCTCTATACCTGACCAAAAAACTCTGTGTGAACTCAGCCTTAAGGTTTATTTTTTAATTGCATAGATTGTTTTAATACAGGGCAATTTGGGACACGAAACCCTCGGTCTACAAGAACCTTTGAGTGATTTAGTGTCCCAAATCCACCTAACAGGTTCTCTTTAAGGCTGGCATGGAATTCAGGTAAACTAATGTTATTTGTCTGATGTGTGTTATAATAAATTTTTTATGCCAAGGCATCCCCACCCCACCTTCATCTACTGTCATAAAAAGTGGCAGGCAGGGTGCAAAACCAACAACGTGACTGATCTTTACCACACATCACAACATTTAGCCCATCTGCACAAGAAAACTGGTGCTAGCCCCACTAACAACTGCACTGTTCTCTGCCATGTAGTATGAATAATAACAATTGTATAAAATAACACTGCCCATACTTGTCATATTTCCTATATGTAAGTTTACTGAAAAAAGGACATCCTCCAGGACTCTTGGAAAGGCATGCATTGCAACAAAGCCAGGAGCCAGTCCAGCAGGGAATACAGTGACTGGTTGGGTATGGTTTGTAGTTATGTCAGTTATGATAAATTTGCTGTAATCCTAAACCTTGAAGATTTCACTTCATCGTTTCAAAGATTATCTGAAAAGTTTTTCTTAAAGAGGATCTTTCACCACCTCCAAAAAGTCCAACTCTTTACATCCATTAATAGGCTCTGGTCCACTGATTCCAGCATTACATTGATTTTTTTTTCTATCCCCCACTGTTCCTGAGCAATAAGTGCTGTTAGTTTTGGTGTCTGATATACTATTTAAAGGGGTTATTGGGGCTTATTTCTTTTATGGCCTGTCCTCAATATGGGGCTGGAAGAAGAAAGTGGTATAGTGGTCTGGTGCCTTCACTACAGCTCAGCTCCCATTGTCTTAATTGGGAGCTGAGCTGCAGTGAAGGTGCTCGGCTGTTAGACAACAGGGCTTTTTGCTTCTGGCCCTGTATTGTGTACTGGATGGGAGCCGGAAGTAGCTCCATACAGATGATCAGTCTACAAAACTATCTGTGCTTGTTGCTCAGGAATGGTGGGGACTAGAGAAAAAGTTCCAATTGTGTTAGAATCAGTGGAACAGTGACTATTTACGGATGCTAAAAACTTAAAAGGGTGAAGGTAGTAAAGGCCCTTTTTACTAGCTATTTATCAATGTTATTGTGTCACTTTCTATGATATTCCAATGGCTGATGTACACGTGGGAAAAAAGGATGGAAATGTGCAGCATACTGCACTTTAATATCCTATGGTGGCCAGCGAATAAACGTATGTGAAATGTATTCAACTTTTTTACAATGGGAACCTATGGTGATGACTGCCATTATATGGTATCTGTTGGAGGGTTCAGTTGAACATATGTCCTATGCATATAAGTGAAAAAATCAAGATGTGAACACAGCCGTACATGCTTGTGACTTATCCTTCGTACATGTTAGGTCTGATGGATGCCTCCCTCTGGGGCCTGCACCTCCATCTGGCAGCGATCTACATTTACTTCCATGATATGGAAACAGCTCAAACCTTTCCATTTATTCTCTGCCTGGATGTAGCGGTCAATGGCATCTTCACCAATTACAATGATAGTCTGGGAAGACATTTATCAGATATTGTGACTATATCCCACAAGTCAGGTATGTCTCAGATGGCTATCCCATACGTGCCTATTCACCATCCCATAGCTCCCAACCGTCCCGGATTTTATACTCCTGTCCCACGGTCCCGCACAACTCCCTTCATGTCCCACTATGTCCCTTTAGTGTTTCACTTAAGAAAACTCCCCCCCCCCCCCCTATAACAGCGACAAGAGCAGGGGTGATGGGGGAAAGCTTGTACTACAGTACTCCGAAGGACCTGTGTGACGTTAGACATCACGTGCCTAGGGAGGCGTGTCTTAGTATGCCGACAGTGCAAGAAGATGGAGAGATGTGTTGGGTGTGTACTAAGGTACTGAGAGGGGAGGGGGAAGTGAGATGCAGGGTGGATAGTGTGTTTGTGTCTGTCTCTCAGTAACCTAGTGGCAGAGATGGAAGGGAAACGTTATACTGGGAGAAGAGATGGAGGGGGGACATGAAATTAGGTTCACAGATGGAAGGATAACATGAAACTGGGGGCAGATGGAGGGGGAGACATGAAAACAGGGGTAGATGAAAGGGGAACTTAAACTAGGGGGACATTAAACTGGGGATAACTGGAGGGGGCATTAAACCGTAAAGGTAGCTGGACCTGTCTGCCTCTAGTTGCCCCTAGTTTAATGTCCCACTTTATCTGCCATTAAATTATTGTTCCCCTCCAACTACCCCCACTGCTAACATCCCCCTCCAGCTGCTCCAGTTTCATGTCCCCCTGTAGTTTCCCCAGTTTAAACTGGGGCACCAGGAGAGGAACTGAATACTGTGGGGCAGTTGGAAGGGAACATTACAATGTGGGAACATATAATGTACGGGTGATTGTAGAAGAATTATACTATGTGGGGGCACATCTAAACATAAAAGTGGGTGGAGCTAAATTTTCTGCAGCGTGCTATGCTTCGCCGCATGTTTTGTCCCTCTTTCTGTTCTTCAAAGTTGGGCGGCATGCCATCCCAGAGGTTTCCAGTTGAAGGATATATCCCCTGGAAGAGGTAGAAGACCCCTGGCAAGCTGCACTACTCGGATGCTGTGCCATTCTCTCATATCTAATACATATAGTCAGTGGGCAGCGCCATGTCCACGTAAAGGCGCCTTAGTCTACAAAAAAAAGGATGTTCTCTGCAAAAAAGTTTATTTATAGGCAAAGCAGCAGCAGTACAACATCTAGCCAATTCCATGTGCCTTGTGTCTTCTTTCCACCACGTCTGGCTCGGCCCCTAGACTGCTATATTTATGCCGCCCCCACCACTTCTACAATAAATACTGCCCATGTCTCCTCTCACATGTGACCATGTCATGTACTGAGGTATTGTACTGAGGGATGGTTAGTGCAGCATCAGTATTATATAGTGACCGGGGCATGTATTCCTGAGAACCGTAACCCAAATGTAAAGTCTCGCGAGAACCCACGTGACGTCACGGCCTGGGTCTCCATGGCTACGCGACAGCTTTGCTAGGGATGAAAGCCCTGTGATCTGCTGCAACGGCGGCGGCGGCGGCGGCTCTCGGGATGCTCCTGTGTGGACTGGCGGCAACCGACATCCGTCCTACGTTACATCACAGTCAGACACCGGCAGCCGCGGCCAGGCGTCCCAGGTGAGAGAGCACGAACGGGGGAGGGGGCGGAGAAAGGGCAGCTTGGGTTGTTGTCATGACAGCTGTCATGTCCTGCCAGCCCTGATAGAGCTTAGTAGTGAGGGAGACTGAGCGAGCAGAGGAATGGGAGCCGGGGGTGAGTACAGAGAGAGCCAACAGTACCTGTAGTATATGGGATTTATGTATATAGTATTCATATTATATATTACATTATACATATAGTATTCATATTACATGGCTGAGAGTGCGAGCAGAGGAATGGGAGCCGGGGGTGAGTACAGAGAGCCAACAGTACCTGTAGTATATGGGATTTATGTATATAGTATTCATATTACATGGCTGAGAGTGCGAGCAGAGGAATGGGAGCCGGGGGTGAGTACAGAGAGAGCCAACAGTACCTGTAGTATATGGGATTTATGTATATAGTATTCATATTATATATTACATTATACATATAGTATTCATATTACATGGCTGAGAGTGCGAGCAGAGGAATGGGAGCCGGGGGTGAGTACAGAGAGCCAACAGTACCTGTAGTATATGGGATTTATGTATATAGTATTCATATTACATGGCTGAGAGTGCGAGCAGAGGAATGGGAGCCGGGGGTGAGTACAGAGAGAGCCAACAGTACCTGTAGTATATGGGATTTATGTATATAGTATTCATATTATATATTACATTATACATATAGTATTCATATTACATGGCTGAGAGTGCGAGCAGAGGAATGGGAGCCGGGGGTGAGTACAGAGAGCCAACAGTACCTGTAGTATATGGGATTTATGTATATAGTATTCATATTACATGGCTGAGAGTGCGAGCAGAGGAATGGGACCCGGGGGTGAGTACAGAGAGAGCCAACAGTACCTGTAGTATATGGGATTTATGTATATAGTATTCATATTATATATTACATTATACATATAGTATTCATATTACATGGCTGAGAGTGCGAGCAGAGGAATGGGAGCCGGGGGTGAGTACAGAGAGCCAACAGTACCTGTAGTATATGGGATTTATGTATATAGTATTCATATTACATGGCTGAGAGTGCGAGCAGAGGAATGGGAGCCGGGGGTGAGTACAGAGAGAGCCAACAGTACCTGTAGTATATGGGATTTATGTATATAGTATTCATATTATATATTACATTATACATATAGTATTCATATTACATGGCTGAGAGTGCGAGCAGAGGAATGGGAGCCGGGGGTGAGTACAGAGAGCCAACAGTACCTGTAGTATATGGGATTTATGTATATAGTATTCATATTACATGGCTGAGAGTGCGAGCAGAGGAATGGGAGCCGGGGGTGAGTACAGAGAGAGCCAACAGTACCTGTAGTATATGGGATTTATGTATATAGTATTCATATTACATGGCTGAGAGTGCGAGCAGAGGAATGGGACCCGGGGGTGAGTACAGAGAGCCAACAGTACCTGTAGTATATGGGATTTATGTATATAGTATTCATATTACATGGCTGAGAGTGCGAGCAGAGGAATGGGACCCGGGGGTGAGTACAGAGAGCGAACAGTACCCATAGTATATGGGATTTATGTATATAGTATTCATATCACATGGCTGAGAGTGCGAGCAGAGGAATGGGAGCCGGGGGTGAGTACAGAGAGCCAACAGTACCTGTAGTATATGGGATTTATGTATATAGTATTCATATTACATGGCTGAGAGTGCGAGCAGAGGAATGGGAGCCGGGGGTGAGTACAGAGAGCCAACAGTACTCATAGTATATGGGATTTATGTATATAGTATTCATATTACATGGCTGAGAGTGCGAGCAGAGGAATGGGAGCCGGGGGTGAGTACAGAGAGCCAACAGTACCTGTAGTATATGGGATTTATGTATATAGTATTCATATTACATGGCTGAGAGTGCGAGCAGAGGAATGGGAGCCGGGGGTGAGTACAGAGAGCGAACAGTACCTGTAGTATATGGGATTTATGTATATAGTATTCATATTACATGGCTGAGAGTGCGAGCAGAGGAATGGGAGCCGGGGGTGAGTACAGAGAGCCAACAGTACTCATAGTATATGGGATTTATGTATATAGTATTCATATTACATGGCTGAGAGTGCGAGCAGAGGAATGGGAGCCGGGGGTGAGTACAGAGAGCCAACAGTACCTGTAGTATATGGGATTTATGTATATAGTATTCATATTACATGGCTGAGAGTGCGAGCAGAGGAATGGGAGCCGGGGGTGAGTACAGAGAGCGAACAGTACCTGTAGTATATGGGATTTATGTATATAGTATTCATATTACATGGCTGAGAGTGCGAGCAGAGGAATGGGAGCCGGGGGTGAGTACAGAGAGCCAACAGTACCTGTAGTATATGGGATTTATGTATATAGTATTCATATTACATGGCTGAGAGTGCGAGCAGAGGAATGGGAGCCGGGGGTGAGTACAGAGAGCCAACAGTACCTGTAGTATATGGGATTTATGTATATAGTATTCATATTACATGGCTGAGAGTGCGAGCAGAGGAATGGGAGCCGGGGGTGAGTACAGAGAGCCAACAGTACCTGTAGTATATGGGATTTATGTATATAGTATTCATATTACATGGCTGAGAGTGCGAGCAGAGGAATGGGAGCCGGGGGTGAGTACAGAGAGCCAACAGTACCTGTAGTATATGGGATTTATGTATATAGTATTCATATTACATGGCTGAGAGTGCGAGCAGAGGAATGGGACCCGGGGGTGAGTACAGAGAGCGAACAGTACCTGTAGTATATGGGATTTATGTATATAGTATTCATATTACATGGCTGAGAGTGCGAGCAGAGGAATGGGAGCCGGGGGTGAGTACAGAGAGCCAACAGTACCTGTAGTATATGGGATTTATGTATATAGTATTCATATTACATGGCTGAGAGTGCGAGCAGAGGAATGGGAGCCGGGGGTGAGTACAGAGAGAGCCAACAGTACCTGTAGTATATGGGATTTATGTATATAGTATTCATATTACATGGCTGAGAGTGCGAGCAGAGGAATGGGAGCCGGGGGTGAGTACAGAGAGCGAACAGTACCTGTAGTATATGGGATTTATGTATATAGTATTCATATTACATGGCTGAGAGTGCGAGCAGAGGAATGGGAGCCGGGGGTGAGTACAGAGAGCCAACAGTACCTGTAGTATATGGGATTTATGTATATAGTATTCATATTACATGGCTGAGAGTGCGAGCAGAGGAATGGGAGCCGGGGGTGAGTACAGAGAGAGCCAACAGTACCTGTAGTATATGGGATTTATGTATATAGTATTCATATTACATGGCTGAGAGTGCGAGCAGAGGAATGGGACCCGGGGGTGAGTACAGAGAGCGAACAGTACCTGTAGTATATGGGATTTATGTATATAGTATTCATATTACATGGCTGAGAGTGCGAGCAGAGGAATGGGAGCCGGGGGTGAGTACAGAGAGCCAACAGTACCTGTAGTATATGGGATTTATGTATATAGTATTCATATTACATGGCTGAGAGTGCGAGCAGAGGAATGGGAGCCGGGGGTGAGTACAGAGAGCCAACAGTACCTGTAGTATATGGGATTTATGTATATAGTATTCATATTACATGGCTGAGAGTGCGAGCAGAGGAATGGGAGCCGGGGGTGAGTACAGAGAGCCAACAGTACCTGTAGTATATGGGATTTATGTATATAGTATTCATATTACATGGCTGAGAGTGCGAGCAGAGGAATGGGAGCCGGGGGTGAGTACAGAGAGCCAACAGTACCTGTAGTATATGGGATTTATGTATATAGTATTCATATTACATGGCTGAGAGTGCGAGCAGAGGAATGGGACCCGGGGGTGAGTACAGAGAGCGAACAGTACCTGTAGTATATGGGATTTATGTATATAGTATTCATATTACATGGCTGAGAGTGCGAGCAGAGGAATGGGAGCCGGGGGTGAGTACAGAGAGCCAACAGTACCTGTAGTATATGGGATTTATGTATATAGTATTCATATTACATGGCTGAGAGTGCGAGCAGAGGAATGGGAGCCGGGGGTGAGTACAGAGAGAGCCAACAGTACCTGTAGTATATGGGATTTATGTATATAGTATTCATATTACATGGCTGAGAGTGCGAGCAGAGGAATGGGACCCGGGGGTGAGTACAGAGAGCGAACAGTACCTGTAGTATATGGGATTTATGTATATAGTATTCATATTACATGGCTGAGAGTGCGAGCAGAGGAATGGGAGCCGGGGGTGAGTACAGAGAGCCAACAGTACCTGTAGTATATGGGATTTATGTATATAGTATTCATATTACATGGCTGAGAGTGCGAGCAGAGAAATGGGAGCCGGGGGTGAGTACAGAGAGCCAACAGTACCTGTAGTATATGGGATTTATGTATATAGTATTCATATTACATGGCTGAGAGTGCGAGCAGAGGAATGGGAGCCGGGGGTGAGTACAGAGAGCCAACAGTACCTGTAGTATATGGGATTTATGTATATAGTATTCATATTACATGGCTGAGAGTGCGAGCAGAGGAATGGGAGCCGGGGGTGAGTACAGAGAGCCAACAGTACCTGTAGTATATGGGATTTATGTATATAGTATTCATATTACATGGCTGAGAGTGCGAGCAGAGGAATGGGACCCGGGGGTGAGTACAGAGAGCGAACAGTACCTGTAGTATATGGGATTTATGTATATAGTATTCATATTACATGGCTGAGAGTGCGAGCAGAGGAATGGGAGCCGGGGGTGAGTACAGAGAGCCAACAGTACCTGTAGTATATGGGATTTATGTATATAGTATTCATATTACATGGCTGAGAGTGCGAGCAGAGGAATGGGAGCCGGGGGTGAGTACAGAGAGCCAACAGTACCTGTAGTATATGGGATTTATGTATATAGTATTCATATTACATGGCTGAGAGTGCGAGCAGAGGAATGGGACCCGGGGGTGAGTACAGAGAGAGCCAACAGTACCTGTAGTATATGGGATTTATGTATATAGTATTCATATTACATGGCTGAGAGTGCGAGCAGAGGAATGGGAGCCGGGGGTGAGTACAGAGAGAGCCAACAGTACCTGTAGTATATGGGATTTATGTATATAGTATTCATATTACATGGCTGAGAGTGCGAGCAGAGGAATGGGAGCCGGGGGTGAGTACAGAGAGCCAACAGTACCTGTAGTATATGGAATTTATGTATATAGTATTCATATTACATGGCTGAGAGTGCGAACAGAGGAATGGGAGCCGGGGGTGAGTACAGAGAGCCAACAGTACCTGTAGTATATGGGATTTATGTATATAGTATTCATATTACATGGCTGAGAGTGCGAGCAGAGGAATGGGAGCCGGGGGTGAGTACAGAGAGCGAACAGTACCCATAGTATATGGGATTTATGTATATAGTATTCATATTACATGGCTGAGAGTGCGAGCAGAGGAATGGGAGCTGGGGGTGAGTACAGAGAGCCAACAGTACCTGTAGTATATGGAATTTATGTATATAGTATTCATATTACATGGCTGAGAGTGCGAGCAGAGGAATGGGAGCCGGGGGTGAGTACAGAGAGCGAACAGTACTCCTAGTATGTGGGATTTATGTATATAGTATTCATATTACATGGCTGAGAGTGCGAGCAGAGGAATGGGAGCCGGGGGTGAGTACAGAGAGCGAACAGTACCCATAGTATATGGGATTTATGTATATAGTATTCATATTACATGGCTGAGAGTGCAAGCAGAGGAATGGGAGCCGGGGGTGAGTACAGAGAGCCAACAGTACCTGTAGTATATGGAATTTATGTATATAGTATTCATATTACATGGCTGAGAGTGCGAACAGAGGAATGGGAGCCGGGGGTGAGTACAGAGAGCCAACAGTACCTGTAGTATATGGGATTTATGTATATAGTATTCATATTACATGGCTGAGAGTGCGAGCAGAGGAATGGGAGCCGGGGGTGAGTACAGAGAGCGAACAGTACCCATAGTATATGGGATTTATGTATATAGTATTCATATTACATGGCTGAGAGTGCGAGCAGAGGAATGGGAGCTGGGGGTGAGTACATAGAGCCAACAGTACCTGTAGTATATGGGATTTATGTATATAGTATTCATATTACATGGCTGAGAGTGCGAGCAGAGGAATGGGACCCGGGGGTGAGTACAGAGAGCGAACAGTACCTGTAGTATATGGGATTTATGTATATAGTATTCATATTACATGGCTGAGAGTGCGAGCAGAGGAATGGGAGCCGGGGGTGAGTACAGAGAGCCAACAGTACCTGTAGTATATGGGATTTATGTATATAGTATTCATATTACATGGCTGAGAGTGCGAGCAGAGGAATGGGAGCCGGGGGTGAGTACAGAGAGCCAACAGTACCTGTAGTATATGGGATTTATGTATATAGTATTCATATTACATGGCTGAGAGTGCGAGCAGAGGAATGGGACCCGGGGGTGAGTACAGAGAGAGCCAACAGTACCTGTAGTATATGGGATTTATGTATATAGTATTCATATTACATGGCTGAGAGTGCGAGCAGAGGAATGGGAGCCGGGGGTGAGTACAGAGAGAGCCAACAGTACCTGTAGTATATGGGATTTATGTATATAGTATTCATATTACATGGCTGAGAGTGCGAGCAGAGGAATGGGAGCCGGGGGTGAGTACAGAGAGCCAACAGTACCTGTAGTATATGGAATTTATGTATATAGTATTCATATTACATGGCTGAGAGTGCGAACAGAGGAATGGGAGCCGGGGGTGAGTACAGAGAGCCAACAGTACCTGTAGTATATGGGATTTATGTATATAGTATTCATATTACATGGCTGAGAGTGCGAGCAGAGGAATGGGAGCCGGGGGTGAGTACAGAGAGCGAACAGTACCCATAGTATATGGGATTTATGTATATAGTATTCATATTACATGGCTGAGAGTGCGAGCAGAGGAATGGGAGCTGGGGGTGAGTACAGAGAGCCAACAGTACCTGTAGTATATGGAATTTATGTATATAGTATTCATATTACATGGCTGAGAGTGCGAGCAGAGGAATGGGAGCCGGGGGTGAGTACAGAGAGCGAACAGTACTCCTAGTATGTGGGATTTATGTATATAGTATTCATATTACATGCCTGAGAGTGCGAGCAGAGGAATGGGAGCCGGGGGTGAGTACAGAGAGCGAACAGTACCCATAGTATATGGGATTTATGTATATAGTATTCATATTACATGGCTGAGAGTGCGAGCAGAGGAATGGGAGCCGGGGGTGAGTACAGAGAGCCAACAGTACCTGTAGTATATGGGATTTATGTATATAGTATTCATATTACATGGCTGAGAGTGCGAGCAGAGGAATGGGAGCCGGGGGTGAGTACAGAGAGCCAACAGTACCTGTAGTATATGGGATTTATGTATATAGTATTACATATTATATATTACATTATACATATAGTATTCATATTACATAGCTGAGAGTGCGAGCAGAGGAATGGGAGCCGGGGGTGAGTACAGAGAGCGAACAGTACCTGTAGTATATGGGATTTATGTATATAGTATTCATATTACATGGCTGAGAGTGCGAGCAGAGGAATGGGAGCCGGGGGGTGAGTACAGAGAGCGAACAGTACCTGTAGTATATGGGATTTATGTATATAGTATTCATATTACATGGCTGAGAGTGCGAGCAGAGGAATGGGAGCCGGGGGTGAGTACAGAGAGCGAACAGTACCTGTAGTATATGGGATTTATGTATATAGTATTCATATTACATGGCTGAGAGTGCGAGCAGAGGAATGGGAGCCGGGGGTGAGTACAGAGAGCGAACAGTACTCCTAGTATATGGGATTTATGTATATAGTATTCATATTACATGGCTGAGAGTGCGAGCAGAGGAATGGGAGCCGGGGGTGAGTACAGAGAGCGAACAGTACCTGTAGTATATGGGATTTATGTATATAGTATTCATATTACATGGCTGAGAGTGCGAGCAGAGGAATGGGAGCCGGGGGTGAGTACAGAGAGAGCCAACAGTACCTGTAGTATGTGGGATTTATGTATATAGCATTCATATTACATGGCTGAGAGTGCGAGCAGAGGAATGGGAGCCGGGGGTGAGTACAGAGAGCCAACAGTACCTGTAGTATATGGGATTTATGTATATAGTATTCATATTACATGGCTGAGAGTGCGAGCAGAGGAATGGGAGTCGGGGGTGAGTACAGAGAGCGAACAGTACTCATAGTATATGGGATTTATGTATATAGTATTCATATTACATGGCTGAGAGTGCGAGCAGAGGAATGGGAGCCGGGGGTGAGTACAGAGAGCCAACAGTACCTGTAGTATGTGGGATTTATGTATATAGTATTCATATTACATGGCTGAGAGTGCGAGCAGAGGAATGGGAGCCGGGGGTGAGTACAGAGAGCCAACAGTACCTGTAGTATATGGGATTTATGTATATAGTATTCATATTACATGGCTGAGAGTGCGAGCAGAGGAATGGGAGCCGGGGGTGAGTACAGAGAGCCAACAGTACCTGTAGTATATGGGATTTATGTATGTAGTATTCATATCACATAGCTGAGAGTGCGAGCAGAGGAATGGGAGCCGGGGGTGAGTACAGAGAGCCAACAGTACCTGTAGTATATGGGATTTATGTATGTAGTATTCATATTACATGGCTGAGAGTGCGAGCAGAGGAATGGGAGCCGGGGGTGAGTACAGAGAGCCAACAGTACCTGTAGTATATGGGATTTATGTATGTAGTATTCATATCACATAGCTGAGAGTGCGAGCAGAGGAATGGGAGCCGGGGGTGAGTACAGAGAGCCAACAGTACCTGTAGTATATGGGATTTATGTATGTAGTATTCATATTACATGGCTGAGAGTGCGAGCAGAGGAATGGGAGCCGGGGGTGAGTACAGAGAGTGAACAGTACTCATAGTATATGGGATTTATGTATATAATATTCATATTACATGGCTGAGAGTGCGAGCAGAGGAATGGGAGCCGGGGGTGAGTACAGAGAGCCAACAGTACCTGTAGTATATGGGATTTATGTATATAGTATTCATATTACATGGCTGAGAGTGCGAGCAGAGGAATGGGAGCCGGGGGTGAGTACAGAGAGCGAACAGTACTCATAGTATATGGGATTTATGTATATAGTATTCATATCACATAGCTGAGAGTGCGAGCAGAGGAATGGGAGCCGGGGGTGAGTACAGAGAGAGCCAACAGTACCTGTAGTATATGGGATTTATGTATATAGCATTCATATTACATGGCTGAGAGTGCGAGCAGAGGAATGGGACCCGGGGGTGAGTACAGAGAGCCAACAGTACCTGTAGTATATGGGATTTATGTATGTAGTATTCATATTACATGGCTGAGTGTGCGAGCAGAGGAATGGGAGCCGGGGGTGAGTACAGAGAGCCAACAGTACCTGTAGTATATGGGATTTATGTATGTAGTATTCATATTACATGGCTGAGAGTGCGAGCAGAGGAATGGGACCCGGGGGTGAGTACAGAGAGCGAACAGTACCTGTAGTATATGGGATTTATGTATATAGCATTCATATTACATGGCTGAGAGTGCGAGCAGAGGAATGGGAGCCGGGGGTGAGTACAGAGAGCCAACAGTACCTGTAGTATATGGGATTTATGTATGTAGTATTCATATTACATGGCTGAGAGTGCGAGCAGAGGAATGGGAGCCGGGGGTGAGTACAGAGAGCCAACAGTACCTGTAGTATATGGGATTTATGTATATAGTATTCATATTACATGGCTGAGAGTGCGAGCAGAGGAATGGGAGCCGGGGGTGAGTACAGAGAGCCAACAGTACCTGTAGTATATGGGATTTATGTATGTAGTATTCATATTACATGGCTGAGAGTGCGAGCAGAGGAATGGGAGCCGGGGGTGAGTACAGAGAGCCAACAGTACCTGTAGTATATGGGATTTATGTATATAGTATTCATATTACATAGCTGAGAGTGCGAGCAGAGGAATGGGAGCCGGGGGTGAGTACAGAGAGCCAACAGTACCAGTAGTATATGGGATTTATGTATATAGTATTCATATTACATGGCTGAGAGTGCGAGCAGAGGAATGGGAGCCGGGGGTGAGTACAGAGAGCCAACAGTACCTGTAGTATATGGGATTTATGTATATAGTATTCATATTACATGGCTGAGAGTGCGAGCAGAGGAATGGGAGCCGGGGGTGAGTACAGAGAGCCAACAGTACCTGTAGTATATGGGATTTATGTATATAGTATTCATATTACATGGCTGAGAGTGCGAGCAGAGGAATGGGAGCCGGGGGTGAGTACAGAGAGCCAACAGTACCTGTAGTATATGGGATTTATGTATATAGTATTCATATTACATGGCTGAGAGTGCGAGCAGAGGAATGGGAGCCGGGGGTGAGTACAGAGAGCCAACAGTACCTGTAGTATATGGGATTTATGTATATAGTATTCATATTACATGGCTGAGAGTGCGAGCAGAGGAATGGGAGCCGGGGGTGAGTACAGAGAGCGAACAGTACCTGTAGTATATGGGATTTATGTATATAGTATTCATATTACATGGCTGAGAGTGCGAGCAGAGGAATGGGAGCCGGGGGTGAGTACAGAGAGCGAACAGTACCTGTAGTATATGGGATTTATGTATATAGTATTCATATTACATGGCTGAGAGTGCGAGCAGAGGAATGGGAGCCGGGGGTGAGTACAGAGAGCGAACAGTACCTGTAGTATATGGGATTTATGTATATAGTATTCATATTACATGGCTGAGAGTGCGAGCAGAGGAATGGGAGCCGGGGGTGAGTACAGAGAGCCAACAGTACCTGTAGTATATGGGATTTATGTATATAGTATTCATATTACATGGCTGAGAGTGCGAGCAGAGGAATGGGAGCCGGGGGTGAGTACAGAGAGCGAACAGTACCTGTAGTATGTGGGATTTATGTATATAGTATTCATATTACATGGCTGAGAGTGCGAGCAGAGGAATGGGAGCCGGGGGTGAGTACAGAGAGCCAACAGTACTCATAGTATATGGGATTTATGTATATAGTATTCATATTACATGGCTGAGAGTGCGAGCAGAGGAATGGGACCCGGGGGTGAGTACAGAGAGCCAACAGTACCTGTAGTATATGGGATTTATGTATATAGTATTCATATCACATGGCTGAGAGTGCGAGCAGAGGAATGGGAGCCGGGAGTGAGTACAGAGAGCCAACAGTACTCATAGTATGTGGGATTTATGTATATAGTATTCATATTACATGGCTGAGAGTGCGAGCAGAGGAATGGGACCCGGGGGTGAGTACAGAGAGCCAACAGTACTCCTAGTATATGGGATTTATGTATATAGTATTCATATTACATGGCTGAGAGTGCGAGCAGAGGAATGGGAGCCGGGGGTGAGTACAGAGAGCGAACAGTACCTGTAGTATATGGGATTTATGTATATAGTATTCATATTACATGGCTGAGAGTGCGAGCAGAGGAATGGGACCCGGGGGTGAGTACAGAGAGCGAACAGTACCTGCAGTATATGGGATTTATGTATATAGTATTCATATTACATGGCTGAGAGTGCGAGCAGAGGAATGGGAGCCGGGGGTGAGTACAGAGAGCCAACAGTACTCATAGTATGTGGGATTTATGTATATAGTATTCATATTACATGGCTGAGAGTGCGAGCAGAGGAATGGGACCCGGGGGTGAGTACAGAGAGCCAACAGTACTCCTAGTATATGGGATTTATGTATATAGTATTCATATTACATGGCTGAGAGTGCGAGCAGAGGAATGGGAGCCGGGGGTGAGTACAGAGAGCGAACAGTACCTGTAGTATATGGGATTTATGTATATAGTATACATATTACATGGCTGAGAGTGCGAGCAGAGGAATGGGAGCCGGGGGTGAGTACAGAGAGCGAACAGTACCTGTAGTATATGGGATTTATGTATATAGTATTCATATTACATGGCTGAGAGTGCGAGCAGAGGAATGGGAGCCGGGGGTGAGTACAGAGAGCCAACAGTACTCATAGTATGTGGGATTTATGTATATAGCATTCATATTACATGGCTGAGAGTGCGAGCAGAGGAATGGGACCCGGGGGTGAGTACAGAGAGCCAACAGTACCTGTAGTATATGGGATTTATGTATATAGTATTAAATATTATATATTACATTATACATATAGTATTCATATTACATAGCTGAGAGTGCGAGCAGAGGAATGGGAGCCGGGGGTGAGTACAGAGAGCCAACAGTACCTGTAGTATATGGGATTTATGTATATAGTATTCATATTACATGGCTGAGAGTGCGAGCAGAGGAATGGGAGCCGGGGGTGAGTACAGAGAGCCAACAGTACCTGTAGTATATGGGATTTATGTATATAGTATTACATATTATATATTACATTATACATATAGTATTCATATTACATAGCTGAGAGTGCGAGCAGAGGAATGGGAGCCGGGGGTGAGTACAGAGAGCGAACAGTACCTGTAGTATATGGGATTTATGTATATAGTATTCATATTACATGGCTGAGAGTGCGAGCAGAGGAATGGGAGCCGGGGGTGAGTACAGAGAGCGAACAGTACCTGTAGTATATGGGATTTATGTATATAGTATTCATATTACATGGCTGAGAGTGCGAGCAGAGGAATGGGAGCCGGGGGTGAGTACAGAGAGCCAACAGTACTCATAGTATATGGGATTTATGTATATAGTATTCATATTACATGGCTGAGAGTGCGAGCAGAGGAATGGGAGCCGGGGGTGAGTACAGAGAGCGAACAGTACCTGTAGTATATGGGATTTATGTATATAGTATTCATATTACATGGCTGAGAGTGCGAGCAGAGGAATGGGAGCCGGGGGTGAGTACAGAGAGCGAACAGTACTCCTAGTATATGGGATTTATGTATATAGCATTCATATTACATGGCTGAGAGTGCGAGCAGAGGAATGGGAGCCGGGGGTGAGTACAGAGAGCGAACAGTACCTGTAGTATATGGGATTTATGTATATAGTATTCATATTACATGGCTGAGAGTGCGAGCAGAGGAATGGGAGCCGGGGGTGAGTACAGAGAGCCAACAGTACCTGTAGTATGTGGGATTTATGTATATAGTATTCATATTACATGGCTGAGAGTGCGAGCAGAGGAATGGGAGCCGGGGGTGAGTACAGAGAGCCAACAGTACCTGTAGTATATGGGATTTATGTATATAGTATTCATATTACATGGCTGAGAGTGCGAGCAGAGGAATGGGAGCCGGGGGTGAGTACAGAGAGCCAACAGTACCTGTAGTATATGGGATTTATGTATGTAGTATTCATATCACATAGCTGAGAGTGCGAGCAGAGGAATGGGAGCCGGGGGTGAGTACAGAGAGCCAACAGTACCTGTAGTATATGGGATTTATGTATGTAGTATTCATATTACATGGCTGAGAGTGCGAGCAGAGGAATGGGAGCCGGGGGTGAGTACAGAGAGCCAACAGTACCTGTAGTATATGGGATTTATGTATATAGTATTCATATTACATGGCTGAGAGTGCGAGCAGAGGAATGGGAGCCGGGGGTGAGTACAGAGAGCCAACAGTACCTGTAGTATATGGGATTTATGTATGTAGTATTCATATCACATAGCTGAGAGTGCGAGCAGAGGAATGGGAGCCGGGGGTGAGTACAGAGAGCCAACAGTACCTGTAGTATATGGGATTTATGTATGTAGTATTCATATTACATGGCTGAGAGTGCGAGCAGAGGAATGGGAGCCGGGGGTGAGTACAGAGAGTGAACAGTACTCATAGTATATGGGATTTATGTATATAATATTCATATTACATGGCTGAGAGTGCGAGCAGAGGAATGGGAGCCGGGGGTGAGTACAGAGAGCCAACAGTACCTGTAGTATATGGGATTTATGTATATAGTATTCATATTACATGGCTGAGAGTGCGAGCAGAGGAATGGGAGCCGGGGGTGAGTACAGAGAGCGAACAGTACTCATAGTATATGGGATTTATGTATATAGTATTCATATCACATAGCTGAGAGTGCGAGCAGAGGAATGGGAGCCGGGGGTGAGTACAGAGAGAGCCAACAGTACCTGTAGTATATGGGATTTATGTATATAGCATTCATATTACATGGCTGAGAGTGCGAGCAGAGGAATGGGACCCGGGGGTGAGTACAGAGAGCCAACAGTACCTGTAGTATATGGGATTTATGTATGTAGTATTCATATTACATGGCTGAGTGTGCGAGCAGAGGAATGGGAGCCGGGGGTGAGTACAGAGAGCCAACAGTACCTGTAGTATATGGGATTTATGTATGTAGTATTCTTATTACATGGCTGAGAGTGCGAGCAGAGGAATGGGACCCGGGGGTGAGTACAGAGAGCGAACAGTACCTGTAGTATATGGGATTTATGTATGTAGTATTCATATTACATGGCTGAGTGTGCGAGCAGAGGAATGGGAGCCGGGGGTGAGTACAGAGAGCCAACAGTACCTGTAGTATATGGGATTTATGTATGTAGTATTCATATTACATGGCTGAGAGTGCGAGCAGAGGAATGGGAGCCGGGGGTGAGTACAGAGAGCCAACAGTACCTGTAGTATATGGGATTTATGTATATAGTATTCATATTACATGGCTGAGAGTGCGAGCAGAGGAATGGGAGCCGGGGGTGAGTACAGAGAGCCAACAGTACCTGTAGTATATGGGATTTATGTATATAGTATTCATATTACATGGCTGAGAGTGCGAGCAGAGGAATGGGAGCCGGGGGTGAGTACAGAGAGCGAACAGTACCTGTAGTATATGGGATTTATGTATATAGTATTCATATTACATGGCTGAGAGTGCGAGCAGAGGAATGGGAGCCGGGGGTGAGTACAGAGAGCGAACAGTACCTGTAGTATATGGGATTTATGTATATAGTATTCATATTACATGGCTGAGAGTGCGAGCAGAGGAATGGGAGCCGGGGGTGAGTACAGAGAGCGAACAGTACCTGTAGTATATGGGATTTATGTATATAGTATTCATATTACATGGCTGAGAGTGCGAGCAGAGGAATGGGAGCCGGGGGTGAGTACAGAGAGCCAACAGTACCTGTAGTATATGGGATTTATGTATATAGTATTCATATTACATGGCTGAGAGTGCGAGCAGAGGAATGGGAGCCGGGGGTGAGTACAGAGAGCGAACAGTACCTGTAGTATGTGGGATTTATGTATATAGTATTCATATTACATGGCTGAGAGTGCGAGCAGAGGAATGGGAGCCGGGGGTGAGTACAGAGAGCCAACAGTACTCATAGTATATGGGATTTATGTATATAGTATTCATATTACATGGCTGAGAGTGCGAGCAGAGGAATGGGACCCGGGGGTGAGTACAGAGAGCCAACAGTACCTGTAGTATATGGGATTTATGTATATAGTATTCATATCACATGGCTGAGAGTGCGAGCAGAGGAATGGGAGCCGGGAGTGAGTACAGAGAGCCAACAGTACTCATAGTATGTGGGATTTATGTATATAGTATTCATATTACATGGCTGAGAGTGCGAGCAGAGGAATGGGACCCGGGGGTGAGTACAGAGAGCCAACAGTACTCCTAGTATATGGGATTTATGTATATAGTATTCATATTACATGGCTGAGAGTGCGAGCAGAGGAATGGGAGCCGGGGGTGAGTACAGAGAGCGAACAGTACCTGTAGTATATGGGATTTATGTATATAGTATTCATATTACATGGCTGAGAGTGCGAGCAGAGGAATGGGACCCGGGGGTGAGTACAGAGAGCGAACAGTACCTGCAGTATATGGGATTTATGTATATAGTATTCATATTACATGGCTGAGAGTGCGAGCAGAGGAATGGGAGCCGGGGGTGAGTACAGAGAGCCAACAGTACTCATAGTATGTGGGATTTATGTATATAGTATTCATATTACATGGCTGAGAGTGCGAGCAGAGGAATGGGACCCGGGGGTGAGTACAGAGAGCCAACAGTACTCCTAGTATATGGGATTTATGTATATAGTATTCATATTACATGGCTGAGAGTGCGAGCAGAGGAATGGGAGCCGGGGGTGAGTACAGAGAGCGAACAGTACCTGTAGTATATGGGATTTATGTATATAGTATACATATTACATGGCTGAGAGTGCGAGCAGAGGAATGGGAGCCGGGGGTGAGTACAGAGAGCGAACAGTACCTGTAGTATATGGGATTTATGTATATAGTATTCATATTACATGGCTGAGAGTGCGAGCAGAGGAATGGGAGCCGGGGGTGAGTACAGAGAGCCAACAGTACTCATAGTATGTGGGATTTATGTATATAGCATTCATATTACATGGCTGAGAGTGCGAGCAGAGGAATGGGACCCGGGGGTGAGTACAGAGAGCCAACAGTACCTGTAGTATATGGGATTTATGTATATAGTATTAAATATTATATATTACATTATACATATAGTATTCATATTACATAGCTGAGAGTGCGAGCAGAGGAATGGGAGCCGGGGGTGAGTACAGAGAGCCAACAGTACCTGTAGTATATGGGATTTATGTATATAGTATTCATATTACATGGCTGAGAGTGCGAGCAGAGGAATGGGAGCCGGGGGTGAGTACAGAGAGCCAACAGTACCTGTAGTATATGGGATTTATGTATATAGTATTACATATTATATATTACATTATACATATAGTATTCATATTACATAGCTGAGAGTGCGAGCAGAGGAATGGGAGCCGGGGGTGAGTACAGAGAGCGAACAGTACCTGTAGTATATGGGATTTATGTATATAGTATTCATATTACATGGCTGAGAGTGCGAGCAGAGGAATGGGAGCCGGGGGTGAGTACAGAGAGCGAACAGTACCTGTAGTATATGGGATTTATGTATATAGTATTCATATTACATGGCTGAGAGTGCGAGCAGAGGAATGGGAGCCGGGGGTGAGTACAGAGAGCCAACAGTACTCATAGTATATGGGATTTATGTATATAGTATTCATATTACATGGCTGAGAGTGCGAGCAGAGGAATGGGAGCCGGGGGTGAGTACAGAGAGCGAACAGTACCTGTAGTATATGGGATTTATGTATATAGTATTCATATTACATGGCTGAGAGTGCGAGCAGAGGAATGGGAGCCGGGGGTGAGTACAGAGAGCGAACAGTACTCCTAGTATATGGGATTTATGTATATAGCATTCATATTACATGGCTGAGAGTGCGAGCAGAGGAATGGGAGCCGGGGGTGAGTACAGAGAGCGAACAGTACCTGTAGTATATGGGATTTATGTATATAGTATTCATATTACATGGCTGAGAGTGCGAGCAGAGGAATGGGAGCCGGGGGTGAGTACAGAGAGAGCCAACAGTACCTGTAGTATGTGGGATTTATGTATATAGCATTCATATTACATGGCTGAGAGTGCGAGCAGAGGAATGGGAGCCGGGGGTGAGTACAGAGAGCCAACAGTACCTGTAGTATATGGGATTTATGTATATAGTATTCATATTACATGGCTGAGAGTGCGAGCAGAGGAATGGGTGTCGGGGGTGAGTACAGAGAGCGAACAGTACTCATAGTATATGGGATTTATGTATATAGTATTCATATTACATGGCTGAGAGTGCGAGCAGAGGAATGGGAGCCGGGGGTGAGTACAGAGAGCCAACAGTACCTGTAGTATGTGGGATTTATGTATATAGTATTCATATTACATGGCTGAGAGTGCGAGCAGAGGAATGGGAGCCGGGGGTGAGTACAGAGAGCCAACAGTACCTGTAGTATATGGGATTTATGTATATAGTATTCATATTACATGGCTGAGAGTGCGAGCAGAGGAATGGGAGCCGGGGGTGAGTACAGAGAGCCAACAGTACCTGTAGTATATGGGATTTATGTATGTAGTATTCATATCACATAGCTGAGAGTGCGAGCAGAGGAATGGGAGCCGGGGGTGAGTACAGAGAGCCAACAGTACCTGTAGTATATGGGATTTATGTATGTAGTATTCATATTACATGGCTGAGAGTGCGAGCAGAGGAATGGGAGCCGGGGTGAGTACAGAGAGCCAACAGTACCTGTAGTATATGGGATTTATGTATATAGTATTCATATTACATGGCTGAGAGTGCGAGCAGAGGAATGGGAGCCGGGGGTGAGTACAGAGAGCCAACAGTACCTGTAGTATATGGGATTTATGTATGTAGTATTCATATCACATAGCTGAGAGTGCGAGCAGAGGAATGGGAGCCGGGGGTGAGTACAGAGAGCCAACAGTACCTGTAGTATATGGGATTTATGTATGTAGTATTCATATTACATGGCTGAGAGTGCGAGCAGAGGAATGGGAGCCGGGGGTGAGTACAGAGAGTGAACAGTACTCATAGTATATGGGATTTATGTATATAATATTCATATTACATGGCTGAGAGTGCGAGCAGAGGAATGGGAGCCGGGGGTGAGTACAGAGAGCCAACAGTACCTGTAGTATATGGGATTTATGTATATAGTATTCATATTACATGGCTGAGAGTGCGAGCAGAGGAATGGGAGCCGGGGGTGAGTACAGAGAGCGAACAGTACTCATAGTATATGGGATTTATGTATATAGTATTCATATCACATAGCTGAGAGTGCGAGCAGAGGAATGGGAGCCGGGGGTGAGTACAGAGAGAGCCAACAGTACCTGTAGTATATGGGATTTATGTATATAGCATTCATATTACATGGCTGAGAGTGCGAGCAGAGGAATGGGACCCGGGGGTGAGTACAGAGAGCCAACAGTACCTGTAGTATATGGGATTTATGTATGTAGTATTCATATTACATGGCTGAGTGTGCGAGCAGAGGAATGGGAGCCGGGGGTGAGTACAGAGAGCCAACAGTACCTGTAGTATATGGGATTTATGTATGTAGTATTCATATTACATGGCTGAGAGTGCGAGCAGAGGAATGGGACCCGGGGGTGAGTACAGAGAGCGAACAGTACCTGTAGTATATGGGATTTATGTATATAGCATTCATATTACATGGCTGAGAGTGCGAGCAGAGGAATGGGAGCCGGGGGTGAGTACAGAGAGCCAACAGTACCTGTAGTATATGGGATTTATGTATGTAGTATTCATATTACATGGCTGAGAGTGCGAGCAGAGGAATGGGAGCCGGGGGTGAGTACAGAGAGCCAACAGTACCTGTAGTATATGGGATTTATGTATATAGTATTCATATTACATGGCTGAGAGTGCGAGCAGAGGAATGGGAGCCGGGGGTGAGTACAGAGAGCCAACAGTACCTGTAGTATATGGGATTTATGTATGTAGTATTCATATTACATGGCTGAGAGTGCGAGCAGAGGAATGGGACCCGGGGGTGAGTACAGAGAGCGAACAGTACCTGTAGTATATGGGATTTATGTATATAGCATTCATATTACATGGCTGAGAGTGCGAGCAGAGGAATGGGAGCCGGGGGTGAGTACAGAGAGCCAACAGTACCTGTAGTATATGGGATTTATGTATGTAGTATTCATATTACATGGCTTAGAGTGCGAGCAGAGGAATGGGAGCCGGGGGTGAGTACAGAGAGCCAACAGTACCTGTAGTATATGGGATTTATGTATATAGTATTCATATTACATGGCTGAGAGTGCGAGCAGAGGAATGGGAGCCGGGGGTGAGTACAGAGAGCCAACAGTACCTGTAGTATATGGGATTTATGTATATAGTATTCATATTACATGGCTGAGAGTGCGAGCAGAGGAATGGGAGCCGGGGGTGAGTACAGAGAGCCAACAGTACCTGTAGTATATGGGATTTATGTATATAGTATTCATATTACATGGCTGAGAGTGCGAGCAGAGGAATGGGACCCGGGGGTGAGTACAGAGAGCCAACAGTACCTGTAGTATATGGGATTTATGTATATAGTATTCATATCACATGGCTGAGAGTGCGAGCAGAGGAATGGGAGCCGGGAGTGAGTACAGAGAGCCAACAGTACTCATAGTATGTGGGATTTATGTATATAGTATTCATATTACATGGCTGAGAGTGCGAGCAGAGGAATGGGACCCGGGGGTGAGTACAGAGAGCCAACAGTACTCCTAGTATATGGGATTTATGTATATAGTATTCATATTACATGGCTGAGAGTGCGAGCAGAGGAATGGGAGCCGGGGGTGAGTACAGAGAGCGAACAGTACCTGTAGTATATGGGATTTATGTATATAGTATTCATATTACATGGCTGAGAGTGCGAGCAGAGGAATGGGACCCGGGGGTGAGTACAGAGAGCGAACAGTACCTGCAGTATATGGGATTTATGTATATAGTATTCATATTACATGGCTGAGAGTGCGAGCAGAGGAATGGGAGCCGGGGGTGAGTACAGAGAGCCAACAGTACTCATAGTATGTGGGATTTATGTATATAGTATTCATATTACATGGCTGAGAGTGCGAGCAGAGGAATGGGACCCGGGGGTGAGTACAGAGAGCCAACAGTACTCCTAGTATATGGGATTTATGTATATAGTATTCATATTACATGGCTGAGAGTGCGAGCAGAGGAATGGGAGCCGGGGGTGAGTACAGAGAGCGAACAGTACCTGTAGTATATGGGATTTATGTATATAGTATTCATATTACATGGCTGAGAGTGCGAGCAGAGGAATGGGAGCCGGGGGTGAGTACAGAGAGCGAACAGTACCTGTAGTATATGGGATTTATGTATATAGTATTCATATTACATGGCTGAGAGTGCGAGCAGAGGAATGGGAGCCGGGGGTGAGTACAGAGAGCCAACAGTACTCATAGTATGTGGGATTTATGTATATAGCATTCATATTACATGGCTGAGAGTGCGAGCAGAGGAATGGGACCCGGGGGTGAGTACAGAGAGCCAACAGTACCTGTAGTATATGGGATTTATGTATATAGTATTAAATATTATATATTACATTATACATATAGTATTCATATTACATAGCTGAGAGTGCGAGCAGAGGAATGGGAGTCGGGGGTGAGTACAGAGAGCCAACAGTACCTGTAGTATATGGGATTTATGTATATAGTATTCATATTACATGGCTGAGAGTGCGAGCAGAGGAATGGGAGCCGGGGGTGAGTACAGAGAGCCAACAGTACCTGTAGTATATGGGATTTATGTATATAGTATTCATATTACATGGCTGAGAGTGCGAGCAGAGGAATGGGAGCCGGGGGTGAGTACAGAGAGCCAACAGTACCTGTAGTATATGGGATTTATGTATATAGTATTCATATTACATAGCTGAGAGTGCGAGCAGAGGAATGGGAGCCGGGGGTGAGTACAGAGAGCCAACAGTACCAGTAGTATATGGGATTTATGTATATAGTATTCATATTACATGGCTGAGAGTGCGAGCAGAGGAATGGGAGCCGGGGGTGAGTACAGAGAGCCAACAGTACCTGTAGTATATGGGATTTATGTATATAGTATTCATATTACATGGCTGAGAGTGCGAGCAGAGGAATGGGAGCCGGGGGTGAGTACAGAGAGCCAACAGTACCTGTAGTATATGGGATTTATGTATATAGTATTCATATTACATGGCTGAGAGTGCGAGCAGAGGAATGGGAGCCGGGGGTGAGTACAGAGAGCCAACAGTACCTGTAGTATATGGGATTTATGTATATAGTATTCATATTACATGGCTGAGAGTGCGAGCAGAGGAATGGGAGCCGGGGGTGAGTACAGAGAGCCAACAGTACCTGTAGTACATGGGATTTATGTATATAGTATTCATATTACATGGCTGAGAGTGCGAGCAGAGGAATGGGAGCCGGGGGTGAGTACAGAGAGCGAACAGTACCTGTAGTATATGGGATTTATGTATATAGTATTCATATTACATGGCTGAGAGTGCGAGCAGAGGAATGGGAGCCGGGGGTGAGTACAGAGAGCGAACAGTACCTGTAGTATATGGGATTTATGTATATAGTATTCATATTACATGGCTGAGAGTGCGAGCAGAGGAATGGGAGCCGGGGGTGAGTACAGAGAGCGAACAGTACCTGTAGTATATGGGATTTATGTATATAGTATTCATATTACATGGCTGAGAGTGCGAGCAGAGGAATGGGAGCCGGGGGTGAGTACAGAGAGCCAACAGTACCTGTAGTATATGGGATTTATGTATATAGTATTCATATTACATGGCTGAGAGTGCGAGCAGAGGAATGGGAGCCGGGGGTGAGTACAGAGAGCGAACAGTACCTGTAGTATGTGGGATTTATGTATATAGTATTCATATTACATGGCTGAGAGTGCGAGCAGAGGAATGGGAGCCGGGGGTGAGTACAGAGAGCCAACAGTACTCATAGTATATGGGATTTATGTATATAGTATTCATATTACATGGCTGAGAGTGCGAGCAGAGGAATGGGACCCGGGGGTGAGTACAGAGAGCCAACAGTACCTGTAGTATATGGGATTTATGTATATAGTATTCATATCACATGGCTGAGAGTGCGAGCAGAGGAATGGGAGCCGGGAGTGAGTACAGAGAGCCAACAGTACTCATAGTATGTGGGATTTATGTATATAGTATTCATATTACATGGCTGAGAGTGCGAGCAGAGGAATGGGAGCCGGGGGTGAGTACAGAGAGCGAACAGTACCTGTAGTATATGGGATTTATGTATATAGTATTCATATTACATGGCTGAGAGTGCGAGCAGAGGAATGGGAGCCGGGGGTGAGTACAGAGAGCGAACAGTACCTGCAGTATATGGGATTTATGTATATAGTATTCATATTACATGGCTGAGAGTGCGAGCAGAGGAATGGGAGCCGGGGGTGAGTACAGAGAGCGAACAGTACTCATAGTATGTGGGATTTATGTATATAGTATTCATATTACATGGCTGAGAGTGCGAGCAGAGGAATGGGACCCAGGGGTGAGTACAGAGAGCCAACAGTACTCCTAGTATATGGGATTTATGTATATAGTATTCATATTACATGGCTGAGAGTGCGAGCAGAGGAATGGGAGCCGGGGGTGAGTACAGAGAGCGAACAGTACCTGTAGTATATGGGATTTATGTATATAGTATTCATATTACATGGCTGAGAGTGCGAGCAGAGGAATGGGAGCCGGGGGTGAGTACAGAGAGCGAACAGTACCTGTAGTATATGGGATTTATGTATATAGTATTCATATTACATGGCTGAGAGTGCGAGCAGAGGAATGGGAGCCGGGGGTGAGTACAGAGAGCCAACAGTACTCATAGTATGTGGGATTTATGTATATAGCATTCATATTACATGGCTGAGAGTGCGAGCAGAGGAATGGGAGCCGGGGGTGAGTACAGAGAGCCAACAGTACCTGTAGTATATGGGATTTATGTATATAGTATTACATATTATATATTACATTATACATATAGTATTCATATTACATAGCTGAGAGTGCGAGCAGAGGAATGGGAGCCGGGGGTGAGTACAGAGAGCCAACAGTACCTGTAGTATATGGGATTTATGTATATAGTATTCATATTACATGGCTGAGAGTGCGAGCAGAGGAATGGGAGCCGGGGGTGAGTACAGAGAGCGAACAGTACTCATAGTATGTGGGATTTATGTATATAGTATTCATATTACATAGCTGAGAGTGCGAGCAGAGGAATGGGAGCCGGGGGTGAGTACAGAGAGCGAACAGTACCTGTAGTATGTGGGATTTATGTATATAGTATTCATATTACATAGCTGAGAGTGCGAGCAGAGGAATGGGAGCCGGGGGTGAGTACAGAGAGAGCCAACAGTACCTGTAGTATATGGGATTTATGTATATAGTATTCATATTACATGGCTGAGAGTGAGAGAAGAGGAATGGGAGCCGGGGGTGAGTACAGAGAGAGCCAACAGTACCTGTAGTATATGGGATTTATGTATATAGTATTCATATTACATGGCTGAGAGTGCGAGCAGAGGAATGGGAGCCAGGGGTGAGTACAGAGAGCGAACAGTACCTGTAGTATATGGGATTTATGTATATAGTATTCATATTACATGGCTGAGAGTGCGAGCAGAGGAATGGGAGCCGGGGGTGAGTACAGAGAGCCAACAGTACCTGTAGTATATGGGATTTATGTATATAGTATTCATATTACATGGCTGAGAGTGCGAGCAGAGGAATGGGAGCCGGGGGTGAGTACAGAGAGCCAACAGTACCTGTAGTATATGGGATTTATGTATATAGTATTCATATTACATGGCTGAGAGTGCGAGCAGAGGAATGGGAGCCGGGGGTGAGTACAGAGAGCCAACAGTACTCATAGTATGTGGGATTTATGTATATAGTATTCATATTACATGGCTGAGAGTGCGAGCAGAGGAATGGGACCCGTGGGTGAGTACAGAGAGAGCCATCAGTACTCATAGTATGTGGGATTTATGTATATAGTATTCATATTACATGGCTGAGAGTGCGAGCAGAGGAATGGGAGCCGGGGGTGAGTACAGAGAGCGAACAGTACCTGTAGTATATGGGATTTATGTATATAGTATTCATATTACATGGCTGAGAGTGCGAGCAGAGGAATGGGACCCGGGGGTGAGTACAGAGAGAGCCATCAGTACTCATAGTATGTGGGATTTATGTATATAGTATTCATATTACATGGCTGAGAGTGCGAGCAGAGGAATGGGAGCCGGGGGTGAGTACAGAGAGCGAACAGTACCTGTAGTATATGGGATTCATGTATATAGTATTCATATTACATGGCTGAGAGTGCGAGCAGTGGAATGGGAGCCGGGGGTGAGTACAGAGAGCCAACAGTACCTGTAGTATATGGGATTTATGTATATAGTATTCATATTACATGGCTGAGAGTGCGAGCAGAGGAATGGGAGCCGGGGGTGAGTACAGAGAGCGAACAGTACCTGTAGTATATGGGATTTATGTATATAGTATTACATATTATATATTACATTATACATATAGTATTCATATTACATAGCTGAGAGTGCGAGCAGAGGAATGGGAGCCGGGGGTGAGTACAGAGAGCCAACAGTACCTGTAGTATATGGGATTTATGTATATAGTATTCATATTACATGGCTGAGAGTGCGAGCAGAGGAATGGGACCCGTGGGTGAGTACAGAGAGAGCCATCAGTACTCATAGTCTGTGGGATTTATGTATATAGTATTCATATTACATGGCTGAGAGTGCGAGCAGAGGAATGGGAGCCGGGGGTGAGTACAGAGAGCGAACAGTACCTGTAGTATATGGGATTTATGTATATAGTATTCATATTACATGGCTGAGAGTGCGAGCAGAGGAATGGGACCCGGGGGTGAGTACAGAGAGAGCCATCAGTACTCATAGTATGTGGGATTTATGTATATAGTATTCATATTACATGGCTGAGAGTGCGAGCAGAGGAATGGGAGCCGGGGGTGAGTACAGAGAGCGAACAGTACCTGTAGTATATGGGATTTATGTATATAGTATTCATATTACATGGCTGAGAGTGCGAGCAGAGGAATGGGACCCGGGGGTGAGTACAGAGAGCGAACAGTACCCATAGTATATGGGATTTATGTATATAGTATTCATATTACATGGCTGAGAGTGCGAGCAGAGGAATGGGAGCCGGGGGTGAGTACAGAGAGCCAACAGTACCTGTAGTATGTGGGATTTATGTATATAGTATTCATATTACATGGCTGAGAGTGCGAGCAGAGGAATGGGAGCCGGGGGTGAGTACAGAGAGCGAACAGTACTCATAGTATGTGGGATTTATGTATATAGTATTCATATTACATGGCTGAGAGTGCGAGCAGAGGAATGGGAGCCGGGGGTGAGTACAGAGAGCCAACAGTACTCCTAGTATATGGGATTTATGTATATAGTATTCATATTACATGGCTGAGAGTGCAAGCAGAGGAATGGGAGCCGGGGGTGAGTACAGAGAGCGAACAGTACCTGTAGTATATGGGATTTATGTATATAGTATTACATATTATATATTACATTATACATATAGTATTCATATTACATAGCTGAGAGTGCGAGCAGAGGAATGGGAGCCGGGGGTGAGTACAGAGAGCCAACAGTACCTGTAGTATATGGGATTTATGTATATAGTATTACATATTATATATTACATTATACATATAGTATTCATATTACATAGCTGAGAGTGCGAGCAGAGGAATGGGAGCCGGGGGTGAGTACAGAGAGCCAACAGTACCAGTAGTATATGGGATTTATGTATATAGTATTCATATTACATGGCTGAGAGTGCGAGCAGAGGAATGGGAGCCGGGGGTGAGTACAGAGAGCCAACAGTACCTGTAGTATATGGGATTTATGTATATAGTATTCATATTACATGGCTGAGAGTGCGAGCAGAGGAATGGGAGCCGGGGGTGAGTACAGAGAGCCAACAGTACCTGTAGTATATGGGATTTATGTATATAGTATTACATATTATATATTACATTATACATATAGTATCCATATTACATAGCTGAGAGTGCGAGCAGAGGAATGGGAGCCGGGGGTGAGTACAGAGAGAGCCAACAGTACCTGTAGTATATGGGATTTATGTATATAGTATTCATATTACATGGCTGAGAGTGCGAGCAGAGGAATGGGAGCCGGGGGTGAGTACAGAGAGCCAACAGTACCTGTAGTATATGGGATTTATGTATATAGTATTCATATTACATGGCTGAGAGTGCGAGCAGAGGAATGGGAGCCGGGGGTGAGTACAGAGAGCCAACAGTACCTGTAGTATATGGGATTTATGTATATAGTATTCATATTACATGGCTGAGAGTGCGAGCAGAGGAATGGGAGCCGGGGGTGAGTACAGAGAGCGAACAGTACCTGTAGTATATGGGATTTATGTATATAGTATTCATATTACATGGCTGAGAGTGCGAGCAGAGGAATGGGAGCCGGGGGTGAGTACAGAGAGCGAACAGTACCTGTAGTATATGGGATTTATGTATATAGTATTCATATTACATGGCTGAGAGTGCGAGCAGAGGAATGGGAGCCGGGGGTGAGTACAGAGAGCCAACAGTACCTGTAGTATATGGGATTTATGTATATAGTATTCATATTACATGGCTGAGAGTGCGAGCAGAGGAATGGGAGCCGGGGGTGAGTACAGAGAACCAACAGTACCTGTAGTATATGGGATTTATGTATATAGTATTCATATTACATGGCTGAGAGTGCGAGCAGAGGAATGGGAGCCAGGGGTGAGTACAGAGAGCCAACAGTACTCATAGTATATGGGATTTATGTATATAGTATTCATATTACATGGCTGAGAGTGCGAGCAGAGGAATGGGACCCGGGGGTGAGTACAGAGAGCCAACAGTACGTGTAGTATATGGGATTTATGTATATAGTATTCATATCACATGGCTGAGAGTGCGAGCAGAGGAATGGGAGCCGGGAGTGAGTACAGAGAGCCAACAGTACTCATAGTATGTGGGATTTATGTATATAGTATTCATATTACATGGCTGAGAGTGCGAGCAGAGGAATGGGACCCGGGGGTGAGTACAGAGAGCCAACAGTACTCCTAGTATATGGGATTTATGTATATAGTATTCAAATTACATGGCTGAGAGTGCGAGCAGAGGAATGGGAGCCGGGGGTGAGTACAGAGAGCGAACAGTACCTGTATATATGGGATTTATGTATATAGTATTCATATTACATGGCTGAGAGTGCGAGCAGAGGAATGGGAGCCGGGGGTGAGTACAGAGAGCGAACAGTACCTGTAGTATATGGGATTTATATATATAGTATTCATATTACATGGCTGAGAGTGCGAGCAGAGGAATGGGAGCCGGGGGTGAGTACAGAGAGCCAACAGTACTCATAGTATGTGGGATTTATGTATATAGTATTCATATTACATGGCTGAGAGTGCGAGCAGAGGAATGGGACCCGGGGGTGAGTACAGAGAGCCAACAGTACTCCTAGTATATGGGATTTATGTATATAGTATTCATATTACATGGCTGAGAGTGCGAGCAGAGGAATGGGAGCCGGGGGTGAGTACAGAGAGCGAACAGTACCTGTAGTATATGGGATTTATGTATATAGTATTCATATTACATGGCTGAGAGTGCGAGCAGAGGAATGGGAGCCAGGGGTGAGTACAGAGAGCGAACAGTACCTGTAGTATATGGGATTTATGTATATAGTATTCATATTACATGGCTGAGAGTGCGAGCAGAGGAATGGGAGCCGGGGGTGAGTACAGAGAGCCAACAGTACTCATAGTATGTGGGATTTATGTATATAGCATTCATATTACATGGCTGAGAGTGCGAGCAGAGGAATGGGAGCCGGGGGTGAGTACAGAGAGCCAACAGTACCTTTAGTATGTGGGATTTATGTATATAGTATTACATATTATATATTACATTCTACATATAGTATTCATATTACATAGCTGAGAGTGCGAGCAGAGGAATGGGAGCCGGGGGTGAGTACAGAGAGCCAACAGTACCTGTAGTATATGGGATTTATGTATATAGTATTCATATTACATGGCTGAGAGTGCGAGCAGAGGAATGGGAGCCGGGGGTGAGTACAGAGAGCGAACAGTACTCATAGTATGTGGGATTTATGTATATAGTATTCATATTACATAGCTGAGAGTGCGAGCAGAGGAATGGGAGCCGGGGGTGAGTACAGAGAGCGAACAGTACCTGTAGTATGTGGGATTTATGTATATAGTATTCATATTACATAGCTGAGAGTGCGAGCAGAGGAATGGGAGCCGGGGGTGAGTACAGAGAGAGCCAACAGTACCTTTAGTATATGGGATTTATGTATATAGTATTCATATTACATGGCTGAGAGTGCGAGCAGAGGAATGGGAGCCGGGGGTGAGTACAGAGAGCGAACAGTACCTGTAGTACATGGGATTTATGTATATAGTATTCATATTACATGGCTGAGAGTGCGAGCAGAGGAATGGGAGCCGGGGGTGAGTACAGAGAGCCAACAGTACCTGTAGTATATGGGATTTATGTATATAGTATTCATATTACATGGCTGAGAGTGCGAGTAGAGGAATGGGAGCCGGGGGTGAGTACAGAGAGCCAACAGTACCTGTAGTATATGGGATTTATGTATATAGTATTCATATTACATGGCTGAGAGTGCGAGCAGAGGAATGGGAGCCGGGGGTGAGTACAGAGAGCCAACAGTACTCATAGTATGTGGGATTTATGTATATAGTATTCATATTACATGGCTGAGAGTGCGAGCAGAGGAATGGGAGCCGGGGGTGAGTACAGAGAGCGAACAGTACCTGTAGTATATGGGATTTATGTATATAGTATTCATATTACATGGCTGAGAGTGCGAGCAGAGGAATGGGAGCCGGGGGTGAGTACAGAGAGCGAACAGTACCTGTAGTATATGGGATTTATGTATATAGTATTCATATTACATGGCTGAGAGTGCGAGCAGAGGAATGGGACCCGGGGGTGAGTACAGAGAGAGCCATCAGTACTCATAGTATGTGGGATTTATGTATATAGTATTCATATTACATGGCTGAGAGTGCGAGCAGAGGAATGGGAGCCGGGGGTGAGTACAGAGAGCGAACAGTACCTGTAGTATATGGGATTTATGTATATAGTATTCATATTACATGGCTGAGAGTGCGAGCAGAGGAATGGGACCCGGGGGTGAGTACAGAGAGCGAACAGTACCCATAGTATATGGGATTTATGTATATAGTATTCATATTACATGGCTGAGAGTGCGAGCAGAGGAATGGGAGCCGGTGGTGAGTACAGAGAGAGCCAACAGTACCTGTAGTATATGGGATTTATGTATATAGTATTCATATTACATGGCTGAGAGTGCGAGCAGAGGAATGGGACCCGGGGGTGAGTACAGAGAGCGAACAGTACCCATAGTATATGAGATTTATGTATATAGTATTCATATTACATGGCTGAGAGTGCGAGCAGAGGAATGGGAGCCGGGGGTGAGTACAGAGAGCCAACAGTACCTGTAGTATGTGGGATTTATGTATATAGTATTCATATTACATGGCTGAGAGTGCGAGCAGAGGAATGGGAGCCGGGGGTGAGTACAGAGAGCCAACAGTACCTGTAGTATATGGGATTTATGTATATAGTATTCATATTACATGGCTGAGAGTGCGAGCAGAGGAATGGGTGCCGGGGGTGAGTACAGAGAGCCAACAGTACCTGTAGTATGTGGGATTTATGTATATAGTATTCATATTACATGGCTGAGAGTGCGAGCAGAGGAATGGGAGCCGGGGGTGAGTACAGAGAGCCAACAGTACCTGTAGTATATGGGATTTATGTATATAGTATTAAATATTATATATTACATTATACATATAGTATTCATATTACATAGCTGAGAGTGCGAGCAGAGGAATGGGAGCCGGGGGTGAGTACAGAGAGCCAACAGTACCTGTAGTATATGGGATTTATGTATATAGTATTCATATTACATGGCTGAGAGTGCGAGCAGAGGAATGGGAGCCAGGGGTGAGTACAGAGAGCCAACAGTACCTGTAGTATATGGGATTTATGTATATAGTATTCATATTACATGGCTGAGAGTGCGAGCAGAGGAATGGGAGCCGGGGGTGAGTACAGAGAGCCAACAGTACCTGTAGTATATGGGATTTATGTATATAGTATTCATATTACATAGCTGAGAGTGCGAGCAGAGGAATGGGAGCCGGGGGTGAGTACAGAGAGCCAACAGTACCAGTAGTATATGGGATTTATGTATATAGTATTCATATTACATGGCTGAGAGTGCGAGCAGAGGAATGGGAGCCGGGGGTGAGTACAGAGAGCCAACAGTACCTGTAGTATATGGGATTTATGTATATAGTATTCATATTACATGGCTGAGAGTGCGAGCAGAGGAATGGGAGCCGGGGGTGAGTACAGAGAGCCAACAGTACCTGTAGTATATGGGATTTATGTATATAGTATTCATATTACATGGCTGAGAGTGCGAGCAGAGGAATGGGAGCCGGGGGTGAGTACAGAGAGCCAACAGTACCTGTAGTACATGGGATTTATGTATATAGTATTCATATTACATGGCTGAGAGTGCGAGCAGAGGAATGGGAGCCGGGGGTGAGTACAGAGAGCGAACAGTACCTGTAGTATATGGGATTTATGTATATAGTATTCATATTACATGGCTGAGAGTGCGAGCAGAGGAATGGGAGCCGGGGGTGAGTACAGAGAGCGAACAGTACCTGTAGTATATGGGATTTATGTATATAGTATTCATATTACATGGCTGAGAGTGCGAGCAGAGGAATGGGAGCCGGGGGTGAGTACAGAGAGCGAACAGTACCTGTAGTATATGGGATTTATGTATATAGTATTCATATTACATGGCTGAGAGTGCGAGCAGAGGAATGGGAGCCGGGGGTGAGTACAGAGAGCCAACAGTACCTGTAGTATATGGGATTTATGTATATAGTATTCATATTACATGGCTGAGAGTGCGAGCAGAGGAATGGGAGCCGGGGGTGAGTACAGAGAGCGAACAGTACCTGTAGTATGTGGGATTTATGTATATAGTATTCATATTACATGGCTGAGAGTGCGAGCAGAGGAATGGGAGCCGGGGGTGAGTACAGAGAGCCAACAGTACTCATAGTATATGGGATTTATGTATATAGTATTCATATTACATGGCTGAGAGTGCGAGCAGAGGAATGGGACCCGGGGGTGAGTACAGAGAGCCAACAGTACCTGTAGTATATGGGATTTATGTATATAGTATTCATATCACATGGCTGAGAGTGCGAGCAGAGGAATGGGAGCCGGGAGTGAGTACAGAGAGCCAACAATACTCATAGTATGTGGGATTTATGTATATAGTATTCATATTACATGGCTGAGAGTGCGAGCAGAGGAATGGGAGCCGGGGGTGAGTACAGAGAGCGAACAGTACCTGTAGTATATGGGATTTATGTATATAGTATTCATATTACATGGCTGAGAGTGCGAGCAGAGGAATGGGAGCCGGGGGTGAGTACAGAGAGCGAACAGTACCTGCAGTATATGGGATTTATGTATATAGTATTCATATTACATGGCTGAGAGTGCAAGCAGAGGAATGGGAGCCGGGGGTGAGTACAGAGAGCGAACAGTACTCATAGTATGTGGGATTTATGTATATAGTATTCATATTACATGGCTGAGAGTGCGAGCAGAGGAATGGGACCCAGGGGTGAGTACAGAGAGCCAACAGTACTCCTAGTATATGGGATTTATGTATATAGTATTCATATTACATGGCTGAGAGTGCGAGCAGAGGAATGGGAGCCGGGGGTGAGTACAGAGAGCGAACAGTACCTGTAGTATATGGGATTTATGTATATAGTATTCATATTACATGGCTGAGAGTGCGAGCAGAGGAATGGGAGTCGGGGGTGAGAACAGAGAGCGAACAGTACCTGTAGTATATGGGATTTATGTATATAGTATTCATATTACATGGCTGAGAGTGCGAGCAGAGGAATGGGAGCCGGGGGTGAGTACAGAGAGCCAACAGTACTCATAGTATGTGGGATTTATGTATATAGCATTCATATTACATGGCTGAGAGTGCGAGCAGAGGAATGGGAGCCGGGGGTGAGTACAGAGAGCCAACAGTACCTGTAGTATATGGGATTTATGTATATAGTATTACATATTATATATTACATTATACATATAGTATTCATATTACATAGCTGAGAGTGCGAGCAGAGGAATGGGAGCCGGGGGTGAGTACAGAGAGCCAACAGTACCTGTAGTATATGGGATTTATGTATATAGTATTCATATTACATGGCTGAGAGTGCGAGCAGAGGAATGGGAGCCGGGGGTGAGTACAGAGAGCGAACAGTACTCATAGTATGTGGGATTTATGTATATAGTATTCATATTACATAGCTGAGAGTGCGAGCAGAGGAATGGGAGCCGGGGGTGAGTACAGAGAGCGAACAGTACCTGTAGTATGTGGGATTTATGTATATAGTATTCATATTACATAGCTGAGAGTGCGAGCAGAGGAATGGGAGCCGGGGGTGAGTACAGAGAGAGCCAACAGTACCTGTAGTATATGGGATTTATGTATATAGTATTCATATTACATGGCTGAGAGTGAGAGAAGAGGAATGGGAGCCGGGGGTGAGTACAGAGAGAGCCAACAGTACCTGTAGTATATGGGATTTATGTATATAGTATTCATATTACATGGCTGAGAGTGCGAGCAGAGGAATGGGAGCCAGGGGTGAGTACAGAGAGCGAACAGTACCTGTAGTATATGGGATTTATGTATATAGTATTCATATTACATGGCTGAGAGTGCGAGCAGAGGAATGGGAGTCGGGGGTGAGTACAGAGAGCCAACAGTACCTGTAGTATATGGGATTTATGTATATAGTATTCATATTACATGGCTGAGAGTGCGAGCAGAGGAATGGGAGCCGGGGGTGAGTACAGAGAGCCAACAGTACCTGTAGTATATGGGATTTATGTATATAGTATTCATATTACATGGCTGAGAGTGCGAGCAGAGGAATGGGAGCCGGGGGTGAGTACAGAGAGCCAACAGTACTCATAGTATGTGGGATTTATGTATATAGTATTCATATTACATGGCTGAGAGTGCGAGCAGAGGAATGGGACCCGTGGGTGAGTACAGAGAGAGCCATCAGTACTCATAGTATGTGGGATTTATGTATATAGTATTCATATTACATGGCTGAGAGTGCGAGCAGAGGAATGGGAGCCGGGGGTGAGTACAGAGAGCGAACAGTACCTGTAGTATATGGGATTTATGTATATAGTATTCATATTACATGGCTGAGAGTGCGAGCAGAGGAATGGGACCCGGGGGTGAGTACAGAGAGAGCCATCAGTACTCATAGTATGTGGGATTTATGTATATAGTATTCATATTACATGGCTGAGAGTGCGAGCAGAGGAATGGGAGCCGGGGGTGAGTACAGAGAGCGAACAGTACCTGTAGTATATGGGATTTATGTATATAGTATTCATATTACATGGCTGAGAGTGCGAGCAGAGGAATGGGAGCCGGGGGTGAGTACAGAGAGCCAACAGTACCTGTAGTATATGGGATTTATGTATATAGTATTCATATTACATGGCTGAGAGTGCGAGCAGAGGAATGGGAGCCGGGGGTGAGTACAGAGAGCCAACAGTACCTGTAGTATATGGGATTTATGTATATAGTATTCATATTACATGGCTGAGAGTGCGAGCAGAGGAATGGGAGCCGGGGGTGAGTACAGAGAGCGAACAGTACCTGTAGTATATGGGATTTATGTATATAGTATTACATATTATATATTACATTATACATATAGTATTCATATTACATAGCTGAGAGTGCGAGCAGAGGAATGGGAGCCGGGGGTGAGTACAGAGAGCCAACAGTACCTGTAGTATATGGGATTTATGTATATAGTATTCATATTACATGGCTGAGAGTGCGAGCAGAGGAATGGGACCCGTGGGTGAGTACAGAGAGAGCCATCAGTACTCATAGTATGTGGGATTTATGTATATAGTATTCATATTACATGGCTGAGAGTGCGAGCAGAGGAATGGGAGCCGGGGGTGAGTACAGAGAGCGAACAGTACCTGTAGTATATGGGATTTATGTATATAGTATTCATATTACATGGCTGAGAGTGCGAGCAGAGGAATGGGACCCGGGGGTGAGTACAGAGAGAGCCATCAGTACTCATAGTATGTGGGATTTATGTATATAGTATTCATATTACATGGCTGAGAGTGCGAGCAGAGGAATGGGAGCCGGGGGTGAGTACAGAGAGCGAACAGTACCTGTAGTATATGGGATTTATGTATATAGTATTCATATTACATGGCTGAGAGTGCGAGCAGAGGAATGGGACCCGGGGGTGAGTACAGAGAGCGAACAGTACCCATAGTATATGGGATTTATGTATATAGTATTCATATTACATGGCTGAGAGTGCGAGCAGAGGAATGGGAGCCGGGGGTGAGTACAGAGAGCCAACAGTACCTGTAGTATGTGGGATTTATGTATATAGTATTCATATTACATGGCTGAGAGTGCGAGCAGAGGAATGGGAGCCGGGGGTGAGTACAGAGAGCGAACAGTACTCATAGTATGTGGGATTTATGTATATAGTATTCATATTACATGGCTGAGAGTGCGAGCAGAGGAATGGGAGCCGGGGGTGAGTACAGAGAGCCAACAGTACTCCTAGTATATGGGATTTATGTATATAGTATTCATATTACATGGCTGAGAGTGCAAGCAGAGGAATGGGAGCCGGGGGTGAGTACAGAGAGCGAACAGTACCTGTAGTATATGGGATTTATGTATATAGTATTACATATTATATATTACATTATACATATAGTATTCATATTACATAGCTGAGAGTGCGAGCAGAGGAATGGGAGCCGGGGGTGAGTACAGAGAGCCAACAGTACCTGTAGTATATGGGATTTATGTATATAGTATTACATATTATATATTACATTATACATATAGTATTCATATTACATAGCTGAGAGTGCGAGCAGAGGAATGGGAGCCGGGGGTGAGTACAGAGAGCCAACAGTACCAGTAGTATATGGGATTTATGTATATAGTATTCATATTACATGGCTGAGAGTGCGAGCAGAGGAATGGGAGCCGGGGGTGAGTACAGAGAGCCAACAGTACCTGTAGTATATGGGATTTATGTATATAGTATTCATATTACATGGCTGAGAGTGCGAGCGGAGGAATGGGAGCCGGGGGTGAGTACAGAGAGCGAACAGTACCTGTAGTATATGGGATTTATGTATATAGTATTCATATTACATGGCTGAGAGTGCGAGCAGAGGAATGGGAGCCGGGGGTGAGTACAGAGAGCCAACAGTACTCATAGTATGTGGGATTTATGTATATAGCATTCATATTACATGGCTGAGAGTGCGAGCAGAGGAATGGGAGCCGGGGGTGAGTACAGAGAGCCAACAGTACCTGTAGTATGTGGGATTTATGTATATAGTATTACATATTATATATTACATTCTACATATAGTATTCATATTACATAGCTGAGAGTGCGAGCAGAGGAATGGGAGCCGGGGGTGAGTACAGAGAGCCAACAGTACCTGTAGTATATGGGATTTATGTATATAGTATTCATATTACATGGCTGAGAGTGCGAGCAGAGGAATGGGAGCCGGGGGTGAGTACAGAGAGCGAACAGTACTCATAGTATGTGGGATTTATGTATATAGTATTCATATTACATAGCTGAGAGTGCGAGCAGAGGAATGGGAGCCGGGGGTGAGTACAGAGAGCGAACAGTACCTGTAGTATGTGGGATTTATGTATATAGTATTCATATTACATAGCTGAGAGTGCGAGCAGAGGAATGGGAGTCTGGGGTGAGTACAGAGAGAGCCAACAGTACCTTTAGTATATGGGATTTATGTATATAGTATTCATATTACATGGCTGAGAGTGCGAGCAGAGGAATGGGAGCCGGGGGTGAGTACAGAGAGCGAACAGTACCTGTAGTACATGGGATTTATGTATATAGTATTCATATTACATGGCTGAGAGTGCGAGCAGAGGAATGGGAGCCGGGGGTGAGTACAGAGAGCCAACAGTACCTGTAGTATATGGGATTTATGTATATAGTATTCATATTACATGGCTGAGAGTGCGAGTAGAGGAATGGGAGCCGGGGGTGAGTACAGAGAGCCAACAGTACCTGTAGTATATGGGATTTATGTATATAGTATTCATATTACATGGCTGAGAGTGCGAGCAGAGGAATGGGAGCCGGGGGTGAGTACAGAGAGCCAACAGTACTCATAGTATGTGGGATTTATGTATATAGTATTCATATTACATGGCTGAGAGTGCGAGCAGAGGAATGGGAGCCGGGGGTGAGTACAGAGAGCGAACAGTACCTGTAGTATATGGGATTTATGTATATAGTATTCATATTACATGGCTGAGAGTGCGAGCAGAGGAATGGGAGCCGGGGGTGAGTACAGAGAGCGAACAGTACCTGTAGTATATGGGATTTATGTATATAGTATTCATATTACATGGCTGAGAGTGCGAGCAGAGGAATGGGACCCGGGGGTGAGTACAGAGAGAGCCATCAGTACTCATAGTATGTGGGATTTATGTATATAGTATTCATATTACATGGCTGAGAGTGCGAGCAGAGGAATGGGAGCCGGGGGTGAGTACAGAGAGCGAACAGTACCTGTAGTATATGGGATTTATGTATATAGTATTCATATTACATGGCTGAGAGTGCGAGCAGAGGAATGGGACCCGGGGGTGAGTACAGAGAGCGAACAGTACCCATAGTATATGGGATTTATGTATATAGTATTCATATTACATGGCTGAGAGTGCGAGCAGAGGAATGGGAGCCGGGGGTGAGTACAGAGAGAGCCAACAGTACCTGTAGTATATGGGATTTATGTATATAGTATTCATATTACATGGCTGAGAGTGCGAGCAGAGGAATGGGACCCGGGGGTGAGTACAGAGAGCGAACAGTACCCATAGTATATGAGATTTATGTATATAGTATTCATATTACATGGCTGAGAGTGCGAGCAGAGGAATGGGAGCCGGGGGTGAGTACAGAGAGCCAACAGTACCTGTAGTATATGGGATTTATGTATATAGTATTCATATTACATGGCTGAGAGTGCGAGCAGAGGAATGGGAGCCGGGGGTGAGTACAGAGAGCCAACAGTACCTGTAGTATATGGGATTTATGTATATAGTATTCATATTACATGGCTGAGAGTGCGAGCAGAGGAATGGGTGCCGGGGGTGAGTACAGAGAGCCAACAGTACCTGTAGTATGTGGGATTTATGTATATAGTATTCATATTACATGGCTGAGAGTGCGAGCAGAGGAATGGGAGCCGGGGGTGAGTACAGAGAGCGAACAGTACTCATAGTATGTGGGATTTATGTATATAGTATTCATATTACATGGCTGAGAGTGCGAGCAGAGGAATGGGAGCCGTGGGTGAGTACAGAGAGCCAACAGTACTCCTAGTATATGGGATTTATGTATATAGTATTCATATTACATGGCTGAGAGTGCGAGCAGAGGAATGGGAGCCGGGGGTGAGTACAGAGAGCGAACAGTACCTGTAGTATATGGGATTTATGTATATAGTATTCATATTACATGGCTGAGAGTGCGAGCAGAGGAATGGGAGCCGGGGGTGAGTACAGAGAGCCAACTGTACCTGTAGTATATGGGATTTATGTATATAGTATTCATATTACATGGCTGAGAGTGCGAGCAGAGGAATGGGAGCCGGGGGTGAGTACAGAGAGCCAACAGTACCTGTAGTATATGGGATTTCTGTATGTAGTATTCATATCACATAGCTGAGAGTGCGAGCAGAGGAATGGGAGCCGGGGGTGAGTACAGAGAGCCAACAGTACCTGTAGTATATGGGATTTATGTATGTAGTATTCATATTACATGGCTGAGAGTGCGAGCAGAGGAATGGGAGCCGGGGGTGAGTACAGAGAGCGAACAGTACTCATAGTATATGGGATTTATGTATATAGTATTCATATTACATGGCTGAGAGTGCGAGCAGAGGAATGGGAGCCGGGGGTGAGTACAGAGAGCCAACAGTACCTGTAGTATATGGGATTTATGTATATAGTATTCATATTACATGGCTGAGAGTGCGAGCAGAGGAATGGGAGCCGGGGGTGAGTACAGAGAGCCAACAGTACCTGTAGTATATGGGATTTATGTATATAGTATTCATATTACATGGCTGAGAGTGCGAGCAGAGGAATGGGAGCCGGGGGTGAGTACAGAGAGCGAACAGTACTCATAGTATGTGGGATTTATGTATATAGTATTCATATTACATAGCTGAGAGTGCGAGCAGAGGAATGGGAGCCGGGGGTGAGTACAGAGAGCGAACAATACCTGTAGTATGTGGGATTTATGTATATAGTATTCATATTACATAGCTGAGAGTGCGAGCAGAGGAATGGGAGCCGGGGGTGAGTACAGAGAGAGCCAACAGTACCTGTAGTATATGGGATTTATGTATATAGTATTCATATTACATGGCTGAGAGTGCGAGCAGAGGAATGGGAGCCGGGGGTGAGTACAGAGAGCGAACAGTACCTGTAGTATATGGGATTTATGTATATAGTATTCATATTACATGGCTGAGAGTGCGAGCAGAGGAATGGGAGCCGGGGGTGAGTACAGAGAGCCAACAGTACTCATAGTATGTGGGATTTATGTATATAGTATTCATATTACATGGCTGAGAGTGCGAGCAGAGGAATGGGAGCCGGGGGTGAGTACAGAGAGCGAACAGTACCTGTAGTATATGGGATTTATGTATATAGTATTCATATTACATGGCTGAGAGTGCGAGCAGAGGAATGGGAGCCGGGGGTGAGTACAGAGAGCGAACAGTACCTGTAGTATATGGGATTTATGTATATAGTATTCATATTACATGGCTGAGAGTGCGAGCAGAGGAATGGGACCCGGGGGTGAGTACAGAGAGAGCCATCAGTACTCATAGTATGTGGGATTTATGTATATAGTATTCAGATTACATGGCTGAGAGTGCGAGCAGAGGAATGGGAGCCGGGGGTGAGTACAGAGAGCGAACAGTACCTGTAGTATATGGGATTTATGTATATAGTATTCATATTACATGGCTGAGAGTGCGAGCAGAGGAATGGGACCCGGGGGTGAGTACAGAGAGCGAACAGTACCCATAGTATATGGGATTTATGTATATAGTATTCATATTACATGGCTGAGAGTGCGAGCAGAGGAATGGGAGCCGGGGGTGAGTACAGAGAGAGCCAACAGTACCTGTAGTATATGGGATTTATGTATATAGTATTCATATTACATGGCTGAGAGTGCGAGCAGAGGAATGGGACCCGGGGGTGAGTACAGAGAGCGAACAGTACCCATAGTATATGAGATTTATGTATATAGTATTCATATTACATGGCTGAGAGTGCGAGCAGAGGAATGGGAGCCGGGGGTGAGTACAGAGAGCCAACAGTACCTGTAGTATGTGGGATTTATGTATATAGTATTCATATTACATGGCTGAGAGTGCGAGCAGAGGAATGGGAGCCGGGGGTGAGTACAGAGAGCCAACAGTACCTGTAGTATATGGGATTTATGTATATAGTATTCATATTACATGGCTGAGAGTGCGAGCAGAGGAATGGGAGCCGGGGGTGAGTACAGAGAGCCAACAGTGCCTGTAGTATGTGGGATTTATGTATATAGTATTCATATTACATGGCTGAGAGTGCGAGCAGAGGAATGGGAGCCGGGGGTGAGTACAGAGAGCGAACAGTACTCATAGTATGTGGGATTTATGTATATAGTATTCATATTACATGGCTGAGAGTGCGAGCAGAGGAATGGGAGCCGGGGGTGAGTACAGAGAGCCAACAGTACTCCTAGTATATGGGATTTATGTATATAGTATTCATATTACATGGCTGAGAGTGCGAGCAGAGGAATGGGAGCCGGGGGTGAGTACAGAGAGCGAACAGTACCTGTAGTATATGGGATTTATGTATATAGTATTCATATTACATGGCTGAGAGTGCGAGCAGAGGAATGGGAGCCGGGGGTGAGTACAGAGAGCCAACAGTACCTGTAGTATATGGGATTTATGTATATAGTATTCATATTACATGGCTGAGAGTGCGAGCAGAGGAATGGGAGCCGAGGGTGAGTACAGAGAGCCAACAGTACCTGTAGTATATGGGATTTATGTATATAGTATTCATATTACATGGCTGAGAGTGCGAGCAGAGGAATGGGACCCGTGGGTGAGTACAGAGAGAGCCATCAGTACTCATAGTATGTGGGATTTATGTATATAGTATTCATATTACATGGCTGAGAGTGCGAGCAGAGGAATGGGAGCCGGGGGTGAGTACAGAGAGCGAACAGTACCTGTAGTATATGGGATTTATGTATATAGTATTCATATTACATGGCTGAGAGTGCGAGCAGAGGAATGGGACCCGGGGGTGAGTACAGAGAGAGCCATCAGTACTCATAGTATGTGGGATTTATGTATATAGTATTCATATTACATGGCTGAGAGTGCGAGCAGAGGAATGGGAGCCGGGGGTGAGTACAGAGAGCGAACAGTACCTGTAGTATATGGGATTTATGTATATAGTATTCATATTACATGGCTGAGAGTGCGAGCAGAGGAATGGGACCCGGGGGTGAGTACAGAGAGCGAACAGTACCCATAGTATATGGGATTTATGTATATAGTATTCATATTACATGGCTGAGAGTGCGAGCAGAGGAATGGGAGCCGGGGGTGAGTACAGAGAGCCAACAGTACCTGTAGTATGTGGGATTTATGTATATAGTATTCATATTACATGGCTGAGAGTGCGAGCAGAGGAATGGGAGCCGGGGGTGAGTACAGAGAGCGAACAGTACTCATAGTATGTGGGATTTATGTATATAGTATTCATATTACATGGCTGAGAGTGCGAGCAGAGGAATGGGAGCCGGGGGTGAGTACAGAGAGCCAACAGTACTCCTAGTATATGGGATTTATGTATATAGTATTCATATTACATGGCTGAGAGTGCAAGCAGAGGAATGGGAGCCGGGGGTGAGTACAGAGAGCGAACAGTACCTGTAGTATATGGGATTTATGTATATAGTATTACATATTATATATTACATTATACATATAGTATTCATATTACATAGCTGAGAGTGCGAGCAGAGGAATGGGAGCCGGGGGTGAGTACAGAGAGCCAACAGTACCTGTAGTATATGGGATTTATGTATATAGTATTACATATTATATATTACATTATACATATAGTATTCATATTACATAGCTGAGAGTGCGAGCAGAGGAATGGGAGCCGGGGGTGAGTACAGAGAGCCAACAGTACCAGTAGTATATGGGATTTATGTATATAGTATTCATATTACATGGCTGAGAGTGCGAGCAGAGGAATGGGAGCCGGGGGTGAGTACAGAGAGCCAACAGTACCTGTAGTATATGGGATTTATGTATATAGTATTCATATTACATGGCTGAGAGTGCGAGCGGAGGAATGGGAGCCGGGGGTGAGTACAGAGAGCGAACAGTACCTGTAGTATATGGGATTTATGTATATAGTATTCATATTACATGGCTGAGAGTGCGAGCAGAGGAATGGGAGCCGGGGGTGAGTACAGAGAGCCAACAGTACTCATAGTATGTGGGATTTATGTATATAGCATTCATATTACATGGCTGAGAGTGCGAGCAGAGGAATGGGAGCCGGGGGTGAGTACAGAGAGCCAACAGTACCTGTAGTATGTGGGATTTATGTATATAGTATTACATATTATATATTACATTCTACATATAGTATTCATATTACATAGCTGAGAGTGCGAGCAGAGGAATGGGAGCCGGGGGTGAGTACAGAGAGCCAACAGTACCTGTAGTATATGGGATTTATGTATATAGTATTCATATTACATGGCTGAGAGTGCGAGCAGAGGAATGGGAGCCGGGGGTGAGTACAGAGAGCGAACAGTACTCATAGTATGTGGGATTTATGTATATAGTATTCATATTACATAGCTGAGAGTGCGAGCAGAGGAATGGGAGCCGGGGGTGAGTACAGAGAGCGAACAGTACCTGTAGTATGTGGGATTTATGTATATAGTATTCATATTACATAGCTGAGAGTGCGAGCAGAGGAATGGGAGTCGGGGGTGAGTACAGAGAGAGCCAACAGTACCTTTAGTATATGGGATTTATGTATATAGTATTCATATTACATGGCTGAGAGTGCGAGCAGAGGAATGGGAGCCGGGGGTGAGTACAGAGAGCGAACAGTACCTGTAGTACATGGGATTTATGTATATAGTATTCATATTACATGGCTGAGAGTGCGAGCAGAGGAATGGGAGCCGGGGGTGAGTACAGAGAGCCAACAGTACCTGTAGTATATGGGATTTATGTATATAGTATTCATATTACATGGCTGAGAGTGCGAGTAGAGGAATGGGAGCCGGGGGTGAGTACAGAGAGCCAACAGTACCTGTAGTATATGGGATTTATGTATATAGTATTCATATTACATGGCTGAGAGTGCGAGCAGAGGAATGGGAGCCGGGGGTGAGTACAGAGAGCCAACAGTACTCATAGTATGTGGGATTTATGTATATAGTATTCATATTACATGGCTGAGAGTGCGAGCAGAGGAATGGGAGCCGGGGGTGAGTACAGAGAGCGAACAGTACCTGTAGTATATGGGATTTATGTATATAGTATTCATATTACATGGCTGAGAGTGCGAGCAGAGGAATGGGAGCCGGGGGTGAGTACAGAGAGCGAACAGTACCTGTAGTATATGGGATTTATGTATATAGTATTCATATTACATGGCTGAGAGTGCGAGCAGAGGAATGGGACCCGGGGGTGAGTACAGAGAGAGCCATCAGTACTCATAGTATGTGGGATTTATGTATATAGTATTCATATTACATGGCTGAGAGTGCGAGCAGAGGAATGGGAGCCGGGGGTGAGTACAGAGAGCGAACAGTACCTGTAGTATATGGGATTTATGTATATAGTATTCATATTACATGGCTGAGAGTGCGAGCAGAGGAATGGGACCCGGGGGTGAGTACAGAGAGCGAACAGTACCCATAGTATATGGGATTTATGTATATAGTATTCATATTACATGGCTGAGAGTGCGAGCAGAGGAATGGGAGCCGGGGGTGAGTACAGAGAGAGCCAACAGTACCTGTAGTATATGGGATTTATGTATATAGTATTCATATTACATGGCTGAGAGTGCGAGCAGAGGAATGGGACCCGGGGGTGAGTACAGAGAGCGAACAGTACCCATAGTATATGAGATTTATGTATATAGTATTCATATTACATGGCTGAGAGTGCGAGCAGAGGAATGGGAGCCGGGGGTGAGTACAGAGAGCCAACAGTACCTGTAGTATATGGGATTTATGTATATAGTATTCATATTACATGGCTGAGAGTGCGAGCAGAGGAATGGGAGCCGGGGGTGAGTACAGAGAGCCAACAGTACCTGTAGTATATGGGATTTATGTATATAGTATTCATATTACATGGCTGAGAGTGCGAGCAGAGGAATGGGTGCCGGGGGTGAGTACAGAGAGCCAACAGTACCTGTAGTATGTGGGATTTATGTATATAGTATTCATATTACATGGCTGAGAGTGCGAGCAGAGGAATGGGAGCCGGGGGTGAGTACAGAGAGCGAACAGTACTCATAGTATGTGGGATTTATGTATATAGTATTCATATTACATGGCTGAGAGTGCGAGCAGAGGAATGGGAGCCGTGGGTGAGTACAGAGAGCCAACAGTACTCCTAGTATATGGGATTTATGTATATAGTATTCATATTACATGGCTGAGAGTGCGAGCAGAGGAATGGGAGCCGGGGGTGAGTACAGAGAGCGAACAGTACCTGTAGTATATGGGATTTATGTATATAGTATTCATATTACATGGCTGAGAGTGCGAGCAGAGGAATGGGAGCCGGGGGTGAGTACAGAGAGCCAACTGTACCTGTAGTATATGGGATTTATGTATATAGTATTCATATTACATGGCTGAGAGTGCGAGCAGAGGAATGGGAGCCGGGGGTGAGTACAGAGAGCCAACAGTACCTGTAGTATATGGGATTTCTGTATGTAGTATTCATATCACATAGCTGAGAGTGCGAGCAGAGGAATGGGAGCCGGGGGTGAGTACAGAGAGCCAACAGTACCTGTAGTATATGGGATTTATGTATGTAGTATTCATATTACATGGCTGAGAGTGCGAGCAGAGGAATGGGAGCCGGGGGTGAGTACAGAGAGCGAACAGTACTCATAGTATATGGGATTTATGTATATAGTATTCATATTACATGGCTGAGAGTGCGAGCAGAGGAATGGGAGCCGGGGGTGAGTACAGAGAGCCAACAGTACCTGTAGTATATGGGATTTATGTATATAGTATTCATATTACATGGCTGAGAGTGCGAGCAGAGGAATGGGAGCCGGGGGTGAGTACAGAGAGCCAACAGTACCTGTAGTATATGGGATTTATGTATATAGTATTCATATTACATGGCTGAGAGTGCGAGCAGAGGAATGGGAGCCGGGGGTGAGTACAGAGAGCGAACAGTACTCATAGTATGTGGGATTTATGTATATAGTATTCATATTACATAGCTGAGAGTGCGAGCAGAGGAATGGGAGCCGGGGGTGAGTACAGAGAGCGAACAATACCTGTAGTATGTGGGATTTATGTATATAGTATTCATATTACATAGCTGAGAGTGCGAGCAGAGGAATGGGAGCCGGGGGTGAGTACAGAGAGAGCCAACAGTACCTGTAGTATATGGGATTTATGTATATAGTATTCATATTACATGGCTGAGAGTGCGAGCAGAGGAATGGGAGCCGGGGGTGAGTACAGAGAGCGAACAGTACCTGTAGTATATGGGATTTATGTATATAGTATTCATATTACATGGCTGAGAGTGCGAGCAGAGGAATGGGAGCCGGGGGTGAGTACAGAGAGCCAACAGTACTCATAGTATGTGGGATTTATGTATATAGTATTCATATTACATGGCTGAGAGTGCGAGCAGAGGAATGGGAGCCGGGGGTGAGTACAGAGAGCGAACAGTACCTGTAGTATATGGGATTTATGTATATAGTATTCATATTACATGGCTGAGAGTGCGAGCAGAGGAATGGGAGCCGGGGGTGAGTACAGAGAGCGAACAGTACCTGTAGTATATGGGATTTATGTATATAGTATTCATATTACATGGCTGAGAGTGCGAGCAGAGGAATGGGACCCGGGGGTGAGTACAGAGAGAGCCATCAGTACTCATAGTATGTGGGATTTATGTATATAGTATTCAGATTACATGGCTGAGAGTGCGAGTAGAGGAATGGGAGCCGGGGGTGAGTACAGAGAGCGAACAGTACCTGTAGTATATGGGATTTATGTATATAGTATTCATATTACATGGCTGAGAGTGCGAGCAGAGGAATGGGACCCGGGGGTGAGTACAGAGAGCGAACAGTACCCATAGTATATGGGATTTATGTATATAGTATTCATATTACATGGCTGAGAGTGCGAGCAGAGGAATGGGAGCCGGGGGTGAGTACAGAGAGAGCCAACAGTACCTGTAGTATATGGGATTTATGTATATAGTATTCATATTACATGGCTGAGAGTGCGAGCAGAGGAATGGGACCCGGGGGTGAGTACAGAGAGCGAACAGTACCCATAGTATATGAGATTTATGTATATAGTATTCATATTACATGGCTGAGAGTGCGAGCAGAGGAATGGGAGCCGGGGGTGAGTACAGAGAGCCAACAGTACCTGTAGTATGTGGGATTTATGTATATAGTATTCATATTACATGGCTGAGAGTGCGAGCAGAGGAATGGGAGCCGGGGGTGAGTACAGAGAGCCAACAGTACCTGTAGTATATGGGATTTATGTATATAGTATTCATATTACATGGCTGAGAGTGCGAGCAGAGGAATGGGAGCCGGGGGTGAGTACAGAGAGCCAACAGTGCCTGTAGTATGTGGGATTTATGTATATAGTATTCATATTACATGGCTGAGAGTGCGAGCAGAGGAATGGGAGCCGGGGGTGAGTACAGAGAGCGAACAGTACTCATAGTATGTGGGATTTATGTATATAGTATTCATATTACATGGCTGAGAGTGCGAGCAGAGGAATGGGAGCCGGGGGTGAGTACAGAGAGCCAACAGTACTCCTAGTATATGGGATTTATGTATATAGTATTCATATTACATGGCTGAGAGTGCGAGCAGAGGAATGGGAGCCGGGGGTGAGTACAGAGAGCGAACAGTACCTGTAGTATATGGGATTTATGTATATAGTATTCATATTACATGGCTGAGAGTGCGAGCAGAGGAATGGGAGCCGGGGGTGAGTACAGAGAGCCAACAGTACCTGTAGTATATGGGATTTATGTATATAGTATTCATATTACATGGCTGAGAGTGCGAGCAGAGGAATGGGAGCCGAGGGTGAGTACAGAGAGCCAACAGTACCTGTAGTATATGGGATTTATGTATGTAGTATTCATATCACATAGCTGAGAGTGCGAACAGAGGAATGGGAGCCGGGGGTGAGTACAGAGAGCCAACAGTACCTGTAGTATATGGGATTTATGTATGTAGTATTCATATTACATGGCTGAGAGTGCGAGCAGAGGAATGGGAGCCGGGGGTGAGTACAGAGAGCGAACAGTACTCATAGTATATGGGATTTATGTATATAGTATTCATATTACATGGCTGAGAGTGCGAGCAGAGGAATGGGAGCCGGGGGTGAGTACAGAGAGCCAACAGTACCTGTAGTATATGGGATTTATGTATATAGTATTCATATTACATGGCTGAGAGTGCGAGCAGAGGAATGGGAGCCGGGGGTGAGTACAGAGAGCCAACAGTACCTGTAGTATATGGGATTTATGTATATAGTATTACATATTATATATTACATTATACATATAGTATTCATATTACATAGCTGAGAGTGCGAGCAGAGGAATGGGAGCCGGGGGTGAGTACAGAGAGCCAACAGTACCTGTGGTATATGGGATTTATGTATATAGTATTCATATTACATGGCTGAGAGTGCGAGCAGAGGAATGGGAGCCGGGGGTGAGTACAGAGAGCGAACAGTACTCATAGTATGTGGGATTTATGTATATAGTATTCATATTACATAGCTGAGAGTGCGAGCAGAGGAATGGGAGCCGGGGGTGAGTACAGAGAGAGCCAACAGTACCTGTAGTATATGGGATTTATGTATATAGTATTCATATTACATGGCTGAGAGTGCGAGCAGAGGAATGGGAGCCGGGGGTGAGTACAGAGAGCGAACAGTACCTGTAGTATATGGGATTTATGTATATAGTATTCATATTACATGGCTGAGAGTGCGAGCAGAGGAATGGGAGCCGGGGGTGAGTACAGAGAGCCAACAGTACCTGTAGTATATGGGATTTATGTATATAGTATTCATATTACATGGCTGAGAGTGCGAGCAGAGGAATGGGAGCCGGGGGTGAGTACAGAGAGCGAACAGTACTCATAGTATATGGGATTTATGTATATAGTATTCATATTACATGGCTGAGAGTGCGAGCAGAGGAATGGGAGCCGGGGGTGAGTACAGAGAGCGAACAGTACTCATAGTATATGGGATTTATGTATATAGTATTCATATTACATGGCTGAGAGTGCGAGCAGAGGAATGGGAGCCGGGGGTGAGTACAGAGAGCCAACAGTACCCATAGTATATGGGATTTATGTATATAGTATTCATATTACATGGCTGAGAGTGCGAGCAGAGGAATGGGAGCCGGGGGTGAGTACAGAGAGAGCCATCAGTACTCATAGTATGTGGGATTTATGTATATAGTATTCATATTACATGGCTGAGAGTGCGAGCAGAGGAATGGGAGCCGGGGGTGAGTACAGAGAGCGAACAGTACCTGTAGTATATGGGATTTATGTATATAGTATTCATATTACATGGCTGAGAGTGCGAGCAGAGGAATGGGAGCCGGGGGTGAGTACAGAGAGCCAACAGTACCTGTAGTATATGGGATTTATGTATATAGTATTCATATTACATGGCTGAGAGTGCGAGCAGAGGAATGGGAGCCGGGGGTGAGTACAGAGAGCGAACAGTACTCATAGTATATGGGATTTATGTATATAGTATTCATATTACATGGCTGAGAGTGCGAGCAGAGGAATGGGAGCCGGGGGTGAGTACAGAGAGCGAACAGTACTCATAGTATATGGGATTTATGTATATAGTATTCATATTACATGGCTGAGAGTGCGAGCAGAGGAATGGGAGCCGGGGGTGAGTACAGAGAGAGCCAACAGTACCTGTAGTATATGGGATTTATGTATATAGTATTCATATTACATGGCTGAGAGTGCGAGCAGAGGAATGGGAGCCGGGGGTGAGTACAGAGAGCGAACAGTACCTGTAGTATATGGGATTTATGTATATAGTATTCATATTACATGGCTGAGAGTGCGAGCAGAGGAATGGGAGCCGGGGGTGAGTACAGAGAGCGAACAGTACCTGTAGTATATGGGATTTATGTATATAGTATTCATATTACATGGCTGAGAGTGCGAGCAGAGGAATGGGAGCCGGGGGTGAGTACAGAGAGCCAACAGTACCTGTAGTATATGGGATTTATGTATATAGTATTCATATTACATGGCTGAGAGTGCGAGCAGAGGAATGGGAGCCGAGGGTGAGTACAGAGAGCCAACAGTACCTGTAGTATATGGGATTTATGTATGTAGTATTCATATCACATAGCTGAGAGTGCGAACAGAGGAATGGGAGCCGGGGGTGAGTACAGAGAGCCAACAGTACCTGTAGTATATGGGATTTATGTATGTAGTATTCATATTACATGGCTGAGAGTGCGAGCAGAGGAATGGGAGCCGGGGGTGAGTACAGAGAGCGAACAGTACTCATAGTATATGGGATTTATGTATATAGTATTCATATTACATGGCTGAGAGTGCGAGCAGAGGAATGGGAGCCGGGGGTGAGTACAGAGAGCCAACAGTACCTGTAGTATATGGGATTTATGTATATAGTATTCATATTACATGGCTGAGAGTGCGAGCAGAGGAATGGGAGCCGGGGGTGAGTACAGAGAGCCAACAGTACCTGTAGTATATGGGATTTATGTATATAGTATTACATATTATATATTACATTATACATATAGTATTCATATTACATAGCTGAGAGTGCGAGCAGAGGAATGGGAGCCGGGGGTGAGTACAGAGAGCCAACAGTACCTGTGGTATATGGGATTTATGTATATAGTATTCATATTACATGGCTGAGAGTGCGAGCAGAGGAATGGGAGCCGGGGGTGAGTACAGAGAGCGAACAGTACTCATAGTATGTGGGATTTATGTATATAGTATTCATATTACATAGCTGAGAGTGCGAGCAGAGGAATGGGAGCCGGGGGTGAGTACAGAGAGAGCCAACAGTACCTGTAGTATATGGGATTTATGTATATAGTATTCATATTACATGGCTGAGAGTGCGAGCAGAGGAATGGGAGCCGGGGGTGAGTACAGAGAGCGAACAGTACCTGTAGTATATGGGATTTATGTATATAGTATTCATATTACATGGCTGAGAGTGCGAGCAGAGGAATGGGAGCCGGGGGTGAGTACAGAGAGCCAACAGTACCTGTAGTATATGGGATTTATGTATATAGTATTCATATTACATGGCTGAGAGTGCGAGCAGAGGAATGGGAGCCGGGGGTGAGTACAGAGAGCGAACAGTACTCATAGTATATGGGATTTATGTATATAGTATTCATATTACATGGCTGAGAGTGCGAGCAGAGGAATGGGAGCCGGGGGTGAGTACAGAGAGCGAACAGTACTCATAGTATATGGGATTTATGTATATAGTATTCATATTACATGGCTGAGAGTGCGAGCAGAGGAATGGGAGCCGGGGGTGAGTACAGAGAGCCAACAGTACCCATAGTATATGGGATTTATGTATATAGTATTCATATTACATGGCTGAGAGTGCGAGCAGAGGAATGGGAGCCGGGGGTGAGTACAGAGAGAGCCATCAGTACTCATAGTATGTGGGATTTATGTATATAGTATTCATATTACATGGCTGAGAGTGCGAGCAGAGGAATGGGAGCCGGGGGTGAGTACAGAGAGCGAACAGTACCTGTAGTATATGCGATTTATGTATATAGTATTCATATTACATGGCTGAGAGTGCGAGCAGAGGAATGGGACCCGGGGGTGAGTACAGAGAGCGAACAGTACCCATAGTATATGGGATTTATGTATATAGTATTCATATTACATGGCTGAGAGTTCGAGCAGAGGAATGGGACCCGGGGGTGAGTACAGAGAGCGAACAGTACCCATAGTATATGGGATTTATGTATATAGTATTCATATTACATGGCTGAGAGTGCGAGCAGAGGAATGGGAGCCGGGGGTGAGTACAGAGAGCCAACAGTACCTGTAGTATATGGGATTTATGTATATAGTATTCATATTACATGGCTGAGAGTGCGAGCAGAGGAATGGGAGCCGAGGGTGAGTACAGAGAGCCAACAGTACCTGTAGTATATGGGATTTATGTATGTAGTATTCATATCACATAGCTGAGAGTGCGAACAGAGGAATGGGAGCCGGGGGTGAGTACAGAGAGCCAACAGTACCTGTAGTATATGGGATTTATGTATGTAGTATTCATATTACATGGCTGAGAGTGCGAGCAGAGGAATGGGAGCCGGGGGTGAGTACAGAGAGCGAACAGTACTCATAGTATATGGGATTTATGTATATAGTATTCATATTACATGGCTGAGAGTGCGAGCAGAGGAATGGGAGCCGGGGGTGAGTACAGAGAGCCAACAGTACCTGTAGTATATGGGATTTATGTATATAGTATTCATATTACATGGCTGAGAGTGCGAGCAGAGGAATGGGAGCCGGGGGTGAGTACAGAGAGCCAACAGTACCTGTAGTATATGGGATTTATGTATATAGTATTACATATTATATATTACATTATACATATAGTATTCATATTACATAGCTGAGAGTGCGAGCAGAGGAATGGGAGCCGGGGGTGAGTACAGAGAGCCAACAGTACCTGTAGTATATGGGATTTATGTATATAGTATTCATATTACATGGCTGAGAGTGCGAGCAGAGGAATGGGAGCCGGGGGTGAGTACAGAGAGCGAACAGTACTCATAGTATGTGGGATTTATGTATATAGTATTCATATTACATAGCTGAGAGTGCGAGCAGAGGAATGGGAGCCGGGGGTGAGTACAGAGAGAGCCAACAGTACCTGTAGTATATGGGATTTATGTATATAGTATTCATATTACATGGCTGAGAGTGCGAGCAGAGGAATGGGAGCCGGGGGTGAGTACAGAGAGCCAACAGTACCTGTAGTATATGGGATTTATGTATATAGTATTCATATTACATGGCTGAGAGTGCGAGCAGAGAAATGGGAGCCGGGGGTGAGTACAGAGAGCGAACAGTACTCATAGTATATGGGATTTATGTATATAGTATTCATATTACATGGCTGAGAGTGCGAGCAGAGGAATGGGAGCCGGGGGTGAGTACAGAGAGCGAACAGTACTCATAGTATATGGGATTTATGTATATAGTATTCATATTACATGGCTGAGAGTGCGAGCAGAGGAATGGGAGCCGGGGGTGAGTACAGAGAGCCAACAGTACCCATAGTATATGGGATTTATGTATATAGTATTCATATTACATGGCTGAGAGTGCGAGCAGAGGAATGGGAGCCGGGGGTGAGTACAGAGAGAGCCATCAGTACTCATAGTATGTGGGATTTATGTATATAGTATTCATATTACATGGCTGAGAGTGCGAGCAGAGGAATGGGAGCCGGGGGTGAGTACAGAGAGCGAACAGTACCTGTAGTATATGCGATTTATGTATATAGTATTCATATTACATGGCTGAGAGTGCGAGCAGAGGAATGGGACCCGGGGGTGAGTACAGAGAGCGAACAGTACCCATAGTATATGGGATTTATGTATATAGTATTCATATTACATGGCTGAGAGTGCGAGCAGAGGAATGGGAGCCGGGGGTGAGTACAGAGAGCGAACAGTACTCATAGTATGTGGGATTTATGTATATAGTATTCATATTACATGGCTGAGAGTGCGAGCAGAGGAATGGGACCCGGGGGTGAGTACAGAGAGAGCCAACAGTACTCATAGTATGTGGGATTTATGTATATAGTATTCATATTACATGGCTGAGAGTGCGAGCAGAGCAATGGGAGCCGGGGGTGAGTACAGAGAGCGAATAGTACCCATAGTATATGAGATTTATGTATATAGTATTCATATTACATGGCTGAGAGTGCGAGCAGAGGAATGGGACCCGGGGGTGAGTACAGAGAGCCATCAGTACTCATAGTATGTGGGATTTATGTATATAGTATTCATATTACATGGCTGAGAGTGCGAGCAGAGGAATGGGAGCCGGGGGTGAGTACAGAGAGCGAACAGTACCTGTAGTATATGGGATTTATGTATATAGTATTCATATTACATGGCTGAGAGTGCGAGCAGAGGAATGGGACCCGGGGGTGAGTACAGAGAGCGAACAGTACCCATAGTATATGGGATTTATGTATATAGTATTCATATTACATGGCTGAGAGTGCGAGCAGAGGAATGGGAGCCGGGGGTGAGTACAGAGAGAGCCAACAGTACCTGTAGTATATGGGATTTATGTATATAGTATTCATATTACATGGCTGAGAGTGCGAGCAGAGGAATGGGACCCGGGGGTGAGTACAGAGAGCGAACAGTACCCATAGTATATGAGATTTATGTATATAGTATTCATATTACATGGCTGAGAGTGCGAGCAGAGGAATGGGAGCCGGGGGTGAGTACAGAGAGCCAACAGTACCTGTAGTATGTGGGATTTATGTATATAGTATTCATATTACATGGCTGAGAGTGCGAGCAGAGGAATGGGAGCCGGGGGTGAGTACAGAGAGCCAACAGTACCTGTAGTATGTGGGATTTATGTATATAGTATTCATATTACATGGCTGAGAGTGCGAGCAGAGGAATGGGAGCCGGGGGTGAGTACAGAGAGCGAACAGTACTCCTAGTATGTGGGATTTATGTATATAGTATTCATATTACATGGCTGAGAGTGCGAGCAGAGGAATGGGAGCCGGGGGTGAGTACAGAGAGCCAACAGTACTCCTAGTATATGGGATTTATGTATATAGTATTCATATTATATGGCTGAGAGTGCGAGCAGAGGAATGGGAGCCGGGGGTGAGTACAGAGAGCGAACAGTACCTGTAGTATATGGGATTTATGTATATAGTATTCATATTACATGGCTGAGAGTGCGAGCAGAGGAATGGGAGCCGGGGGTGAGTACAGAGAGCCAACAGTACCTGTAGTATATGGGATTTATGTATGTAGTATTCATATTACATGGCTGAGAGTGCGAGCAGAGGAATGGGAGCCGGGGGTGAGTACAGAGAGCCAACAGTACCTGTAGTATATTGGATTTATGTATGTAGTATTCATATCACATAGCTGAGAGTGCGAGCAGAGGAATGGGAGCCGGGGGTGAGTACAGAGAGCCAACAGTACCTGTAGTATATGGGATTTATGTATGTAGTATTCATATTACATGGCTGAGAGTGCGAGCAGAGGAATGGGAGCCGGGGGTGAGTACAGAGAGCGAACAGTACTCATAGTATATGGGATTTATGTATATAGTATTCATATTATATGGCTGAGAGTGCGAGCAGAGGAATGGGAGCCGGGGGTGAGTACAGAGAGCCAACAGTACCTGTAGTATATGGGATTTATGTATATAGTATTCATATTACATGGCTGAGAGTGCGAGCAGAGGAATGGGAGCCGGGGGTGAGTACAGAGAGCCAACAGTACCTGTAGTATATGGGATTTATGTATATAGTATTACATATTATATATTACATTATACATATAGTATTCATATTACATAGCTGAGAGTGCGAGCAGAGGAATGGGAGCCGGGGGTGAGTACAGAGAGCCAACAGTACCTGTAGTATATGGGATTTATGTATATAGCATTCATATTACATGGCTGAGAGTGCGAGCAGAGGAATGGGAGCCGGGGGTGAGTACAGAGAGCGAACAGTACTCATAGTATGTGGGATTTATGTATATAGTATTCATATTACATAGCTGAGAGTGCGAGCAGAGGAATGGGAGCCGGGGGTGAGTACAGAGAGAGCCAACAGTACCTGTAGTATATGGGATTTATGTATATAGTATTCATATTACATGGCTGAGAGTGCGAGCAGAGGAATGGGAGCCGGGGGTGAGTACAGAGAGCGAACAGTACCTGTAGTATATGGGATTTATGTATATAGTATTCATATTACATGGCTGAGAGTGCGAGCAGAGGAATGGGAGCCGGGGGGGAGTACAGAGAGAGCCAACAGTACCTGTAGTATATGGGATTTATGTATATAGTATTCATATTACATGGCTGAGAGTGCGAGCAGAGGAATGGGAGCCGGGGGTGAGTACAGAGAGCGAATAGTACGTGTAGTATATGGGATTTATGTATATAGTATTCATATTACATGGCTGAGAGTGCGAGCAGAGGAATGGGAGCCGGGGGTGAGTACAGAGAGCGAACAGTACTCATAGTATATGGGATTTATGTATATAGTATTCATATTACATGGCTGAGAGTGCGAGCAGAGGAATGGGAGCCGGGGGTGAGTACAGAGAGCGAACAGTACTCATAGTATATGGGATTTATGTATATAGTATTCATATTACATGGCTGAGAGTGCGAGCAGAGGAATGGGAGCCGGGGGTGAGTACAGAGAGCCAACAGTACCCATAGTATATGGGATTTATGTATATAGTATTCATATTACATGGCTGAGAGTGCGAGCAGAGGAATGGGAGCCGGGGGTGAGTACAGAGAGAGCCATCAGTACTCATAGTATGTGGGATTTATGTATATAGTATTCATATTACATGGCTGAGAGTGCGAGCAGAGGAATGGGAGCCGGGGGTGAGTACAGAGAGCGAACAGTACCTGTAGTATATGCGATTTATGTATATAGTATTCATATTACATGGCTGAGAGTGCGAGCAGAGGAATGGGACCCGGGGGTGAGTACAGAGAGCGAACAGTACCCATAGTATATGGGATTTATGTATATAGTATTCATATTACATGGCTGAGAGTGCGAGCAGAGGAATGGGAGCCGGGGGTGAGTACAGAGAGCGAACAGTACTCATAGTATGTGGGATTTATGTATATAGTATTCATATTACATGGCTGAGAGTGCGAGCAGAGGAATGGGACCCGGGGGTGAGTACAGAGAGAGCCAACAGTACTCATAGTATGTGGGATTTATGTATATAGTATTCATATTACATGGCTGAGAGTGCGAGCAGAGGAATGGGAGCCGGGGGTGAGTACAGAGAGCCAACAGTACCTGTAGTATATGGGATTTAAGTATATAGTATTCATATTACATGGCTGAGAGTGCGAGCAGAGGAATGGGAGCCGGGGGTGAGTACAGAGAGCGAACAGTACTCATAGTATATGGGATTTATGTATATAGTATTCATATTACATGGCTGAGAGTGCGAGCAGAGGAATGGGAGCCGGGGGTGAGTACAGAGAGAGCCAACAGTACCTGTAGTATATGGGATTTATGTATATAGTATTCATATTACATGGCTGAGAGTGCGAGCAGAGGAATGGGAGCCGGGGGTGAGTACAGAGAGAGCCATCAGTACTCATAGTATGTGGGATTTATGTATATAGTATTCATATTACATGGCTGAGAGTGCGAGCAGAGGAATGGGAGCCGGGGGTGAGTACAGAGAGCGAACAGTACCTGTAGTATATGGGATTTATGTATATAGTATTCATATTACATGGCTGAGAGTGCGAGCAGAGGAATGGGACCCGGGGGTGAGTACAGAGAGCGAACAGTACCCATAGTATATGGGATTTATGTATATAGTATTCATATTACATGGCTGAGAGTGCGAGCAGAGGAATGGGAGCCGGGGGTGAGTACAGAGAGAGCCAACAGTACCTGTAGTATATGGGATTTATGTATATAGTATTCATATTACATGGCTGAGAGTGCGAGCAGAGGAATGGGACCCGGGGGTGAGTACAGAGAGCGAACAGTACCCATAGTATATGGGATTTATGTATATAGTATTCATATTACATGGCTGAGAGTGCGAGCAGAGGAATGGGAGCCGGGGGTGAGTACAGAGAGCCAACAGTACCTGTAGTATGTGGGATTTATGTATATAGTATTCATATTACATGGCTGAGAGTGCGAGCAGAGGAATGGGAGCCGGGGTGAGTACAGAGAGCGAACAGTACTCATAGTATGTGGGATTTATGTATATAGTATTCATATTACATGGCTGAGAGTGCGAGCAGAGGAATGGGAGCCGGGGGTGAGTACAGAGAGAGCCAACAGTACCTGTAGTATATGGGATTTATGTATATAGTATTCATATTACATGGCTGAGAGTGCGAGCAGAGGAATGGGAGCCGGGGGTGAGTACAGAGAGCCAACAGTACCTGTAGTATATGGGATTTATGTATATAGTATTCATATTACATGGCTGAGAGTGCGAGCAGAGGAATGGGAGCCGGGGGTGAGTACAGAGAGCCAACAGTACCTGTAGTATATGGGATTTATGTATATAGTATTCATATTACATGGCTGAGAGTGCGAGCAGAGGAATGGGAGCCGGGGGTGAGTACAGAGAGCCAACAGTACCTGTAGTATATGGGATTTATGTATATAGTATTCATATTACATGGCTGAGAGTGCGAGCAGAGGAATGAGAGCCGGGGGTGAGTACAGAGAGCCAACAGTACCTGTAGTATATGGGATTTATGTATATAGTATTCATATTACATGGCTGAGAGTGCGAGCAGAGGAATGGGAGCCGGGGGTGAGTACAGAGAGCCAACAGTACCTGTAGTATATGGGATTTAAGTATATAGTATTCATATTACATGGCTGAGAGTGCGAGCAGAGGAATGGGAGCCGGGGGTGAGTACAGAGAGCGAACAGTACTCATAGTATATGGGATTTATGTATATAGTATTCATATTACATGGCTGAGAGTGCGAGCAGAGGAATGGGAGCCGGGGGTGAGTACAGAGAGCCAACAGTACCCATAGTATATGGGATTTATGTATATAGTATTCATATTACATGGCTGAGAGTGCGAGCAGAGGAATGGGAGCCGGGGGTGAGTACAGAGAGAGCCATCAGTACTCATAGTATGTGGGATTTATGTATATAGTATTCATATTACATGGCTGAGAGTGCGAGCAGAGGAATGGGAGCCGGGGGTGAGTACAGAGAGCGAACAGTACCTGTAGTATATGCGATTTATGTATATAGTATTCATATTACATGGCTGAGAGTGCGAGCAGAGGAATGGGACCCGGGGGTGAGTACAGAGAGCGAACAGTACCCATAGTATATGGGATTTATGTATATAGTATTCATATTACATGGCTGAGAGTGCGAGCAGAGGAATGGGAGCCGGGGGTGAGTACAGAGAGCGAACAGTACTCATAGTATGTGGGATTTATGTATATAGTATTCATATTACATGGCTGAGAGTGCGAGCAGAGGAATGGGACCCGGGGGTGAGTACAGAGAGAGCCAACAGTACTCATAGTATGTGGGATTTATGTATATAGTATTCATATTACATGGCTGAGAGTGCGAGCAGAGGAATGGGAGCCGGGGGTGAGTACAGAGAGCCAACAGTACCTGTAGTATATGGGATTTAAGTATATAGTATTCATATTACATGGCTGAGAGTGCGAGCAGAGGAATGGGAGCCGGGGGTGAGTACAGAGAGCGAACAGTACTCATAGTATATGGGATTTATGTATATAGTATTCATATTACATGGCTGAGAGTGCGAGCAGAGGAATGGGAGCCGGGGGTGAGTACAGAGAGAGCCAACAGTACCTGTAGTATATGGGATTTATGTATATAGTATTCATATTACATGGCTGAGAGTGCGAGCAGAGGAATGGGAGCCGGGGGTGAGTACAGAGAGCCAACAGTACCTGTAGTATATGGGATTTATGTATATAGTATTCATATTACATGGCTGAGAGTGCGAGCAGAGGAATGGGAGCCGGGGGTGAGTACAGAGAGAGCCATCAGTACTCATAGTATGTGGGATTTATGTATATAGTATTCATATTACATGGCTGAGAGTGCGAGCAGAGGAATGGGAGCCGGGGGTGAGTACAGAGAGCGAACAGTACCTGTAGTATATGGGATTTATGTATATAGTATTCATATTACATGGCTGAGAGTGCGAGCAGAGGAATGGGACCCGGGGGTGAGTACAGAGAGCGAACAGTACCCATAGTATATGGGATTTATGTATATAGTATTCATATTACATGGCTGAGAGTGCGAGCAGAGGAATGGGAGCCGGGGGTGAGTACAGAGAGAGCCAACAGTACCTGTAGTATATGGGATTTATGTATATAGTATTCATATTACATGGCTGAGAGTGCGAGCAGAGGAATGGGACCCGGGGGTGAGTACAGAGAGCGAACAGTACCCATAGTATATGGGATTTATGTATATAGTATTCATATTACATGGCTGAGAGTGCGAGCAGAGGAATGGGAGCCGGGGGTGAGTACAGAGAGCCAACATTACCTGTAGTATGTGGGATTTATGTATATAGTATTCATATTACATGGCTGAGAGTGCGAGCAGAGGAATGGGAGCCGGGAGTGAGTACAGAGAGCGAACAGTACTCATAGTATGTGGGATTTATGTATATAGTATTCATATTACGTGGCTGAGAGTGCGAGCAGAGGAATGGGAGCCGGGGCTGAGTACAGAGAGAGCCAACAGTACCTGTAGTATATGGGATTTATGTATATAGTATTCATATTACATGGCTGAGAGTGCGAGCAGAGGAATGGGAGCCGGGGGTGAGTACAGAGAGCCAACAGTACCTGTAGTATATGGGATTTATGTATATAGTATTCATATTACATGGCTGAGAATGCGAGCAGAGGAATGGGAGCCGGGGGTGAGTACAGAGAGCCAACAGTACCTGTAGTATATGGGATTTATGTATATAGTATTCATATTACATGGCTGAGAGTGCGAGCAGAGGAATGGGAGCCGGGGGTGAGTACAGAGAGCCAACAGTACCTTTAGTATATGGGATTTATGTATATAGTATTCATATTACATGGCTGAGAGTGCGAGCAGAGGAATGAGAGCCGGGGGTGAGTACAGAGAGCCAACAGTACCTGTAGTATATGGGATTTATGTATATAGTATTCATATTACATGGCTGAGAGTGCGAGCAGAGGAATGGGAGCCGGGGGTGAGTACAGAGAGCCAACAGTACCTGTAGTATATGGGATTTATGTATATAGTATTCATATCACATGGCTGAGAGTTCGAGCAGAGGAATGGGAGCCGGGGGTGAGTACAGAGAGAGCCAACAGTACCTGTAGTATATGGGATTTATGTATATAGTATTCATATTACATGGCTGAGAGTGCGAGCAGAGGAATGGGACCCGGGGGTGAGTACAGAGAGCGAACAGTACTCATAGTATGTGGGATTTATGTATATAGTATTCATATTACATAGCTGAGAGTGCGAGCAGAGGAATGGGAGCCGGGGGTGAGTACAGAGAGCCAACAGTACTCCTAGTATATGGGATTTATGTATATAGTATTCATATTACATGGCTGAGAGTGCGAGCAGAGGAATGGGACCCGGGGGTGAGTACAGAGAGCGAACAGTACCTGTAGTATATGGGATTTATGTATATAGTATTCATATTACATGGCTGAGAGTGCGAGCAGAGGAATGGGAGCCGGGGGTGAGTACAGAGAGCCAACAGTACCTGTAGTATATGGGATTTATGTATATAGTATTCATATTACATGGCTGAGAGTGCGAGCAGAGGAATGGGAGCCGGGGGTGAGTACAGAGAGCCAACAGTACCTGTAGTATATGGAATTTATGTATATAGTATTCATATTACATGGCTGAGAGTGCGAGCAGAGGAATGGGAGCCGGGGGTGACTATAGAGAGCGAACAGTACTCCTAGTATGTGGGATTTATGTATATAGTATTCATATTACATGGCTGAGAGTGCGAGCAGAGGAATGGGAGCCGGGGGTGAGTACAGAGAGAGCCAACAGTACTCATAGTATGTGGGATTTATGTATATAGTATTCATATTACATGGCTGAGAGTGCGAGTAGAGGAATGGGAGCCGGGGGTGAGTACAGAGAGCCAACAGTACCTGTAGTATATGGGATTTATGTATATAGTATTCATATTACATGGCTGAGAGTGCGAGCAGAGGAATGGGAGCCGGGGGTGAGTACAGAGAGCGAACAGTACTCATAGTATATGGGATTTATGTATATAGTATTCATATTACATGGCTGAGAGTGCGAGCAGAGGAATGGGAGCCGGGGGTGAGTACAGAGAGCGAACAGTACTCATAGTATATGGGATTTATGTATATAGTATTCATATTACATGGCTGAGAGTGCGAGCAGAGGAATGGGAGCCGGGGGTGAGTACAGAGAGAGCCATCAGTACTCATAGTATGTGGGATTTATGTATATAGTATTCATATTACATGGCTGAGAGTGCGAGCAGAGGAATGGGAGCCGGGGGTGAGTACAGAGAGCGAACAGTACCTGTAGTATATGGGATTTATGTATATAGTATTCATATTACATGGCTGAGAGTGCGAGCAGAGGAATGGGAGCCGGGGGTGAGTACAGAGAGCGAACAGTACCCATAGTATATGGGATTTATGTATATAGTATTCATATTACATGGCTGAGAGTGCGAGCAGAGGAATGGGAGCCGGGGGTGAGTACAGAGAGCCAACAGTACCTGTAGTATATGGGATTTATGTATATAGTATTCATATCACATGGCTGAGAGTGCGAGCAGAGGAATGGGAGCCGGGGGTGAGTACAGAGAGAGCCAACAGTACCTGTAGTATATGGGATTTATGTATATAGTATTCATATTACATGGCTGAGAGTGCGAGCAGAGGAATGGGACCCGGGGGTGAGTACAGAGAACGAACAGTACTCATAGTATGTGGGATTTATGTATATAGTATTCATATTACATGGCTGAGAGTGCGAGCAGAGGAATGGGAGCCGGGGGTGAGTACAGAGAGCCAACAGTACTCCTAGTATATGGGATTTATGTATATAGTATTCATATTACATGGCTGAGAGTGCGAGCAGAGGAATGGGAGCCGGGGGTGAGTACAGAGAGCGAACAGTACCTGTAGTATATGGGATTTATGTATATAGTATTCATATTACATGGCTGAGAGTGCGAGCAGAGGAATGGGAGCCGGGGGTGAGTACAGAGAGCCAACAGTACCTGTAGTATATGGGATTTATGTATATAGTATTCATATCACATGGCTGAGAGTGCGAGCAGAGGAATGGGAGCCGGGGGTGAGTACAGAGAGAGCCAACAGTACCTGTAGTATATGGGATTTATGTATATAGTATTCATATTACATGGCTGAGAGTGCGAGCAGAGGAATGGGACCCGGGGGTGAGTACAGAGAACGAACAGTACTCATAGTATGTGGGATTTATGTATATAGTATTCATATTACATGGCTGAGAGTGCGAGCAGAGGAATGGGAGCCGGGGGTGAGTACAGAGAGCCAACAGTACTCCTAGTATATGGGATTTATGTATATAGTATTCATATTACATGGCTGAGAGTGCGAGCAGAGGAATGGGAGCCGGGGGTGAGTACAGAGAGCGAACAGTACCTGTAGTATATGGGATTTATGTATATAGTATTCATATTACATGGCTGAGAGTGCGAGCAGAGGAATGGGAGCCGGGGGTGAGTACAGAGAGCCAACAGTACCTGTAGTATATGGGATTTATGTATATAGTATTCATATCACATGGCTGAGAGTGCGAGCAGAGGAATGGGAGCCGGGGGTGAGTACAGAGAGAGCCAACAGTACCTGTAGTATATGGGATTTATGTATATAGTATTCATATTACATGGCTGAGAGTGCGAGCAGAGGAATGGGACCCGGGGGTGAGTACAGAGAACGAACAGTACTCATAGTATGTGGGATTTATGTATATAGTATTCATATTACATGGCTGAGAGTGCGAGCAGAGGAATGGGAGCCGGGGGTGAGTACAGAGAGCCAACAGTACTCCTAGTATATGGGATTTATGTATATAGTATTCATATTACATGGCTGAGAGTGCGAGCAGAGGAATGGGAGCCGGGGGTGAGTACAGAGAGCGAACAGTACCTGTAGTATATGGGATTTATGTATATAGTATTCATATTACATGGCTGAGAGTGCGAGCAGAGGAATGGGAGCCGGGGGTGAGTACAGAGAGCCAACAGTACCTGTAGTATATGGGATTTATGTATATAGTATTCATATTACATGGCTGAGAGTGTGAGCAGAGGAATGGGAGCCGGGGGTGAGTACAGAGAGCCAACAGTACCTGTAGTATATGGGATTTATGTATATAGTATTCATATTACATGGCTGAGAGTGCGAGCAGAGGAATGGGACCCGGGGGTGAGTACAGAGAGCGAACAGTACTCATAGTATGTGGGATTTATGTATATAGTATTCATATTACATGGCTGAGAGTGCGAGCAGAGGAATGGGAGCCGGGGGTGAGTACAGAGAGCGAACAGTACCTGTAGTATATGGGATTTATGTATATAGTATTCATATTACATGGCTGAGAGTGCGAGCAGAGGAATGGGAGCCGGGGGTGAGTACAGAGAGCCAACAGTACCTGTAGTATATGGAATTTATGTATATAGTATTCATATTACATGGCTGAGAGTGCGAGCAGAGGAATGGGAGCCGGGGGTGAGTACAGAGAGCGAACAGTACTCCTAGTATGTGGGATTTATGTATATAGTATTCATATTACATGGCTGAGAGTGCGAGCAGAGGAATGGGAGCCGGGGGTGAGTACAGAGAGAGCCAACAGTACTCATAGTATGTGGGATTTATGTATATAGTATTCATATTACATGGCTGAGAGTGCGAGCAGAGGAATGGGAGCCGGGGGTGAGTACAGAGAGCCAACAGTACCTGTAGTATATGGGATTTATGTATATAGTATTCATATTACATGGCTGAGAGTGTGAGCAGAGGAATGGGAGCCGGGGGTGAGTACAGAGAGAGCCAACAGTACCTGTAGTGTATGGGATTTATGTATATAGTATTCATATTACATGGCTGAGAGTGCGAGCAGAGGAATGGGAGCCGGGGGTGAGTACAGAGAGAGCCAACAGTACCTGTAGTATATGGGATTTATGTATATAGTATTCATATTACATGGCTGAGAGTGCGAGCACAGGAATGGGAGCCGGGGGTGAGTACAGAGAGAGCCATCAGTACTCATAGTATGTGGGATTTATGTATATAGTATTCATATTACATGGCTGAGAGTGCGAGCAGAGGAATGGGAGCCGGGGGTGAGTACAGAGAGCGAACAGTACCTGTAGTATATGGGATTTATGTATATAGTATTCATATTACATGGCTGAGAGTGCGAGCAGAGGAATGGGACCCGGGGGTGAGTACAGAGAGCGAACAGTACCCATAGTATATGGGATTTATGTATATAGTATTCATATTACATGGCTGAGAGTGCGAGCAGAGGAATGGGAGCCGGGGGTGAGTACAGAGAGCCAACAGTACCTGTAGTATATGGGATTTATGTATATAGTATTCATATCACATGGCTGAGAGTGCGAGCAGAGGAATGGGAGCCGGGGGTGAGTACAGAGAGAGCCAACAGTACCTGTAGTATATGGGATTTATGTATATAGTATTCATATTACATGGCTGAGAGTGCGAGCAGAGGAATGGGACCCGGGGGTGAGTACAGAGAACGAACAGTACTCATAGTATGTGGGTTTTTTGTATATAGTATTCATATTACATGGCTAAGAGTGCGAGCAGAGGAATGGGAGCCGGGGGTGAGTACAGAGAGCCAACAGTACTCCTAGTATATGGGATTTATGTATATAGTATTCATATTACATGGCTGAGAGTGCGAGCAGAGGAATGGGAGCCGGGGGTGAGTACAGAGAGCGAACAGTACCTGTAGTATATGGGATTTATGTATATAGTATTCATATTACATGGCTGAGAGTGCGAGCAGAGGAATGGGAGCCGGGGGTGAGTACAGAGAGCCAACAGTACCTGTAGTATATGGGATTTATGTATATAGTATTCATATTACATGGCTGAGAGTGTGAGCAGAGGAATGGGAGCCGGGGGTGAGTACAGAGAGCCAACAGTACCTGTAGTATATGGGATTTATGTATATAGTATTCATATTACATGGCTGAGAGTGCGAGCAGAGGAATGGGACCCGGGGGTGAGTACAGAGAGCGAACAGTACTCATAGTATGTGGGATTTATGTATATAGTATTCATATTACATGGCTGAGAGTGCGAGCAGAGGAATGGGAGCCGGGGGTGAGTACAGAGAGCGAACAGTACCTGTAGTATATGGGATTTATGCATATAGTATTCATATTACATGGCTGAGAGTGCGAGCAGAGGAATGGGAGCCGGGGGTGAGTACAGAGAGCCAACAGTACCTGTAGTATATGGAATTTATGTATATAGTATTCATATTACATGGCTGAGAGTGCGAGCAGAGGAATGGGAGCCGGGGGTGAGTACAGAGAGCGAACAGTACTCCTAGTATGTGGGATTTATGTATATAGTATTCATATTACATGGCTGAGAGTGCGAGCAGAGGAATGGGAGCCGGGGGTGAGTACAGAGAGAGCCAACAGTACTCATAGTATGTGGGATTTATGTATATAGTATTCATATTACATGGCTGAGAGTGCGAGCAGAGGAATGGGAGCCGGGGGTGAGTACAGAGAGCCAACAGTACCTGTAGTATATGGGATTTATGTATATAGTATTCATATTACATGGCTGAGAGTGCGAGCAGAGGAATGGGAGCCGGGGGTGAGTACAGAGAGAGCCAACAGTACCTGTAGTGTATGGGATTTATGTATATAGTATTCATATTACATGGCTGAGAGTGCGAGCACAGGAATGGGAGTCGGGGGTGAGTACAGAGAGAGCCATCAGTACTCATAGTATGTGGGATTTATGTATATAGTATTCATATTACATGGCTGAGAGTGCGAGCAGAGGAATGGGAGCCGGGGGTGAGTACAGAGAGCGAACAGTACCTGTAGTATATGGGATTTATGTATATAGTATTCATATTACATGGCTGAGAGTGCGAGCAGAGGAATGGGACCCGGGGGTGAGTACAGAGAGCGAACAGTACCCATAGTATATGGGATTTATGTATATAGTATTCATATTACATGGCTGAGAGTGCGAGCAGAGGAATGGGAGCCGGGGGTGAGTACAGAGAGAGCCAACAGTACCTGTAGTATATGGGATTTATGTATATAGTATTCATATTACATGGCTGAGAGTGCGAGCAGAGGAATGGGACCCGGGGGTGAGTACAGAGAGCGAACAGTACCCATAGTATATGGGATTTATGTATATAGTATTCATATTACATGGCTGAGAGTGCGAGCAGAGGAATGGGAGCCGGGGGTGAGTACAGAGAGCCAACAGTACCTGTAGTATGTGGGATTTATGTATATAGTATTCATATTACATGGCTGAGAGTGCGAGCAGAGGAATGGGAGCCGGGGGTGAGTACAGAGAGCGAACAGTACTCATAGTATGTGGGATTTATGTATATAGTATTCATATTACATGGCTGAGAGTGCGAGCAGAGGAATGGGAGCCGGGGGTGAGTACAGAGAGAGCCAACAGTACCTGTAGTATATGGGATTTATGTATATAGTATTCATATTACATGGCTGAGAGTGCGAGCAGAGGAATGGGAGCCGGGGGTGAGTACAGAGAGCCAACAGTACCTGTAGTATATGGGATTTATGTATATAGTATTCATATTACATGGCTGAGAGTGCGAGCAGAGGAATGGGAGCCGGGGGTGAGTACAGAGAGCCAACAGTACCTGTAGTATATGGGATTTATGTATATAGTATTCATATTACATGGCTGAGAGTGCGAGCAGAGGAATGGGAGCCGGGGGTGAGTACAGAGAGCGAACAGTACTCATAGTATGTGGGATTTATGTATATAGTATTCATATTACATGGCTGAGAGTGCGAGCAGAGGAATGGGACCCGGGGGTGAGTACAGAGAGAGCCAACAGTACTCATAGTATGTGGGATTTATGTATATAGTATTCATATTACATGGCTGAGAGTGCGAGCAGAGGAATGGGAGCCGGGGGTGAGTACAGAGAGCCAACAGTACCTGTAGTATATGGGATTTAAGTATATAGTATTCATATTACATGGCTGAGAGTGCGAGCAGAGGAATGGGAGCCGGGGGTGAGTACAGAGAGCGAACAGTACTCATAGTATATGGGATTTATGTATATAGTATTCATATTACATGGCTGAGAGTGCGAGCAGAGGAATGGGAGCCGGGGGTGAGTACAGAGAGAGCCAACAGTACCTGTAGTATATGGGATTTATGTATATAGTATTCATATTACATGGCTGAGAGTGCGAGCAGAGGAATGGGAGCCGGGGGTGAGTACAGAGAGAGCCATCAGTACTCATAGTATGTGGGATTTATGTATATAGTATTCATATTTCATGGCTGAGAGTGTGAGCAGAGGAATGGGAGCCGGGGGTGAGTACAGAGAGCGAACAGTACCTGTAGTATATGGGATTTATGTATATAGTATTCATATTACATGGCTGAGAGTGCGAGCAGAGGAATGGGACCCGGGGGTGAGTACAGAGAGCGAACAGTACCCATAGTATATGGGATTTATGTATATAGTATTCATATTACATGGCTGAGAGTGCGAGCAGAGGAATGGGAGCCGGGGGTGAGTACAGAGAGAGCCAACAGTACCTGTAGTATATGGGATTTATGTATATAGTATTCATATTACATGGCTGAGAGTGCGAGCAGAGGAATGGGACCCGGGGGTGAGTACAGAGAGCGAACAGTACCCATAGTATATGGGATTTATGTATATAGTATTCATATTACATGGCTGAGAGTGCGAGCAGAGGAATGGGAGCCGGGGGTGAGTACAGAGAGCCAACAGTACCTGTAGTATGTGGGATTTATGTATATAGTATTCATATTACATGGCTGAGAGTGCGAGCAGAGGAATGGGAGCCGGGGTGAGTACAGAGAGCGAACAGTACTCATAGTATGTGGGATTTATGTATATAGTATTCATATTACATGGCTGAGAGTGCGAGCAGAGGAATGGGAGCCGGGGGTGAGTACAGAGAGAGCCAACAGTACCTGTAGTATATGGGATTTATGTATATAGTATTCATATTACATGGCTGAGAGTGCGAGCAGAGGAATGGGAGCCGGGGGTGAGTACAGAGAGCCAACAGTACCTGTAGTATATGGGATTTATGTATATAGTATTCATATTACATGGCTGAGAGTGCGAGCAGAGGAATGGGAGCCGGGGGTGAGTACAGAGAGCGAACAATACCTGTAGTATATGGGATTTATGTATATAGTATTCATATTACATGGCTGAGAGTGCGAGCAGAGGAATGGGAGCCGGGGGTGAGTACAGAGAGCCAACAGTACCTGTAGTATATGGGATTTATGTATATAGTATTCATATTACATGGCTGAGAGTGCGAGCAGAGGAATGAGAGCCGGGGGTGAGTACAGAGAGCCAACAGTACCTGTAGTATATGGGATTTATGTATATAGTATTCATATTACATGGCTGAGAGTGCGAGCAGAGGAATGGGAGCCGGGGGTGAGTACAGAGAGCCAACAGTACCTGTAGTATATGGGATTTAAGTATATAGTATTCATATTACATGGCTGAGAGTGCGAGCAGAGGAATGGGAGCCGGGGGTGAGTACAGAGAGCGAACAGTACTCATAGTATATGGGATTTATGTATATAGTATTCATATTACATGGCTGAGAGTGCGAGCAGAGGAATGGGAGCCGGGGGTGAGTACAGAGAGCCAACAGTACCCATAGTATATGGGATTTATGTATATAGTATTCATATTACATGGCTGAGAGTGCGAGCAGAGGAATGGGAGCCGGGGGTGAGTACAGAGAGAGCCATCAGTACTCATAGTATGTGGGATTTATGTATATAGTATTCATATTACATGGCTGAGAGTGCGAGCAGAGGAATGGGAGCCGGGGGTGAGTACAGAGAGCGAACAGTACCTGTAGTATATGCGATTTATGTATATAGTATTCATATTACATGGCTGAGAGTGCGAGCAGAGGAATGGGACCCGGGGGTGAGTACAGAGAGCGAACAGTACCCATAGTATATGGGATTTATGTATATAGTATTCATATTACATGGCTGAGAGTGCGAGCAGAGGAATGGGAGCCGGGGGTGAGTACAGAGAGCGAACAGTACTCATAGTATGTGGGATTTATGTATATAGTATTCATATTACATGGCTGAGAGTGCGAGCAGAGGAATGGGACCCGGGGGTGAGTACAGAGAGAGCCAACAGTACTCATAGTATGTGGGATTTATGTATATAGTATTCATATTACATGGCTGAGAGTGCGAGCAGAGGAATGGGAGCCGGGGGTGAGTACAGAGAGCCAACAGTACCTGTAGTATATGGGATTTAAGTATATAGTATTCATATTACATGGCTGAGAGTGCGAGCAGAGGAATGGGAGCCGGGGGTGAGTACAGAGAGCGAACAGTACTCATAGTATATGGGATTTATGTATATAGTATTCATATTACATGGCTGAGAGTGCGAGCAGAGGAATGGGAGCCGGGGGTGAGTACAGAGAGAGCCATCAGTACTCATAGTATGTGGGATTTATGTATATAGTATTCATATTACATGGCTGAGAGTGCGAGCAGAGGAATGGGAGCCGGGGGTGAGTACAGAGAGCGAACAGTACCTGTAGTATATGGGATTTATGCATATAGTATTCATATTACATGGCTGAGAGTGCGAGCAGAGGAATGGGACCCGGGGGTGAGTACAGAGAGCGAACAGTACCCATAGTATATGGGATTTATGTATATAGTATTCATATTACATGGCTGAGAGTGCGAGCAGAGGAATGGGAGCCGGGGGTGAGTACAGAGAGAGCCAACAGTACCTGTAGTATATGGGATTTATGTATATAGTATTCATATTACATGGCTGAGAGTGCGAGCAGAGGAATGGGACCCGGGGGTGAGTACAGAGAGCGAACAGTACCCATAGTATATGGGATTTATGTATATAGTATTCATATTACATGGCTGAGAGTGCGAGCAGAGGAATGGGAGCCGGGGGTGAGTACAGAGAGCCAACAGTACCTGTAGTATGTGGGATTTATGTATATAGTATTCATATTACATGGCTGAGAGTGCGAGCAGAGGAATGGGAGCCGGGGGTGAGTACAGAGAGCGAACAGTACTCATAGTATGTGGGATTTATGTATATAGTATTCATATTACATGGCTGAGAGTGCGAGCAGAGGAATGGGAGCCGGGGCTGAGTACAGAGAGAGCCAACAGTACCTGTAGTATATGGGATTTATGTATATAGTATTCATATTACATGGCTGAGAGTGCGAGCAGAGGAATGGGAGCCGGGGGTGAGTACAGAGAGCCAACAGTACCTGTAGTATATGGGATTTATGTATATAGTATTCATATTACATGGCTGAGAATGCGAGCAGAGGAATGGGAGCCGGGGGTGAGTACAGAGAGCCAACAGTACCTGTAGTATATGGGATTTATGTATATAGTATTCATATTACATGGCTGAGAGTGCGAGCAGAGGAATGGGAGCCGGGGGTGAGTACAGAGAGCCAACAGTACCTGTAGTATATGGGATTTATGTATATAGTATTCATATTACATGGCTGAGAGTGCGAGCAGAGGAATGAGAGCCGGGGGTGAGTACAGAGAGCCAACAGTACCTGTAGTATATGGGATTTATGTATATAGTATTCATATTACATGGCTGAGAGTGCGAGCAGAGGAATGGGAGCCGGGGGTGAGTACAGAGAGCCAACAGTACCTGTAGTATATGGGATTTATGTATATAGTATTCATATCACATGGCTGAGAGTTCGAGCAGAGGAATGGGAGCCGGGGGTGAGTACAGAGAGAGCCAACAGTACCTGTAGTATATGGGATTTATGTATATAGTATTCATATTACATGGCTGAGAGTGCGAGCAGAGGAATGGGACCCGGGGGTGAGTACAGAGAGCGAACAGTACTCTTAGTATGTGGGATTTATGTATATAGTATTCATATTACATGGCTGAGAGTGCGAGCAGAGGAATGGGAGCCGGGGGTGACTACAGAGAGCGAACAGTACTCCTAGTATGTGGGATTTATGTATATAGTATTCATATTACATGGCTGAGAGTGCGAGCAGAGGAATGGGAGCCGGGGGTGAGTACAGAGAGAGCCAACAGTACTCATAGTATGTGGGATTTATGTATATAGTATTCATATTACATGGCTGAGAGTGCGAGTAGAGGAATGGGAGCCGGGGGTGAGTACAGAGAGCCAACAGTACCTGTAGTATATGGGATTTATGTATATAGTATTCATATTACATGGCTGAGAGTGCGAGCAGAGGAATGGGAGCCGGGGGTGAGTACAGAGAGCGAACAGTACTCATAGTATATGGGATTTATGTATATAGTATTCATATTACATGGCTGAGAGTGCGAGCAGAGGAATGGGAGCCGGGGGTGAGTACAGAGAGCGAACAGTACTCATAGTATATGGGATTTATGTATATAGTATTCATATTACATGGCTGAGAGTGCGAGCAGAGGAATGGGAGCCGGGGGTGAGTACAGAGAGAGCCATCAGTACTCATAGTATGTGGGATTTATGTATATAGTATTCATATTACATGGCTGAGAGTGCGAGCAGAGGAATGGGAGCCGGGGGTGAGTACAGAGAGCGAACAGTACCTGTAGTATATGGGATTTATGTATATAGTATTCATATTACATGGCTGAGAGTGCGAGCAGAGGAATGGGAGCCGGGGGTGAGTACAGAGAGCGAACAGTACCCATAGTATATGGGATTTATGTATATAGTATTCATATTACATGGCTGAGAGTGCGAGCAGAGGAATGGGAGCCGGGGGTGAGTACAGAGAGCCAACAGTACCTGTAGTATATGGGATTTATGTATATAGTATTCATATCACATGGCTGAGAGTGCGAGCAGAGGAATGGGAGCCGGGGGTGAGTACAGAGAGAGCCAACAGTATCTGTAGTATATGGGATTTATGTATATAGTATTCATATTACATGGCTGAGAGTGCGAGCAGAGGAATGGGACCCGGGGGTGAGTACAGAGAACGAACAGTACTCATAGTATGTGGGATTTATGTATATAGTATTCATATTACATGGCTGAGAGTGCGAGCAGAGGAATGGGAGCCGGGGGTGAGTACAGAGAGCCAACAGTACTCCTAGTATATGGGATTTATGTATATAGTATTCATATTACATGGCTGAGAGTGCGAGCAGAGGAATGGGAGCCGGGGGTGAGTACAGAGAGCGAACAGTACCTGTAGTATATGGGATTTATGTATATAGTATTCATATTACATGGCTGAGAGTGCGAGCAGAGGAATGGGAGCCGGGGGTGAGTACAGAGAGCCAACAGTACCTGTAGTATATGGGATTTATGTATATAGTATTCATATCACATGGCTGAGAGTGCGAGCAGAGGAATGGGAGCCGGGGGTGAGTACAGAGAGAGCCAACAGTACCTGTAGTATATGGGATTTATGTATATAGTATTCATATTACATGGCTGAGAGTGCGAGCAGAGGAATGGGAGCCGGGGGTGAGTACAGAGAGCGAACAGTACCTGTAGTATATGGGATTTATGTATATAGTATTCATATTACATGGCTGAGAGTGCGAGCAGAGGAATGGGAGCCGGGGGTGAGTACAGAGAGCCAACAGTACCTGTAGTATATGGGATTTATGTATATAGTATTCATATTACATGGCTGAGAGTGTGAGCAGAGGAATGGGAGCCGGGGGTGAGTACAGAGAGCCAACAGTACCTGTAGTATATGGGATTTATGTATATAGTATTCATATTACATGGCTGAGAGTGCGAGCAGAGGAATGGGACCCGGGGGTGAGTACAGAGAGCGAACAGTACTCATAGTATGTGGGATTTATGTATATAGTATTCATATTACATGGCTGAGAGTGCGAGCAGAGGAATGGGAGCCGGGGGTGAGTACAGAGAGCGAACAGTACCTGTAGTATATGGGATTTATGTATATAGTATTCATATTACATGGCTGAGAGTGCGAGCAGAGGAATGGGAGCCGGGGGTGAGTACAGAGAGCCAACAGTACCTGTAGTATATGGAATTTATGTATATAGTATTCATATTACATGGCTGAGAGTGCGAGCAGAGGAATGGGAGCCGGGGGTGAGTACAGAGAGCGAACAGTACTCCTAGTATGTGGGATTTATGTATATAGTATTCATATTACATGGCTGAGAGTGCGAGCAGAGGAATGGGAGACGGGGGTGAGTACAGAGAGAGCCAACAGTACTCATAGTATGTGGGATTTATGTATATAGTATTCATATTACATGGCTGAGAGTGCGAGCAGAGGAATGGGAGCCGGGGGTGAGTACAGAGAGCCAACAGTACCTGTAGTATATGGGATTTATGTATATAGTATTCATATTACATGGCTGAGAGTGCGAGCAGAGGAATGGGAGCCGGGGGTGAGTACAGAGAGAGCCAACAGTACCTGTAGTGTATGGGATTTATGTATATAGTATTCATATTACATGGCTGAGAGTGCGAGCAGAGGAATGGGAGCCGGGGGTGAGTACAGAGAGAGCCAACAGTACCTGTAGTATATGGGATTTATGTATATAGTATTCATATTACATGGCTGAGAGTGCGAGCACAGGAATGGGAGCCGGGGGTGAGTACAGAGAGAGCCATCAGTACTCATAGTATGTGGGATTTATGTATATAGTATTCATATTACATGGCTGAGAGTGCGAGCAGAGGAATGGGAGCCGGGGGTGAGTACAGAGAGCGAACAGTACCTGTAGTATATGGGATTTATGTATATAGTATTCATATTACATGGCTGAGAGTGCGAGCAGAGGAATGGGACCCGGGGGTGAGTACAGAGAGCGAACAGTACCCATAGTATATGGGATTTATGTATATAGTATTCATATTACATGGCTGAGAGTGCGAGCAGAGGAATGGGAGCCGGGGGTGAGTACAGAGAGCCAACAGTACCTGTAGTATATGGGATTTATGTATATAGTATTCATATCACATGGCTGAGAGTGCGAGCAGAGGAATGGGAGCCGGGGGTGAGTACAGAGAGAGCCAACAGTACCTGTAGTATATGGGATTTATGTATATAGTATTCATATTACATGGCTGAGAGTGCGAGCAGAGGAATGGGACCCGGGGGTGAGTACAGAGAACGAACAGTACTCATAGTATGTGGGATTTATGTATATAATATTCATATTACATGGCTGAGAGTGCGAGCAGAGGAATGGGAGCCGGGGGTGAGTACAGAGAGCCAACAGTACTCCTAGTATATGGGATTTATGTATATAGTATTCATATTACATGGCTGAGAGTGCGAGCAGAGGAATGGGAGCCGGGGGTGAGTACAGAGAGCGAACAGTACCTGTAGTATATGGGATTTATGTATATAGTATTCATATTACATGGCTGAGAGTGCGAGCAGAGGAATGGGAGCCGGGGGTGAGTACAGAGAGCCAACAGTACCTGTAGTATATGGGATTTATGTATATAGTATTCATATTACATGGCTGAGAGTGTGAGCAGAGGAATGGGAGCCGGGGGTGAGTACAGAGAGCCAACAGTACCTGTAGTATATGGGATTTATGTATATAGTATTCATATTACATGGCTGAGAGTGCGAGCAGAGGAATGGGACCCGGGGGTGAGTACAGAGAGCGAACAGTACTCATAGTATGTGGGATTTATGTATATAGTATTCATATTACATGGCTGAGAGTGCGAGCAGAGGAATGGGAGCCGGGGGTGAGTACAGAGAGCGAACAGTACCTGTAGTATATGGGATTTATGCATATAGTATTCATATTACATGGCTGAGAGTGCGAGCAGAGGAATGGGAGCCGGGGGTGAGTACAGAGAGCCAACAGTACCTGTAGTATATGGAATTTATGTATATAGTATTCATATTACATGGCTGAGAGTGCGAGCAGAGGAATGGGAGCCGGGGGTGAGTACAGAGAGCGAACAGTACTCCTAGTATGTGGGATTTATGTATATAGTATTCATATTACATGGCTGAGAGTGCGAGCAGAGGAATGGGAGCCGGGGGTGAGTACAGAGAGAGCCAACAGTACTCATAGTATGTGGGATTTATGTATATAGTATTCATATTACATGGCTGAGAGTGCGAGCAGAGGAATGGGAGCCGGGGGTGAGTACAGAGAGCCAACAGTACCTGTAGTATATGGGATTTATGTATATAGTATTCATATTACATGGCTGAGAGTGCGAGCAGAGGAATGGGAGCCGGGGGTGAGTACAGAGAGAGCCAACAGTACCTGTAGTGTATGGGATTTATGTATATAGTATTCATATTACATGGCTGAGAGTGCGAGCAGAGGAATGGGAGCCGGGGGTGAGTACAGAGAGAGCCAACAGTACCTGTAGTATATGGGATTTATGTATATAGTATTCATATTACATGGCTGAGAGTGCGAGCACAGGAATGGGAGTCGGGGGTGAGTACAGAGAGAGCCATCAGTACTCATAGTATGTGGGATTTATGTATATAGTATTCATATTACATGGCTGAGAGTGCGAGCAGAGGAATGGGAGCCGGGGGTGAGTACAGAGAGCGAACAGTACCTGTAGTATATGGGATTTATGTATATAGTATTCATATTACATGGCTGAGAGTGCGAGCAGAGGAATGGGACCCGGGGGTGAGTACAGAGAGCGAACAGTACCTATAGTATATGGGATTTATGTATATAGTATTCATATTACATGGCTGAGAGTGCGAGCAGAGGAATGGGAGCCGGGGGTGAGTACAGAGAGAGCCAACAGTACCTGTAGTATATGGGATTTATGTATATAGTATTCATATTACATGGCTGAGAGTGCGAGCAGAGGAATGGGACCCGGGGGTGAGTACAGAGAGCGAACAGTACCCATAGTATATGGGATTTATGTATATAGTATTCATATTACATGGCTGAGAGTGCGAGCAGAGGAATGGGAGCCGGGGGTGAGTACAGAGAGCCAACAGTACCTGTAGTATGTGGGATTTATGTATATAGTATTCATATTACATGGCTGAGAGTGCGAGCAGAGGAATGGGAGCCGGGGGTGAGTACAGAGAGCGAACAGTACTCATAGTATGTGGGATTTATGTATATAGTATTCATATTACATGGCTGAGAGTGCGAGCAGAGGAATGGGAGCCGGGGGTGAGTACAGAGAGAGCCAACAGTACCTGTAGTATATGGGATTTATGTATATAGTATTCATATTACATGGCTGAGAGTGCGAGCAGAGGAATGGGAGCCGGGGGTGAGTACAGAGAGCCAACAGTACCTGTAGTATATGGGATTTATGTATATAGTATTCATATTACATGGCTGAGAGTGCGAGCAGAGGAATGGGAGCCGGGGGTGAGTACAGAGAGCCAACAGTACCTGTAGTATATGGGATTTATGTATATAGTATTCATATTACATGGCTGAGAGTGCGAGCAGAGGAATGGGAGTCGGGGGTGAGTACAGAGAGCCAACAGTACCTGTAGTATATGGGATTTATGTATATAGTATTCATATTACATGGCTGAGAGTGCGAGCAGAGGAATGAGAGCCGGGGGTGAGTACAGAGAGCCAACAGTACCTGTAGTATATGGGATTTATGTATATAGTATTCATATTACATGGCTGAGAGTGCGAGCAGAGGAATGGGAGCCGGGGGTGAGTACAGAGAGCCAACAGTACCTGTAGTATATGGGATTTATGTATATAGTATTCATATTACATGGCTGAGAGTGCGAGCAGAGGAATGGGAGCCGGGGGTGAGTACAGAGAGCCAACAGTACCTGTAGTATATGGGATTTATGTATATAGTATTCATATTACAT